>NW_017728906.1:135438748-135455193 GCF_001723895.1 Crocodylus porosus | reverse complement strand
TAAGAGGAGGTTAGATGAACACCTTGCTGGGGTCATTTGACCCCAGTACTCTTTCCTGCCATGGCAGGGGGTCAGACTAGATGATCTGTTCAGGTCCCTTCAGACCCTAGAAGCTATGAAACTATCTACACAAGATGTTTACTGTGGAGTTGCCTAGTTAGTTCAGCAATACATGGCCAGCATCTACTTGTGTGGCCCTATTAAGCTGCCAGAAATTAATAAACTTTGCAGTAGGGTAGTACTTAAAATACAAGAACTATCCTGCTCTGGAGTATTTTTGTGTGCAGCACCACATACGTAGATGCTGACCTGGCATGAGGGTGCTTCAGTGTGAGGGCTACCTGCTGGCTAACCCTGTACTGAAGCACCCTCATGCACCAGTCAGCCAGCCCCTCTGCAGGACATTGAGCCAGGTCAGCTGGGGCTGCTCCAACCGAGATAAATGTACTGCAGTCATGGGTGCAAATGATATGCACCAGAGTTTATTCCTGCACATTAATATGCACATGTAGATGCACCCGGTGTGTATCATCCTCATCCAAAATGTGAACCAAATGGACCATGATATGTTTAGAAAGATAACCTGGAAATTCATAATGGGGAATAAGATAAAAAGAAATGATTAGAATAAAGTCCCTTAGGCATCTGCCCAAGAACTAACACAACACAATCAGGAATTCAGAACATTTATTGCAAGAGCTGAATAACTGTAAATAACGTTGAACTGGCAAAGCAGTAACAAGGATAACTGTTTAGATATTTATTCTGTCAAAGTCATCAAACACCCCTCACAAACTGACATAAGTACTGTAATAAGCAATGCACCCCTAACCCATTTTATACCTTTATACTGTGGAGGAAAAAAATGTGAACTGCTATATACAACAAAACAAAACAAAGCAAAACAAAATGCCTGTTTTTGGTAAAAACAAATTAACCTTCAGATTACCTAACTTTGTTATTGTAAGACTGATGTTTAACAGTGGCATAAGATAACTTTACCTTTTTTTTCTGTAAGGACGTTTTGCATGCTATTTATTTGTTTAAATCATCTGTCATGCCTTAACAAAAACCGCCTAAGAATGTTTGGATTTGGAACTGTTTTACGTGCAACTTAGATCTTATTAACATTAGAAGTCACTCTGCTGGTTTGACTAAAGTGACGTGACGCTGGTACCTGCCAGGCATTGACCAACTATGATAACAAACAGTTAAACAGCAATAATTAGAGATTTAACCCTTTAGTTCCCCCAACTAGCCTACCAGGAGAATGCTCTGTTACATCATGAAGGCACAACACATTAAATATTCTGTGGCTATGGTCTAAAAACACTTGTGTTACTACAACATTAATGTGGATGATTAACACAAATGCTATTTCAGCAATACAAACTGTCTTAAGTATAGACACACATTTGCCCAATTGGAAAGAAAATGATTATTATATTTGTTTCTGCAAATTTTCCTCCATCTATTCCAACTGAGATCAAGGTTAGTTACTTTACATTAATTGTGAGACTTCAGCTAACTCAGAGTTTCTAAATTAATGCCCTCCCTTCCACTTGTCGCCAACATCCATAGCTTTTTTTTTTATTTTAATTTTTTTGCAGTTCCCTTGCTTTGCAAAACAGAATGGAAATAAAAATAAAGTTGCAAAAGTTTAAAGCCCTTGCATAAATCTTTTTGTTTCGTAATATTTGAAAACAATTTTGTTTTCCAGCGTCTACACAGAAGCAAGAGTTTATTTTTTTTTATTTTTTTTTCCTTTTTTAAAACTTTTTAACACAAGTGTTTTAAGTTCCTTGGAACATTGTGTGTCAGACAGACTACTAACACAGAAACACCATCACTGAAAGGAAAAACAAAACAACAGGAAGCAAATGAAAGAAAATAAAAAGCAACTGTGAAACACAGAATTATGCTACAGTATTTTTTTAGGTGAACGTTATAAGTACACAAAATTTGTTAGTAATAATTGTTTCTATTTACAAGTACTTGAACACTGATTGACTTACAAGTGTCCACTAATGTTGTTAATAGCACAATAGGTTTAATGTTTATAGTTTTAGTTGTTTTGTTTGTAGTATGATGTCAAGTATAGCGGTCCCAGCACAGATCAATGACAACAAGAGCACAATTTTCTAACTGGATATGCTTTTCAATCATTGCAGTCCACTGAACTTTTTCTCTCATTCTTTCTCTCTCCAAATGCATCTTCCATTGTTCATAGCAGCAGTCCAGGGTCGAAAAACAAACAAACAAAAAAGACTATTTGCAAACTGGAGAGATCTCTGTAGAGTTTAATCATGTCCATTTAACAAAACCACATAATTAGCAGAAATGCTCTTTTGTGTTGCAGGACATCATACCCTCCATGGCGCTAATATAAGATATGCATATCTGCTATATGAAGCATAGTTCTAGAGGTCTACCCAGTACATAAAGCTCTGACACACACACAGTATTAGCAAGTCTACGTAGGCTAAAGTCATTGGTCCAAAGTAACCATTTTTTATAGCTGGTGTTCCTTTGGACTCTCAACAGCTCCTGAAGCCTGTTTATAAGACTTCAAGTTAGCCAAAGGAATATCAGTCATGTGATTGCCAGCGTTGAAATGGCCCTCACTGGAACCATACTGCTTTCGATCACTGAACTGGTTTCTGTTGCTATCTTCTTTCCAGGTTCTTGTTAATGTGTGTCCATTCACTAGTTTGTCCTTCTTAACCCATTCTTTTTGAGGTGCAAAGGTGGAGAGAGGAGACTTTGGCTGCTGGTATGGACCCAGGCCAGGAGGCATCCAACAGTTATCAGAGTGACCCAAAACTAGGCATTCTTGAGTGCACATTTCTGTGGCTTCAGCTAATCCTCGTGGACCAAGAGGCCCATCTGTGGAGGGGTGGGGAAAGAGAGACAAAAGAAAGAGGAAGAGAGTGTAAGAAATAATATTGAACTTTTGCTTTAAAAATATTTCCATTAAAGTTGCATGAACTCCTGCCTTTTGAAAGAATAAGAAAAAGTATCTGAAGTTATTTACAAGTTGCCATCATGTCAATGCCTTATGTGGATGGTTGTCAGTGACATCATTACTATATTGTACATATTCTTCTAGATCAGTGATTTTCAACCTGTGGTCTGTGAACCCCTGCAAGTCCACAGACTATGTCTGAGGGGTCTGCAAAAGATGAGTAAGATCAATCAAAAGTATGTGAATACTCACATTTACAATTCAAAGGGGTCACCACCTCCATTTGAAATCTACAAAGGGGTCCACAATGCTATTTAGAATTTTTTAGGGGTCCACAAATCAAAAAATGTTGAAAACCACTGCAAGTAGTTATATGCATCTGGCCAGCAGATTCAAATGCTTGATATGAATCAGTTTAGATCCTGTGTTCTAACAACCCCTTGCAACTAAGGATCATTAGCATAACATGCATGCATGACCAGGATACCAGCCCCAAGTACCCACTTAGACACATAAATGTAGCCACAGTTGCTAGTGGCTCATCTGCCCCAGCCAGCCAGGCCCTTGCTGCCACCCCAGCTGCCCAGGGTGCAGACCTTGGCTATTATATGTCTGCTAAGGGTAGGTAAAAAATGCAAGTGGGAGTAACATTATCAGCCCAAGTTCTTCATGGGACTTTGTGATAGTGGGAACTTGGCATATCCACCTGTGTTCTGCTCTGTCCTCACCATACATCCAGATTCAGGGTAGCTCAGTGAACTAGCATGCTGCATGGCTTTATAACAGCTGAGAACTCCCTGATGATAGAGAATTCCAGACAATTATCTCTCAATTCTACCATGCTACAGGACCAGAGTTGTGCAAAATGTCCAAAGATGGAGGAGAGAATGTAGATTTACCTTGATAAATCAGGGCAGCCTGCAGGGCAGCCAACCTACAGCATACGTATTGCAAATAGCACAAGCAGACCATGTGTGACACATGGCAGACCAGAAATGGGACAGGCAACACAGTGGCAGATGGGGCAGGGAGCAGAAAACAGAGCAGCAGATTGACGAGGAGGGATCCTGGTTTTCTCTGATAAAAATTAATCAGGCTAGATTTATCAGATAAAACCAGGGTCCCTGTTGATCAGAGAGCACAGAGCAGGAAGCTGAAAGCAGAGCAGCTGATCAGGCAGGGAAAGAAGATAAAAGTAGCACTCAGGGCAGGTGTGGGGCTAATTCGTGGCATGCCTGCCAAAAAAGTATTGGTCCCCACTGTTTCACATCATGGCAAAAAATACAAGTAGTACAAGAAATATAGTGATTCTTCTAGAGATCTGTTTGCTATGCAACCGTATGAAGAAAAGAGTAAGTAAGATGGGACCCTTCTGTAAGTTTTGTATTTCTTATAGCTGGTAAAAAAAAACTGTTTTCCTAATCCCTTATAGGTTATGCATATGAAAACACAGGAACTAGAAACAGTCTGCTAATGTACTGTGCATATTAAAGATCTACTTTGTCTTTCACACACTACTGAGGGCACAGCTGGCTGGCTGCAGGCACCTTACAGTCTGTTCAGCAGACAAGTCACCCATATATTCAGCCAGTGCTAACCTCTCTACAGTCTTAGCATGTTTCTAAGTGACTGAATTTGCAGAGGAGTTGCTGATCTGATCAGACTAGATTTATTCAAAGGACAAGACATTCTGAAAGACTGATAAAACTTCCATGTGTGTCTTTGTTACCCATTTCTCAACATCTGAGATATGCTTTGTCATGATTTGTTTCTAAATTTATGATGATTTTGATCAGGAATTTCAAGAGAGAAGCCTTTTTTTGACTTCGGAACAAATCAACTGCCTACACATACAGACAGTCAAAGAGTTAAAGAGACATTTTTTTCTTTTCTGATTAAACAGTCAAGTGACATGAAGGAAAATACAGATTGATTTTTCAGAATAAGGTTAAGCAAGCAGGCATGAATACTGAAGTTATGAAGTATCTTAAAGTGCTGCTAATCAGAGGAAAAATACCAAACCTCCCCAAAATCAGCCTGTCAGTGGTGTGTCAGCAAAAAAGCATTTCTTTTACAAAATGTTATAATTTGGGCTAGAAAATGCCATGGAAAATACCTAGACAATGCCTGTGCTTCTGTGCCAGTGGAGATTTTGATCTCATCTACTGCTTCAAATATAGCATAGGCAGCCTTTGTAGTAAGTTTAATTCCAAATCTGCAGGTTATCCTAATTAGCAGGGATCCTGGTTTTCTCTGATTTAAAAAAATCCCCAATTTTCAGATTAAAAAAGTAACGCAACATCCACATTATTTTGTGATTAAAAAGAAAAGTCTCTCTCTCTCTATCTATATATAGAGAATTGGGGATTTTTTTAAATCAGAGAAAACCAGGATCCCTGCTAACTAGTCTAACTGCAGCTGCTATTTTTTTCAAATGTCCTATTTATTTATTTCCTTAATGTAAAAAAGTATATGGCCTTCTAGCATCCTGAGGCAGTGATTTCCACAGGTTATCTGCTGCATGTCCCAGCAAATGTAAGATATAATTTTTCTTTTAAAACAAACCCAATTCACAAGTATTCTCTGACTGATACCTTTGAAGCAGAGACACCTTTTGAATAGCTGAGACTTACACAACAGAGAGTGAATATTCAAGCAAACAATAAGCCATACGTTCAAAATTATTTTTATCTAGATGATCCATGACTAGGAGACCTAAGATCTACTCCTGAATCCCTAAGCAAGCAAATCTCCTATTACAATCGTCTGGAAAAATATAAGGACAGCAAATGCAGCGTTATTTGCATCAAGACAAGATGAAATATTTAGATTGCATTTAGAGGGGAAAAATGGCTGCCAAGCAGAAGCTTAGGAGAAATTTCAAGGACAACTAAGAACCTTGATTTTAAAATGAGAACAGTGATAATTCACTGGAAGAGAGATATTCTTCTGCTTTAAAAAAAAAAAAAACCTTGAATTTCCAGCATGGAGCTATAATCAAACTGAGCAGGTACTTACTACAAAAAAGCAATAGTAAGTAAAGGAAGTACTCCCAGTATATTGCTAACATTTCCAAAGGTTAATCTATAGGTTAAAAGCTGATTTTTTTTCTGCTGACAACAGAAATTTAATTTTAATTAGGTTTTTCCCGTTTTCACATGAAGAAAGTGAGAAGTGGCAAAACTATTTTCAACCAGACTGCTCACACAATACAATACTATCTTGCTGACCCAAGAAGGAAAGGTTTGGGAGGGATTAAAACTTTCAATACACAAAGAAAGTCCTTCACTACAGAGTGACACATTTCAAGAAATACAGTGCATGCACTTTGCGCTTCCAATTTGCAATGTAATAGCAGGTTAACAAGAGAGCTTTCAGTTGCACAGTAGCGAAGTAGATGTTACATTTCTCTGTCTAGCTAAATAAAGTAAAATAAAGTGCAAATAAATAGGAAGTCTTTTCTATTCAGAATTTGAATATCTAAGCTGTTTTTACTTAGGCCAAAATATGCATATGGCCCTATAAGCCATGTCAAACTCTTCCTGGAGAGATTTATTTCATGTGTTTAGCTTTCCTTAGTAACAGTTCTAGACCATTAATACAGCTAATCTGAGAATGGATTTTATACAAGCTTTACCAATTTCTTAAGGTGCAAAGTTTATGAACTGCTCTGAAGTATTTAGATGACAGGCAAAATTTACATGTGCATTGCTAAGAACAAGAGACTGTCTACTGAACAGCACCAGGCCAGTTTTGTGGAATTAATAATGGGGTGATTACCTTATTAGGATGGATATTTCCTGTATTTTGTTTTTAGTAAAATACTGCTTTCCTAGTTTGGCTTCCTGCAAGGCCAGGTATCCAGTGTATTTCAAAGAGATGTAAGAGTGCTCCCCATGCCCTATTCTCTAAATCTATGGAAGACAAATATGAAAGAAGTGTTGCATGTTCTGAAGCCAAATATTGCTCACTTTACTTGCAGGTGCACCCCTGCAAGGCACCTACCTCTAAATGAGAGGCACAACAGGCAGTTTTTATCCCAGACAGTGTTGCTTGCTGTGCTGCTGGTGGTGGCAGGACCAGTTGCTAGCTGTGGTGGTGACTATTTCTAAGCCTTCCTGAAGGCAGGGCTGGGAGCTACTTTCTTGGTTAACCGTCTCCCTCAGTCACAAAATACAGTGGGGAGTTTGGGCTCTAACTCCTAGTGGAAATCAGTAATACTCCTATAATAGTAGTTCCCTCCATAGCCTTGCAACAAGTCTGTACATCTCTCTCAGTTTCCCCACTTTGTAAAATGCAAAATACTATTTCCCTGCCTCAGAAGGGGGTTGGGAGGATTAACTACCACAGAATTTGATTAGTTGCCATAAAGAACTTCATATAAATTATAAACATATATATATTTATATGTTCCTTTTATTTGAGGCAACATTATCTTTATATCCAAGTGCTGTAGCATTTTGGGTTAAGAGAATATATATTTAATATTGTGCAAATGGAATAACAGTATATATTAATTTGCAAAGTATATATTAATTTGCAAAGTAGTCTCTTTTATGATGTGCCTCTACTGTGTATAAAACTAATCTCAGACAATGACTTCAATGCCCAATCGTGATACTTTTAATATTACTATAACTGACATGCTAGGGGATCTGCAAATGTCCTTCTACAGAATATATGTGAATGGGGCGGAGGGGAATGACTTTAGAGAAAATATGAGCTACAAGCACATAAAAGTCTCCAGTAGCACTGTTTTCTTCATCTCCTGTCTTGTATAATTAGGTTTTCAATGTAGACAGTTCTTTCTTTCTGTTCTCCTTGCTGCTGTATAGCACGTGTTAAATGATCATGAGTAACATGATGGGGGAGGGAATCTTTTGGGGTTTGCAGCATGGTAGAACTAGCTGCTTTGTAGTGAGAAAGTATAATGTTGACTTAATGGCAATTATCTTTCTCCTCCACCACCAGTGAACAATAGCTTTCACCCAATTTTCTGAAGTTGTTTCATTACTGCATACAATGGCACCACTTAAAAACCTGCTCCTGCTGCTTTAATTTCATAATTGCATTAATTTGTTTCCTTTCTCTCCATAAAAATGTCACTGGAATTTCTGTATCAAGTTTTTCCACACTGAAGTACTTTATTGATATGCTTTTTTCAAAGTATTTGTTCTCCGAACAATCCGTAATACATGAGCCTGGTTATCAGTCTCGGCTGCTTGAATATATAATGACACAAATGCTGATAAAACTGTACAAGCCATCTGTCTCTGGATTTAACTGTTTTGAAAGCAAACACAAAAGTACATAGCAAACACTCCCTTAAATTGTCTTTGTAAATATTTATATCAGATCATAACCCCAAAATGCTTTTTTGTTGTGGTGGTGGTTATTTTATTCTGTTAATAGCTGTCAGGCAGATGCATGACTTGCTGCCTCAAAAGGAGACAGGTGTGAGCAGGAAAAGAATCTATGCCAGTCAAGTGCTGGCCATACCCTAATAGTGGAAATTCTGAGTGGTCTTTTATCTTTTTTTTATTGTACCCAGAAGCTAAACTGTTATTTCATTGATTAACTCACTGTTGCAATTAGCACTCGCTTCTGGCATGTTGACCAGCTGCTTTTCAACCTGCTTTTTCAAAACTCTTTTGTCCAAGGCTGGAGACTCATTTTTTACCTTGAAAAAATCAAGACCACCAGATGAATTCTACTCAGAGACTATTTAGCCCCCACTATTAGTTTTAAATCCTTACCCAGGTGCCACTGTTGCAAGGAATAGTAGATCTGAACATGGTCACAACTAAATTTCAAACTGGGTACAGAAGGTAGTGTTTTTTCTGAAGCTGAAAAATACACATTCATATGCCACATTGTAAAATGACCTTCCCAGAAGAGACAACACATTGCAGGTTTTATGCAACCTTCCGGCCTGCTAATTATTGGCTATTCCCACATTCCTTAAAGATTTTTTTTAAACTGCTGTATATAATAACTATAAAAGGGGGAAATGGTTTACATAAAAATGATGAGACTGTCACAGCTCCCCCCCACTCAAATATCAACTGAGTCAACATGAAAGCCTTTTTTAAAAATTCTATGTCATGTAAGAAAACAAAACAAAGTCATAAACCCACACACATCATAAAAATGATCTTTTCTGATTATTGTTAATTAAATAATAGGTTCTGCCACTGTGACTTGGTGGAATGTGTCCCCTTCTTATACCATGAAGTGTAGCCGTTAGAGCAGTCTCTTGACGAAGGATGCTTATGTCCTGTCATTCAAAAACCAAGCAGTGGGGTTTTTTATTTTGTTTTAAATCAGCAGCTTCCTTTTAATTGTAGTCTAGAGATTAAAACCCCCACCACTGATGTGAAACACGCACATCTAGTTCCTTCCCCAGGCTGAAGAAATTCAAATGCACATTCCCACCTTCTAGGAGACTGGCTACAAGGTTGTATGTAAGGTAGGGAGTGCAATTCGCCCTGTTATAGGTAGAGGAAAACCAAGAGTAACCAATCTTACATTCTTGTATTTGCAGTAATGTAGCTCCTACCAAAATGACCGAATCTCTTTAGGCAGAGGTGGGAAATGGACATTTTGCATGAGTGTTCAAACTGTGAGGCTATTACATAGAAAAGCAACACCTTTATTTTAAAAGAGCGACATCTGCTTAGCTTTTAAGAGAAAAGTTGTCATGAGCCCTACCTTCATGGGAGTTCCAGGCTATGAACCCTGAGTGGTAGAAGATATGCCTCTGAAGTCCTAAGTAATCTGCAGAAGTTCTAGAGATGAAAATTCAGACGTACCTCTGTATTCAGCATGTCCATACTGACTAGGTTAGGTGCCCCTCTGCCTAGATTTTAGTTCATTTGAACCATTGCCGTGGGGCACTTATCTGTACCCATGCACTGTAAAAGGACACAACGTTCTGGATTCCACTGTGGGAGGTAGATTTTTAAAAGTTTTCACATTTACAATGGAATCCATACTGTCGAGTGCACAGAGAAATAACCTGAGCACCCTGGGCTCTGCATAGCTGTCTGCTTACAGACCTGTATCCAGAAGAAGACTGGGGTTCATTTTACATAGTTCAAGAAACCTTGGAAGATAGTACCTCCAACCTACAGCTTTCTTGCAACAAAAACTCTAGAGTTACACAGCAGCATTTAAGTGTATTATCATCTTGTTTCTTATTCTAATACAACATAAATTACCCAAGGAAGAGCTCATTTGGTTTTGATTTGGCTAAAAAATCAGTTCAGACAACGAGGTAATGTGCTACCTTCCATGCTTTCTCCTTTGCATGGCCACAAAAATAGCTTGTACCAAAATCTAGCTCTGTTATTTTCACATAATGTAGATAGCCTGTGTTCAGGTCTCTATCAAATACATCTTATAGTGGTAACCTGGTGATATTCTATATTGGGTCCAAAGGCGGTGAGTGTAAATGTACTAGTGGTCATTTATGTCCTTAAAAACCAACAAGGCTATGAATAAGTAAATGTAAGCATTTGTACTTTTAGCCAAAGGGGAAATAGTGAGAAAGCACTTGAAGAATGAGGAGGGTGTTACCTGCAAAATCATATCTGAGACTATTATTCTGGTTTATGATTAAAAGTAAAAACTCATTCTATCATTAAAACATGTACTGTCATTTGTAACCTAATTTATAATGTTGCACTGGAGATGCAGAGACAGTCACCTTGAGGTGAAAAAAAAAGGAAAAGATAGGTTAAGAAAAACAAAGCAAACAGGCTTTGATAAAACCTTTGGTTAACAAATAAATAAGGATTAACTGTTTTACACATCTCTCATACTGATTGTATTCTTTGGTCACAGATGAAAAGTCAACATTTTTAGATGGAGATGGTCCAAATACAATAATATACGAGCAGTCAAAGCAGCAGATTCTCTCCCTGAGAGGATATTGTTATTTACCCAGACTTCATAGTGTAACCAAGAACAGAAGTGTATCTTTACAAATCTCTACAGTTTCTCAGCATAGTATGGACCTCATCCATCTTCTCATCTGCTGAAGTTACTATGGCTCCAGAGAACATTATCACATTGAATCCTATTTTCTTAAAATGTCCATTTTTTTCCCCTGCAAAAAATGGCAAAGGGACAGTCTGTCAAATGAAATCTCTGCAGAGGATTAAAAAATGAGCCTTCTAAATTTGACTGGATCACTTAATATGGACACAGCATGCTCAATGTTAAAGTATTTAATTTTTTTTTTTGCACACTTCTTTATTTAGCAAGATGTTTTACCCTGCTGCCAAAGTAATAACTTATTCCCAAAAGATGGTGATGGATGACGATGATAAAATATTTATCAGGCATCCCATGGTCACCATCATTTGCAATCCTTTTGCTCCCATACCTATACATGTATGGTGCTTGATCAAAATATTTTATTGAACAGGTTTACAGGCAGCATGCTGAATCAGCAGTAATCTTGACACAATCACATTTTCTTATCAATTAATGCACAGCAAACACACACCTGCTGTCACTCAAAATAACTTATCTGATGGCTCATTTCCAAAGATTCTTTATTATATTCCCAAAGATAGTTTATTATAGTTAACCTTCTGGTTAATAACTGCTGCAAGACAAAATTTACTAGAGGATATTTTGAAAAAGACATTCTTTGTTCTTAATTTTGCTTCAAAAAATAGCTGCGCACACAAATTTTATAGCAAGCAGATTCTGTCATGATTCAGTTCAATTGCACCATACTCTATGGGTAGTTCCATTGACTTCAATAGTGGAGAAACGTACTGCCCCATGTGAGTGAAGTGGGCAAAATTCTGGCAACCACAGCCACTGAGATAGCTTAACAACCTTTCTAACAAATACAAAATAGCACAGTATTTTTTTTATACCTACCATATTTCTATCCATAGGACTACATAAGGGAAAATAAGAATGAATTTGAACCTCATTCTGTTTTTTTATGGCAAGAAAGGGGGTCTAGATAAAGGACTTATTCTTTTTGAGTGTCATTCAGTTTGAGGCAAGATCCTGATCCTCCAACTCAAGATAAATACACATTACTCCTCAAGGTCAGGACAAATAGTCTGTGATTTTCCCTGAGAAAGGACAGTTTGTAGGTGCATTAATCCAATACCAGTAAGGGACCCGACTGTGATTAAGAACTAAAATTCAGCCCTTTTTCCCACTTGTCCTTTAAAAGAAGTATTTTTCTTAGTACAGCTCTTTCCATCTGTCTGAGGGAACTCGGGGTTTGAGGGTGAGAAAAGAAGAGTTTGAGGAATTTTGTTGATTACTGGGCCAACACTTAAACATGAGTAATCTCCCAAATGTATCTCTTCTCTGTAACTACCAATGAGATGCCTTCCTTTTCAGTAGTCCCCCACAAAGTCCAACCATTTTATAGATCTAAATTCTCAAGCGAATGGGACCTCCATCATCACTGTAGTTCCAGTTGAGGTTAAGTGAATTCAGTGCCTGGCCATTTTTAAGCATGCTCTTCAGAAAAAAATTCTCTCTCAAAACCAAAATTACATCCACTGTCACTGCCCCCACAAACAAACATATCACAAGCCCACTCACTAGAGAAATTCTCTAAAGCCCTTGCTATCATAGATCTAATTAATATGAAAGGTGTGGAAATAATATAGCAATGATTAGGAATACTAAAAAAGTTAGATTGGTGACCGTAGGAGGCTAGTTTGCCAAGGCAAATCATTCTTGGGAATGTGTCCCTAACATCTGCCTTTATGCAAAGAAACTGGAGGCTTAGCAGGCATAACACCTAATACATATCTGCCTGGCACATCTAGATTCAGAAATTTATAACGTCAGAAGAGACCACTAGGATCATCTGATATGACCTCCTCTATCTCACTGACCATAATGTCACAAAATTTCACACAGTAAATCTTGTCTCTAGCCTATACCTTATACAGAGCAAGAATACATATTTTAAAAGATATCCATTCTGGATCTAAAAATGAGACAGAATTCACCGCCTCCCTAGATAACTTGTTATTTAATTATTCTCACTGATAAAAACATCTATCTTAATTCTAGGCAGATTTTTTTCTAACTTTGACTACTAGGATTTCGTTTTGTCTTTGTTTACTAGACTCAAACTCCCTGTAGTATCAGAGATATTTTCCCGGTGTAAATATTTATATGCTATAATTAAGTCAACTTTTAATCTTCCGTTTGATAAAATAAATATATGGAGCTTCCTAAATTTCTCACTTCAAGGCAGGTTTTTCATACCCCCTCCCCCCCCGGGGTGATGTTTCAACAAACATTTTTAATAAATAGAGAAATATGAAAAGTTTATATCCATGAGAAAGGAGGGCCAGAGGGTAGAGGGGGACACAGTATAATTGAGACTCCTATTAGCTTGCAAAATAGGGGAAGAGGCAACAGGTAACAGAAGCAAAAGGAAGAAGTGGTTAATCTCTAAGGTCTAGCTTCTGTACTCCAAGGTGCACACAGACAAGTGCGGTGGTGCGGTATGTGGTGCTGCTAACATACCACACAGTTTGGAGTATTGTGCGCTGCAAAGGCACACTGCCCATGCATGCACTGCTCCATTATTTTTTTCTGTGGTTTTTTTTTACCCCTGGATATCCATGAAAAAAACCCCAAAACAGCGCACGCTCGGGCAGCATGTGCTGCAAATGTGGAGCTGCGCTGCTTGGAGCCATGCTGTGGCTGCTGCTGGCCAGGCTCCTCCCAGTAGGATCATCACAGCTGCAGCTCCAGGAGGACCCCAGGACTCCAGGTAAGGCTGCTGGGGCCAATACAGTGCTGTGCCAGGGGCTGGGGTTCTTTCAGCCTCCCCTATGCCACCCAGGGCAACTTGCCATTCGCCAACACATGCATGGCACAGGCGTTCCCCAGGGACAAGAAGTAGCTGCACAAGGTATGCCACCTCTACTTGTCCCCAGAGAACCAAACATCCACACACATCTGCATGTGCCCCTACTCTCACCAAGTAGTATATTTCACCCTAAAATACTATACTAAGTAATTATGGGGAACAAGATTGGGCTCTAAGTCATGGATTCTTGTTGACTGATAGCCAAATTCATGAGGCCTCTCTAAGTTTTCCCACAAATTGAAAGGGTAAAAATCTACTTGATACTCTGACCCAGGATCAGTGACATTCAAACTCAGCTACTATGTTATGAAAGCAGTCATTATTTTGTATCCATTGTATTTAGCACTATTCAGTATTTCAAGAGAAGTTTATCTCTTAGTTTTCCTGAAAACCAAAAATATACTTTAGAAATTAAAGGAAGAGATAGTATCCAGTTATCACCCTAAAACACAACTGAGTATCTAAGAGTATGGTGTTTTACCTTCCATTTCTCATTGCAGAGTTTATTTTGTGATAAATATGTTATTGCTATTCTTAACAGATAACATTTAATTCTTGTATTAGGATACACAATGCCAGCTATGCCATAACAGTGTATTGTTTCAAATAGCTTCAAGAGCTGGAGGAACCCGAGTTCCTACCAGAGCATGGCAGGAAAAGAACATCAGAGAACACAAAAGCTTATGAAAGGATGAGTTCCTGTTGGCATCACCAGGGATCCTGATTTTCTCTGATTAAAAAAAATCCCCAATTCTTGGTTAAATAAAAAACAACCCCAAATCCACATTTTCCATGATTGCACTGAAACACCACTAATATTAAAAAAGGAAACATCTACAAGTCATAACAAAGTAAAGACATAGTATCTTTGTTCAAACAATGAATTTTGTGACCAGAGCAAATGCTTCTGAAACAGATTTTCTAACCCCATCCATACAACTTTCTCCTCTAACCTACCGCTATTAAATCTCCATGGATTCCAACTTCCAACAATCTGATTCAAGCTGAATGGCCCACTTTCAGTACTTTAAGGCATTCCTGCTGTCTGGCTCTTTCCTTGAATCAATAAATTTACACGTTTATGAGCTGCCTGGGTCATTTTGACTCTTGACGAGAAAAAGTGGCATGTGATGTTGACTTTTGTTGCTGCTGTTATTGTTTCAGCTAGAAAGAAGTCCAGAATTCCTAGCTTCCGAACAATTGGCAGTTTATGATGTTATGCTGCTAACTGGATTTAGCTTGAAATCTATCACTTAAGTTTACTTCTAATCATGCAGCATATTACCCAAATAACATTTCCTTTGCAGTACATGAACCTATATATGGTAAATATTGCTAAAGTAAGCATTTTTACCAAGGTTCCTTGAAGAAAGGGGAAACTTTCATTTAGTTTAAAAAAACCAGAAAGAAACCTTAAAAGATTAAAAACCAGATTCTCAGTAATAATGTTACCACCGGTTATAGAATGGTCACAAATTACATTTTGAAATGTATGGCAGTCTAAAATTGCATTCCCAAAGGAGACACCTAGTTATGTTCATTGTTAAATAAAAGAATGAAATGCATTTTGCAATTAGCAGCCTAATTACAGCTACCTAAGCTCATCACTAAATTTAAGTTGAATTTAGGGTTTTTTTCTCCCCTGAAGATTCTGGTGAAATTTAGATTTCCTGGCATTTTCATATTTGTAAAGAAATTGTAAGTTTTTAGTTTAGGTGGTTGGTGTTTTTTATTTCTTTGTTTGTTTGCTTTTAAAGAAAGCGTCTTACTTCCTGCAGATACTCTGTTTGCAGTTATGGTTATCCTGTAATATTTTTTTTCCTGTTGATTTAGCAACAGGGAGCTATGTTGATTATATTATTACTATACTGTACTTTATCCTTCAAGTGTCAGGTTATGGTACACTTAGTATACATTAGACAGCCAATGTCAAACAGATGTCATATGACACAGAAGTCAATGAACAGAGCTTTTCATTCAATAACAATCGTATGTTCTCTTTAGCTTTGCTTTACCCGTACTAAATGATGCTCATGTCCTCTGTAGCCTTTTGAGTTATTCATTCTGCATTTTAACCTTCCTATTATCTTTTCTTTGAAAAGGTTAAATGACTGTAGTTCCTAATAAGTGGCTTTGTAATTTAGATTGACTTCCTCCCCTATTTTTTTAAAAAATTGAACTGTTTTCTATGTGCATGACCATTTTCTGCTGATTCTCAAATCTCAGTCCTTGCACTTCTCCCCAGCAAAAGTACACTTTGATATGTCTTGGTGACTAGAGTTGGTTGGAAATTTTGGTTAGTGCATCAGCCTTGAAGCCAGGGACATAAAAGAAAATGGCTCCCTACCCTGAACAGGCAGATGGGATGCCCTAGGAGCCTGCTGCTAATCCTCTGTGAAATCCATTTTTGGCAACTGCCCTGCTGTTGTTAAAACATGCAGCAAAACAGAAGGTCAGTTTTACTGATAGTTACAAGGGACAGGAAGTTTCTGGGCTGCAGTTAATTTAGGGGAAAATGTGGGAGGGGTTAATTTATTGAAAAATCACATTTTGCAAAAACTAGATTTCTTGAGAACCCCAAACTTCATGTTTCATCCAGATCTT
>NW_017728906.1:135390833-135438648 GCF_001723895.1 Crocodylus porosus | reverse complement strand
GGAAGGGTTCTCCCCTACACCTATATATAAAGAAATATTTTTTTGTAAATTAGAGTAGTTGCAGCTTCCATTCATTATTTCCATTAAAATTCACCATGGGTGCATCTACACGTGCATTAATATGCTTTTTCTAATGCACATTAAATTTAGTACCTCCAATGTGAGAGTGTTTTACACATGCTCTGGAAGTGGGAGGGGGAAGGGGTGCTTTAACTAAAGTGGGTCTGAGAGCCACTCTAATTAAAGTACCCAAAGCATGTCATGTATCAGTATCCCCATACCTCAAAATGGTGGTGGGGGCACTTCATGTAAAACTCATCCAGCAGACTCAATTAATAGAGTTGTCTTTGACACGCTGTAATTACAGCATGTTGGAGCAGCATCCCGGATCATGTATAGGCACCCATAGGTACTAAATTAATGCACATTAGGCTGCACTACTGAGCAGTAGTGCATTTGCAATCTGTTTTAGTGACACAATGCACAGTAGACTATTTTACTGCACATTAACAAAATGTCACAGTTTTTTATGTGACGCTTCAATGTGCAGTAAAATAATCTATTGTGAGTTAAAATGCACAGGTAGATACACCCTGTATTTCCCAGCAGCTACATTAAGCCCTAATGAAGGGGTGGAACCCAGTCCTAATCACATAGGACCTCTGAGAGTCAGATTCTGCCATCAGTTTTGACTGTGAATGACTTTATGAATAAAGTACTTTAACTGCGTTAGAAGGAGTAACAAAAATACACAGACTTGGGATCAAAGTGTCAGGTCCTTAAGAAGGTAGACGCTTAAAGTTCTCACTCAGAGTTTAGGCTCCTAAATCCAAGAGTTCATAAACCTGCTATGTTTTTTGCCAATAAATACACTAAGAACCTAAGAGTTCTCCTAACAAATCTAGAAGGTGTCTCTATGTTGGGTAGGCTGGGTGCCTTGGCACTTAGCTCAGCCTTAGCTCATTTGTTATTCACAGATTTGCAACCATGTACCAAAGCCCAAGAGATGGAACGTTGGATAAATCTCTCCCTCTGGCATCCCCATCACAACACTGTGTCACATGTGAATCCTATTCATAAGGATTATGAATCCCATTCCTTCTCTCACATATTTAACTAGAGTTTGTGATTTCACTCTGGCAGCCAAGAACCCAAAAATGTGAGTGAGTTATAAAGTCTTGTTATGCCTCATACATCTGCTTTTGGACACCTAAATATCTAAACTAACTTGACCCACAATTTGCCTTCTTGAAAGCCGGCATCCCCTTATTTCCTTCTATATTGTTCCTATATTTTCAACCTGTTCCTCTCTGATACTAAAAAGGACACAATGGATGGTTCTTAATGGTTGCACATTGTGTTTCCCAACTCATGAATTCTTTCTGTTTTCTTTTAAAAGGGTATCTTTTAAAAATGCCCTTCGTGGTTTGTATTTACCTTCATTTACTACCATTATCTGGGTACTTCAAGTCCCCAGGGGTGTAAAATGAGCATCTTCATAGCAATTTTTCTCCCTTCCTTTCTGGGAGTTTGTTCCATAGAGTACCTGAACACAAAAGGCACAAGAAATACATGCACTGTAACTCCTTATTTTTTGTGAATGCATAAACTAGAGGCTGATCACACAACTGTAGGATTTCCTGGAAACAAAGGTAGGATTTCCAGGGTTGACTGGGACTTTTACATGCTCATCTGGGACTGCAAAAAATCACACTAATAGGCTGCATTCAGACAAGCATGGAAGTGAAGTATGTGGCACTGCAGACACATCTGTGGCACCACATGCCACACATTCAGGTGTTCCCCTGCACTGCAGAGTAGCAGCACGGGGGTGTTTCTTGGCCCCGGGAGATCCCAGGGTCAAAAAAACCCTCACATAAAAAAGTGGAGTGGTGCAGGTAGGGACAGCACATGCCACCCAAGGCCAGAGCCTGGCTGATCAGAGCCATGTTCCAGCTGCTGGGCAGGCTCTGAGCAGTAGGATTGCCACTGCTGCAGCCCCAAGAGGCCCCCAGGACCTCAAGCAGGCTGCTGAGGCCAGCCCAGTGCTGGCCCCAGCCTCCCCTACCCCATCCATGGTAATCTGCTGTGCTCCAGAGAGTGCATGGCAGAAGCGTTCCCTGGGGACAACTTGTAGTGGCACAAGGCATCCCGCTGTTAGTTGTCCGCAGGGAAACAAATATCCACATTCATATGGATGTAGGCTGATAAAAAGGACAAAACCATATAAGCTGATAAACCATATATGCTGATAAAAAGGATACAATTTACATTCCTTGTTAAGTTAGCAGCAAGCTTATTTCACTTCTCAAGCTGTCAGGAATATTTGTTTTTCTAGGACTGTACCTCCTTTTTTCCTTATAAATACAACAGGTTAGCTTTAAGTTTGTGTAAATGGAAGGGGGTTTTGTCTACCTTTAGCACAAACAATTATTTTATAAACTATATGGGGCAGAAATGAGGTACTATTAAACTGTTCCAGTAAGGGACCCACACCCTCATTCTGCATATACATTGCTACAGAGCTGTGTCCCATTTTAGGTTAATTTGCGTATACCTCAGCACTAGTGGAAACGTTGGAATTGAAAGTAGAGTTACACAATGAAGCTTGGAAAGTGCTTTGCTTTACCAAGCCTGATTTCATTCAGTGCTCTAATTCCTTCATTTTCTTGAATACTAAATTCACGTGCAAATTTTCTTTACAGGAGATTCCCATTAGCTTCTAAATCAGCTATTTATGGTAACACTCATATGAAAGCTATTAAATAAGTGCTTCTAAGGAAAAGCAAGTATTGAAAAACACACAGTTACTTTAAATCACGCTTGAAAAACAACCCCATGTTCCATTTCAGGATTACACTAAATAATGAAACCCAACATATAAAAAATGAACATTAATATCATATCAACATATACTATTATCGAAATAATTCTGATTAGTC
The DNA here is from genome assembly GCF_001723895.1 of Crocodylus porosus. Classification (NCBI taxonomy): domain Eukaryota; kingdom Metazoa; phylum Chordata; order Crocodylia; family Crocodylidae; genus Crocodylus; species Crocodylus porosus. The sequence goes on along the minus strand of NW_017728906.1, from coordinate 135,435,706 downwards.
ATACGATTATATTATAGTCATTGATAAGATTTATACTTCCAGGCTTTCAAACCTTACCTGGGAGACTGAATAAAAAACCTTTTTGACTCTAAATTGCTTTCTCACAGAAACAAATAAAACTATAATTTCACCCAAGAGGTAATTACTTTTTAATGGAGGATGAAGAATTCCATTTGTCTAAATCTCATTTAGCCAGGACCCTTGGCTAACTAAAGCTTTGTCTAATATTCAGGGATCCTGGTTTTCTCTGACAAAAAACAATCCCCTATTTTTGGATTAAAAAAATAACCCCAAATCCACATTTGTCCGTGATTAAAATGAAACACGACTAATATATAGATGTACATATAGTAGTGTTTCATTTAATCATGGAAAAATGTGGATTTGGGGTTATTTTTTTTTAATCCAGAAATTGGGGATTTTTTTTGTCAGACAAAATCAGAGAAAACAAGGATTCCTGCTAATATCGCAACTACAGTTCGGTTTGATGTGTAATGATCCTTCATTAACCCAAACCAGAAAATTTCCAAATGTTTCAGATGTTCCTTAAATTTTGTAGATAATTTTATGGAGTGTAAATTGGAGAAATACTTGTAAAAGCTTTCGAATATCTGGAATAAAATGAACTATGGTTGGGACCTCCCTTAGTTCTCTTAAAACCCTGAGATCTCTGTAAATACCAGCCTAGATAAGAGTGAGGTACTTCCAGTTATTATTACAAATTATTATTATTTTAAAATGTCAATAGATTTTTGATACGTCTTCAGCCAACCAACATCCATGAGCTTTTTATGAAACAAAAGCACTGGGGAGGTAAAGGTCAGTACAAGAATTTACACAAACCTGAAGGCCAGTATGACCAGCCAGTTTAGGGGTCATGCTTCTTCACAATAACTTATTCATAACATTAATCAGCCAGACAAATCTAGTCATTAAAAAAACTTGGTTCACCTATCTCTAAATTAAATCTCAACTCAAAAGTGGACTGAAGCAAGCCAAAACAAAAGCAGGATATTTTACAGGTTTTAAAGCATTGTTATTTACATTTACATCATAATCCCTAACATCAGCCAAGAACATCCTCCTATAAGCACTATCTTTGTGCCCAAGTCACTTGGTTAAAACAAGTGGGAGGCCATGCTGTTTCTCCGTTTTTGGACTTTCTACCCTTTGAGGCTTGCCAAAGCACAGGCTGGGCATTTTTCAGAGGTGGTACAATATTTTTATAAATAAGATTTTGGGCAGGCTTTTAGCAAGTGGAGTTGTCTTTGAGGATTTTTTTAATATTGTTTTTTAATTGTAGATGTTTGTATGACGTTTTGTTGCAAGTTTTTGCAAGCTGTCCTGAACCCTTCTGAGGAGAGTGGTATAGAAATCAAATAAATATATAAATAGACAAACAACTTGAGAGTTTCCAATGTCTTATTTTTGTCTATTACATTTCTTTGTTCTAGTAATATTCAGATGTAAATAAGGGATAAATTGGGACCCTATACTTTTTGTTCATCATTTTAAATAAAAATTCCAATAAATTAAAGAAATGTTTAAACACACACAACATATTAAATGTTATGAAACAATGGTCAGTATGGTCTGCTCTGTTTATATCTGCTACACCTGTTAGAGGAATGAAAAACTATGAGCAAAATCAATGCAGCAATAAGAAAATAATTTTATGAATTCTCAGAGGAAAACTTTTTTAAACTGAATGACTGAAATCTGAAAATTAACTGGAGAATTCCCATTGTCAAATTTTATTAAAATTAACTTATTCAGTGTTTCACTTCTCTGAGAAGGATCATGGTACAGATGCTAATTATCATTTATAACATGCCTTGTTGAAACACTTAAGGATCTTTATTCTTCTAGTATCCTTGGACTATATTTGGGTTCAATGAGTAGCTTGAACTGAAGAATGATGACAAGGAATGCTGACAGGTGGTTAAAATGTGCAGCCTCTCCCCTCCAAAACCCTCCCAGTAGTAGCTGGCATTATGCCAACAATTTCTCTTTAGAAGAGGGTCTGTTATAATATTGTAGTTATGAGGGAATTAACAGTCACATTTAAGCAGATTATTACCCTTGTGCTGAGTGAATTAATTTATTAAGCAGCAACTTCAGAGGCAGCGAGTCATTTAGAAACAGTAGCAGACAAATACTCTGTGATGAATGCAACAATATTATCTGAGATGTCAAAATACTTCATTGTTAGGCAAGCAAACAAACAAACAAAAAAGAATCTGGCTTTTAAATTCCAGATAATCTATTTTTCACATGATACCTAGCACCCAACTTTTTTGGATATTGAGGGATATAGTTGTTGACTTTAACAGCGGCAGGATTTGAACTTCTATGTAATTACTTATTGGCTGGGTCCAGATGAGCATGGACATTTGGTTCCCCAGGGATGAGTAACAGTGGCACACCTTGCACGGCAGCTACTTGTCTCTGGGGGAATGCCCATGCCACACACTTTAGCGCATGGCAAGGTACCCGGGGGCAGTAGGGGAGGCTGGGGTCAGCACTGTGCTGGCCCCAGCAGCCTTACCTGGGGTTTTGGGGGCCTCCTAGTGCTGCAGCAGCAGTGATCCTGCCAGGCAAAGCATGGCTGGCAGCTACAGCGTGACTCTGGGTAGCCCAGCTCCACTTTTCAGTGGTGCACACTGCCTGTGCATGTGCTGCTCCAGGGGACTTTTTTCCATGGGTTTTTTTGAACCCTGGATATCCCCAGATCACAGAACACCTGACTGTGAGGCACGGGTACTGCAGATGTTTTTGTGGCACTGCATACCACATGGCTGCACTCATCTAGACGTGCCCATTGGGTGCATCTACACCCAAATTAGCTCTGCAGTAAAGTGTCACTGGCTACATGTGGGCCAGTAATAGAGCATAGTAAATTAATTAACTCCTCAGTAAGATAGTATTGACTGGGGGTGTAAATCCACCCCGGCTCAAATTACTGTCATGCTGGGTTCCTGTGTAGATACTGTGCCAGGGAGCAGCTGACTCCGGCACAGACTGGGCTGGAGTCTATTGCATCTCATTGACTGCATGTATAGATCCACCCAATGAGACTTAGGTTCCTAAGGCTTTTAGAGATTTTGAAAGTTTTATTCATAGTTTTATAAGGTGTGTATGTTTACATGTGCAGTTTGCAGTTTGTGAGTACTATGAGTATAATTGGAAAAACCTGAAAAAAGAGGAACATTTAAGATGGCATTGTTTAAATATTTTCTCTGTGAAAGTTCAACTGTTCACATTCCACTGTCATCTTAAGTTTTATTTTGCCAAATTTAGAGAATAAGTTGAACTTTGAAAATTTTCAAGTCAAGGATTTTATTTTTGATTTAATTACAAATATCGAGATAATGTAAAGTATGGACTTATTGCTCATATCTGCATAATAAGGCTTCATTTCCATAAATTGCTTTTTCATATAAATATATTATTTTCCTTTTACATAGCGTCATATTCTTTAAAAAACATTATTTTATTAAGGGTTAATTAATATTTACATGATGGTAATTGCTGAGAATATTTATTTTTTCATATTATGTCAGTTATTTTGCAGTGACTGATTGCATATTTGACAGTGTCTATCAGAAATGATTGATGCACAATCATAATGCTTTTACTGTTTATGTGCATTTACTTCTCTCAGATACAGACATGACGGTGGAAAGCAAATGGAGTGGTAGCTATGTCAACTGGCACTGCAAGGGTATTGCTGGCTTAGTGGGCAAGGCAAGGAGGTAGCAAAGGAGATAAGGCCGGATAGTGGAGAGGGTCTAATGAAAACACTAATTCAGAGATGCAGCCTCAGCACAGTTGAAAAGGTCCCTTGACTGTAAACTTGCATGTGACAAACAAGGACTAAAAGAGATATGAAAAGAGTGTAAGGGTGGTTACACAGCTTGAACAGCACATTGGAAACACTGGAAATTGCCACGGGATGTGTTGTTTATCCTCATGAGGAAGGCACGTGGGGAAAGAATCATATTCATGGATATAAGTGATGGTATACATTTTCAAAACTATACATGGGGATGTAGTTACACAGCTTCATCTAAGCATCAAAATTTACTTAAGGTTGTAGTTATCTTTTATTTGTTGTTCTTGAGTTAGTTTTGTTTGGTGGGTATTTGGGTTGATTTTTTTATTTATTTTTTTGCGGGGGGTGAGGGTGTTGCTTCTTTGTACCTGATCTCTTTTTGCCAGGCAGGATGACAGCTTTCTGAAAACTTCAACATATTACAGGGCTATAGGTTGTAGCCGTGTTGGTCTGAGGATATAGGCAGAAAAGGTTCTTTGTATCTTCCTCAGCCTGACGAAGGATGTTTGTACCCAAAAGGTTGCAAAGAAAAAAATGTCCAGCTGTTTTAGTTGCTCTAATCAAAGATATCAGATTTACCCAAAGTCAACACATGTTAGGTACTCACAAACTTCAGTACAGTTCCTTAGATTATTGAGCTAATATTTTCTTTAAAAAAATAAATAAAACAAGCAAACACACAAATTGCTTTATCAATGCAGTTAGACAAAGCAACTAAGCAGTTTCACGGAAATCTCAACATTCACAATCTGCCAGTCCAAGCAAACACTGGGAGCATGATTTCCCACACAGTCCCTCAATTTTACACAATCCTAAGAGAGTAGATTTTGACAGAACTATAGTACCAGAGCAGTACTGCAGCAGTGGGTTAGGCTTACTGGAAATCCCTATAATAATAATAGCAGCTGGATTGCTGATGTAAGGTGCAGAAAGGAGTGGATGGTGTTAGTTTATAGTAGCATTTTCCCAATATTAACAGTTTACAGTCATCAAATAAAGCTTATGCTGCCTTTGGACTCTGCTCAAGACTACTGACGCACAAACTTACTTGATAAAAGTGTAAGTCTTTACCCTCCACTGTGGAAAAAGAAACATTCTTTAAGTGCTCGTAGCATGACATACCAGGCAGAAGCTATGATAATGAATTGTTTAACTGCACTTTTGCATTTTAAATGCTATTTGTTTTGTTTTGTGGGGTGGGTTCTTGTGCTAATTAACCTAATCCAGGGCAGTTGCAGGTATAAACTGTTTGAAAACGTGGTAACTTGAGTGTCAATGTTGCACACTGTCAGTTAATATTTTCAATCTACTCTCAGACCACTGGCATGATACATATACAGGTTAGGAGCATGTTCAGAGTTGACTTTGTAGCCCCTCTGCAAAATTATTTCATAGGAGAAAAAAAGCATTAAAAACCTTCTTTAGTCTAGTAGTTATGCATCCAATATGTATCCTCTAGCTGTAAATTAATTTACTATGTAATTGCTTCTGGGGTCCCATTTTTTTTAAACTAAAAATGAAGGTAGTGAAATCTCAGTGTTTCATGCTGATCAAGTGACATAATTGATTAAGTAAGCTGGGAAGCATTCATCTATACAAGTGCCTGCCTCAGCATGCCCTGCAGCAAATCACAGCACCCACCAGAAACGCTTGCTCATACTGCATATTTACCATGTTATAAGCCTGAGAGTCACCTTACGTTCCCTGTCAATACTTGATATACCTTCCTCTCCTATTGCTAATGTCTATTGGCCAGGCATTTGTCGCTGTTGTGCTAAGCCTATAATTTACTTTGTATATTCATCGTATGGATTGATGAAAGAGAGAAAATAGGTATAAGCATTGGCTTGAAAACAAAATAAGTTAAAAGTGTTATAAAAAATTACATTCTTATATTTGGCATGTATGTCTATGTAGACATACATAGAAATATATGTATAAAAATATATCACTGACTTGCATCCCTTATCTTTATTTCTTAAGAACTGGATAAAGTCATGGTGTTCAATGCCAATAAGCTTCTGTAGTATGCTAAAACTTTGAATAGTAATAGATTTCAACCATCACCTCCAGTTTTTAATATACAGGTAGTTAGTAAAATGGCTTACTGGGTGCCCAGATGGTGACAATATCCCCTTGCCCCAGCAGCAGGGTGCCCACTCCACTATCAGAGATCTCCCAGCATTGGCCCCATGACTATGTAGCTGGCACTGGGAGAGAAGGATCTCCCAGCCTGGGCCTTATGACTGTGGGACTCAGGCTGGGAGATAAGGATCTCCCAGCCCTAGCTCCTTTATCCCAGAGCAGGGGCTGAGAGCTCCATGCTGCTGGGGCAGGGGGACATTGTCCCTGCGCCCCTGCAACAGGCAGCTCCTGGAGGCAGGGAGCAATGTCCTAGCCCTACCAGGAGACAGCCATCTCCTGGCCCCTGGGCTAGCACTCATGGGGAGCCTAGAGCACTTTGACCTGTGAAACTGAGCACTAGTTTAATTAGGAATGGACAGAAAAAGGAACCAGTCAAATTTGGTTTCCTTAAGAAAATCACACATCTTTTATTCAGGTTCATAAAGTTAAGATTAGTCACATAGAAAAGGCGTGCACTGCTTCTACAACTATATCTGATAATCAGGGATCCAGGTTTTCTGTTTCCTATGGAAAAATGTGAATTTTCCCCTCTGAAGTAGAAAAAACTAGATTTTCCCGTTTGAAGTGGGAAACCCTGGGTTTCTGCTTGTAGGCTGGCAGAGTTCTAGCCTGCAAGGAGTTGCTGGGGGCTCAGGGGAGTAATAGAAGGGCAACTGGAGGCAGAGGGTACCACATGCATGTGCCTGTGGACATACATGCAGCCGGAACAGGCAGGGTAGTGGAAGCAGGCTTAGCAGCTGCATACAAGTAAATCTAAGGGAGAGGGGTGGTGTTGGAGGCCATGGCTGGGGACTGTCTGGGTACAATCTAAGCACACTAAGTAGTGATGCATCAGGGAGGCATGGGGGGTGGTGGGGGGAATGTGCGCCCCCGCCACACACAATTTCTACGCCAATGAGGAGCACGGGGCACAGGGCTGCAGCCTGGCTGGACTGTCACCAGGCTGGAACTGCCTCTGCTGCCCAGTTGGCAGGACCTGGCACAGCAGGGTGGAGTAGGATGGGAAGACTCAGAGCTGCAGCTGCTGCCATCAGGAACCCTGCGCCCATGTGCCACTGTGGCCACCAAGATGAGGTGCCCCCTGCCCATGCAGCAGCAACAAGGGTGACAGCAGCATGAAGTTGTGCCCCTCCCATGCAAAACTGGCCCCTGGCAAGTATGACACTTAAAATGTAATTAACCAGTTAATCGCATCTTAAATATCAACATAGCCCCATGTTCGTGCAATTAATTTGTGCTAAAACATGGAATAAGCCACAAAGTTATTACACAAAGAATGTGTAGTAACTTTGTGACTGGTTTCCGTCACACCATAGATTGTGAGCATGGCCAGCACCAGAGATTTGAAGGTAGAAAGCTAGGAGTGCCAGTCACCTGATTAGGGCTCCTAGCCTCAGAAGGGCCACTTGCTGGTAAAGTTGGGATCTAATCCCTATCCCACAATTGCACCTATACAGAATATTATTCTCTCTCGGCATGTCTACATGAGATACCATAAGGTGCAGTAGCCTATTTTACAGAGGATTAGCACATCGTGGCCAAAACTGTGCTAATGCACAGCAGAATTAGTCTACTGCTCATTAAGTATCATTAAAAAAGTTCAACTTTGTTACTGTGCATTAACACCGGCTAATGCATCTTTATGTAAGTACCTCATATTAGAGGTACTAAACTCAATGCACAGTAGCAAAGGTGCATGAATGAACGTGTAGACGTACCCTCTTTTGACACAACCTGCTCCATTTGTCTCATAATTCAAGTGAGTAATCATCAGGGATCCTGGTTTTCTTTGATAAAAAAATCTCCAGTTTTCATATGTAAAAAAATACCCCAAATCCACATTTTTCTGCAATTAAAACGAAACACCACTATTTGTATATATCTCTCTATATATTAGTGGTGTTTTGTTTTGATCGTGGGAAAATGTGGATTTGGGGATCCTTTATTTAATCCAAAAATTGGGGATATTTTTTTTATCAGAGAAAACAGGGATCCCTGGCTAATCATTGCAAAAACCAAAAGCTGCTTTGATATTTTTTTCTCAAAGATACATGATAGATCCATTTTAATTATCCTGTCTTTCAAGACACCTATGAGAAAAATGTTTGCCAGTACTCAAATCTCTAGTGAAAAGCTCATTGCAATGCACTTTTTGTATTGCACTCTGAGACTTTTGATGGATATGTGCCTGTTTCAAATATACAAAAATTGAGGGTTCCACTCTGCTCTCAGTTACACCAGCCTCCCTTGACTTTAGCTGATTTACTCCCAATTTGCAATAAAACATATAGTACCAAAAGCAGTCCCATACTTTGACTTCATATTTCAATGAAAGGTTGCATATCTCCATTAATAAAGTGCCTTTCTATTCCAATCATCCAGAATTCCCTGGGAATAAAGCTTTTTTTAACTATGTTATTTGAGAGAAATATGGAAGATGCATTTATTTAAATCCAAGGATACGAGTAATACAGCAACAGCAGCAGTATAGAAGGCAAGCAGTCAAAGCAATAGCAAATTCTAAAAGGTATGTGGCAGGTTCCTAGTTGATGCTAGAATTCAGTGAATGCAGGGCATCAGACATGGAGAAAGTGCGGTGGTTGTTAACAACAAGAACAAACATAATACTGTGTTTGCAATACACTATTTAAAGCCAAAGTACACATTTTTCTTCCCGGGAATTTAGGAAGAGTTATCTGCAGCTCACAGGCCTAAATTCGAGTCATCTGATGCCACCATAAGTATGAAGATAACTTGTTGGGATAATGGTTGGTAACCCTCAGGCATGCCAAATCTCTGGGAGTTCAGTATTTCCAATGCCATTGGCAAAAGCACCTTGCATGTTTGAGAATGTTTTGTTTTGTTCGGTCTTGGTGCTTGAAACGGCTGTAATCAAAGCACCACTGTTTCCTGTATCAGCATCCTTGGACTTGAAAATGGTGGTGGGGGTGCTTGAACTAAAGCTCGTTTGATGAGCTTTAGTTCATGTGCTCCCGCCACCATTTTTAAGCATGGGGATGCTGATAAATGAGATGCAGGGGGCTGCTGCAGCAGGAGCCTGCTGGAGCACTGCAACTGCCACGCTCCAACAAACTCAATTAATCGAGTCTGCTCTGATGTACTGGAATTCCAGAGCATTGGGACAGCCCCCATGCTCATGTATAGGCGCCCTGAGGTATTAAATTAATGCGCATTAAGCTCTACTAATGTGCAGTAGAGACAGGTATGATTTTTAGATTACATTTAATGTATAGTAGTCTATTTTACTGCACATTAGCGTAATAGTGTGTTTTATGTGCTAATTTAATGAGCATTAAATAGGCTACTGCACATTAAAGCACATATATAGATGCACCCACTGTATGGTGAAAACTTTAACATGGTGAGAACTGTGAAAGGTCCACTAAAATAAGGACATGCTTCAGTATCCATACTGGCTGCAGCCGCGGTGCTCAAGCTCAAACAGCTGGCCACACAGTTTACAAATGCCCTTATGGCCCTCCTTTGGGCACCCATGGTCCTAATGACATTGACCGTTCTACCTACTGCTGGCTTTCTGGCCCTCATGCTTCCAACATATGAATGTGGCTACATTCGCTTCATCATCATTGATATCTATTAAATACACAAGGTACATGTATGCAAAGTATACACAAACTAAACAACCTACTTGTTGTTTTCAAAGGAGGAAACTGAAGTGAGGTTTGACAGTCTCTGACTGTGAGTTTATATCACAAGCTATGGTCACCCTCAAAACATTCTTTCTGTCCTACACGTTTCAGAAAACCCATATTTGCAAGACAGTGCTTCAAGCCTATGGTTGTGCTCCACATGCATATGGGAATCCATGATCTCTCAAATTTTGAATGATTAAAAATCATTACACAAAAATCATGAGTTCTCAAAAAATCGTGAGACTTTTAAAATAATACATTTTTGCTTTCTTTCCCTTGCTTCAAGATTTGTGAGCAATTTATGTGTAACATTTGCATGACACTTCAAGTCTAGATTTGTCTAGCTTGAGGTTTAAGTTCTTAGATCTTATTATACCTTTTTTAGAGTGAAGGGCCTTTCTTGTCAGATTTCTATTTCTTCATGATGGAATAACTCTGACCGTCACAACTCTCTCTTTGATAAGCTAAATAAATAGAGCTCCTTGAAACTCTTATTTTAAGGTATGCTTTCAAATCTGTTAACCCAGGCCTTTCCAACTTCTGGATGGTGGAGGGCCACATACCCCATAGACAGCAGATCCCTAGGCTGCACGCAAATGGTCCCCATAGGAGCCTGGGGACTATATGTTAACTCCTTGGAGGCTAGATGTGGCTCACAGGCTGCTTGTTGGACAGCCCTGCCTTAGCCATTCTGAGGACACTTCTGTGAACCCTCTCTATCAGCACCTACTGTAGATACAATCTAGATATACAACTTTACTTTGTCAGGATATGAAACACATATTGTTTGTTTGCATCCAGCTTATTAAAGCCCTTGGCCACCAACCTTTGTATCCTTTCCAAACTATAGCAGTAAATGACTCTACATATTTTTCTAAATGTCAAATTATAAATAGACTGATTTATTTATCTGGATGCCATAGATATCTTCTTCTCTTATACGGTAAAAATTAGGACTGTGCGAATAGGGAACGGATTCAGCCAATTTGGATGCCAGAGATTCAATTTGGTGAATCTCCCCCTGTGTTTTCATCCCCCCGTGCCTTAACACACACACAGTGTCACCTGTTTCATGGGTTCTTGAGGTGCAGTTTTCCAGAAACCCCTGCACCTATCTCCTTGAAACTTGGCAAGCTTTGTGGCCTCAGCAAGAGCTACCATCCCTGCAGTTTGCAGCCCACTGTGGCTTAACACACAGGATTTGAGGTGCAGTGTCCCAGAAACCCCTGTACCTATCATCGTGAAACAGGGTAGGCTTCATGCCCTCACCAGCGGCTACCACCCCTGAAAGTTTCATACAGATCATCCTAAAAACAACTAAGTTATAGATATTTCATTGATTCCCCATTATACCCTATGCCCAAATCTCCGAATTGCGGAATCTTTTCCAAATCTGTTCCAAATTGATCCAGAAGCTCCAGATTGATTCAGAAAGTCTCAAGCTTCTAGAAATTCAATTTGGATTCATAGATTCAGCCTCCAAATCATCCAAATCATCTCCAAATCTAAATCACGAATCTAAGCTTGGCACAGCCCTAGTAAAAATTATGAAAAATACCATGCCACTATAATCAAATTATTCTTCTCCATCACCCCCAACATTGGGTCTGTTTTGTGCAAAAGTTTTGGGCTTCTATATTGTCAGCTTCTAGGCTCCTAAAAGGGTCTTTCCTACCTAAGTGCTTTATTATCTATTGATCACTTCCATACTTGCCCTTAGATTTTCTTTGGCCCTGAATTTCAGATCGAAGTCTCCAGCTAGACACATACATACATTTTTCTGGCCCCTTGCATAAATTTATGATTAAATAACCCCAATGACAGAGTAATTAAGTGAAGAAGGGTTCACTCAGGCATGCCAATGAAGTAAACTAGGGTTGCCATTGTGCAGACATAATTGGCATCAAGACAAAGTAGGCCAGAATAGACTCCAGGAGAGGGAGGGCTCCTCTGTGACAGGACAGTCTGGATAACAGAGGAAGGAAAAACTGTGGCCATTGTGTTTGGTGGCTGATCTTCAAGCAATTTTGTTTACTTATATTTCAGTCTTGTTTAATACTCTTTAAATCAATGTGAGAAGGACCAATGTCTTTAATGACAGGCCAGGGAAAAGCCTCTTAATTCATTACTACCAGAGATTATTAACGCTTAATGCCTCCTTTGCAAAGAGCAAATTACACTTAAACGGGCACTAGTTAGGGGCTTATTCAAGTAAGCAACTTCAGGTATTAATGGCATTGTTAATGACTTTCCCTTCTCAAACCTTCTATTCTTGGATCGTTGAGAAAGTAGCAATGGAACAAGAGATTCCAATCTGATCTGCATAACCGATTTTATTGATATTAAAATGTGTATTAGCTCTTAATTTTGACTAGGTTACAATAAAATGAGGACTATGGCATATAAAAGGCAGCAGACATTAACCACATCACTCACAATCTCTGCAAATCTGGTAAAGCTATTCTGTAAACATAGTTACATAGGATAGGAGATACAAGCAATAATACTGCCTTTCAGCTCCTATAATGGAGAAGTTGTTCCCTAAGGCATAGCTGCTCTCTTAGCCTGTCAGAGCCACCTCTGAGTTGACATGTTTTTCCCTAACTCCAGACATACAGCTCACCCTAGTTAGCTCAATATGCTAAGATATATATCTGCAGCTGTTATAATTCAAAGATTATATCATTTCAATTTTCTTAATTCACAGTCCATTAATACCATGTAGGGGGCTCTTCATAAAACTTACATCTTCCTTAATACTTCCTTCTAAATTCTATAAGCTTCGAACCTAATTTACAAATAATGTATTTATTGACTCATGCCTATTTCAAACACATTATTTTAACTAGGTTTGTGGTACCCCAATTGTTCTCGTAAAAAGTTTTCTTAAACACTGTTCTGGTCCACTAAATCTGAATTCATTTTCTCTGACCATATTAAGATACATACACCCCTCCCCCATATATACACTTACATATATATATATGTGTATGTGTATATATGTGTGTGTGTGTATGTATATATATGTATGCATGTATACAGATACAATTATACATACATGTACATGTACATATGTATGTATAATGCCTAGTATTATACATCTTAGAAATCTCTGGTGCCTTTTCTATATTAAAGCGTCGAGCAATGAAAAGATTGCCTAAACCAGTGTTTGCACTCATGGGAATTTTTTTCCTACAGTTCCATAGTGTAGATATGGTCTTTGTGTAGCTAGCAAGTGCAATAAATATCTCTATTCTCTGAAAATGTTATTTGTCACTCATTATCCATCAACACTAGAAGGGAGATAAACATGTACATAAATGCAAGATTATTATAAATAATATCAAATTTAAAAAATGCAGAAGAGATTAGGAAGGCTTTCACTCAGAAATCTGCTTGAGTGTGATGCTGAAAATTTTCTCTCAAGATATAAAAATATTATACATTCATAAAGCATTAATATTTCAAGAAATTCATGCACACAAGTTAAAATACCTATTTTCTGCTGCAGTGCAATTTTTTAAACCAGATTGTAACTAAATGTACAAATCCACATCAAACATGTCACTCAGATCATTTATTAACATTAAGCTGATTAGTACAACATATTTTATTTCAGGCTCAAATGCACAACCTGTTATGGATAAACAATCTAGGCTTACGGGATTGCATCAAGCACTGCTATACTTGACCATGCTAATATACCCTTTTTATTTTAACAGCATCAAGGATGGAAGCATGAAATCAGTAATAATTATATAAATACTAAAGCCACTCAGTGGGCTGTATTATTGGTTTTCAGACAGAACCATCAGCAAATTCAGCTTGTTATAAACACCAGTGCATCTAGAGAGGAGAGTGCTGCCACACAAATAGGATGCTTTGTCACACTTGCACAAAAATGTAGATGAACTGCGGAGAAAGAAAACCAAAGAATTCAAAAGCCTTCTTTAAAATGCCAAGAGCTTAAGCTGGCCTTTCTTATCTTCTTCTGCGTGCATGTGACACGTTAGGAGGTCTTTCTTATTGTACTATAATTCAGTGATTGTTCTAGTTCTGTGCACCATGCCTTCTTTCCAAAGGGCAGCGTGAGATATATAATTCTGGTAATGAACAGCTGCATAATTTAAGGGTTGAGCTAGTAGGGCACTGTTCCTTATTTGTATTTCCATAGCAGTTGCCAAGGTGTTCCCAGTTTATTTAGGAATACAATCTTTTGACTTCTTTATTTCTCACAGATTATATATGCTGAGATTTGATCATGTTCCAGAAAACAAATATTATCAGCAGAAGTATCAGAATAAGCTCTTCTCTCATTTTATTTTCATACATTATTTTAAAGGGCAGCAGTACTGAGCTATAGTAAGGGGTCTCCTCTCCTCCCCCACCCCCCTCACCCCGTATGCTTTCTGTTCTGTCCTGCAGAGTTGTTAGCCTGGTACTATCCCTTTCCAAACCACAACAGACTCAGTCAGAAGAGCTATCAAAGGCATTTCCACATAACATCTCTCACGCAAGGCCAATCTTCCAAACACTAAAAAGGTCCAGGCAGCTAGGCTCTTCAAGATAAAAGCTGCATGCTGATTAATCAGCTGCTTTTTTTATTCCATCTTGGCAAGTGTTCCCTCTTTGTAAATAAAAGGTTTACCCTGGATTTCCTGTAAACTAAGGAGCATAAGGCTGCTTTGGACCACATTCACAAAGCAACAAAGCCTTCTGCTGTTGCATCCACAGGGCTCTGTTGTGCGTCTTGTCATAAATACACTTTCAGGTGCCCTGAAGAGAATGAGCTAATACAAAACAAACACTGCAACATGAGAAAACGATAAGGCAGCTGAAAGTTGTCTGCTTATTAACTGTGTCTACGGCTTCAACTAGCAATGTTGTTGCTTGCTTGCTTGGAAGGACCTGTCTGGAATTTGCATTATTACAGAGGTTCAGGTTGGTTAAGATGTGTGGCACAATATAGCATAAGTCTTTCACAGAAACACTCATATTTAAAGATGAATACATTTATTTATGGCTCAGTCTCCTCGCTCCCTATTCAGATGGTAAATAGCTAGGGTGAAAGAGATGTGACAGACCCAGAAGACTGGAAATTGTCTGCAAACTGGCAGCGAATGTGGTTCTCTGACGGCCCGAATTACTTTCAGGCAGTTTGGCACATCTCCATTTGTCACACTTAAAAGCTTGAGCCAGAGATATCCAATTAATACAGTACACACACAGTATTTTTGTCTTCTTCAAGCAAGAGCAAAAATGGAAATGTTTAAGATTCTCAGGGTGCATCATGCTGCATCCATGCCATGAAGGGAGGTGGAATAATTACACAAAATAACTCACATCACACTCTTCTGGACATCCTTCACTCATTGGATTATCTTCCATGTTCTGCATACAGTCACTACATAATATCTATTCCAGGCAATGGAATCTATTTCTCATGCAGACTGAATCCCCCCTGCTGTAAATCATGCAAACAGCCAGCACACACATACATTGTGAGCAAGAAAAGTACCAGACTGAGCTTTTTTGAAATATTCATCCAGAACAAGAAAGTGAAACTATTTTTCCCCAATTTTGAAGGCCAGGTGAAGGCTGCTTATTTTGAAAGTAGCAAAACCTTCATGAATCAATATCACTTTTTGGCACTATGCTATAAATCAATCCATCACAGCAGTAGAGTAACAGTTATATATTTTGCTCTGACCTAATGTTGAATTATGCTATTTGAATTATTGGTAGTGTAGTATGAGGGTCAGATTTATATATCTCCCATAATGACATTTTTTTTGTGGAATCGCATAAGTTCCTTGGAGAATTTTCACACTCCCTTAACAAGTTCATAAGCGTCGTCTTGCAGCCAAATAAAATATTCGGTTTTCAGGAATGTAAAGAAGGAGATGTATAGACTACTCACATATTTTATACGCACTTTGTTAAAACAGAAATTCATGTGTGAAGCTTAAAGTTCTGAAGATTTATGAAGGGTATGTATGATATATAAAGTGAACATACACCAAACCTTACCACCTACAATTTTGAATCACAATGGCGTGATATATTCCTCTTATTTCTGAGATGTTGATGCTTATAAAGACAAATACTTTTAGCATTCTATATGTTTATTACACTTGCTACCACGGGCGTGCTAAAATGATTATTAAGCTGCATAAAAAATAATTATATCTTTAAACAAAAATATAAAAAAATATTTTAACACTCTATTCTTTTTATGTCCTGACTCTGCTCAATTCTTCTTACACCTGTGGACAAAAGTAAAAAGACATTGATCTCTTCCAGAAAGGAAGGCTAGTTCTCCATCACAAATTTTCGATCATGGGCAAGCCATTTAAGCTCAGAGTCACAGGTGCTGACAATATAAGTGAAACACGGTTAATGTTTCAATGTTCTTGTTATACTTTTTACATCTACCTAAGCATGCAGATGTACCAGTTACACATTGGTAGTTCCTTCATCTGTCTATAACCTTAGTAACAAAAAAAAAAATCCAGATGAATCCTCCAGCAGTCACAAAATGACTAATTCCATTTTGGCATAAAATGTTCCTAGTTGTTTTGGTTTAAACTTCTTGTACACATTAAAAAATACATCCAGATCACAAACCTAGGTCTGTAGGCCTGTATTGATGGAAATCAGTACTTAGACGTGCCTGAATTCTGCTTATGTCCCCAGTCTCTCAATTTTTTTAAGAACATAGGTATGTCCTAGAAACCAGTAGCATAACTCACATAGGGTGAAGGGGGATGATCTCGAATGGGCGAATGACAGAACAGAGGCAAAGAGGTGCTGGAATGGATGCAACTACATCGCTACTCTGGCAATTACAGGCTCCAGCTGTGGGAAGTAGCAAAAAGAGCCAGGCACTGATGGTAGAGAGTCAGTAGGGTCCTGGCAGCTACAGGCATAGGGAAAGAAGCAGGGGGTGAAGACAAGGGGTGTGCTTCTCCCTGCCACTGAATTATGGATTTTATATCTCCACCCAGTATGGTATCCAGCAGTGCAACAGTACCTACGGTGAGGGTAGAAGGCAGGCGAGAAGTCGAGACACATCTTCCCCTGCAGAAAAAGGGGACCTTAGGACCCTCTTGCCTCCACCACCTGGCTCCTCAATACCTGTAGCTGCTCAGGGCACAAATCCTACCAGATACATTTCGGGACATGTTGCTCTTCCCCACCTACTCACCTAGGTTATCAAAGGAACTTGCTATGCCTCTGTACCTAATGAAGACTGATAAACAGAGACTCATGGCATTACTAGTGGTCATCTTCACCTTTTGCCCAGTAGACTGGTTAAAGGATTCACACACAAAATGGGAGACCTAGGTTCTATCTGTTTTTAGTGTGACTCATACCCAAGCCTCTGACTTCCCTGATCCTGCCCCAGAAAGAACAGAAAAAAAGATGAATGTCAGAGAATAAAGGTTAGATACATCATCATCGTGTGTTTCTATACACACACACATACACACATGCACACCCCTTGATGTATTTTTCCACACTTGTAAAAATATATCCTAAGAAAAGTCCTACTCAGGTTGTTAAAACTAATATATAATTTAAAGCAATCACAGAGTATCATAGAATCATAGAAAGTTTGGGTTGGAAAGCACCTCAAGAGGTTATCTAGTCCAGCCCCCTGCTTAAAGCAGGACCATCTCCAACTAGACAATCCCAGCAAAAGCTTTGTCTAGCCAGGTCTTGAAAACATCCAAGGATGGAGCTTCCACCACCTCTCTGAGTAACCTGTTCCAGTGATTTACTAACCTCCTAGTGAAAAAATTCTTCCTAAACTAACCTAAACTTCCCTTGTTGCAACTTGAGACCATTGCTCCTTGTTCTGTCATCTGCCACCACTGAAAATAGTCAAGCTCCATCCTCTTTCAAACCCAACTTCAGGTAGCTGAAGGCTGCTATTAAATCCCCTCTCAGTCTTCTCTTTTCTAAACTAAATACAGCCAGTTCCCTCAGTATTTCCTCATAAGTCAGGTCCCTCAGCCCTGCCAGCATTTTTGTCACCCTCAGCTAAACTCTCTCCAATTTGTCCAAATCCTTCCTCTGTGTGTGTGTTGGGGGGGGGAAGGGGGGCAAACTAAACACAATACTCCAGATGTGACAAGTGCTGAACAGATAGGAATAATCACTTCCCTTGACCGACTGGCAACACACCTACCAATGAAGCCCAGTATGCTCTTAGCCTTCTTAGCAACAAGGACACACTGCTGGCTCATATTCAGCTTACTATAACCCCCAGGTCCTTTTCTGCAGAGCTGCTGCCCAGCCGTCTGTCCCCAGACTGTACTTGTGCATGCGATTGTTCTGTCCTAAGTGCAGAACGTTGAACTTGTCTTTGTTGAACCTCATGAGATTTCTTTTGGCTCAATCCTCCAATTTGTCTTGGTTACTCTGAATCCTTACCCTACTCTCCAGTGTATTTACTACTCCCCCCAGCTTGGTATCATCTGCAAACTTGCTGAAGGTGCATTCTCTTCCATCTTTCAGGTCGTTGATGAAGACATTGAAAAAAATTGGCCCCAGGACTGACCCCTGGAGCACTCCACTGGATACTGGCTGCCAACCAGACATTGAGCCATTGATTACTACTTTCTGAGCCCAATGGTCCAGCCAGTTTTTGATCCACTTTAAAGTCCATTCATCCAGCCCATACTTCCTTAAATTGCCTGCAAGAATACTGTGGGAGACCGTATCAAAAGCCTTGCTTTTGTACCACCACAATGCAATTCATATATTTATACCACTACAATGCAATATCTGATGCTTCAAAGATTTAGCAAATTGTTTCCTTCAATATTAAACTCATATTATTATGTGACTTTTCAAATGAAATGAATGTGAATGGCAGCCTATTTTTCTCTGTCTTTGGTGAACATACCAAATGAAAGAATGGAATTGAAATCTAATAACAACTAAACATATTATAAGGCAACGCCTACTAAACACAGTGCTGCATCTACATGAGACACTGATTGTGCAGTAGCTCATTACTACTGTGCAGTAGTGTTGCATGGCACGTAGAGTGACATGATGCTACTACACAGTAGTAACGAGCTACTACACAGTCAGTGTCACCATAAATCTGTGCAATAGCTCCAGTTAGTGCAGTCATTTAGTACTTGTGTATGCAAGTACTAAATGACTATGCAGTAACAACTTTTACCATTTAAATTAGTGTGAGAAACAACTTGTTCAATACTGCATTAATTCATTATGTGTTTTATCTTTTAAATCCACTAAATCTTTGTTATTTGGGACCTTTAACATGCATGAAGAGTTAAACTGTCCATAGAATGGCTCCTATAACATATTTTGTATGACAGTAAAGATGAGTCTATGAAATTCAACTGATTTCATTTCAAGTCATACATCTGGATTTAAAAAAAGCTTATTTCTGCCTTCTGAGGAGGAATAAAACAGAATCCTTTTTTTCAAATAAAACACTAATTATCATTAATTGCCTATATATCAACATCAAATCATAGTCTACTGAAACATAAGAGAATCTCCTACTAACTTCAGTAGAATGAGATCAGGTCCCATATGGTCTAAAGTATCAAGTATACCACTGGCCTGCATCACTTTCTCATAGGGCTTTGGAATTGCTGCTTAAACTTCAATATTATGTCAAAAAGGATTTTTTCCCCCTTGAAATGCTCGTTTTCTTTTTTCTTCCTACAGACAAAAACATACATTTAGTAGTAAAAGTTTGAGACAACTTCTGAAAGAAAACAATGTAATGAAATACCTTGTCATGGATACCTGCTGGGACTGAAAAGTGAAGACTGAAGATGATTCATTACCCTTGTCTAGTTAAGGATGACTGTTTGAAAGGTCACCCGGAAGAAAAATATCCACAGAACAACAACAAGAAAAGGATAAAAGAAAGAAAAAGACACTTGTAGGACAAAATATGGTTAGACCTATTAGTTGTATTGCAAAGAGGAAGGTTTTTTTCACTGCTAGAACACTATCATGTAGCCTTTCCACTGAAAAATGTAAGTACAAAACAGTGGTTTCCATCTTTCTCACACACAGATGAGTACACACACTGATCAGTTCCCTATAACAAAGCTAACCCACTTTTATAATTGAGTCTAGTGAACCTCATTACAAATGCACAATATTGTATGAATATGTATAACTCCCAATTCCAGCCTTGAGAAAAATTAGACTGTATCTTTAACCTCGCCTTAACCTTCATGTTTTGTATGCCTGTGGGTACATCTACACATGCATATTATTGTTCCTGGGTGCCGCATTTACATGTGTGCCCGGGACCATGCTGCAGTATATTGAGCTAGGTCAGAGCAGCCCTGGCTGGCAGGAGGGTCCAGGAGTCAGCCGTCAGACCTGGGACTTCTGTTGCGTGGCTCAACACACTGCAGAGGGGCTGGCAGGGGCACAAGGGTGCTACAGTGAGGGGCAGCCAAGTCAGCAGCTACATGTGGGTTGCTGTGCATGAAACACTCTGCAGCAGGGTAGTAATTTTATTTATAAGTACTACCATGCTTCAGAGTTTATTAGTTTACTGTTGTCTAACAGGGCTGCACACCTAGATGCTGAGATGTTTACTGCTGAGCTAATTAAGCAGCTCTGCAGTAAACTTCTCGTGTAAACGTGCCCTGCGTGTTTTATTTTTCACACACATAAACTATGAAGAATTTTAAGCTAATGTGAACTCAAGAGATAATAGAAGCAATTCCTTCAATTAGTTCCTCTTTCCTGAATAAATGCCAATGGAAGTGCATCAAATTCAGAAATTAAAAGCAACACAGCAGAGGATTTATGTGAATACATTTTATATACTGTTTATTAAAAAGACATTCAGAATATTATTTTTCTTCTAGAATAGATAGAAAACCTGCTTATCATACTACATCATCTAATTAATTAACTGATGTACTGGAGGAGCAAGTTCCTCTCTCATTTAGGTGAGTGTGGTGGAATATTTGTACCTGAGAGCTAAATGAGTGATTAGCTGTAACAGTTTAAATTATACATATAATGAGGGAACCTTTTAGGATTTCTGCATTGTAGCAACACCTTCCAAGGAACTTGGAATTGTTATTGTAATTCACTCTAAAGGTTCAATCGGCAAGCAATGTTTTGTTCATGGCAATGAGAAATATGCACACTATCTAGGGCAGTATATGACTCTAAGAGACCTACTCCAAGCCATTTATAAAACAGATTATCTCATCTTTTACTTATTATCCAAAGGCATAGTAGGAATCAATTTAAACTTAATGCTATGAAATAAATGGCCACCCAACAATTAATTCACATCTCAGGATCTTTTGGAAAAAAGCTCCTTGGTCAAAAAGCGTACTAATTCTTTAATATTTGTTTTTACCAATATATGACCAAAGTCTTTAACAGAAACTTAGAAATTTAGTAAGACTGAGGTTCGAACTAAACTTTTTTGAAAGGAAAGTACATACTCTCCACACGAAGCACTTACATTGTCAAAATACAGCATGTAAAAAATGCAATTGTGGACAACTTCACTTTCAGGTACGATAAGTGTGCACATCCAGATGGGCCTATGTAAAGATGACTTTGGGTATAAACACAATGGTGCATTTGTGCATGCATGCAATATTTATGAATATAATCCAAGCTGGGCAAGAAAAACTGAAGTGTTGAAAATTCTACGGTTGTCTCAGAACTCTGGCACTTGTGGATGCCTGCTATTTTTCTAACATCAACTTTTATCTCTCTAATTTGTTAACACTTTTTTATAAATTGTTTCATAATATTATGCTTCTAGCCAGTTGCAGTCCCAGAATAAAACTGTTATTTTTTGCACTGTTTCTTGTGAACATCTGGCAATTTATTACAGGGTCACAGTGCTCTGAAACACTTAAATGAATTCTTCCAATTGAACTATCCATTAAATGGTAATCATGACCTAGTGCAGAGCCCTGATCAATATAAATGCACATACTTGCTGTAAAACAGCCTCTCTAACCAGGAAGGGTAATCCACCATTTTACAGATTTGAAGAACCAACCAATTAAACACTGGATAAGGTCAAATATTATTGATCTTAGATTCAATGAAAATCCCTTGTACAGCCTTTCCCTTTTTTTTTGATTTTCCTTGTAATCTGAGTATGATTTCCTTAACATACATTTTTTTCAGTGGCTGCACTTATATAGCAATAGAAAATGAGTGGTTCTGGAACAACATAATTATTCATTGATGTAAAGATCAATATTGCTATAAAACCTTGGAGCCAGAAAAATAAAGAGAATACATACACACACACACACACACACACACACACACACACATTAATATATGTATGGCCAAACTTCCATAGCATGTTTAAAAAGTAGGATTTGACTATCCTTAGAACTTCTCTAAATCACAAAACAGTTATATAGTGGGTAGCAAGCATTGCCTATCCTTATTGAAAGGTCTAAATAATTTTATATTTAAATGCATTGTAATAGTCTAATCCTATTCTTCAGATATCAGAAAATATAGGAAACATACTGAAAATTCATTACTTTACATTTAAAAATAAGCTTATTCTTTACTGATAGTATTTACATTCACTCATGTTAGGGAGTAGGTGTTACTGTATGGAAAAAATAGGGATTCTGGGTATAACAAAAAATATGTATTCGTCCAGCTTTTTCTAACATTTTTTTTGGGTATTAAAATGTATTCATAGTGAAGGCATGAAGACAGTATTGGCTACTCATCAATTTTGTCAATTTGCTTGTTTCTTTCCAAGTATAAGATTAAAATACAACTTTTATTTTTTTTTTTATATGTAATATGCTTTCTAGTACCACCCAAAGGACAGAGGAATCTCTTACTTATTTCTATTTAGGCAAGTATTTTTTGTGTTTTCTGTTATTGGATCAACTGTATAATTGGGAGAGAGCTTGGACAAGCTTTTGCGCCCAAGGCATACTTCATTTATCTGCAGATAGCCTCCAACATCTTTTAAAATTAATGGATCTCTAGAGTCAAAGATGGATCCTTTTTTGCTGCTGATGAGAAAAGTGTCCTTTCCCTTAGGCTGTCTTTACCATCCACAAGGTCTCTCTTCCCACAGAACTTTACAGGGACCTGTTTGAGTTCTAGAAAGCGATCCTCTTGCACAAGCCACCAGACAGGTGGTCTTGGGGGCAATTCCAATCTTTAGGAAAAAATCTGCTGCTTGGATTCAGAGCATTGCTAGTGCATAGGTGTGCCCTACCTGTGGGTGGGACTGTCATTCTTACATTGGACTTGGCAGCCATCAAAAAACTCATTGGCACATACACCACGCTCTTTAAAGAATGACAGTGCCACTTGATGGGAGATATGCTCTAAGGCCCAAACTGGCAGCGTCTGGATGCTTATGATATAGCATCCTTTCTCAGATTCAAAATAGAAAAGATGGTTCTGACAATCCAGACAACAATTCAGATATTCAGCCAATATTTTTTCTACTGAAGATAGCCAACTTGAAGTCCATTCAATGAACATAAATAGCTACGGTTGCATAATAGTAATAGTACTTATTGTTAATCACAAGTATTTGTTTTTCATCTGTTTACTAAGGGAGCAATTCATTTTTAATTTCTCTCTCACCTTTTTGCTTTCATATATATATTTTTTCCAGTACAGTTAATCTTTTCTAAACCTTCCCTTCCAAAGCTTTCACTTCTCTCCAGGTTCCTAACACCAGTAACATTTTTTCTCAATCTTTTACCTTAATATCATTAATAATCTTTTGTTTTCTGTTATATTTATAGGCTGTTACTGAATTAGTCTTGGTCTCATATGCATGCTCCTCTATCTGCAGGTAGAATGATATGCTGCTGTACTTTTATCTATCCATCTCCAGAAAGTAGTAAATAGAGAACTGGAAATATCACATATCTGGAGAAATGCCACCTGGCACAAATCAGTCACTAGGTGGCTAAATATTATTAACAGAAACAACTGCAAAATAGAAAATCCACTTATTAGAACCTAGCAGTGCATCTGATGTTCACGTTTAAGAATGAAACAAAATATTTGTCTTAGATAATAGCTTTGATGGTGTTGAATGTTTGCAATTTTCTTTGTGATTTTGACTCAGTAATGTAAACTGTTGTAACTTGTCTTATGCTGTTTTCCTTTCTTTCTTTTTACTATGTGGCAAAAGGAAAATAGGAAAAGTTATGCCTTATTATTAAATGGTGCAAGTGTGTGTTTTGAATGAACATAAATACTATCACTGATGGTCTCTATACATTTTTACCATTTTATTTGCTTACAGGAAAGGAGGCAATTACAAAATAAAAGACCTCAAAGATTTTATTACTGCAACATTCTCTAACATCAGCGATTGCTCAGGAATACACAGTCTACTTCCTTAGATGAATATGCCAGATACCCAGACTGGCTGGATAAAAACAGAAGCGAGGGGCCAATTATTTGAAAGAGTTTGAAGAAAAGGGAAAATATATAACACATGTACAGGGGTAGTGGAAATTTTCCCGTATAATATGGTTTTCAATTGATAATTTAGTTTTCTACTAAAAGAAAATTGTCTTTGAAAAATCAAATGACTCCAGATAGAGACATTTCATTTTAAACCTGAAATATTTCAATTTGGATATGCTGTGACAGTGGCTAATTGGGAGGTTGTATGTCTTGTGAACTCACTCCCCATGAAAAAATGGACTTCATTTCCCAGTTGAAGTGTGACTAAGGGCTCCCACGATGCAACTTCCTGGCCTTTCCAACAAGGGAACCCAGTCTACAGAGGAGAATGGGATTATGAGACCCCTGAGCTATAACTCCTGTGAAGCAGAGGGGCAGAATTCTGAATTACAAAAGTTTATGGAATAGCTAAAATAAGATCAGACTGATGATACATCTAAACAATCCACCAAATTTCAACTGCAGATAGAACTGACTCGTTTAACTCAGACCTGTGTCTTCTAGATCTGGTGACAGACAGAACCCATTTCCTAATACCAATTTGGTTTCAGTAGGATCATCGTTTCAGTCATATTTTTCTAACTTCTCTTTAACACTTGGTCAGATGCAATCCAGCTAATGTCCAAAATATACCCTATTACAGCATGTAATGAGAAAAAACTACAGCCACTAAAACATGTCTTGTAAGGGGCAGCACATTACTCACAATGATACATATGTATTGTATTTTTACCAGATAGGTGGTAATGATAACCATGCAAGAAACATTACCACTGTGTCGAGAGGTAGCATTTTTCTGCATCTTCTCACCAGCATTCTTCCCACTAATCCTTTTCTGCTGGGACTAATTCAAACATTCCAGATCCATGAGCAGCTGTCAAACACCAGCCAATGTTTCATTCCTTTTTCCCTTTTTTTAAAATAAGAACCTGCCACAAAGTATGTTCTCTTTCTCTTATTATTCTACTTGTGTAGAAGATACTCAGGTCTTTCCCCATGAAGATTATAGAATTCAGACTCTCTTTGTATGACTGAGTTAAATATTTATAGGAAACTTATTTACTTAGCAACTTAACTCTTAGCTATTTGTGAATTCTGTGTAACAGACTGTTTTCTATGAGGTTCCAATCCTACAAAGACTCAAACACATGCTTACATTTAAGAATTGTGACTCAGTAACTACTCACCATGTGTAACATTAAGCATATGTAAATCTTTGTGGGATTCAGCTCTTATAAAAATGAATGGTCCAGTTTATGGACGACTTTCATTAGGTCTGTGGGATTAGTCTCCTACTTCACATTGTACTCTTGCTGCTCCCTAAAAGATTGTCTCCCAAACCCACAAAGAGATTCTGAGATTTCAAGATATTTAATGAAAATTTTTTCATTCAATATATATTTTCAAAAGTATTTAAAACACTTTTGTTTCACAAATCCTAGTAAACGGCATTCTAATTTCACTATCGCCCACTGACTCCCACTCACAAGTACATATGCTTGGAATGAATTTGCTGATGTTATGGGTGTTATGAGATTGGATACTTAGAAAAAATCCAAGTCAACTGGAAGATGTGTAAAAAGAAGTTAGTGGTAGAAAGGTGCCAGGATTATAGAATCATAGAAAACTGGGGCTGGAAGGGACCTTACAAGGTCATCAGGTCCAGCCTCCTGCTCAGGACAGAGACAGCTCTGACTAAAGTATCCTGTCAAATATCTGTCTAATCTGTTTTTGAAAGTTTCCAAGGATTGAGATTCCACAGCTTCTCTAGGAAGCCTGTTCCAATGCCTGGCAACTATCATAGTCAGAAAGTTTCTCCTCATTTTCAGCCTAAATTTACTCTGTTGCAGCTTGAAGCCATTGTTCCTGGTCCTGTCCCCTACAGCCACGGAGAAAAATCCATCTCCATCCTCTCTACATTCACACGTCAGATATTTGAAGACTGTTATCAACCCCCACCCCCATCCCCGTCTTCTTTTCTCCAGGCTATGTAAGCCTAAGTCTTTCAACCTTTTCTCAGAAGTCTTACTTCCCAGGCCCCTGATTATTTTTTTGATCCATGCTGGACTCTTTCTGAGCTGTGCAAGTTCTTCTTGAAGTGTGGGGCCCAAGACTGGACAAAGAGCTCCAGGTGAGGCCACACCAGTGCTGAAAAAAGACTCACTTTCCTTATTTGCAAATGACACTCCTTTTAATGCAAGCTAGGATACATACTGTTGGCTTTTTTTTTTTTTTAACAAGACCACAGTTTTGGCTCAGATTCAGTTTACGGTCCATCATAACTCCCAGGTCCTTCCCTGCAATATTATAGCCTAACCAGTCATTCCCCAGTCTGTATTGGTACATTCCATTCCAAGTACAGGACTTTGCACTTGTCCTGGTTTAATCTCATGTCACTGATGGCCAACCATTTCTCCAGTCTTCTACAGGTCATTCTGACTCCCAGCCCTGACCTTTGAGTGCCTGCTATTGCAGCCAACTTGGTGTCATCTGTAAATTTGCTAAGCGTGTACTCGATCCCATCATCCAAATCATTAATGAGGATGTTAAAAATTCCAGACCTAGGACAGGCCCCAGAGAAGCCCCACTTTATACCTCCTCCCAACTGTGAAAAAATAGGCTAACCTAGTTTTAGGGTTTATTATGTGAGGTATATGGAGCAGAGACAAAGAAGTATTGATACCACTGTACAAGCTATATGTAAAACCCCTCTTTAAATTACTTCATACACTTCTGGATACCAGTTGTCAAAAAGATAAATTAAACCTGCCGAAGTGGATCCAGGGTGTAACCTGGATCCTGTGCTTTAGGGGTGGCTGCACTTCCTACCCAGAGCCTCCACCTTCACTGGGGTAGGCAGACTATCTCATGGGAGCAGAAGTCAGGGACTTGTTTTAAGTCTCCAAAGCAGGTAAGAATTAACATTCCCTTCCCACCCTGCTCAAAGGCAGGTCCTCTTTCCTCCCCTTCCCTCTCTCCCAGTGCTGTTGACCTGGAGGCAAGGGAAGTTCCTGTCCCACTCCAGCTAGGTTGTGTGGGGACTGGACTCACCCTGTGACAATGGGAGTGACAGTGAAGAAAACAGGTGGGAAGCAGTTCCTCCCTAAATCTGCTCCCTGGTTGGCAGGGAACATGCAAGGCAACCAGGGGGTCCCTGCCTGTTGCTATATCCCTCATGCAGCCCCACTGGAGCAAGACAGGAGTTCCCTTAGCCTGATTAACAGGGACAGCAGCAGTAGCCAGCATAGGACAGGGGAAAGGAAGGGGAGTAGAGCATAGAGGACAGGCCTCTGAGTACGGAGGGGAAGAGAATGGGGGAATTCTTACATTCTTCCAGTACTTAAAGTCATGAGCTGCTGCTCCTGCTGCATGGTCAGAAATGGGGGGGGGGGAGCGCATTATGCCTTGGTGAAGACCATAAAATACTGTGCAGTCCTATGATAACTGAACACATGTTACTAAACACAATCTGGAAATGTTTCTCATGCAAAAAGTCCTAACTTTGCTATGATATGATCACATTTATCACATTTTACTGCTTGAATGCATGGATGCTCACAGTTTAAGTGCAGTTAATATGTCCAAAGTGTAAGATGTGACAAGTCCCTAAGATAGATAAGAGAACGGAGCCCTTTTCTTATACAAGAAGATTAAAGGAGCTTAGCTTGTTTTGTTTAGCAAAACAGAGAATGAGAAGGAATATGATCATGTTTTACAAGTGCATTCAAGGAGAAGCACTTTTTAAGCTGAAAAACTACACTGCCACAAGATTAAATAGCTACGAACTGGCTATGGATAATGTTAGGCAGGAAACCAGATTTCCAATTAACAGAGGATGGAAATTTTGGAATGATGTTTTAAGCAAATGGACAGGATCAAGGAAGCTGAATTTCTTTCAACTGGAACTGGACAATTTTATGGAAAAACGATATGATAAAAAAGGGAATTTTGGTACAATCAATGTGAGAGATATATCAAAGCATGTGTTTGTAGTCTCCAGGATGGGATATTAAGGTAGTTCTTGTGGTGTAGAAGATGTCTAGTAAGTCCCTTTTTTAGGACTTTTATTGGTCATCAGCTGGGACTAAGAATTATTTTTTCCTCCTCTCATGAATGCCATAAGCTTCTGGGTTTTTGTTTGTGTTTTTGTTTAGCTTTTTGCCTTCTCTGAGTTATTTGCCACAACAAGGCTAGGTTTAACAGGCTGTCACAAATAAGACCGAGAGGTTGTTGGCTAGAAGGTTATGCTTTTCTGCTGGGGGGCATACTCATCACCAAGGTTTGCATCAGGATGGCATTTTTTCCTCGAGCATTGGGTTGTTTAACTTTCCAATGTAGCTCGGTGCATGGTCCTTCACTGTTCCCTGTCCTTGCAGCACTTACAGTGCTCTCATCTCCCCTGAATGTTCTTGGTGTTCTGGATATTGTGCACTGCAGTTGAATCAGAGGATTTGACATGGTGATTATGGGATGATTCCCTGAGTTAAAGATTGCTTGCCAAGGCAGGGGACTTGACTTGATGACCCAGGCGGTCATTTCCACTCCTTTGTTTCTAATTATATTGAATTCCCCAAACAAATATGTATGAAAAATAATACAAAACAATCTACAACAATAAATATGGCTACAATTTTTTCAATATTTATCATTTTCATTACAGTACCCACCAATGTCTTTTTATGATGATTTACAGAGATCTTCATTCTTGTACATATGACTGCTACAGCCATTTTTTAAGAAAGGTTTTAAGAAAAATTAAGAAAGATTCCCCGTGTCTTTGTGCCTCTGAGAAACCCATAGTGGTTCAATCAGATAATTTTAGTTTGTCTGGTGGCACCTTTAGTTTATAAATGTCTGATTTTTCTTAAATATTACCAGTTTTGCATTCCCTAATACATTCCCTTATATAGGGAAAGAATGCTTGATCAATTCAGTAAGACTAGATTCATGGGATGTACTCAGAATAAGTGTGTGCTATTTTTATAAGTTACTAAGTTCCAGTAACTACTGGCTATGGGATCAGTCATTAGCTTTGTAAGCTACAACTATTACAGCAGCTGAAGACCTGGTTCACTGATTCCACCTAGGATAAAAATAAACAAACTTTTGGCATAATTAAGTCTTTTGGCTTGACTACAGTAGATTTAACTCTTAGAGCAAACCTCTTTGAGAACCTGATCTTATAAGAGCTGTCCATGCAGAACTGAATGGAATTTGTGTGCATCGCAATTAGTTCATGATGCTCAGAGCAAGCCTTTGGGGATTTTTTGTTTTGTTTTGGGGTTTTGTACAGTACAAAAATCAGAAAAATGTACATATCAACTGCACATGTAAAACTGAACTATGTCACAAACAATAAGCAATAAAAGGAAAAAGAGAAAAAAGAAAAGGAGGAGGGAAGAAGGAGGGACAGCAGAAGAGAATAAAAGTGTGCACTGACCAACAATCTGGCTACCAAATTACTCCAAGTAATTCTTCCAAATTGAACCAAGCTTTTTGAAGCAGTTAAGGCTGCTAAAGATGATTCTCCCCATAAATGCCAGCTGTGTCCTCTCATTGTACCAGATTTCAACCTTTGGAGATGTCCTACTTTTCCCATGCAGTAGTATAATCCTGTGTTACGAGTAAGGCCTGCTGTAAGGACAATTTGGGATTCAGTTTTTGTTTAAGAATATAGATATAATCTGTATTCCTAATATTTTCTCTCTCCATATACAACAAACCAGAAAAGACTTTAAATTATATGACTGGTGAAATAACAGGCCTAGTGAGTATCTGAATGCTTTACAAATTAGTACACCTCAGATACTGCAGATATTTACAATGTATGAACTTTCTATTTTTCACCAAATACTTTTCAAAAAAATGTTGCACTTGGAAAGCTCAAGAGGTTTAATTGTATTGTCATAATGGGGGCGGGGGAGGGGGAAGGACTCTATTGGTTCCATTTCTACTGCAAAACTATTAATCAGCAGTGCACTAAGTGCTGTGTATAATTCTAATTAATATTATAATTCAATCTAATATATGCAACAATTAAATTGCTTACAAAAATAAAGGTTTAATTTGAACATTAAGTGGTGACAATGCAGCATCACAGTGTTATACACTTCTTTAGTATTCTATGTGGGGGCTCATTTTTAAGAACTTTCATTTCACAGAAACTGCTGATCAAAGAAAAAATTGCTCTGTAAATTAATTGAAAATTCAAAAATGGCTAGCCAGTTTATCAGTCAAAATTAGCTGTATACAATATTTAAAATGTTATTGCTTTGCTTTACATTTGCTATCATTTGCACTAAAATGATGTATATATTACAATATCGAATCCTATGAAAATCAAGAAATATGACAGTATATATTAGCAAGTAAACAGAACGAAAAATTCTACTCTGGAAGTATGCATGGAAAAAACCATCAGTAACTGCCTTGCTTTCAGTAGAGCTAATCTGTACTTTAGTTGTGGAAATGAGGGTGATGTTTTAGCCAGTATGTTTACTGATTTAATATATCAAACACAGAAATGTATTTAGTGCTTTTATCAAATATCACTGGAGCCCATACTTTTGCAATATAAGCAATGCATTAATACATAACTGAAGATGCTCCAGACAAGTCTTATTCTAAGTGTTAGAGGCAAAAATTGTACCCAACATTTAAATGTTATATTCAAGACAATATAGATTGCTTTTTTCCCCACAAACTAAATTAGCACAGTAAGAACAGAATCATTGACAGTATTATAAAAGATACTCTCTGTCATTAGGAAAGCTAAGACACTTTTAAAAGTGATTAAGTCCTATGTTTGAAGAGGTAAGTGCACTGTAATAATACCGAAGTAGCATTACATGCATCATGAATGATCTTTGAACACATTGGCAGGATCCAGACATGTAGGCATGTGCATTTCCCCCAGGGACAAACACCAGTGGCACATTACCATGGGTTGGGTAGGGGAGGCTGGGGCCAGCACCTGGGCTGACCTTGGCAACCTTATCTGGGGTCCTCCTGGGACTCCAGCAGTGGCAAACCAGTAGCAGAGAGCCTGGGAAACAGCTGAAATGTGGGTCCGGTTGGCCAGACTCTGGTTTCAGGCAGTGCATGCTGCTGCCATGTATGCCACGCTCCACCCCACCTTTTTCCGCTGTGGGTTTTTTGACTCTGGGATCTCCCAGTATCAACCCCCACCCCACGCTGGAAATGAACAGCACAGGGAATGCCTGCATGTGCAGTGTATGTAGTGGGTGGCACCACAGTCAGGTCTGCAAAGCTGCATACCATATGTGCATGCTTATCTAGTCATGCCCATTAAGTGCTATTCGCAGGCAGACTACTACGGAACATGGATCCTTGGTGTGGTCCATAACAATTACTCTTTTTACAAGAAACTCGCATCTTGACAGTCTTTGCCTGGATATATTTGGACACTTACTCATTCTCACAAAGTTGAGGAAAATGACTTGTCTTTTGTGCTCCTAAAATAGCTCACTCATTGTTATTGCCTCGTAAATGATGTGAGCAACTTGTTGCTAGGTTCTCAATACAAATAATCTAAAAAATCTACAACTCTTGCGCTATGCTATGTGACTTGCTTCTGAATTACACAACTCAGCTATTTTATTAAACTTAACACATGGAATACTTGAGTACTGCAATTCAACAGTTGGGAAACTTTAAGATGTTATGAATCAGAAGGCAAACACTGCATGCAGCTACACATGCTAGTAATTTGAAATAGGCTTACTGCACAGTAAAAATACTGTGCAGTAAGCCTACTGAGAGCACATTTACACAAGCTCCCTCTTGGGATCAAATTTGCTTCTACCTGCTCTGCCCCTCTGGGTACTAGCCTGGTGGCTAGCAGAGAGCATGGGACAGTCTCCATGTACACAGGACCAGAAGAACTCTACTGGCTGCAAAAGTGGCTGTCTCCTGGCCTGTACACATTGAAAGGGGTCCTGATGTGTATGGGTCTGGGACACAGCTGCTGCTGCACAGATCTCCTGCCCTGCTGGAAATTAGGGTGGCCAAGAACTGTCCCAGTCTATACACAAGCTCCCCAGGACTTCTTTTTCAGCCCTCTGCCCTGATCACCCAATCCTAGTGTGTGGGTGGCACAGGTAGCAAGAAGCCCTCATATGGCTGGGGAAGAGATCCCCAGTCCCAGCACCACTCAGTTCCCCACTCCTGTAGCAAGCTAGGAGCCCAACAGCACCAGGACAGTGGGGAGTGGAGAGGGCCCTGGTCCCTACACTAACTGGCTCCCAGCTCCTACACGGAGGCAGG
Organism: Crocodylus porosus; assembly: GCF_001723895.1. NCBI lineage: Eukaryota > Metazoa > Chordata > Crocodylia > Crocodylidae > Crocodylus > Crocodylus porosus. Next base: position 135,403,294 of record NW_017728906.1, on the reverse strand, counting down.
AACTGAGCAGTGCCAGGACCGGGTTCCCTACCAGTGTGGCTGACTGGGAACATTTATACAAGTCCTACTGTGCAGCATCTACTGTGCAGTTAGATTAGTACCTGCATTTACAGGTACTAGCTAACTGTGCAGTAGACTACTTTACTGTGCAGTAGCATATGAGCATGGTTACTTGGTGATGCTTTACTGCACAATAGATTAGTCTCCTGCACAGTAAAGCATCTGATGTAGGCATACCCACTGGGTACAAACTACATAGAGATGTAGAAGAAAAAATTCACTGAGAATGAATTAGACTTCCTTGTATTACAAAATGCCTATTCATCTCATGTTTTCTTGTGCTGCTAATTATTATTCCATTAAAATGACTAACCTCCTCCTCCCACAAAACCTTTAGCCCTTGTGTAACTCCATCACATGGTTTAAGTAAAGGTTGATTTGGGTTCAGTGGGTGCTTCTACATGAGAAGCTACATCGTGATAAAAATGAGCTATGGTGATGTAGCTCATCACTCTGGTGACATAGCATCAGTGGGCACGAACCATGACATCAACACAAATGCGTAGTAGCAATAAGTTCCTGCACAGTAGTTCACTGGTACTGTGCAGTAGGATTGGAATTGACCTGTACACCACCAGATCTGCACAGTCGGGGCCACATATAGATGCACCCAGTATCTTTAAGTGTTTATTCCTTGCACAACAATCTCCTCTGAAACATCACAAACACTTTGTAAGGAATATTGCATGCACAGCAGGAAGATCATTCTTACTCTTTCAGAGGGCTGGTTGGACCATAGTTTAAACTGACACTGCTGTAATAAATCAAAGTATTTGGGCAATCCATAACAATATCTGACAGTTACAGTTTTTTTCTCTTGTATATTTGGGTCATCATTCATAGTAGTGAAAACACCTAGAATGTTCTTAAACAAAATAAAACAGTTGCCCTCTTAGGAATCTTTTCTGAATAGAAACAAAAATATTGCTAGCTGTACAATATGTAAGCAGGTCCTGTCCTGTCACCACAGAAGATGAATTGCATTCAAGAGCGAACACCCAAAAGACCTATAGTAGTGCCATGGTAGTGGGGCTTCAAGAAGTAATGCTGGAGCAGAACTAATTCCTTTTACCTACTGTTACTGATGAAGTCTAAACATGGACTCAAAACTGAAAAAACACTGCCCTATACTACCTCCTGATGGTCTTATCGTGAAATAGACCACTTGTGAAAACTTGTTTCATGTCAGATCAGGGTTTGTAAAGATGTAGGTATCAACCCAAAGTAACATCAATGGTTATCTTTTCACTAACCTGAATGGGCATAAATTTTGGTCCCTGAAAAAAAGAGGCTTTAGAAAAGTATCCAAGTGCGTCCCTCCATGATCAGCCTATTTATACAGTAGTCTTAACATTAGAAGTAAGAATATCATTTTGTATATGATCTTTTCCAATGCCTTGAATGACTAAAGTGCCAAGAAATATAGGTAAAAGAAAAAATAAAAGACTAGGAAAATGCTTTGATTGTAGGAATGCAATATCATTGTAGCTGGTACTAATTGCAATTTATAATTTCAGTTTCATACTTTTTCTCTTTGGCTACCTTGACTAAGGTCATCTTATGCAAAACTGAAGTCTCACTCCAGATGCTGAAACCAGGAAAGTGTTTATTAATCTAGAAATAGGGCTGGCTGTCATATCTTTAATTTTTCATTTAATAGTAAATTTCAAGTCCTTTTTAGGCTCCGGAGGATCCCTTTTAATAGGATCTTTGCTCACTTGATTGATTGTGATTGTATTTGACAGAACATGTATTTGATGATATATTTTAAAGCTGTAGCCACAGCATAAAGGACTTGCACATATGTACCATCAAAAATGAGTGCAACCTAAACTAAAAGTAATATAAAGTGCTTTGAAAATACACTGAAAATCATCCTAACTCAGTAAAGGAGTCCCAAGTATTCAACCACGCTAGGATTGTAATTTACACAGACAGAATTCAAGGTCAAAAGGAATGAATGTGTTTTCTATTCACTCTCTAATTACTATCATACAAATGCATCTGTTTTATTCATATTTCAGGCAGGCTTAATGATGAACGAATTCTGCCTCAAAATGTATTTGCTTTTATTCTTTACAGTTTGAAAAATCCTTACTGCCCCTTCAGCTAAACTAATACTGTGCTATAATCTCATTGATGAGAATAGGTCATTAAGAACAATTCCTTCAAATGGGACTTCCATGTTGTTTCTTCAAACACTCATCATAAGATCTTGCACATTCCGAGACTGACTAGTTGATGAGATAATCAGTACAACATGGCCATATTGTGTGTTTCTGCTAAATGGAATACTGAATCTGTTCAATATCACCCTGGGAATGTATTAATGGGACAGAAATTGCAGATTTCTCAGCTGACACAAAGTGTTATATAGAAGGCAGTATAGATTTGCACGATATAGATTTACTTTAAGTATGTATGTGTGTGTATATATATATGTGTGTATACATATATACATGCATATGTACACACACATATACATATATACACATGTATGTCCCAAGCTTCCATGGGCTAGAGCTTACTTCATCAGATCCTGTGAAAGGTTGAGCAGGGAGCACATTTAATGTGAAGTATTATATACAAATCTCATCATTATACTTCTAGACTCCCCTATTCATTTCAGATTTTTGCCCATTAGTAGTTAAATGTGTATAGTTCCTACCTCTCTTTCTTCTGCGTAAATTAAAATAAGTTACTTTAGGATATAATGGGTGCATCTACACATGCGCTTTATTGAGGCACCGACTAATTAGCTCCTCAGTAAAGCATCACCATCTACATGTGCGCCCATATTAAGATGCAATAAGTTAATGAACTCCACTGTAGGATAGCACTGTCTAAGACAAGTACTATCTTACAACAGAGTAGTTATGTGTGCTAAAACGCACATCGAGATGGTGACTGGGGCTGGCTGGGGCACAAGGGTACTACAGCGCAGGGGCTGTCTACTGGCTAATCCCACACTGTATCACCCTTGTGCTCTATCCAGCTCCTCCAAGCACATTGAACTGAGACAGAGTATCCCTAGGCTGGCAGGCTGATCCCCGAAGCCCCCTGCCAGCTGGAGCTGCTCCACCCTGGTTCAAAGTGCTGCAGTCCCAGGCATATGTGTTAATGCTGCTCAATGAAGCAACAAATACCAGTGCAACTGCACCAGAATTTATTACTACGTGCTAATTCATATGTTGATGCACCCAATAACTTTCATTTAAAGATGGACAAGAATTGTATAAATGATTCCTCCATAATAAGAATTAGTGATCTTCCTTTCAGTTATTAAAAAGAATACATACACAAGACCTATTCTGGGGAGATACACACATCGAATCTGAAAATACTACACCTGCACACTATTGGGTTATGCTGTTAAATGTCCCTCAATGCTCAGACATGATCTTAGGGGAATGAAAATGATAACAAAGATTCTGCAGAAATAGTAAATGTATGAGTCACAAGATATGATTTCCTTTATTTTTCTTTTCCCAATTTTCACCTTAAATCTTAGATTAGGACAAGATTCTGAAAGGTATCTACATCCAGAAATTCCACAGCAGTAAAATATCATAAGAAGATTTCCCTTTTACTTATTTTATCATAAAAGTTCATTTCTGTTTCAATTTCTATACCTCAGTCACTGATGGGTGTATGGGCAACTGATGCCTCCTGAGTCTGGGGGGCAACCTGCAGAAACCAGCATTGGTGGCAGAGACGGGGCTGGCGAGCACCTGCAGAAGCTGACAGCAGAGGTGGCAGCAGGCATGGGGCTGGCAAGCACCTGGAGAAGCCAGCATTGGCAGCAGGGGTGGGGCTGGCAAGCACCTGCAGAAGCTGCCAGCAGCATCAGCAATGGGGATGGGGCTGTGAAGCACCTGCAGAAGCTGCTGGTGGTGTCAGCGGCGGGGACAGCCCTGTCGGGGGGACACATGCCCCCTCTACCAGATGCCTATGGATGGGTGGCTGCTATATTTTCTATTGGGAGATTTTCAGTAGAGATGACCTTGGCAAAGGAAAAATAATCAACATTTCTATACCATGTTACAAGTTCAAAACACCATACAGGGACATTAACTCATTTGTCTCAAATGTACTGGATGCTTCTTGGCTTATTAATACCACCTTCTCAAAAGAATGCTATGCAAATAGTTGGTACTTTGAGGATACTGGTGATTAACTGCATGCTTTTGAAAGTTTATGCAGTGACACAATTACTAATCAAACTTCACCCCTCCTGTCCATGTGCTTTGCAGCAGGACATATTGTCCTGCTGCTCCATCTGCTGCAGGGGGACTGGCTGGAGCACAGGGTGCCTCAGTGCAAAGACTAATCAGTAGATGACCCCTGCGCTGAGGCACAAACCAGCCAGGGAGTGACATGTGGGAGGAGCAGGGCTGAGCGACATGTGGGGGGAGGCAGCCCTAGACTGCCATACTGTGGAGCCCCAATGCTGAAGCACCCTGCATCCCACCCACCCACTCCCTGGTTGGCTGGGGGCCAGTGTGCCTCAAGATGGATGAGCAGGCATCCCTGGGCTGGCTGCTCCCCTGTCTCTGTGTGCCTCAGGGTGAGTGCTGTACTGTGGAGCTCCCATGCTGAGGTACCCTGCACTCCAGCCAGCTGTGGAGCAGCTGGATTGAGAGCAGTGTGCCTCAAGACAGATGATCAGCCAGAGCCCCCACACTGAGGCATGTGGAGCCCCAGAGCACAGTGTGCCTCAAGACAGGGGAACAGCCAAGGCTACCTCCTCGCCTGTAACAAGGCACACTGCACCCCAGCCAGCCAAGGACTGGCTAGCTGGAGCACTGGGTGCTTCAGCACAGGGGCTGCACAGTGCATGAAGAGGGGAAGCAAGCAACTCTGGGCTGCCTGCTCCCCTGTCTCTACCTGGTGCATGCCACTTTGGGGTGCTTTGTGCTACTTTTTTCTTTGGGGTTTTTTGGGGGGTGGGGGGTTGGGGGTTTTTTGCTACCAGGAAATCCTTGTAGCAAATCTTGGCCCCGCTCTGCAAATTAGCAGCACCATGGACAGTATAACGTGCAAGGGGTGCAGTTTGTGGTGCCGTGAAGAGGTTTGCAGACCTCAAATGACACATGCCTGCATGTGTGGATCCAGCCCCTGAATTTATCCTCTAGGTCCTGATCCTTATTTCCTTTGTCTTGGGATGGAATCACTTGAGTCTCCCATGTTCAGATGGATGCTAAATTAAAACAGCCCAAAGAACCAGGAAATTATATGACAGCCTTGAATGGCTACTACTTTCAAAATAATGCCTTTTTGACCAATGCAGTTACGGAAAACATAAAACCCAGATGTGAACCTCAGATACAGTGGCTAAACTGTCACTTTATATAGATTCACTACACTGCATGAACAGAACAAACATGACAGGTTGCGTTCTTAATTTCAGCATAAATGGTTAACATTGTATTTTTCACTTTATTGCTGTAACTTATTGTGTTTATTTGATTAAAGTGTGCATGTTACAAGATTTTAGAGCTTGTATCATCATAAACCTAGCTTGATTGATGATTTTTGATATGATTACCTTGAGCTAACCAGACACAGTTTTTGCTGCAAAACTACAATCATAGTTGATTAAATCTTCAGCCTAGATCTCAGCACCTCCTTCCTTGTCAAAACCTTAATACAGATGGTAAATGGTAAATGTTTAAGACCTTCATAGAAGAGAACATAATTTCATTCAAATAACTGACTGAGGTAGGATCACACTCAGCAGCAATTTTTTTTTCCTTTTTAACCATCATAGCAGAAGTAATATACTTAGAATATATGGGGACATAATTAGGAATAACTTCTTTCTGCCCAGTTCATTAAATTGTTTAATTTTCTGACAGCCAGAAATGCATTGTAGTATGCATTGTGAAGTGAGCAATGAGGGAAGTAAAGCTGTATTGCAGAATAAAGGATATAAAAGGAAGAAAGAAAAGAAGATCTCCATGGGAGAAAAAAAGGCTATGAGGAGGAAGACCAAATGGCAATATGCTGTTATAGCCTTCAAATGTGCAACTTACAGATTGATCTCCCTGCTTTCTTTGCATAGTAGATGTAAAGATTATGCTGAAATCTGTGAGAATGTAATTGTACATGTGCCAAAGTGAACTGAGAACTTGAGTCAAATGCCCGCCCCTGTTAAACAAATTCAAAATAAGGAAATAGATCTGTGAGGCATTTCTTGTAAACACATCCAATTCCTTTTGCAGCTATACTTTAAAAAAAACAATTCAGGCAAAGAGGATGAGACTCCTCCAGTAATTCAGTCTGTTCTTTTAACTTGACTGAATTTGTGCAGCTAAAGTCTTGGTGTGTGATAACGGATGTCGCACATCTTAAATTTCTCCCTGTCTCTGCTGAATACTAGTGCACAACCTTTCCCTGTTTTACACTCATTCTGTCCCTATTTCTAACTCATCAATGGCAGGATTGTGGCAGCTCCTACAGTGGAAGGTGGATTTACTGCAGGTCCTGCTATTGCAACATTTCTCTTAATGCCACCCATAGTCTGTTTGATTGATAGTTGTACCACCTCTGGAGCAAAACTCTCCACTGTTATTCCTTAGTCATCTTCATTTATTTGAAGCAGTTGGCTCTCTCCCTTCAGATACTTGTCAACGTTTCTGGAAGATGTTTTAACTGGCACCCTGTCATCTGACATGTGAAATGGGAAGGCTGACTAACTGTGAAAGATCTGACTCCCAACCCCAACAAGACTCAAAGCACTGGAAGCTGAAACAAACCCCTTAAGAGCATATGTTACCCTACTTGCAATGAAGTTTTTGTGACATCTTTTTAATTGCAACCATATGAGACTTACTCGTAAGCCAGAGGCACTGAGTATGGATGGAGACTCTCATGTGAAGCAGATTACTTCTAGTTTCCAGGGGTATTTTCTAAATAGAAGTGTTTCTTTGTAAAAATCAAAACACCTTCCTCAGTCAAAAAAAAAAATCTTTCCATGCATGCAGAGACTGATCATGCCCATGCAGGTCATTCCTAATGGAAAAGTAAAAAAGATTTCTGGGCAACCAAATTAGGTGAATAGACATATTTGAAGAATAATTCAGGGTAGTGGGAATACAGAATATAGGGCACAGACAGAAGTGCCAATTTTCACCCCATCTGGCCCCAGAAAGTGGTGCATAGCTGTAACCAAACACACGTGAATGACTACAGACCTCTTAAAATTGGCTGATCAGGTGAAAATCTGAACTCTAATTGCATGAGATGAAGAAGTTTCAAAGCAGTGTCTTCTGTAACTTGCGTCTGCACTGCCTGCCAGCCTCCAAGCTGTTTTGAGAATGGGAAAGGGGAAAGGGAGCAGAGGGAGTTTGGTCTGGGACTTTTTCAGCCCCCACTGGAGGGTAGGGTAGGTGTACTGGAGCCCCCCAAAGCTTCAATCAACATTCAATTTCTATTTACAGTTTCACTCAGAATAGGTATAAAACCAAGAATGGAGTTATTCATTATCTACACTCCTCTGCTCCTAACCCTTGAGATCAATTATGTCATTGCATGTGCGTGTTGTGTGTCTTGGGTTTGTTGGGTCCACATACTCTTCCTTTGTCTCTTTAGAAAGTAAGGTTTATTTTTATGCTGTGTGTCTCCCTAATCCCAATTAAGGTTCACCAGCTACTGCTAACAATGCAGTACGAATTTTTGTTAGAAAATGGCCACTTCTGTTAGAAGTGTCTTCTAGGTGCTTAGCTGCCTCACCCATTTTTGGCTACCTCAGATGCAGCCAGTCCTCATACTTTTTCAAAGACCCCTCAAAAAATCTTTCTTGCTTTCCTTTCCTTAAAAAACAGGCATCAAATAGAACGCAGCCCACCCTGGCAAGATATGCTTAAACTGTCAGCACATCTCCACTGCCACTACTATCAACATGCCTTATCAAGAAACCATCAGAATCCATGGTTCCCACACATGCCCTTCCCAAAATGTGATATACCTGATTCAAACGTCCTCATGGAAACTATGTGGGTAAAACCAGAGCCAGCCTTAGGGAAAATGATGTCCTGGATGAACTTGTATTTTGGCACCCCCCATTACCCCTCCAAGTCACTGGTACTGTTGTGTGGGATGTGTGCAATGGGGGTGGGAGGGCATGGGGAGAGTATGTACAAGGAGGGGTGGAGGGTGCTTGTATGAAGGGCACATATGCCTCAGTGACTGTGGATGCCAGAGGACCTTGTGTCCACTCATCTAAGATGCTGGCCTAGTGCCAGGAAGCAGCCGGGGCTTGGCATGGGGTGGCAGGAAGGGTCAGCATTTGGGCAGCAAGCAACGCAGAGGCAGGGCATTGCCACCGCCCAGCCACCTGCACCCTCACCCTCAGAAGTAGTGGCAGTGGCCAGGGAGCTGCAGCTCGGCCTCGAGGCCCAGCAGGTCAGTGAGGGTGAAGTCCTTGGTATGCAATCAAGAGCCACCCAGCTGTGCTGCTTTCTCACTGGGCACGACTAACATGCCATTAGCCCAGCCCTTGGTGCCCTCTTCCTGTTCCATTATGCCTGGCAATTCGCAGGGGCTTTTTATCAGCATGGCCAGGGGGGTAGTAGGCCCCACTGCACAGCCCCCAGCATTAGTTGCCACCAAAGTCCCCCAACAGCTCCCATCTGGTACGTGTGTGCGTGTGCATGTGTGCGTGTGGTACCCCCATGACCGTGATGCTCTAGGATGTCACCTGCTCCACCCAACCCTAAGGCTGCTGTGAATGAAGCTAGACAACAACTACACAAACAGAATAGTTTTTCTCACTCATCGAGAAAAAATAAAGGAGGAAGACATACACACACCATTAGGAGCACATTTCTCACAGAACAACCACTCTCTTTCTGACCTCACTGTCCTTGCATTCAAGGGAAATCTACCTAACACCTTCAAAAGGTAAACTTGGGAACAAAAATTCATAAGCTGCCTGGACTCTAAGAATCAAGAACTAAACAGTGATATTGGGTTCATGGCATATAATATTTTATCCAATGCCTGTATTCATTTTGTTCCACAAAAAGATGAGAAGAAAGGTGAGAATGACCCTTCTACCTTCTGACAGCTCTTGATCTCCCAGTAATCAGCTTCTTTTTTTCTGCTAATTGCATGTCTTCTACCACTGGGAATTTCTTTCAGCCCTTCCCCTCTGCTGTTGTTTCCCTGTGCTGTGCCTGGCTTCCTGTGATCAGAAACCGAAGGAAGAATGCCTTGCATTCAAACGCTTATCTAACTTTATCCAACTACATAGTTGGTCCAATAATAGATATCACCCTTAGAAATCCTTTCCTCTCTTTAAAAAAAAGGCAGTCGAGGTAACAGGAAAATTTTAAACTCATTGCTTTTTTCAGTTCTAGTTCCTAACTAGATAGCTGTTCCTCTTAGTGTTCACAATAAGCCCCAGATCTTTTCCATCACCAGTATTTCTTCAGAAGCCACCACCACTACATTTACACTTACACTGCCGTCTCCCAGTCACCCATTTAACTGCACTTGAATTCTGCACGAGTGCATGGTATTCCACAACAAAAAGTTTAAGAGAAAAGGGGAAACACACATTACAATAAGTAGATGAGAGTTACCCAATTCACTTATTTCCCAATAAGGCGAAACATCTTCAGCGTCAGGAAAGCACATAAGGATGTATTTAAGTCCTTCTCTACTGAGCACTTCAGGACTTTAACTTCAAGCATGTCCTTGAAGGCCCATTTATTACAGCAGAACTTAAACATGAGCTTAAAAAGATAAGCATGCAATTAAGTACTACCTTGAGTAGGAATGCTTTCCCAAATGAGAGCCTTGGTTGTGTATCATGAAATAAAATATTTAAAGGAAGTAAAACTGAAAGAGGAAAACAGTTGAAATAATACTGAAGGACAACCTGGCACCTTGAAATAGGAATAGAAAAAGTCCTTGATTCAGTCAGTATTTACTGGGTATCCAGGAGCAGATATTTCCCAACATATATTGTGCCACAGTTGGGATGCCCACTGCAGTTTGTTAATAACCATAACTGGGAAAAGGTTTCCCCAACCTAATCATGTTATTCTTAGGAAATCCCCACGTGTTTTCAACCTTATTTCAAAAGAATGGTAGGATCCTCTACAGAAGCTCTGACATCATATATGCAAACACCCACATACAAATGCACATGTGTGCTTAGAAACTGGAGAAGCAAAAAAAAATGGAGGAAGTGTCAGAGAGGGAAATGCTAGGAAAAAAATTAAAAAACTAACCAAAGAAACCAGTGTGATGATTTCAAAGGTGAGAAAATATAAGTTGAAACCTGATATTTATCTGTCAAAGAAAACAACCTAAACTTAGGTGTTTGCTTTGCCTAATGAATTGAACAATCAGCAGTTAAAAATTGTGCAGATTGTCAGAAAGATGAGCATGGTGGATGCCTGAATATATATTTTGGACCAAAAATAGAAACAAAAAAAGACAACTGCTAATTGGAAAGCAAAATTCACATGCCATAAAACTGCTAGACATGATCGCAATAATCACAATAATCATGAGCTGTTGCATGTGAAATAATGTCAGGGATGTGACTAGAAGAAGTAAAGCAGAGGAGTTCAGCATTAGACATTTCTATTCTATTCTTAGTTGTCTTCCACTCACTAAGGGTGCTGTAGATGCCTGCTGAGATGCTGAAGTATTTCCTTGTTTTCTGACCGTTTTTTCATACTTATAGGGCACTTCCTTGACCTCAGCCAAATCACAGCTCAGCCGTAATCATTACTCACTATAGGCTTTGATGCAGGATGAGAAAAAGGGTGACTTCTAAACTACTATTTTTCCCTTACAAGTATAATCTGGGGTTGAAGTTACCCATTCACATAGATCCAGGATTTGCTGAGTAGGAATATCTTATATATACCTTTCTAGTGGATAGGTTCTACTTGCATAAACAGAATCTTTGTTCCTCCTCACCTTACCATTTACAAAAACACTGCATTGCTGTAGACCAAAACCTTAACTTTTCTAAAGTGACATTAGGTATGTAACACTGATTGGAGGTGAAGGCAATGTATTATTACTTTCAAGCAATGCTACTCAGTTTTGTGCAATGTTTTCTTTTCTGGTCAGTAAAATAGAACACTGAAGTATCACACAAAAATACTGGAAGGGAATTAGTTTAAATATTGGAATGATTGTTGTTCTTTTCACCTTTTTCCAACTGTAGTGAGTCCAAATTCAAATTTCCTATTCCAAATCTCACTTAACTTTCACCAATATAATACAAGTTTTATTTACACTTGAAGATTAACAGATAATGACGTAGCTTGTCTTTGGATGTTCCCATTCCAGACTAAGTGTATCCATAAATGCACATCATCTAAAATAGTCCATCTGGGATATTTCAATAGAAATAGTTTTCCTGGAATAATTTCCTGCGTAGGCCAGTACTAAAAAACTGCAGCCTCAGAAGGGTCTGTGCAAATATCTAATGGCAGACTTATGCATTTCCCATTTAAAAAACTGCCTTCCATATGTGGTTTGGAATTAATGTAATTTATTGTCTGTATTGATATATTACTCCTATTATATTAATCTACTGTACTTTTCATCTCTTTCATTCTGAAATGAACATTAACAATTACTTGTTTTCTTTCACAGGAACCAAAATTTTACCAATGTGAACCAGCAGAGTTTCACAGGTTCTGTATTCTTCCTGTAAGTAATGGAGACATAGCCTAAAGCATCACACAGATTAAAGTAGTCTTAATTAGTTTAGTTTTGAATTGAGTTAATTGTTAACTTTCAGGCTAATAAGCTGTTTAAATAACAGGCTCTTAGCAATCAAATGAGCTGAATATGATTCTTTAGTGCACTACTGGCAAAATTCTAGTAGGTATATGTAAGTACCCAACAGAAAGTCTGTGCTCAACCATCCAGCAATAGGGTGAAAGACCAGCTCTCTCACATGTAGAGAAGTGACTCCACAATCTATTAAAACAGGATATGGATAGAGACAGAACCCATCTTAAAATCTTCCAGCTGAGAGACAATACAAATTTATTGGCCATAACCAATCATTTGCAATCCTTAAATATCCACAGTGAAGTACCAACTCCCAATCAGCCACTATGACTTTGATCCTCCACATACCAGTAAATATTCTATTGTACCTAATTAATCTGCAGTTTTCTAGTGCACTCTTCATCACATTGTATTCCTAATTCAAGCACTTTGTACTCTGTCTTCTCTAAGATTTTCATTATCCTTTTCCTTCCCATTTGTTTTCACCAAACACTTTCTCTCAGCTCCTCCTTTCTTTCTGGTGTCATCTTTCATAGATTTATTTCATAGACATTAGGGCTGGAAGGGACCTTGGGAGATCATCGAGTCCAGCCCCCTGCCCAAAGGGCAGGAAGTCAGCTGGGGTCATA
>NW_017728906.1:135332756-135390733 GCF_001723895.1 Crocodylus porosus | reverse complement strand
GCTGACTTGAAGGTATCCAGCTTCTCAAGGTGTTCCTTCACGAGGTCAGCATTGAAGGAGGGTAGGGGATCCCCCTCACCCAGATTTCCCTGTCCCATAGCAGGCATGGGCATCCCGTGTGACTGAATAACTGCTACAAAGTCAAATTAAAGCTGGATAAAAAACAGGAAATAAAGCCATTACACATTTTCAAGAACTACCTGGGCACATGTACATGAGACTAATTTGCTGCACAGTAAAGCATCACTGTCTACACATGTGCAGCAATTAGGGCACAGTGGACTAATTTGCTGAGCTGCCAGATAGTCCCACCAGATACAAGTGGTATCCAACAGCGCAGTAAATTACAGTGCTTAAATGCACATGTAGACAGTAACGTCAGGACTAGTTTGCTCAAGCTCAAATTGAGCTGGACTACATTAGTTTACTTGAGCTCAAATTGAGCTGGACATCCCACTTTTTATAGCTGGACAGTTATTTTTATTATTTGATAATGACTTTGTGTGGCTGGTCTAAATTCATTGAAAGATTAACCACTTAACTGTATAATACATGCAATGTGTAGCAGGGCCAGAGTCATATGCTATACTAACCATGTGGAAGCCTAATATAAAGCCATTTTAATCTGCTTTAATATGAAAATTTCACTTTAAAAGTAGGTTTTAAAAGCAGCTAAAAACTGACTTTTTTCCCTATTGCAACGATGAAAAAAAATCACAACAAATCAATATTCAGTTGAAACAGGGAATTGAAGAACCCACCCAATTTTATACAAGTTTTTAACACATCTATAGATTCTTTGATAGATTCATTAAGGAATCTATTAAAAGAACATGGAAAATAGCAAGGCGATTAGGAACAGCCAACATGGATTTGTCAAAAGCAGGATATACTGACCAACTTGATTTTCTTTTATGACAAGGTGATAGGATTTGTAAAGGGAGGAGAACAGTGGATGTGATGAACTTCAATTTGAGCAAGGCCTTCAACACTGTCTTCTATGACATCCCATTAGTAGTGTACAGAACTACAGTCTAGATGTCACTACTGTAAGGTGGAAATGTAGCTGGTTAGGTCATCATGTTTAGAGTAGTCATCAGTGACTCACTGTCTACTGGGAAGTAATCTCAACTGATGTTCCTGAGAAGTTGATTTAATATCTATTTAATATGTTTAACAGTAGGGATCCTGGTTTTCTCTGATTAAAAAAAAAATCCCTAATTTTTGGATTTAAAAAAGTAACGCACACTTTTCCATGATTTAAATGAAACATAATTATATATAGGTCTAGTTCCCTACAAGTAAATTTATGGGTTGTGTATGGGAGGGTCATAGATGACATGGAGGACTGAGGGAGGCACAGGCAATGCATCAGGGTGGGAATGAGGGGGTGCATGCCTCCCACCTAGATTTGTGTGCCCACAGCAGGGCTGCAGCCTCCCAGACTGGCATAGGCAGGAGCTACCTCCACTGCCAGAACTTGGCATGGGATGGTGAAGCAGGATGGTGAGACTTATTGTTGCTGCAACTGTTGCTAGACCCCCTGCACCAGCCACACTACCAACAGTGCCATGAGTAATGGATGTGGGGTTACTGTGCTACCTTCACCTCCTCCTACCACCAGTTGCTCATGCTCTGGGCCGTAGCTCTACCCCACCACCATGGTCCAGCCACCATTCCCCTCAGGCCCTGGCTCTACTGCAGAGGTGAAGTAGGATGGCGGGAAGCATGGGTGGCCTGAGGGGAGTGGTGGTGGTGGCCAGACCATGGCGGTGGGGTAGAGCCATGGCCCAGCATATGAGTAGGTGGCAGCAGGAGGAGGTGAGGGCAGCATGTCCCCCTGAACCTGTTACTCCTTACATTGCTAGCAGTATGGCTGGCATGGAGATCTTGGAAGCAGTGACAACAGCAATGAGTCTTGCTGCCCTGCTCTGCCCTCCTGGGTCAGGTCCCACCCACTGGCCCATGGAGGCGGACCCTACTCAAGCCCACCTGGCTAGACTGCAGCCCTGTGCCTGTAGGTGCACAAATCTAGGAAGGGTTCACACCCCCCATGTCCCACACCCCGCTGCCCCACACACACAGCCATCCCTCCCATACACTGGATGGCTGGGGGTGGGGGAAGGCAGGTTTGGAGTGAGAGGCACCAGATGGGGTGGGGGACTGGGGAACTGTGTGTTGGGAGTGAGGCGCACTGACATGGCCAGGGGACTGTTTTCTACTTAAACTATTTACTGGGTCAGGACTGACCATCGATGTTTACAAATAGGTCCTGGTACAGAAAAGGTTGAGAAATACTGTCCTATGACATTCCATTAGTAGCCTACAGAATTACAGTCTAGTTAGTACCAAGTGAAGTTGCAGATACTTTGAGGACATATTTAGAATTCAAAATTATCTTGATATAGTGAAGAAGTAGTGTGAAATAAATTGTATTAACTTCAAAAAGGATAAGTGAAAAGTACTTAGAATGGAATAACAGCATGCATAATGACTGGGGAACAATTGGATAGGCTGCAGTACTGCTGAAAAGAAGCTGAGGTTTCTAGTGAATAACAGACTTAATAGGAGTCAACAATTGTTCCAAAAATATCAATAGCATAACCAATTGTATTAACAGGAATATCACCTGCAAATCCTGGGAAGTTATTCTTACACTCTATTCAGCCCTGGTGAGGCCTCTCCTAGTATATCCAGTTGCATGCACTGTACTCAAGAAAGATATAGACAAAGTGGAACGAGTCACACAGACACCAATGAAAATTATTAGAGATCTAGGAAAATGATTTACTAGAAAAGACTAGGAGAACTGTGATTATTTAGTTTGGAGAAAAGAAGGCTGAGGGGTATTTAATAATAGTCTTAAAATATATGAAAGATGGTCATTAACAGTACGCCAACAGACTATTCTCTATGGCTGTGGGGGACAGATAGTGCCCTTAACTAGCAAGGAGGGAAATTTAGGTTGGCTATTAGGAAGAACCTTTTCACTGTGATTAAGCATGCTGATTAAGTATTGAAACAGGCTACCCAGAGAGGTAGGTTAGACAAACACATGGATGAAATGGCTTAGACAGGGATGATTAGGCCCTGAGCAAGCAGGTGGTCTAATAGATGATCTTGAAAGGACCTCTCCAGCCCCATTTTTTCTTAGATTCTGTAATCAACATTGACTGTGCTTTTGGCTACTATGCAATCCATAGTGTTATAAAATATGCTGTCTTGCAACAAGGCTGGCAAGGTTCACAAGAACCGATTGCAGTGTTTTAGCTTCATAAGGATCATTCTCAAAACAACACCTAGTGGTCATGACAATACATGACTTGAACCTGCAAAGTGGGTCAGCCAAAAATTAGGGAAATCAAAATCTCTCTCTTCCATATAGCCCTTCCTTACACACTACTAGTGTTAATAGTAACCTCTACTGAATGCTTTGAAATATATTCTGGTTTTCTGTGTCTTATCCTATAGACAGGCATGCTGCTAGTTTGAACAATACGGTGTCTGCCATTAGCTGTTTTCCCATATCATACCCATATTTAATGCAGTACACACAATACATGACAAGCGGAACAAGCGATGCTGGGTCTGAGGCAGATGGTACCATGCCACGCCATGGGGAGGCTCTGACAGCAGTGGGTCTTGAGTGCCCCATTGCTGCTGCTGCTACAGGGGTGAGCTGTGGGCCCGCTGGAGGGGGAGGGCAGTCTGTAAGCAAAGGAGGTAGGGACAACTCTGATTTTTCTATAACAAAAAAACCCAAAAGTAAATGCCAAAGCATATAGTTAGTTAGAATTTATTTAATTACGATGATAGAAGCACTGGTTGGCTTCCAAATTGCTTTAAACTTGTAAATATATCAATAAAACATGGCCCAATTGATCCATCTTTATATAGTGGTGGATCATTTTAATAGTGGAAGAACACTATTTTAATGAGATAATTTGGGTTTTTTATCAGAGAATTTGCAAGTTTTAAATGGGGAACACCATGATCTCTGCTGGTGAGACAAGTGGTGAGACCTGGGCAGAGAAGCCTGTCCAGGACCAGCAACGGGGACCCAGCTGGAGGGCAGACGAGGTGGCTGACCTTTTGGCCATTTGGGACCAAGAAGACATGCTTTAACAGTTCAAAGCAGGCCACTGCAAGGAGCACATCTTCTGGGCAATAGCTGCCTAGATGGCAGAGTGGGGGTGCCTTATCCAGGTCTGGTAGGCATGCAGCCATGGGGCTGCAGGTCCAAAGGGGCAGGAGGTGTTACAGGTGGCAGCAGGTCACAGCCAGGCAGCAGCCCCCAATACCAGACTGCTGCAGTGGGTAGAGAGTGCAGGGGCCATTCTAGGTTAGGACTGCTTCAGCAGTCCAGCTGGCACAAGGGACTAGTGTCTTCAGATTCCAACTGGTTGGGCCTCAGAAGCTCCTTGAGCTGCTCGCCAGGGCAGGTATTTATACTGCTGGGGCCAGCACAGGTGCTGGCCCCAGTCTGTAGCTTCCCCTGGCTGCATATCCAGGAGGAGCTGGGCAGGGTTTTTTCTGAAGTGCCACAACTTGTCTCACACCAAAGTGCATGCTTGGGCACATGTGCTAAGGCAAAAATCCCTGGCACAAATCTGTACTGCTCTTTTTGAGCTGCTGCAAGTACACATGCCCGCATGTGTGGACACACTCAAACTGTTGATCATTTTAATTCTGTTGCTGCATTTTAGATTATATAATAAGCATTCTTAGGCTGAAACTCTATCTAGCTACATATGCTTCTGTAGTACCTAGAAAAGTGGGGGTTTGGAAAACTTTGAGAACAAAATGTTTCTACATATGTATTTTGTCTAGTGCACAAATCCTCCTTTAAAAACTTGTATTCCTCTGCTCTTTGATGTATGTTTTCAAATTCTTTCTATAGGTTTTCCAATTCTCAAAATACACTCTAAAAATAAATCAAAGGAATGTAACTCACAATTACAATAAACCACTGGAAATAAAGTATTAGCAGCCACTCACACTATGCTGAAAAGTAGGGATTAAATGAAAAAATAGTAACTATAATCTGAAGTTGGAAAGTCTTTAGGTTAATTGTGGAAATTACATGAAAGTGGACACATTTTACATCACCATTATATAAATGAACAGTCACAAGGAAGTCAATATGCAAAGTGTGAGCCATAATCATCAGTATGACTATTTAAACAGCAACTAAGTGAGGCAGGTTATATACCAGGCTGGAAGATACATTATCCCTTTGAGGGTTATTGAATATTGTGGGATGAGATATAATAGAACGATTGAGAAAACCTCCAGTAAAATGCAAGTCAAATCAAGAACTAGAAATCAGCATATGCAAATTATAACCAATGTATACCAAGATGGCTAGGCATTTATTAATAGTTCACAGTAACAGATTTATAATCAATCCCTAGTTCCCAAATCTATAAAAAATGATTCACAATATTTTCCTCCAGTTTTATATTGGTATAACTCCTTTGAAATGTTTTCATCACAATAGCAAAAGTGGAGTAATGTAGCACTGAATTGGGCTTTAAAAGAATCCATTAGATCTGAAGTTATATTTTAATATCCATGTAAGAGTCTTTCTGTCCTTAGATTGTTATCAACAATTTGGGATGCTGTTTTAAAGCAATATTAATAGCCTTAAGACTGGTGGCTGCTAGAGGGAAAGTGAAAATTGCCCTTTCTGGGAATGACACTTTAGGATGATGCTGAACACTTTCTTTGTGCATAAGCAGAAATGATTAGATATTAAAAATATATTTCCAAAGAAAGCTAAATTACACAGATATAGAAATATTCATTCAAAGTATGTTTCCAGGCTACATTTTTAACTCCTCTTCATGGGATTGATTATGGAAATATCTTTGCTGAAAAGCCCCAAGGAAGAAGCAGAGGGCAAAACTGTGTGTTTAAATGAAAATGGATTTAAACATATGAAATACTGGAATTGTTATCATTCAACATTTTGGAGGTATAATAATATTTTATAAAGGCTTTGCAGCACAGAGCCTCTTGTAAAGGCATAATCCATCTCTGGTTCATTTAACAGTTGTTAGCTCCTAGACTGCAGATTTGTAAGTGCTTCTCTCCCATTGTCTTTTTATCATTCTGGGCATGAAGAAACACCACAATTAATTTCAGCTTTAGTATCTAATCAGTATGCAACCTTTGTTTGTTTTTCTTTTACTTAATGCCTTTACTAAGGTAGGCAAATTATTAAATGCCTTCACATACATGAGAAATCAGAACAAGTTAAAACCTATACAAAAAGGGTAAACTATTCTTTCAAGAGGCACGGTACCCAAGACAAAGTTGAATGTGAAAACAAAGCACTGGCTCTTGGCATAAACGTAACCTACCTGCCTCCTCCATGCTTTGAGCAATCAAGCATACATCAGGTCCATATCTCATATACTTCTAAAACTATTTTAAAGGCTTGGAAAGAATCCTATTTCACTTTACACATCTCTGGGGCCAGGAGGAAGAGAACAAGCTAAAGGTTCAGTGGGATGGCTGCCACTTTGAAAAGGAAAGAGACTGTTCTAGCCTGGACGCTTTTTCCCAAAGGGAAGAAACTTGCACACCATTTTCTGTTAATTTATCCAGTGCATAATAAATCCAAGGTACAGTGGTTCAGGTTCAAGGGGTCAGCGGCAGCGGGCATTTAGTTGGTACCTAGCATATGATCTGGTGGTTAGAGCACTATGCCAAGAAGTCAGAGATATATGAATTCAACTCCCAGCTGGGTAAAGGTGGCCTAAAACCTAGGCCCCCTGGGCATGTTTACACACTTTGGGGTGTGGTGAGGGATGTGGCATTTTAATTTTAATTACCTCCACTAATTAAAATGCCTTCAGTGTCTTCTGTTTTCAGCATCCCACACTTCAAAATTGTGGTAGAGGCACTTTAACTAAAGTACATTCGATGAGTTAAAACACCCCTACCACCATTTTGAAACAGGGATGTTGAATACATGTGACACCAAGGCTCCTGGATCATCTAATTGAGTCCATTTTCATTAGGATTCATTGGAACAAGCATCGGACACATGTACAGGTATCCTCTGTTTCTCCCCAGGTGATGTAACCATTAAACTATTGGGATAAAACATGGAGGGCCTCTGCCTGGCTCCAGTTTTGGGACTTGTATACACTTAGAATTGTGTACCTGCCCAGCTAGAGTGCAGCCTACGACACATACTCAGTCGCCTTGTGGAAACTGGGTAAGAGCCATTTGGGTGCGTAAAATAGAGATCTGCCCCACTGTTAATCTTCAGATCAATAAACAGGTCAAACTTGAGCTACATTTAACACCAAATCAATGAAATGACAAAAAAGCTTTTTCTTTTTTTCTTTTGGAACAATACTGTTTATAAAGATCTTGACAAAGTGTGTAAAAGCAATCCTGGTCAAGCAGTCTGGCTTTGAGTAGTTCTGGTTCTAGAAGATATAAGAGAAACCCAGATACTGTCCATTTTCAGCAAATTCTGTAAAACCTTCTTTGACAAAGCTTTTCCACTGAAACAGAAACAACACCAGGGCTGGATTAACCCTTGAGAGTGCAGGGTTTCCTAGACAAACAAACGCATGGGCCCCCAGGTGAGGACAAAATGTTTATATTACTTTTTCTAAATCAAGAATTATAATATGTAAAATAAGCACAACTTGGCCCCTTCTTCACTTAGGGCCCTAGGCATGTGCCTAGTTTGCCTATGGGTTAATCCCGTCCTGGACAAAACCAATTTTTCATTCTACCTAACCCCTTTTCTTGTTCAACTATACCAAAACAAAGCTTTAAAACAAAAAAAAACCAAATTCACAAGCAAAACAACTAACCAAAAAATAAATAATAAACCAAAGACACAAAAGGATTTGTTTCCTAATAAGCAGGAAGACCCAGAAACTTGATGGCACCTAAGGACTTCACTACTTGTAACCAGTTTTACATTGAAGGTGTATAGATGATAGAATAAACTTCAATATAGAAGAGAGACAGATATATTAGGAAGTTTTAAACAGAATGTGCTTCTCATGCATCCTTGAACACAGAGTTCAGAAACTCTAAATCTATCCCATATAAAAGAGTGAGTCAACTCAAAAATAAGCCTTATAGAGCTTATGAATTCATACACTGAAAATAGACATCTTTCTCAAATCTGTCAGAGAAATATAATTCAAAATACATATTTACATCAACATTCAGTGAAATCAAAGATACCCTGAGATACACTTCCCTCTCTACTTTTAGAAAAAATAATTCTGATATATACTGCCATGACTAAAACAGTATGCTGACAGCAGTGTTATCACATCTATATGTGCCTATATTTGTGTATTTATATAGCCACAAACATGGCTGAAGTTGGGCATGCTATTAAGTAAGGTTTTTGTCCAATTACTACAGATCAGTAATAGACTTCTATTTATGTGACATTCTATACATCAACAATATAACTCAAATGTAGCCTTAAAAAAAAGACACCATCTTCTACAAGCCCCCAAACCAGTCTGGATTCAGTAACAAGAACACAAAAAATACAATTAGAAGAGCTTATATAATCAAACAATATAAAGCTAAAAATGAATTCCCTTTACCTCAATCACTAAGGCTGAATTGATTAAACACAGGGTTTACCTTAGCATCCTATTTCAGAAAGAGTCTAACATTATGTCACACTATGAAAGATCATAAAATCCATCTGGCATGCTTTTTTTTAACCTTTGAAGAATAGTGCATTAAAACTGAACAAAATAAAACAAAAACGGTTAAGATGCTTTAATGTGACAACTCCTTACTTAAAATTGCTAAAAAATAGAAGTAAACATGCAGTCAACACCTAGCACAGGGGTCTTAGACATGCAGACCATGGGCCAGAGCCAATCCATAGAGCCCTATGATCTTACCCTTGGGTCTCGGACCATCCCTGTGCACTGCAAGTGGTATGCACAACTAATCTGGTGTATGAACTGATCTTAGTGCTGCAGGCACTGCACAAAACACAGGGGACCTTTGGGTTTCATACATTGTACGCAGCATTGGCACTGGACTGGCACTGAGCACTGATGCTGAGGCTGATCCAGATCAGGCCACACTGAAGCCAGCATGCAGAGCAAGTCTGGAGGTATGCTAAATGTAGTGTGCACCCCTTGTCAGCCCCCTGTGGCATGTACAGCATGTGCCAGCCTCACTCTAGGCCTTGCTCTATGTGTGCATGAACAGCCTGGGGCCCAATCCTGACCAAACCAGGAGCCAGAGTGTAGGGCCACTTCATCATTAGTGCTATCTACAGCCCTCACCCTGGGCCTTTTATATTGTATGCAGCACCCATGGCATTGGGTCCAACCTGCTGTGTTAAGTCCCAGGGTTGGTCCAGCATGCCTGGAATGGGTATGCATGTTACACACAGCACAGGGTGATGGCACCAGACATACAACACTCCACCAAACCAGCCATGTGCACTGCCTCAGGTGTGTGGTCCCAGTCCAGGCCACAGACCAACCCAGAGACCATGATCTGGCTTGTGGGGACAGATACATTTGACAAGGGGAAGATCTAGTGGAGCAGCTGCACCTCCTTTTGGACTGGACCGTGCTGTGTGAGCCTCTGGGGACTTTTTTAAAGCCCCTAAAGCAGGTAAGAATCCCCCTAACCACCACTACCACCTTTGCCCTCCATCCTCAAAGACACATCCCCTCCTTTCCCCTCTTCTCCACCCCTGCCTTCCACTGTTGCTTTCCCTGCTGTCCCGAATGTGGGGGTAGAATCAAACCCACTCCTGCCCACTCTAGCTGGGGACTGGACTCAGCTGGGAACAGTAGCAGCAGTGATGGGTGGGATGGTGGTTCCCCTTCCCTGTGCCTGCTGCCAGGGGATCAGTCAAGTGTGGAGGAACCCACTATAGCCACTGCTGCCACTGTCACTGTCTGAGCTGAGTCGAGCCCCTGTGAGGCCTAGCTGGAGTGGCCAGGAGTGGCTTTGCCCCTGGGAGAGTGGGGAAAAACAGTAGCGGCATGTGCAGGAAGAGGGGAGGGGAAGGGAAGAGACATGCTGTTGAGTATGAAGGGGAAGAGAGGGGGAAACTTACCTGTTTTGGGGGACTTTAAGTCTCTGGAAGTCCCTGTAACACAATCTGCCCACATCAGCAGGTGGCGGGAACATGCTGTGAACAGGGATGGAGCTATACCTGCAGAGGCTGCTTCTGCATTTTCTTTTGCCAAATCCTGGATCAGCCCCTGAGGTTGACACCCCTGACCTAGAACAATGTGGAATATTGTAAAATTTTCATTGAAGAAGAAAGGAGTGCAGTGTCATCTATAATGGACAAATCTAGTCCTTAATCTCATTCATTTGAGATTGGATTCATTGGATGCTCAGCAGTTCCAAAACTTAACTTAAGGGTGGTCAGTTTGTTAACCACCATTAAGTTAAGACAGAGTGGAGTAATTGGCTCCTCAGCTAGATTGGCCCATAGTAGCTGAGGCTTACTTTAGTAAAACACACCAAAATGCATTTGCTAAACCAGAAGTTGGCCACATGCAGATAAGCTGGAAGTGCCAAAATAATGGAAAGTCCAAGGTCAGAACAAGTAATAGGCAGTATCACTTGAAAATTTCTCATGCAATTCACAAGTTCATGAGGCGTCAGCAAATTCCTGCTATTTTGTACCCATGTAATTGATATCAATATTAATAGACATAACTGTAGAACCAGCTATGGGTAAGAATATGGACGTGAAAAATAAACCATTTGTTGATGATAATGAAGGTGCCTCTGAGGAGTGTTGCTGAAGAACTGTGTATTGTGTTTGCCACCACACATTACCATTTTGTTTAATATTTGTGTTAATAACATGGGCACAAAATAGCAGGAACATGCTGATGAAATACACTGGCAATAAAAACTAGATGTCAATACAGAGGAGGACCTGGATATCACATAACATGAACCAGATGACCTTGAGGCCTAGAGTACAAGACATAGGATAAAATCCAATAGTAGAAAATACAAGGTCACACACTTGGGGTTTGTATTATATAAGAAAAACATATATGGGCTCATTAGTTGGAAAACAGCTGAGGAAATGGAGGAACTGGTAGTACCAGCTGATCACAGAATGAATATAAGCTGCCAATATGCTGCTGCTCTGAAAGAAGGCAAATATAACCCTAGAATGCATCAGATGAGGTATTTCCTATAGGGACAGGAAAATTAATGCTGCTGGAAAGGTGCTGGAACACTTTGTATGATTCTGGTCACATGGGTTCAAAAAGGAAAAACTCGGACTGATAGACATGCAGTGGAAGGCTTCTAAGACAATAAGAAAAATGGGATTGCTAATCAAACAAAGGAAGAGGGGCAGAATATTAACTTGTTGGGCTTAGCAAACCAAAGGCTGAGGGGTGGTATGCCTTCTGGAGACAGTAGAAAAAATTAAGCTAAAGGATAATGTTAATAGCAGAAAAAGAACGGATATAAACTGGCCATGAATATACTTGGGCTGAAAATTAGAAGGAGACTCCTAATCATAATATCTGTGATGTTTTGGGATAACTTTCCAGATGGCATGGTGGGGGCAAAACCTAATTAAGACATAGCTTGACAAAATTCAGAAAGATGGTGATATGCAGATAGGTATATGAGATGGTGCCTGCGATAACAGAACTTGATAACCCAGGAGTTTCCTTCCCAACCTTATTTGAAAGTAGTTAAATATATCCTCAGCATTACACATATTAACTCTAACTTTAATTTAGTAGCTGTTTTAAAGTGAATTTTCTAACGGTAAACAACATATGATTAATTATAAAAATCTTTCATAGCTTCTTTCAGCAACATCACCATTTTGTGAACCTGATAGTCTCCTTTATTAACTTGCACAGCAAGTTACTAGATCCTTTTGAAATAGAAGTAAACTAATTTTGTCTTGAAGAGATCCTCAACTTTCAAGAGGAAGTTTCACAGGCAGTATGACAGTCTCACCAGCATAGCATACATGACTGATATGCAAACACCACCAAGAGAACAAGCCCTCATAATTCACCCCATACCCTCACGGCCAAGAGGTATGACCTTATATGTTTTCCTCACTGACTTGTCCACCCAGAAGCACTCAGCCATGACTGAGGTTGGAAATGTCATAACTATGTCAGTCTTCTCATAACAGAACTAGGAACTTGTCAAAACTGTCATGTAAAACCATCTACTTTAAAAAATAGCTGTGTGAACCAGCTCCCTATCTAGAAACAAACAAAGAATCAAGCAGTATTATCAGCCAGATGCTGCAAGGCACTGACATGAATGGTGCTGCACTGATACATGCCAGCTGAGAATCTACCCTTCTGTCTATAGAATACAGTCTTTATTCAGTGCTAGGCTTTACAGTTGAAAATTGATCTGAGTATGGAAATATGTATAAGGAACTTAGAAAAGAGTTCTAATGGCTCTATATCCCCCCCACAGAAGAGAAGAATTGGTGCTTCTGGATATTTAGGAAGATGTTATGACTATGGCAATGGACACACATTCAAGTCTATTGTTCTAGCACAGCTGTAGATGGGCAGGGAGTGCACTTTTCAGCACCAAGTGCTGCAGTCCAAGCAGCGGAGCCTGGGGTCAGCCAGGTCCAGATGTGGTAGAGTGGGTCAGCCAATTCTGTCCTGGCCTGAGTGAATGCCAGACTGTTTAGGTCCCCAGTGGGGTAGGATTAGCCACAGCTGAAAAAGCCAGAAGCACTCAGAGGGCTTGTTCTGCCTCCTGCTTGGCTTGGATTGATGTACTGTCTTCCTGGACCCATAGAAGTAGAAAAAGGAAAAGGGGCAGGGAGCAAGGCTTGCTAGGATGTCAGAGGAATACTCTGCAGTTTCTCTCAGATGGTAACCTGTACAGATGTTCAGTCTCCTGAAAGAGACTGTCCCAAGAACTATTTCACTCAGGTTGTCCCTGAATTATTTTTCTTTCAAAGCAGCTATTTTTGATCTGGAGAAAAAAAGTCATGACTATTTATACACTCATGGTTTCTCCTGGAAGAAAAGCAACTCTAAGGAGAAGCTGTCATCTGTATGTAGCCTATATCTCCTGCTGTTTACTGATAGAAAAGTGATGAACTGCAACTCATCCAGATTGTTCAACCTTCAAATTACTGGAAAACCCCTGGACTACCCAGACTGCTCAGTAGGGCCTGGCAACAGTTACTTATGGTGGGAAATAAGGAAATATTTTCAAAAGAATTACTCTGAAATAATCTACTGCGATTTGGATACATAACTGGAAAACTGATTTAGGCTAACTGAGATCACAGAGCTTTCAGTCATATTTCATTTACTGTTTATTCTCAAATGTGAACATGTTTAGAGATCAGAAAAAGACAGGCAAGAATAATAGTGACTAAAATAGTAAGAATAAACTAGATATTAGGGATGTGCAAAGTGGGCCCTATTTGATTCAGATTCAGCCTGAATCAGGGACTGTTATCTGATTCATTTATTCAGATCACTGTCCCTGATTTCATTCACCCAAATCTGAATCTGAAGATTCAATGCTGATTTGGAAAAACAGCGATTCAGACATAGACATAGTTGTAAAAGTTTTTTCTACATACCTTGAGGTAGCAGGCATGGCTCATGATCACTGTGATGCTGGGGCACATGGAGCATCCCACAAGAGTGTGGGAGGAGCCTCCACGTGCTTGGTAGTGAACCCAGAAGTGGAACAGAAGTACTTACGGTCCACTTCTGGGTCTGCCAGGGAGTGTGTTGGAGGGAGCCACCCCACGCCTCCATAGCTTGGCGAGCAACTGCAGGGGGAACCCGGGTGCCCCCCTCAGACCCAGGAGGCACCAGTAATCAAGCCGTGAGGGCACAGGGGGAACCCTCTGTGAGCTACCCAGCAGACCCAGAAATGGACTAGAGGTGCTTCTGATCCATTTCTGGGTCTGCTGACAAGCACACTGGGGAGCCCCCTGTGCTTCTGTGGGATACTCCATGCACCCCAGCATAACAGCATTCATGAGCCCCTGCTACCTAGAGGTATGTAGGAAAAAAACCCTGAAGTAGTCTCGATGTCTGAATCTCTGAATCTTTCTAAATCTCTCCAAATTGATTAGGAGGTGTGGAGAGACATGGACTAATACTGGAGGGAGTGGGAATGAGAGGGAGAAGGTGTGAAACAAGAAGAACACTGCTTCCGGAGCAGCTGTCTCTTTCAGATAGAACTACTGAGAGAGGGGTGCATTGGTGTGTGGAGTGAAGATCCGGAGAACAAATCAGAGGAAGAAAAGAAGCCCACAGGGATAAAGGGGACACTTGAAGACTGGTCCTGCAGGCAATAAGTAATTGGGGCTCATCGAGCTGGGGGAGAATGGAGAAGAGGCTTCATCTCCCAGAATACATGCCAAGCGGCGCAGGATCATCGGCTGAAGCAGTGGTGAGATAAAAGGGCATCTACCTTTGTGGGTATACACTAAAGAGTGTTTATTGTTTCCTTGTTAGAGTTCAGACATTTGTTAAAGTTAATCAGAGTTTATAGAAGTTAGTGAATCAGAGAGCCAGTGCAATGGCTACTCTATCACAGTAAAGAAGCAGAACTACCTGGAGAGATCTGGTTTGATAAGATCTCCCCTAGAGGCTGAGTGGACTACATACAAAAGAAAAAAGGAAAGTTATTTATTTCAACTGTTACGTTTCAGTTAATCTATATTATATACAATGTATAACTGGAGTGAGCCAACTGAAGATCTGTAAAGTGAAAAATTAAGATATATCTGAAAAGTATATAATAAGCACAGTCTAACTGTGTGTTGAGTATAAATGTAAAAAGAACATAAAGAAAAGTGATTAACCCAAAGCAAACTGTGATTCTATCTCTGACATTAATTGTGGGTGCCATCAGGAAGAGATTGGATACAGCTTGTAACCTGGTAACACCATACATATATTGCCACTGTATTACTGTGGTAGAAAACAATTAACAGCTCCCAACTAATAACATCAAGCAATAATCAAGATGTGGCAGGAAAGAGTTGGAATATACCGCGAAGACTTAAACATTGGCAATCACAGAAAAAGGGCTAACAAGTGAATGTAAGTAGAACCACCACTGGAGGGTTTTGATTTGATTCTGAGAGATTAAGGGGTCCTCTGATTCAATTCAGATTCAGAGATCTGGCCACCAAATTGGGCCAAATCTCTACTGAAACGAATCAGGAACTTCATGCAGCCCTACTAGATATCTGTTGAACAATTTAAATACAAAATGTATGAAATTCTGCCAAACCCATAGTTCAACCTAAAACCAATTCTGTGACATATTATAAGACAAAAATTGATCAGATGAACAGAAAGCCAGTTGATCAGTCATAACAAATAACAGTCTGGAAAGATGAAGGCAGATATTCTAAGGTGGCTCTATTCATGTGATTTTAATTATGCTAAGGGCTCTTATTCCTTTCATTTCTCCTTGAGTATGAATTCACAGTACACATACCTTTCAGTGCATATCTTATCCATCAGTATTTTAAAACTTCAGAACTCTTGTCCAGATTCCACTTTAAAACTGCAGTAAATTAGACAAGAGTTCTTAACTTGTCTCTAAATGGCTATAATTAAATCCTCACTTATTACGATGCTGTCTATACCAAGGGCAAACTTAACATGATAAGAAGTATTGAGACAGAGAATTATAACAAAAAATCCTGTGACTTGGCATAGTTTCATTTTTAAAGGGCATACATTAGTACTTCAATGATTTCTATATGATTTGTTGTTACAAGAGTGTGCCTGGGGTGGAAAAGATAGGTTACTTAGAATCTCTTCTTTCTATCCAAAAAAAAAAAAACCCTCAAAAAGCCCAAACCCTTATGATTTGTCTTATAATTAAATCCTTAACTTTGTCATAAATCCAGTAATTGTTTGGTCTGATTTTGAATCAAGGTTTAGCCACATGGAGAACAAAAAGGTATTCAAATGAACAGGGTTCAAAATAAAAAAGATAGAAATACGTGAACTACCTTAAACCTTAGGTGAATATATGGCTTGCTGAAAACATATAGAAGTAGAGGAAAGGAACCTTAGCAAATGGGTCCAAAGTCTATAAGACATCTAAGACTGCCTTTACCAGGGAACCTTATCAAAAAAGAATACGTGTGGCAATAGCAACATATCCGCTTTTCATAAAAATACTACATCAAAAAGGCTTTTATTCATAATTCCCATTAAATCCATGTGTATATAGACACAGCATATCAGATACAGCCCATTAAATTACTTGAGCATTTTTTTCTCGCATATGACAATGCTCAAAATGAGTCACCCCATATCATAGAGAAGATGGCTAGTCTGGAAGTTTTCCCACTATGCTGCAGAAATATTCCTCAAATATATTCTGAAATGATGCCCTCTAGGTATGGTTGGGGCAGTAAAATCTTCATTTCAATTTACTACTTGTTTTTTGTGATAAGTATAATATTCAATGAATCAATTAATTGCAATTGTAAAGATGGTTTCTGTGATGGTATCATTTGTCAGCTATAAATTGGCTTGAGACCACTAACTCATTTCAAAAAGGCCATCCAATGACAAAGATTTGCAGTTGCTTCCTATCATTATTTTTCTGAGATTGTTTTTTTTTCCTAGAGGCAAAAGGCTATAATTCCCATTACTTGTTTTAGCCTGGAATCATATTTTTAAGGATACTGAAAACACTTACACCTCTAATTAGTGCACTAGGGCTAGGTACAGATATTCAAAAAGCCTGATGCAGAATCAGTCTAGGTTGCATGGTTTTCTGTAAGTGGCATAGTTTAGATCAGTAGTGAACATAACACACATTCACCCTGTGGTAGTGAGGGGAAATCTTATACCAGGTTCCGCCATTTTTAAACCAGTCTTCTGTTCTGTTACAGGTATACACTGGTTTCCAATCATTCATACTGGTAAAAGTGTAATATCTGTGCATGGCCTGAGGGTGTGAGAACAACACGTCTGCTACTGAGTAAATTGACATTATAGTAAAACTGAAGCTGAAGCACAATGCACAGGTTTACTTATTTCTGAGGTAATATTTTACTCAACTAAAACTTTACTCTGAGATGGCTAATTATGGAGGAAGTATTATATGTCCACTCCCCTACTCAGTTTCCTTCAGGTGTTGCCATTTGCACAAGGCAAACCAGCTTCCCCACCACCTACAAGGAGCTAGATGGGAGAGTTGGTTGTGTGTCCATTTCTTATTACAAACTAAATTTATGGCAAAATAGAAACATGGTTAAATTAACCTGTAGTAATTGTTTTGTGTATCCACACATTTAGCACTTATTTATTTTTAAGTTATCAGTGTCAAACACAAGCAGGAGATACTTTAATCTAAAAATAAGATTTGTATGTTAAAGCAGTTCCCTGCATTATTTTCAACAAAAAACAATAAAATAATGAAATGTGTTGACTAGTATGTTAAAATGTCAGTGGTAGTACTGCTTTAAAATGACATGATATCTAATGTCATTTAAAGACAAGACAGAATATAAAATATCATTTTATTCCCCTCTACTGACAGGTTATAAAATGTTTTTTAAAAAAGTGAAAAAATAAAATAAAAGCATAGAATAAATCTTAAAACAGAAATTTCCTTTGAAATGTAAAATAATGTTTTTTTCTAAAGGGTTTTTTTTTAATCCTGTATTTTTTCCCCAGGGAATCTTGTCCAAATCTGTATGAGTTTCTGGAAAAAAAGTTCATTTTGATGAAATTCTATTTCTAATTGAAACTGTTTCAATTAAAAATTTCCAATTAGCTCTAATTATTATTTCTAGTTTATAATAGGGACCTGTAGCACAGAGGGGGTGGGAGAGAGATTAGCTGCCTTACCTCTGGAGTCACACACAGCACCTCTGCAGATGATAGATCTCTTTCATCATATTCCAGGCATTTAACTACAAGATCATCCTTCCATGCTATACAAAAAATTCTCAGTTTTACATGTTTATAAATCCTGCCTCTACCAGAGAAGCAAATATGCATCTGATAGTTACACATTATTGTAAGCTAACATAAATATAGATCAAGCATGGACAAACTATTGTCCTGCTACTTCATGCCACTTGAAAAAACTCTTCAGGGTCACATCAGATTATTATAAATTTGAATTTCAGCACATTGGGTACATTTACCTATGTGCTTTACTGCAGAGCTGACTAATTAACTCTGCAGTAAAGATTCACTGTATATACATGCACCAATGTTAGGGCATGTTAAACTAAGTAACTCCACCATAAGATAGTACTGTTGGAAAGATTCTTAATATTGTACATTATTGAGAAAGGAATTTATATGATCAAAACTACTACATTTCTACTACATGCATTTTTATTATTATTATTTTTACTTTCAGGCACATAATGACATCAGTTTACTACCAACATGTGAATCGGGCCCACAACTGGAAAAGAAATAAAATCATCAAGTACAAACATTTGAGGTCCAATTCAAGCATTTTTAGGCGAATGGAGAGCTATGGCAATAATTGTGCACGTTAATCTTCCAAAACATGTAGGAGTTCTTACCCTTTTGATCCTTTGATACCAAAGGGAGTGTGCTCTCAATTATGGGTGCTGAGTATGTGGGGGCATTGGCCCCCCTCAAGAAGAGGGCTGTCACCTGAAATGTGTAAAACTTTTCACATATCCATCAAGGTTCCCTCTCCCACAACCAAAAATAAAAGTCAGCACTTACTGTCTGAATACAGACCACACTTGATTTGACCACCTCAAATTTCTTGCAAATGAATCAGGAAAGGGACATTTCAGCTACAAAGGGCAGCAAACGGAGCAGAGGTTGATCTCAATAATTGTTTATACCTACCAATGTCTGTACTGTTATTGTGTACCCATTTCCACTATAGAAGAAAAGGATTTGTTTGAGAGGACTAACATACATCATATGACCACAATTTTTTCTTGTACCTATGCAAATTGAGTGGAGGGACACACACTGCAGTTTCTGTGGATCGGTCTGTGGATGCAATTTAGGTACTTATCTTTACTACTTGGACTAAAGTAAAAAAAATCTCTAAAAGTAGGGTTAAAACAGTACATTAACTAAGAAGTAGGTGAATATAGCAGACAAAGCTAACCCAGCACGCTCCCTACTGAGGCAGAAGAGAATGAGTAGTCACTAAAATAAGATCCTGATGACAATGAGAAATCACCAAAATATGATCCCAAATGGCTAAGAACTGAAAAGTTAGTGTGCCATTTCAGTCCCCTACTTTTCCTCACCAGCACTTCTCAACCCTGATATTTGACTTTCTACTACTAATCTGACTATTGACGTGCCAGATAAATGCTTGCCCTCATTGTTCTACTCTAACAAATTAACTAGTGAGTGCCTCCGGTTATCTAAATAAGGTGTTGATTGATCTTGTGGAAATAATTAATCAGGCTGAAGCTGATATGATCTTCAGCCACATCAGAACTTTCTTTTCTCATTATGCTTACCTAGGACAGAATTTAAATTTACAGCCTGTGGCAAAAGGTAATCGTTTTTGAGAGGTTTCTACAAGTCAAATTACAAGGAGGAAGTCAGATTTCATTGTAATAAGACTTTAAATGAGCCCAATTACATTTTAGTTCAAACAGTCTTGTTTCAAATATTGTTCTGCCTGTCTAACAGGATTTAATAGAAACCAACATCAGGTTTAGAACACCGGGGAATCGTATGTCAGCCTTCTTGTGAGGGATCATGGGAACCAGGGGTCCTTAGTGGACAGGTACTTAAATGTGTGTGATGCAAAAATTGGAATGCTGTTATAACTGTATTTCTTCCTGAGGAAAAATTTCTGATAGGTAGACAAGTTAGGTAATGTAAAACCTTTTACTGGAGCAACTAATTTATCATAAACAAGCTTACTGGTCTCCTCCTGACACTTGAAGAAATAGATCTATTTAGCTCAAAAGTGTGAGCAGGATACATTATTGTTTGTAAGGTAAAGTATTATAAGCCAGTAAAGTATATTGTATTCTCAACAGCTTCATTTCTCAAGGGCCAATAAAGTCAAATTTCCCACAATATCTTAAAAGGGAGATAGGATTGGAGGGGATCTCCTGGGACATCAAGTCCAGTTCTCTGCTGTTGCAGGCAACTACATCATTACCTTTTCCGCACATTAAGCTCCACTTAATGGTAGGTAGTTTCACGGGGTGGGGGCTGTTCCTCTCTCTGCTCCTATTTGAGACACTGTTTTTTTCCTTGTGTATTATATCACAATTTTGATCAAAAGAGGAACTAAAATTCAAATCTTCTCTTCAGAGTGGGCACAGAGTGATATCTTGGGGGATGGTCATCTTTAGACCATGTACTTCTTTGTACTCTGAGGCTAGGTACAGATATTCAAAAGGCCCAAGGCAGACTCAGTCTAAGTCACCCAGTTTTCTGTAAGCGGTGTAGTTTAGATCAGTAGCGAACAGACATTCGCCCTTTGGTGAGAGGGGCAAATCTTAGACTGGGTTCCACAATATTAAAACCTGTCTATCGGTGCCAAACTTCTGTTCTGTTATGGCTAAAGAGTAGTTTTGTGCTTCTGTTCTGTTACTGGTTTCCAGTCATTTATACTGGTAAATGTGTAATGTCTGTACCTAGCCTGACTAACCTAAATGCACTGACTATCAGAATATACTGTTTACCTTGTGAGAGACAGTTGTGAGTAGATGTGAGATCCACGTGGGACTAAGGAGGTTTTTGTGAGTTCTGTTCTGGAATGAATTTTGGTGGGAGCTACTGCTACTCCCTGCTTTTTACCTTTATGTCAAAGGTGTTTAAGATGTTAAACAGGAAAGTATATACAATTATCATTGAAAATCACTGCTATATATGTCAAGGATCTACTTGAATGTAGTTATTGCTGTCAAGGAGTTTATGATCTACTGATACTGATCTGAAAGAGACCACTGAATTCTGTTAACAGTGCTATAAGATTGTTAGAATACTGATATTTGTTATAAGTACAATGACATATTAAAGAAAACTACATTTCTTGAGGCTCTACCAGAGACTGCCAAGACCAATAAGCTACCAGACTCAGATAACTATCATAAAATAATTATTAAAAGTAATAAATAGGGATGGGGGTGTCATATCCAGAGTTCCTGGTTTTCTCTGATTTTAAAAAATCCCCAATTTTCAGATTTTAAAAAGTAACCTCAAATCCACATTTTTCTGTGACTGAAATGAAAATAATTTTCTGTGATTAAAACACCACTAGTATATATATATATATATATATACACACACACACATATATACACATACACACACACATATATATAAATAAAGGTGTTTCATTTTAATCATGAAAAAATGTGGATTTGGGGTTACTTTTTTAATCTGAATACTGGGGATTCTTTTAAATCAGAGAAAACCAGAATCCCTGGGTCTAGTTAATGAAGCTGTTACCTATCACATCCTCTCATTGTACAAGTTTTCATGGGTAGTTGGAATGAGGCGGCAATTACTCCTATTGGCTTCTCCTCTCATCTTCTCTTTAGGAAGAGACACTGTTTGCCTCTTAGGAATGGTTCAGCTCCCACTGAAGGTAATGGCAGAATTCTCATTTAACCAAATAGAAAAGAATCACATTCTTAAACTGAGGCCCGTTTCAACTGTACCAAAATAAATCTAGAGTGACATTTTGAAGTTGTATCAGTTTTAAGGTGACTTGGGGATTGGTTGTAGAGCAGGAGTTGGGCATTTCCTTTACCATCAGAACCCAAATAGGAGAGAATACCAGGAGATATTACATCTCTTAGCAGAGAGAAAACACACGCCAACATCCTTTGAAGGGGGAGTGAACCAGAGGCAGATGCTATTGGAACTGGTGCCTTTAAGAAAATGTTCCTGTAGGGAATACCTAAAAAGTGTTTGTCTCTAAATTATAGTTATAACTAGGAACTGTCACATATATTCTAAATCAATGTGCTTAATTTGTTGTGATACTCCTTAATAACCTCTTAAGATTTTTACCAGAAGAAATAAAGTATAAATCTGCAGGTAAAACAAGTGGTCATCTTGTTTAATTTTAATAAAGCAATCACTGGCAGTGAACCATGATGAGAAAATTTATAGAAGTATATTAGCTCTTTTCCAGTGGTAGACCATTACCAAATGCTAGCAGATGTTCATCTCAATCATCGTTGTCATGACTGAAAACTCTAATGATATTAACAAGATTTCTAGATGAAGAAAACAAGGGCCTCTTCACCCCAAAGCTGTTAGTTCCAAAGTAACCTTTGATTTTGCATTCAGTCCCATTTTCATTCTGAATACGCAGTTCCTTCACACAGGCAACACCATATGTGAAAATCTCACTAAATGGTTTATGAGCTGCTGCAGAAGGTTGGCTTGTTGGCTCACTGCAGTCTAATTCCCAATAGTGAAGTATATAGCTGAAGTGCAACTATAATCTTATTTTAGCTGCAGCAAGTATGTCAACAATAGATGTAATCCTATTTAATTATATTGGACTCAGCTGAGTATTAGTGACAATTCATAACAATAATGAATTTATCCAAAATAATGATGATTGCCAACTGAATAGAAGTTTTCTACATTAATGGTAATGAGTTGATATAATTACTATTCATGAAAAAGAAAGAAAATGTGGCTGTGTTCACTCTTAAATATTCTAATTCTATGTCATTAGAAAGAGATAGAAGGCTTAGAGAAGTGCTGTGTTTCTATCGGGAGAAATGCCACTCTCCTGACAGAAAAGTGTTCATATGGTTTCTTGTGGAGAAAACCTTGCGGATCTGCAAGACAGACGGACTTTTGACAGGAAGATCTCACGTGCATGAGTTTCTCATGCTATAACAAATGTCTGTATGGTACAGAGGTATCTCTCTGCCACTCAACTCATTCTGGGGACAGGGATGAGTTAAGCTGCTGCTGCCTCCCATGTCTTCCACAGACCCTGGTGACCTCTGTCCTTGGAAGGCATAGGGGGCATTTCCCCATCACTCAGCTCCTCTTGGGGACTGGGAGGATTTGAAGCTGTCCTCTTGTATGCTTTCCCTTTCACCATGATTTCTAGCACTACAAAGTTCTGGGAAATTTGCAGCACTAGAGATTAATGCTTGTCCATAGCTTTAGTCTGTGTCAGACAAAACTTTTTACCTTCTGAATTCATACAATCACAGGAATGTAGGGCTAAAAGGGACCTCAAAAAGTCAGATAGTCCATATACCTGCTCTGCAGAGACAGCCTTAGGAAAAAAGGGTTCCTGGGTGAACTTGTATTTTGGCCCCCCTTCTTGATTGCTCCCCTAGTGCCCCACAACCCTCCCTTCAAGTTAATGGCACTGCTGCAGGCAGAGGCAGAAGGCAGGGATGTGGGATGTACTCTAGCAGTGAGGCAACGTGGCATAGTGAGCCAGGCAGGTGGGCAAACAGGTACCACTGCTGCCCACACTGCCCAGTCCTGCTCCTCCTACTTGGGGAGGGGATCAGCCAGGGTGGGGCAAGGCAGGGTGAGAGCATTGCTGCTCGCACAGGCTACTTGCATATGTGTGTGCATGCACACATGTATCTGTATAAGGGGCACCCCTTGACTACAGTGGCCTGGGTGGACTCCCACATTGCACTCCCCTCCCCCTAGCAGGCTCTACTGCTCTAAACTAGGAAGAAGTATAACTGGAACATCCCTGCCAGATGTTTATCTAACCTGTTATTAGGACCTACAAACCCAGTGTTCCGAAACCCATTGAAGTAGCCTGTCCAGTGCCTAATTATACATGTAGGTAGGCAGTTGTTCTTAATATATAATCCAAATTTCCCATGCTAAAATGTATGCTGATGACTTCCTGTCCAACTTTCATTATACACTGGAAACAACTGATTGTGCCATTGCATGGCTACTGAATGAATTTTTTCATTTGACACTCCTGTGGAATATGCTTAGAAGAAAGCTACAGTAACCACCAAGGCCACTCTCTCATTCTACCTAAGTTCTGTTGCAATTCAGTTTCATTTGAGAAGTGCATAAACTCCATATAAGTACTAACTCCTTAGCTGCAGTCCCATTATTCTGTCAAATGCACATTATGTTATAAACAGTTATTAGACAAACTGCATGAGCAGTACCAGGAGTAGGGACAGAGGCCAGTGCTCAGAATCCTTCCTTTCTAGGGAAGCATATTAC
The DNA here is from genome assembly GCF_001723895.1 of Crocodylus porosus. NCBI lineage: Eukaryota > Metazoa > Chordata > Crocodylia > Crocodylidae > Crocodylus > Crocodylus porosus. Next base: position 135,366,548 of record NW_017728906.1, on the reverse strand, counting down.
TTTCTGTACTTCTGACTCTGTGAATCTTTCACTCACCCTGTCTTAAACACAGTTTCATAGTTTGGGCTTGCTCTGAAAAATGAACAATGTGGGTTCAAATCTGTCGCCTCCTTGGGCTGAAAAAAGTCAAGTGGTGATGCGCAGGGGGTGCACGGGGTTGCACATGCACCCCCTGACTGGCCTCGCTTGCTGCTTAGGCAACGGGCAGGCGGGAGCACTGGTGCCCCCCCTACAGGCGCCAGCCAGAGAGTGGCACTCCTGGAAGCAGCCACAGCCATTTGCAGAAGTGCCTGTAGTGATCAGCTGCCTCATGATCAGCCATGCGGGACCCCCTCCCCTGCCCATCGGTGAGACTGGCCACAGGGGAACTCTCCCCATGGTAGCTGGCTGGTTGCTGGGGCGGGGAGGGGGGGGCGTGCCCTACCTGACTAAGTTGGCTCTAGTCACCCATGCTGAATTCCAACATGACAGAAGATTCAGGCAGAGGTGTTCTTCTGAAATAGCTAAATCCAGATACAACAAAAGTGTGTGTGTCTGTAGATTAAGAGAATAGGAGAGCTGTGGCCATTCCCAGGACAGAATGTGAATGGGTTCTGGAGGCAAAATACATATTTGGGGGGCAATGTGCCACCTAAATCTTAGACTCCTAGTACATAAAATATGATCTTGTCTAAAATGCATGAGCCAAATCCTCACTAGTTTCAATCAGGGTAGTTCTATTAAAGCAAAAGTGGTTTGCCACCCTAAAAGAATGTTTCTAGCTACTGCAACATGCTATTCTCTTCTCCTTTCTTTTTTCATGTATATAAATGGTTATTTGGATGTCTACTAAGCATTTGTAATCACATACATACAAAGAAACCACTATAAGCTTTGAGACACTATTTTGATTTACATTAAAGAGGTGCAATTTTTTTGGCTCAAAGTATTTTTTTCATTTACTTTTTCCTCTTAATATGGAATCTTAATTAACTAAAGAAATGTGTTTAAGTAATACAGCTAAATTAAAAAAATATTTTCATGAAGTTTTTATTTTTCAGATACTGTTCATCTAAAGCAATTCACAATACCACTGGTCAAAATCTATACTGAAAAATATGGGAGTCTTCAGCTCTCATTAGATTTTCAAAACTGTTCAGCAGCTTCAGTCTGTCCCTGCCATTTGTCTGGTGCTTTAAATCTGGCTTAAGTAAAATAAAAATGCTTAGCTATGTTTGAAAACATGCAGTGCAGCCAACTAAATCACAACATGAGTCAGAATGCTGAATGACCATTTGGTACTGTAAATAATTAAAGAATTGTCATGAAATAATTTATTGCAAATAGATTTTAAACAGTGAACAAACTAAGTGCATATGAATGTCATGCTAGTTGCTCTCACTGAACTCAAAGGGACTACTGGGAGAACACCAAAGGGACTACTGTATAGAGTAGCACACTTACTTGATTCCAGTGCCAGGCCATAAACTAGAGATGAGTGTGGTACTATTGAAAACTGACAGTATCTGGAATAAGTGAGGCCTGCAGGTTTGGCTCATTCTTGGAGCAAATATAAAATGTAGAACCACGCTTAATTTGGTGGAGAAATTCCAAATTGGGTTGGGATGGGAGGCTCATTCCTCACATGCCAGTACTCATTTTATACACAGAACAACATAGTGTGCTTGCCGTATAATACAGTCCACAGTGCTGTTAACAATTAATTTACAATCCAAGCCCAAATCATTAACATCTGCTCAGTCTCATTTATGATGGTTTTCCATACACATTGCTAGCAAAATGTTCACTGTGCTTTTTCTTGCATAAAGCCTGTGCCTTTTTTAATTCACTAATCCTCTTGTACATAAGACACCCCAGTGTCTCACTGCTTTAACAGAAGCAGAGAGATACAAAGCATTCTTAGTTTACGCAGAGCAAATCCATGTATTACAACCATGCTGTTCACAGTATTCTAGTTAAGGGTCTGCCAGCATTTCTACTCCTTTCAGGAGGTTATTATCCATAAAAATTCACTCTCGGCTAAACATGGCATTCAGCATCTCAGCTTTGAAGCAAATGTACTTACACCATTTGAAATAAGAAACTGTTGAAGCTTTTTAAAGATAGAAATGGACTAAAATAAAGAAATATGATCAGTTTAAGACTTCATGGCTTACTCAATAACAGAAGTCCTGCAGGCTATAGTCTTATACACATTCAGTTTACTTCAGCATACCGGTATATTTCAACACCTTAAATAGCTTTTCCTGGCTATGACTACAATGCCGGCAGAAATGTCTGTCAGTTCTCTGTATCCCTTCTCCTAAGTGATAAAGTAATTTTTTCTAGTGCATAAGCATCAGAAAGAATTGTCAAGTAGAGTCATGTGATTCATTGCTTTCATAAAAAACAACTTCTTGCAGAACAACTGACATTCGCATTAATAGTCTGAACAACTCAGGCTAGTGTTGCATGGCAAAAAATGTTATGCTTTGGTGCTATGATTTCGAAGCATTTTGAATTTGAATGGTTATGCTCATGGCTTCATAAGTAGACTGAAGCCACCTCTCAACTACAACATTTTCCTGCAGAACAATTACAGGGACTAGTGGGGAAACTCAGTTTAAAGGCTTAATCCTACAAACAAATACCTGCAAGTACATAATTACTCTTGTCTGGAGTCCCATTTTACTTGCATGATTAACTGTTTGCAAGATCAGGCACTTAATCTGGACATTTCATAAAATGGCATATTAACCAGGGTTCATTGGTAATCTTCTGGGGTTTCTTAGAGTCAGTTCTAATATGTTTCCAACAGCTCCTTTCTCTCATTTCCCTCCCTTCCAAAGCACATCTTGTCTCCTTCTAGTTGTTATATGTTCTTTTGCAATATGGTCTTTTGAAATTCCAGTGCAAGCAAGAAATCAGTGGCTGTAGAAGTGAAGGAATCCACACAATGTAGTATATCAATGTGCCACTATTTTCATGGATTCAGAATATTTCTGTTTTATATAAAAAATTCATTGACCTTGACTGTATATGAGTAAGAAAACAAATTACATAAGTATAGCCTGAAGAGGCTACTTGGGGAGAACTTCTATTTTAAAAATTTGATCCATGCAGGGAGCTTTATATAAAATAGTAATTTAAGAATGTCTTGAAGCCAATGACTCTATGCCATATGGACAAAGAGCAACTGGAAATATAGGAAAGGACTTACTTATAAATGATCTCATTAATAGACCAAAACTTTACTGAACAACTCTCTTCTAATATTAAGAAAAAAGTGTGGTGTTCAAGTTATGAAAATGCAATTTTACTTAATTCTACTTGTTTTATTTAAAACATCCAAATAAAGAAAAAAATAATTCAGCCTCAGAAAGATTGGATATATTTGAATACCACCACATAAGAAAGGGCTTAGGAGTAGAACTGATGAAATTAAATAAGTAAGATTGATTTCCTTTATCCTAGTGTACCCACACATGGGAACAAAATGAATATACTAAGACCATATAAGCACATAAGAGATAAGTGGTTAATAATACTTTGTTTAATATGAGTATTTAATTGGCTAAAACTTTATTTATCCATTTTCTATGTTCAATTAACAGAACTATTCTTTTTCACTTGCTTATTCTTTTACATGTGTGAATTGCCTGAGCTTTTCTATTTTAACTTGTTTTGTTTTAGAGAAAGCGGTAAGAATTAGTTAATTCACAAGGGTACTGATAAAAAAGATTAATTGAAATGTAAATGAAACCAACACGAACAAAAATGATAGGCTGCTTGAGCATTTAAGTCATCCACTGGACAAAGCCTTTTCAATTTAGCGAATGCAATGGAAACATTTATACCAACAAAATAGAAGCTCAATTAGAATTTAGTGCAGAGGTAAAAAAAATCTATAAATGTATTTTCTGCTTGATGTGGATACAAAGAACTTATGAATAAACAAGCTTAAAATTACCTTTTTGCAAAGTGCCACAAAACACAGACTATACTGAACTAATACATTTTATTTCAAAGACAGCATTTTGCTTAAAACAGTTTATTGTGTACTAGATTAAAATGAAGTTATCATACCACCAATGTTTAAAATATAAATGCAACTACAAGAATATCTGAATGAATTTACGAACAAAGTACATGAGCTGGTGTGTGGGGAAAATTATATTAACTGAACCCAAAACCAAAACCTCACCTGAAACACTTAGAAAGGCTTGGATAAATCCTGACCCATTGTTTGTTTTTTTCTAATTTCTGGTTCTGATTGGCACCAGAAGGATAAGTGAGAAATATTTAAAAAAATACAGATATCTAAGTAGCATTTATGCTGTTTATAGGTGTCTAAGTTATTACGGCAGCTTGTACACATGACGGGGATTTAGTTCTCCCTAAATTGGAAGAGTGAGTTTTTATTTGGTGGGTGTTTCATTGTGTTGCTTAAAAACCCACCATTGCAATTTAGGGACTTCTGTCACTGTTCCATAATAGTGACAACCTGCTGGCAGCTCACACCCTAGCCATGGGCTGGCTCTGCCATAAAAAAGAAAAGATGGGGGGGCAAGGGCCCCAATCCTTCCCCCCTGCAAGCTTGCCTACCTCCCCTGTGGCAAGGGGGTGAGCTGCTACTGATGAGCCCTGAGCTGGTAGGGGCACTCCCCATCCCTCCCTGGTGGCAGCATCCTCTGGGAGCACTCATCCAGTAGCGTCCTGGCTGGGTGGTCCCAAGGGGTGCTGCAGCCATGGAGGGAAGGACTGTCCCTCCCTTGCCCCACCGCAGCTCAGGGGCTGCTCAACCCAGCAGCAAGTCACATGGACAGGATCTGCTGAGAAAAAAAAGAAACAAGTGGCGAGGAGCCTGATCCTATTTTTTTTTTCCTCCTGGAGCCTACCAACATCTCCAGCAGCCAGAGGTGAGCTGCTGGCAGGCTGAGCAGCCCTTGAATTCTGGAAGATCCCAGTGCTTCCCTCTGCAGAAGTGGCACCCCTCACCCCCAGGACCACCCAGCCAGGGTGCTAACAGGCAGGTACTACCTGGGCATGCCACCACAAAAGAGGAAAGATTTGGGGCTCCCCATAGCTCAGGGCCCACCAGCAGCTGTCCCCCCAGCCTTAGGAGAGGTGGGCAGGCTCCTCTGGAAAAAAAAAAAAAAAGCAGGCATCTTTTTTTTTTCTTGGTGGAACCAGCCTGTTCAAGCTGTCACCATGTCACACAGCCCCTGAGCTGTGGGAGGGCCCAGGGCTTCCCTCTGGCAGCAGTGCCCCCTGGAGCTGCCCAGAAAGGGTGCTACTAGGTGGGTGCTGCCCCAGGTCATAAACCGCATTGAGCCTGATCCAACAGTGCATGGGGCACTGGAACCGCAGGCATGCTTGGAGAAGCTCAGGATTGGTGGGCTTCCAGCACCTATGCACCATTCCTCCTGCCTTCCCACCTCTGGCTTGCCCCTACAGCAGTGCAGAAAGGTGGTAGGAAGGCAGCTGGGTGTGCTGGCTGCCAGAGAAGGTGGTGGGGATTGTGCATGGGGTGCTGGAAGCCTGCCGAGCCTGAGCTTCCTCAAACCCATATAGGCTTTCAGCACCCCACACACTATCCTTGCTGCCTTCTCCAGATGTTTCACTGCAATTTGTTGCCTAGCAAACTAAAAAACATTGGATGTGTTTTACTTTGCTACATAACAAAGCCATTAAAAGTGAAGTACGCCACCACACATGTACAGCATGATGAAATTAAAATGTAATACACCACACAGGTGTAAACAGTAAAACCATTAAAAAGGTAAAAAACAGTAATTAAACTGCTTAAAAGCCAATTTTGTCATGTGTACAATAACCCTAAATGTGTATTCCACCCTGGACAGGAGCCACAAATCCCACTAAGATGTCCAGATTCTCTATATTCCTCCATTTTTTCCTGAAGGGATACCTAGGCAATTAAATTTGAGTTACTACACATGCTTAGCAGTGATTCAGATCAGTCACCTAGAAGTCTACCTTTGCAAAAGCTCAGCTGAAAAAATAGTTTGGGTTGGGAAAACAAACTCTGCATAAGTCCTCGATTCTTTGATTTTTTTCTCCCCATCTCTATCTATGCTCATGGTTACTAATGGTCACTGTAGGAAGAAGAGGAAGACCCACTCAACTTTTGCCCAATTGCCCAGCAAATAGGAAGTTGGAGATCTGTGTTCTGGGAAGTAATATAATATGCAGTGGGCAAGCGGGACATGTATTTCAGACACTGCTAGGGGAACAGGGAGGGCACTTCCTGGATTCAGGAAACAGCAGGACAGACCATGTGTGTCATGGAGCACGAGGCATTCTGGCAATCACAGTTTTGTCAAGCAGCAGTGGATTTTGCTGCTGCTGGAAGGTGGGGTGGAATTTGGCCCCATCTTTCGCCATCAAAATCAGCATTTTTCTTTGCCCACTCATCATGGGCTTCAGCAGCCAAAAAGGGGGTGAAAATTTCCCCCCAGCAGAACCAAACTCTATTGTTGTTCTAGAGAGCAACAATTCCCAGAGTAATTTGGACTCTATAACACAAACTCACTAGCTGTTATGATTTCCAAGGCTTCTAATAGCACCACTTTCACATCTGCTTTCATTTCACTCTTTTCTATCACTGACGATGCAGACAGAAGTTACATTTGTCACATGATTGACCCCTTGAATGTGTTCCACAGCTGTGGCCTTACAGAAGAGGATGGCTACAGAGCACTTTAAAAGTTTCTGATCGCGTGACAAATTAACTCTCATTTTATGAGGGTTCACATGAACATACTGTAAGAGAAGAGAAGAGACAACAGTGGCAGAGAGTAAGACACCAGGGTTGGAAGTGTGCTTGCAAGCAGTCGTCCCATCGCTGAAGCTGTACATAGCCACACAAGGATACCTCTTCTCCTGGTGTTTCCGGAGGGGAGGAGGAAGGAATGTGAGCTCCACTATAAAGCGACACTCAGAGCAGACAATGGGGGAACAACCAGAACTGAAAGTTCCTGAATCGAACCGAGTGAAACCGGGAACAGCTAAGAGCACTCAGGAGGCAGCAAGGAAGGCTCTTCAGGGAGTTAGCTCTAGTGAGAGAGTGGACTGGGAAGAAGACAAGACAAAGCAGCTTTCAGGTAACCTGAAGCCTCAGCACAGCATGGGGAGAAGGACTGAGAAGGAGGTACCATAAAGACCTGAATAGAAGGACAGAGTTGTTAACTTTGTTTTCTTTTCCTGGGAAGAGGGGAAAGAACCCTCCTAGATGCAGAGCAATAGTGAAGAGCAACTATCTGCATGTGAGCCAGGAGGCTGTTTATTTTCTAGGACTAAGTCTAACCAGGACTAAGTTTGTGGTGATTTATTTGAGTCAGAGGCACAGGAAAGACTCTGATAGACTCTGTTAGATTATATGGATTATAAATTAAAGCCCAGTAAAACAGGAGAGGGTATAGGGGTTGGTGGAGCCCTCACTATACTAAGGAAGACATAAGGACCAATTGTGCGAGACGCTACATGCTCAGACGTTTCTTCTTTTCTCCCTTATCAGCAAGTCATTGCAGGAGAGAGTGTGAGTGTGAGGAATATTGCCTCAAGAAAGATCCTGAATATCTTCAGCCAGCCAGCTGAAGAATAGCAACTGCCTTAGTAGAAAAAAAAATCATATGGAGAAGGTGATAACCATCTGAGACTAATTCATTATTTTAATTGAGGCAAGAATGACATCAGAACACGTTAGCATTCATCAGGAATGGACACATACTATAAAGTAAAGTGCCTTCATTACTTTCTGTCTGACTGGGCACCTAGGCTGATGCAGCCCAGGCCCGCTCCTGGTGCTGTTTGCATGATGGCAAGTGGGGAGAAGGGAGGATAGGTTAGATTGGAGCTTCAAAGGGTCTCCAATCCACCTGCCCCCACTCTAGCACAGCCTGGGCAAACCCCATCCCAAACGCTATCCCCTCCCTTGTCCCTGCTCCCCATCATGCAGGCAGCACTGGAGCTGGGAGTGGAGGCGGGGCGGGGACAGGGCTAAGGGAAAGAAGCTACAGACATGCACCTTCTCAGCTGTATTGGCTCCAAAGTGGAGCTTGATCCCCCACAGTCTGGATCCAACAGTGAATATCTGTTGGGTCGGGGGGCTGTCTAACTCATGGTGCTTTATGTGCAGTGCTATGAGTTAAGCCAGGGAGCTACATGATTGTCAGTGCTCTAACTTCAACTTAGTACAATTAGCTACAAAATAGATGGCTAAGTTAGCTACTGTGCAGTTAACTAAATGAAGTACAATGAGTTACAAAGTAAATTAGTACAGTTTACATTAAGGCATTCATCCAATTATGATTACATTACATAGTGACAGTGAGGCTGAAATGCTGTGCACTAAGGTGGTTTATGCATTTAGCTAATATTCATACCAATATTTGTTACAATGTAAGCAATGGGCAACAAACTAGGACTGTCGGTTTGTTTTTCAATTACCAAAAATGTTCTTATTCAGCATGCATACAAGTAGAGTATGCTATATATTATTTCACTGTACAGTAGATCCCTCCAGAAAGGAGGAAAACCATTGGTTTTGCTTCCAGATCTTTATTTTTTGAAGCACTTGTATCAATTTCTCAGAATGCCCTCAGTCTTCACTAACCCGCAGCCTGGTGGTTAGGACATTTTTTTGCATGGTGAGATATATGGGATCAAATCCTTTCTGAGGAGTCTAAAACCAGTGGTGCAGCATGTGAAACATATTCCCAGGACAGTCCTCTCACCCTTCCTACCTCTTCACCTCATGCCTTCTGGAGTCAGCACTAAGCTACATGCAGGAACAGCAGTAATCAGCACTGAGCTTATTAGAAACTTTGAAAAGGAACTGGTCTGTTTTGGAGCTTCTAACAGTGTATTACTGACAGTGCTGTGTACCTAATGAGCATTCTTCACATTAGGTTTGGATAAATGCATGCTTCATATACATGTATAGCCTTTTTAAGGCTATGCACTTAAATGAAGTACACTATAGTTCTATCAAGTGGTCTCAACCACTGATCACTGTACATTTATTTGGAATATTTTCAACATCAATTCAGTGCTTAAGAGCCCAAGGGGGAAAAAGAGAGAACAAAGCCATATTAGACATTGAACATGTAATTTAATTCCTCGTGTTTCTATTTTCTGATATGCAAATTCAGCCTATTATTATAGGGATGGTGGCATAAGATATAACTTCATTTCAAGACCCTTCTCTGTTTCAGCTTAGCGCAGCTCTTTGTCCTCTAACTGTTCGAGTGGTTCCCTATTCCCATGTGACCTCAAGTAAAACTGCAGGACAATCCGGCCTATTCATCTCACTACAGCAGGTGCCAGCTGTCACAGGCTGTCCAAACACAGGCCTGATTTAGACAAATGATCACTCTTCTCTTGCCTGTATAGTCATTGTCTTAATATCTGCATCTTTGCTTAAAAGCAAATCATCACCCTAACTTGCTATGATCTCAATGGGCAAGCCATGCTAGTCATCAGTGCCAGGATATACACTACTGATTTACATATATTTTCTAGTCCAGGACTACAGCCATTCTTATATACAGATATACAACATATATATTTTTCCCCTGAGTGAAGAGTGGTGCTTCTAATGAAGAGCAAAACAGTAAGCTCCTTAATAAGTTTAAATTATATGATTTAATCCAGTGATTTAATTAGCAAAAAAGACCACACATTATTTCCCACTGCAGTATGTTGGGACTTATTCAACTGTGGTAAACTCTATTCACAAAGGGAGGAAGTAAACATAAGAGTGGCATGATGAAGATCTGGGTTCAAATTCACGATCTACCAGAGACTTCCTATGTAATAACTGGAAAGTCATTTACTCTCCTTTGTGTCACAGCTCACACTCTTTTTCTTGTATGTTGAATCTTTTTTGCTTGCCCTGTATATATCTTTTCTGGGAAAAATCTACTTTATTGTCTTAGTCATTCTGACTCCATGATATTATCTTCATGAGTAGGGCAATATACAAGATAATAATAAAAAACTCCTACACATATGCTTAAATAGTTTGACAAATGTTAACAGTATATCAGTGTATCTGTAGGTGTTTCTTGTGTCTATTGTAGTTAAGATATGCATGGAATCTATACTCACATTATAAGCAATCTGTATAAATAATTATATAAACGTAATTAATTTTGTGGCAACGAAGAAATATAATTAATAACCAATTTAGCTGAACAGAAACATGTGGGAAATTTACTGAGTTGAAAACTGCATTATAGAAAAGGTGACTATACTTTCAGTGAGTTATTCAAATTCTTATTATGCTGATATAAAATGAATGAACAGCATTTCTGTCACTTATTTAACAAGTATTTCTTCATATGGAAGCATCTTTTTCTATGTAAATATTTATAAGCACATACCTGTCCATAATATCCTGTTATATGAAAAAGCTATTATCCAAAACAGGCTAGGTTCCAAGTTAAAATGTTGCTGAGTCAGGGATAAAAGCACTAAATGAACCTGAACAGGGATACACAGATGAATAGGTGAAAATAAAAATAGATCATTAATATAGAATATAAATGAAAACAAAACAATATATAGAGATATATAGATATATATAGTTGTATATAACATGTGATAGTACATTTCTGTATGCTTTGCGATAACACAGGAGATAATTAAGGAAAGAGTCACATGAAATCAAGTTTGGGTTTTTTTTGTTTGTTTGTTTGTTTGTTTTGTTTTTTACTTTATTCCTGCCAACATTATTACATGGTGGAATTCAGTAATCTTCTGACTAATTTAGTCCAAAAGATCAGAAAATTAAGAAATATGTGATATAAATAAAAGTAATGAGTTATTCTTCATCAGACTTCTACATTCAGAATGGAGCAAAAAAAATTATTTTCCTTTGAAAAAGTTCCTCTTCCTGATCTCACTATAATGAATTACACTGATATACTGTATATGACAGTGTAATTTAGATTAGCCATTAATATTCATCCTTTCAATTTAGGTATATGAAAGTCACAATTATTTGTAATATTGTTGTTGATTGACCTGGATTTTTGATTTATTAAATCTTCTTAATGGATGCAACACAGATGTCACTATTAATGTTGTTATAAATTAAAGCTCTTCTTGACAATGAGATGCTATGCAATGCACAGTTTGTTAAATTCACCTACAGTAAAATGTTTTTTCATAACATTTTAAAGCAATATCATGTTGACTCTTGACTTAATCCAAAATGCACTTCATATAATAGGAAACTGAAATTTAATGCAACAGAAAATCTGTGAAACTAGAAGTTGTCAATATTAATATTCCACTAACCACAAAATTAATAAGCAAAACAAAGTACAGACAGGCCCTACAATGTAAATTATTTTTATTAATTTTCAAAACCTCCCCAATTTTGTTTCAGCAGCTATTTTATTGCAGCCATAAGGCAGTGGTTGATAATTTAGTAATAGAACTAAATAAAGAGAATCTCCAAAATTTCTACCTGGGGATTTCAATTAAGCATTACATCCAATTCTGAAATGTACTTCAGTATCTTTACTTCTTTCATAATAATAATAACAATACCCAAGATTTCTGTGACTGACACAGCTTTCCTCCTAGGTTGCTGAATAAATCTCAAAAACTGCACTTACTGTATAAACTAAAGAAACACAGGAAAACGAAACCTCCCTCTGAGAGAAGTATTTTTAGAGACTGTATAACTCACAAATTTGTAAACATCCATCTACATTGACAATCATTTCCACTTCTATCTCTAGAAGTTGTACAAAAACTATGCTCACACCTTTTCACTAAAAAGCTACCTCAAACTTGAGCAGCAAAAGGGACAATTGTACTTAATTTTGAACCTCATTTTTCCTAGCTCCTCTAGCTTCAATTTTTTTAGCTACTGGATCTTGTTATATCTTTGTCTCTAACTAGAGAGACCCCTTATTTCCTCAGGAAACTACAACTGATACAAATAACCACTGTTAACTAATTAGTGTTTTTTCATAAATGTTTACCTTATAGTGGTAAAGCCCCAAATCTTATCTGCCTAGTCTCTAAAAGTTACTGAGCTAGAAGAATCCTTAAAATCTCCTTGCTTTTCTTATAAGATATTCTGTTGTTCTATATTGCACACTTTAAGGGAGTGTTTCCTAAACTTTTTGAAAATTAAGCCACTTGACCTGCAGGAAGAATGGGAAACACTTTCTTTAGGATATTGAAAATGTTGTTGCCTCTCCTTCAATCCTTTCATGAACTGAAATAAACAACAACACAGGAATTAAAGCATCCTCACAGGATTCTGAGTTAGGAAGTTGGATGAAAGGGAAAATTATATCTTTGAGCTGTTGTTTCAAGCTCTCTGCACACTTAGACATTGCTGTACTGTTTACACTCTGTGTTATCATTTTGAGGATTTTATTTAGAAATTAGCAAGTCATTCAAATCTATTCTCTGCCAGCAAAATGTCACCTCTAAGCAAAAGAGGACTTCTTCTACCAACCGGTAGCCAGCAGAAAGTACTGTAGCTACTTCTATGCCTTCTGCTGCCTGCTACTGTCCTTTCCACAGCTGCGCCTTCCTAAGATACACTTCACATTCTGCCAGCACAGTTCATGACTTACAATGGTCAGCATAGACATTTGATGTTCATCAGTACCTAATACTGTCAGAGTTTAAATGTAAGCACTCTTACATTAGTCGTATCAGAAACACCGTTGTTATGTAGACTAAATGTCAGCGCAATAACTAGGGTAAATCTGGAACTTTAAGTCGCTACTAGATCTGTCCTTATATATGTATATTCAGACTCATATCAACCTGCTTTGGTGACAAAAGTTTACTGTTCTTTACTTCTATGCATGCAAAGGAACAGGCTGGATTTCTCTTCAGGTTCACACATCAGCAACAAAGTTTTTAATTAGGTTCCAAATATGTATATTCAGCAACATGTCAACAAAGAATAAGCCAGCTTGACTATCAGATTCTAGGCTGATCTGCAGGGTTGCCAGTTAGGTAGGGGTGGGGGTGGAGAAACATATTCAGATTGTCAATTTTTGCTCACTGAGCCTCATACTGTCACTTTTGCAGTCACCTCAGCTCAGAAACGCACAGTTTCTCCATTCCAACAGTATAACAAGAGCTCTTCTAAAAGGGGTACTTAGAGGAAGCTTCTTAGAGAAAAAAAAAAAAAAACACACACTCAGAGAAGACTGGATATACCAGGCTAATAAATTCAGGCTCAAAAGCCTAAGGATGACTTTTGGCCAAAATTCACATGACCTGCACATACCAGACATCCAAGAAAAAAGAACGAAAAGCAACAATGTTCCTCAGGAACAGACGTTCCATTCAACTCAGAAATGAGACATACATTTCACTTATAATAGAACAAATCCTGTCTAAGGAATACTAAAGGGTGAAACCTTTCCTTTAAAGCAGCATGATGCTACCACATGACCTCCACCCTTCCCCTTCTGATGTAAGGCTGTACACAAAGTACTGTGTCTGAAGTGCTTACACATCTAATAAGGCAGAGGAAAAGAAATAATTAGTATGCTCAGCCAGACAAGAGGGGAAAAAAAACTTATGGGATTTGTAAGAGTACTATGTTAGGGCTCATTCTCCCTCTCCACCCCCACTCACACTTTCCCTTGAATATTAAACAACAAGTTCAATAAGGGACACCAGGGTTTGGGGTTTTTTTAAAGATTCTCTAATGGAGCGTTATCTTCTTCCATTCCAAAAAGCTTATATAACTTTGAAAGTAATGGAAGCCAATTCTATTGCCATGCCCCTGAGCAGCATTCAGCTAATGCAAATAGCCATAGAAAAATCTCCTGCTGCCTCACTTGTGATCCCAATCTAGAGAAAACATAATTCAAGGCTTTGCCACATATCACAGCCTTAACTATTTGATTATGACATGTACAGGTTTCATAGAAAAATGTTTGTTTTCATTGTGCCTGGTTCCAAAGTAATAAAGCAAATGAGCAAACTCACTACAGTTGTAGCCAATCTACAGTATAAAAGACATAGCTTGACCCATTACAGACAATCAGTTTCGCTTGAAACTCTAACAACATTCACACTGATATTTAAAAATTAAACAGACGTTTAAAATGCTGGTATTTATCAATCACCAGGGCTCTAATTTATTTTGCAGAGACTGCTGACAACCAACAATAGTTTATATATTTAAGTTTTTTCCAATTAATTTCTCATATAATGCAATAAGCAATGGCTCATTTTGATTTGGGAAAAGATAAAACAGATTTTTAACCATAGCATCAGATAGCAAATTCAGAGGTAAACACAAAAACATCTGTGAATGAGAAGTGTAATCTTAAGCAGCAGCCTTTCCCAACTCAAGAAGGATTATTCAGTGGGCTAGCTTTTGCGTTCTGCAAATTCTGTAAACCCTGGAAAACTCCAATTCTTGTGAGACAGTTTACAAATCTTTCACATAACTGTGCCTGGATGTTGTTTTTATACACTTATTACTCTTCTGCATAGTAGAGAGAGAACAATTAAAAAGGAAAAGATGAAAGAAATTGGGGAAAATGCAGTGAAAATGGATGCAGGAAGATGGATGCTTCCATAAATGCTAAAAGCCAGCCCTGTTCACTCATATATCGAAACGACAGGTATGTAGGTCATCTGTATTGGAATAAATGCTGAATAGCATAGAGCAAGCTTTTCTGGCTGCAATTATAGTGCACTATAGTGGCTTTTTAAAATCTGTTTGACCTTTCTTAATATGAGGTGATTAAGACTTCCAGATTTCTGTGGTAACAGAATGGTCTTTCACAGTTTGCTGTAATAGTTGGCAATAACACATTACTCACATGATGGCTGTTATCTAGGAAGAAAGCCACATGTACTAAAAATGCACTAATCTTTTTAATAAGTCTAAACCAAGTGACTGTCTACCATGAACCCCACTATAATTCTACATGTTTGTCAGGCACAATGCATGTTTTCTTGTGTTTGTTTTACTGAGCTGGCATGTGTAGTCTCATTGAAAAACTAATGTTATGGTGTATTCATTTATACTGCTTTTATCACTATATGGTTTGTATTATCCTATATGTATATATCTTTATGTTTTTAGACTTTTTTTTTCAAATGAACTGAAGGTTACATACTTAAGGGGAAGCGGGTAGTCAACACTGCTAAGGATCTCTTGCCATTTTGTTTCTACAGCAAGAAAGGCTACTCCCAAACGCAGGCAAAGGGAGCTATTGCTGGGATGGGTGAGTTATTGACTTGTCCCAAAGAATTGTCTACATATAATCAACCCCTCTATAGAAAAAGCCATCTCAGAGAAATAGACCATTAGCTAAAAGAATTCCAGATGCCCCAGGAAAGAAATACATTTCTAGAGGAGACTGCCAGGAGCAAAGGGGACTATATTAATTGAAGAGGGCGGGGAGGGAAGGGGAGGGTCTGGCTTGGATGTATTTTAAGGTCTGTCTATGAGATGGTCCTGGTCTTTGGATAATTCCAAGCTTTGGTAGAGTCTAGGTCCCCAGTGGTTAGGGCTGGCAGGATCAGCAGGAAGGCTGATCACTAGAAATACTAGTGGGACTTTCAGAAGTGCTACATTGTAAGAAATGTACTTTGTATATTTGTTCCGTCTTCAAACTATAGGGTCAGTTTTTCTTGTATGATTCATTTCTCTTATATAATAAATCCTTCTGTTTTGTCTCCTTTTTGATTGCCTGTGGTAGAGTGCTCTAAGGGTCAGTGATGATCTTCCAGGCTAGCCCGCTGTACAGAAAGGGGGACCTAAATTCTTTCACACCCCAAGGGGAAGTCATGTGGAGATGGCGAAGATTCCCTGCTGCAGTTATGAAGTTCAGTATAAGAGCAGTGTAGGTGAGGCTTGCAGGGGTAAGGAGTTATCTCAGAACAAACCTTAGTCTGTGTCTTTGGACAAGAAGTGGGACAGCAGGGAGAAATTTGACCTGTAAGGGCACTATCATTTGGCAACTTTCAGTTTTTTTGTAAAAGCATTCGAAGTTGTATTAGTGCTAAATACAGTTCATCATCACTGACTGGTTGATGCAACATTTGCATTGATAAATCTGAGACCTAAATTAGAACTCATGTACTAAGTGTCATGTGGCAATGACATTCTACACGGCAAAGTTAAAATTCAACATTGTGAGTTCACCATGATACATTAAGAAAGGAATCCCTCTAAACAATGCAAGCTATGAGCTTGCATCAAAAGTGAGAAGATTAGCTATATCTTATTTAAGCTTGTATCTGAGGTCCTAGTTCCAAGATCTTCTAAAAATCTGGGGGGGTGGGAAGGAGGGTTCTCCACAACTGTGTGTCAAGGTGACAAGATAAGGTGATAAAGAGTAGGTATCTTTCCCACAGAAGTTGTCTGGCTAATTTAAGCACACCCAGGGAATCATTTTTTGGTTTCCATTTACGCTTCTGAAAATAAAGTGTCACAGTACAGTAAGCCTATAAAGAGTATGTAAATAAATAAATAAAGTGTTCTCTTTTTATCTCCTTTCAGTTTTGATAAGCATTTCAACTGTCACATGAAAATCAAGTTTTCTTTTATAGCTTTATTTTATAACTACATAAACCCCCAAGAAGTGTCTAGTTAAGCAGCTTAATTACACCATGCAGTTTCGAAAACAGGCCTGTGCATGAGTTGCTTTGAGATGCTATTGCAGCTGTCACGTATGGTCTCCTAAGCAGAATAAAACCAGAAGGGGGAAAACACTGTACTAATCAATAATTAGGTATAGCCCCAAAAGTGCTTGTGATAAAAACTGGTCACCAGCTACGCAGGTCAGTACCTATTTCACCTTTTTATTGGTTTTTTTTTTTTTGGTTATTATTTGTGTTTGGAGGGCCAGATGCTTCTGTTCAGAACGGATGAGTCCTGATGTGCCAGAATAATGGAAGACCAGATGCACTTGGAAACAAGACAGGTGCCACAATTTTACCCAAACTGCTTGCTGAAAAGGTCAGTTCCTTGAGGGTGGCAATATTGCCAAACGTGAAGTTAGAAGCTGGTTACTGAGAAGCTATAAATCACAAGTCAGACTTAGGGCCTGGTAAAAAGATTAAAGGAAAGAAACACAGGATGTTTCTGGCACCCACTGTGCAGTGGAAACATCACTTATGAAAGTTTCTTTTTTGGTGATGACACTGCTCTTTATATAAGCAACTTTCTGCCCCAAGAAGACTAGTTCAAATATAGTGTAGTCTACTACAACCCTGCAGTCTTTGGAATGTTACAAATATTTAGAGAAACCTATGAGTGGTATTAGCTGAACCAAGTTGAGGTCTTGGCTAGAACAGTTGATTCTGAATAACGTTTTACAGTATGGAAAATGTTATATTCTATTTTTCTGTTATATGGAAAGGTAGAGGAAGAAAATCAGATATATTCCTATCTCATCACTCCTGTATATTCACTGTGATCACCTAAGAAGAACTTTGGACCCTTAGCATTAAATTCTTCTCTTTCTACCATAGACTTTAACCTTGAATTTCTTTGAAAATTTGAAGCTGGAGCATTTAAGCCTTCAAAGAAATGCCCTCAAAGATTAACTCTTATTGACGTCAAGGGGAGCTGTTCATATATTTCAAATGGAAGCCTTAGGCCCATATGGCTAAATTTTCCATTAAGAGCAGTGCCATGTACCTGCAACTACCTACACACAAAAAAGTAAATGTGTGTTACCCTGAACAGTTAAACATTGCAAGTATCCGCAGATGTTAATGCATATAGATGCTCTATTTACATTGGGATCCAGTTTGATGTCTTAGCCTCTATTTAAAATACTTTTTAACATTCCATTATGTTGTTGCATATGTGAAAAGAAGTAAATGGACCTTCCAGTCTTCGTAATAGAATTTGCAAATTAAGAGCTGGAACTCAAGATGAAATCTTACAGAAAGTAGAAACTTGGTCATATTACTAGGAAAGAATATACGAATATTACACAGGCATGCATGGAGAAAGCCACAAAAGCCAAAGTACAATTTGAGATGTAACTGGCAAGCAATAATTAAAGGCAATAAAAAGGGATTCTACAAATAGGTCAAAACTAAGAGGAAGTCCAAGAAAAGTATAGGGCCCATACTAAATATAGAAGAAAATCTAGTTAGGGATGAGGCAGAGAAGGTTGAAGTATTTAATGCCTTTTTTTACTTCAGTCTTCATGAATAAAATGAACTGCCAGCTGATAAGCACAGCTGGCCAAAGACAGGAAAGGAGACAAACAGATTAAGAGTAATGGAACAACAGGTTCTGGGGCACTTAGAGGAGTTAGATGCTTTTATGTCCCAAGGGCAGGATGGAATATGCCCTACGGTACTGAAGGAATTGAGCGAGGCAACTTCAGAGCCATTGGCTGTCCTTTTTGAGAAATCCTGGAGGCCCTACATGACTGGGAAAGGTAAATATAATGGGAGGAGAATCCATAAAATTATAGACCACTTAGGTTGCTCTCAATATCTAGGAAGACTATGTAACAGGTCCTCAAGAAATCTACTGTAAAGCAAAGCGATCATAATCCAGCATAGATTCATCAAGAGCAAGTCATGCTGGACCAATCTGATTTCCTTCTCTGACAAGGTGACAAGCTTTTGGGATGGGGCAAAGCATTTGATATCATATACCTTGACTTTTGTAAGGCTTTTGAGGCTCTTTTCTACATCAGTCTTGTTAATAAGCTAAGGACATCGAGACAAGGTGAAAGTATTTTAGGGTGGATACGTAACTGCTTGAATCATTATATACAGTGAGTAGTCATCATTGGCTCAATGTCTTATTGGGGAGAAACAATTAAAAGCGGTTTCCCAGGGGTATGTTCTGGGTGTGGTGGTATTTAACCTTTTCATTAATTATTTGGTTGATGGGACTGAGAGCACACTTAGTAAATCCACAGACACCAAATTGAATGAAGTTATAGACACTTAATTTGTAGGACTCGGTTGGCACGTCTACACATGCCTCTCATGGTGCTGTTGTTACTGTGCCATCATTTAGTACTTGCAATTATTTAGTGCTCCTAAGCAAGTACAAATGAGAGCTCCTAAAGAGATGTACTAAATGACGGTGCAGTAACAGCCATTACTGCGATGTTTTTAGCAGCTGTGTCACCATAGTGACACGCTATAATGAGATAGCTATAACGAGGTAACTACCAAGAGAAATTGTGCAATCTCTATTCTTGAATTTTCAAGATGAGGGTAGACAGACATCTAACTGGATGAGCCTGCCTTGAGCAGAGGGCAGGACTAGATTTACGAGGTTCCATTTACCCCTGCTTTCCCATAAACTTATACTGTATCTTTACCTTCTTTGGCTGGAGTTAATGACAACCTGAGGAAATGTACTATGTTACCTGAAAACTTGTCTAAATCTATCCTAGCCATGCAGTTAGATATGTTAAGATATCACCCACAAAACCTCATGACTCCCTTATATTTCCTGGACCATCACAGCTACATCATTTCAACACTACCGGAACTGTTACATTTATTGCATTTCTCACACATATTCAGAGAGATTTTCTCTGACCTTTAAAATTTTAAGGGTAAAGATGTGTGAACTTCATAAGGCAGTTGAAAACTGCAAATCATTGCTTAAAAATCTCATGAGAACAGGTTCTTGAGAGATTTCAGGCAATTCATTCTTATTAAATCAGAAATTTCATGGGGAAAAGTTTTTATCGCATAATTTTAGTAAATTAGGTTTCAAGCATTGCCAAAACCAGGAAGTGCACAAGCACATGAACATTTAAAATAATGAGTATTAAAATTATCTGACCCCAGTTTGAACCACATAAAGACAATTTTTGTAAGTACAGAGAGAAAATTTTAATTGCATCTTTCTTTATCTCAGATAGATTCACCTATTCTTAGGACACTATAATTTAATCAAAATCACTTTCTTCAAATTCCGCATGTTAGATTCTGCAGTGTATGAAATGTTCTGAAGCCTATCAATCTCTATTCAGAATAAGTCAACAATGAGAAAAGAAAAGCCTGAAGCATGGTGATAGTAGCCAAGAGTAAGTTTCAAAGTTATGCCGAAAATGTGTTAGACGCATGAACCGGAAGTAGCAGATGAAATTCCAGTAGTGTAAAATTTGAAGTCTAGGGTGATTAGCTAACGGTACTTGCAATTAAGTAAAATAAAACAATGGAAATATAATCCTAACAATTAGTATATAGTGTTCCCCTTTGTCTATAATGTGTTAAGTGTCCTGGGCCTTTTAAACACTTATTTTTCTGAAACTCTTTAACTGGCCGGGGATATTATTGTGATGCCATTAGTCAGCTCAAGAGGGAAGAAGGATAAGAACTTTTGTAGTCAGGTCCCTGGAGGCATAAAAGATTGATTTTAAAAATGTAGGCTTGACTCATTATTTGTAACTAAAATACCATTTACATTTATGGTACATAATCTATGGGTGTCAACAGACCTAGCAGTTGAAATGTTCAGAGGGCTTTCAAATGCCTTTGAAATATTTCAGAAGCTACTGAATAAATGTAAAGGTCTGAGAAATCATTCCCAAGTGTGACAAAATCATACCTGCAGGGAGCAAGTCCAGTTTTGTGGCATTTTGTTCTACTATGCAAGTTAATAGCCCTCCAGCATCCCAAAATGCAGTGTTTCCCTCCCTCCCACACACACAACCTTTTTTCCTGATCCCCATGCTTTTTCTGTATTCGTAGGCTTCTGATGTTTGGAGAGCTCCCCAGGCCCCCAGTAATTGGGGCACTGCTGCTCCCTGCTTTTCAGGAGCTCCAGGTTTTGGGATCTGGCACTTGGGAGAAGAGGGTTGGGGCTCTGGCATCACGGCATTACTGCTTCCTGCACTCCAGCACTCCTCCCCCACCCCTTGCCCCCAGCTGGGAGATCCAAAACTGGGAGACTCCCAAATGGCAGAATCCAAGAGCCATTGCCATTGTGAGACTCCACCCCTCTCCCTCCCAGACCTCTCCATCAGACACCTACCAGACTTCTGCACCAGTGCAACTGACCATAGAGCCATTGATATCAGCTCCACCACCCTCCTTTCCCCCCCGTAGTAGAGAAGGGCAGATTGGGACTGCAGCCCCAGGAAATGGGGACTGCAGAGGTCACTGACACTCCACTCTACTCCCCCATCCTGCACAGGAAGGATAGAAGACAGAGCAGAGTCACAGGTGGCTGCAGGTCCTTGTCACCCACTAGCTGGAGAGTGTGCTATGGCAATTTCAAAATACTTAAGCCAAGGGTTACAATAGGGGTTGTATATGTGTCCAGTAGCTGAAACACTATGGTGCTGAAACATTTCCAAGTTTATTACAACGTGAAATATTTCCAATATTACATCTCTTTCTAACCTTTGGTTTACTCATGTGTTTTTACACCTTGTGATATCAGATATAATTGATTTCTGGGAATTAAGCATGCTTAGGCCTATTGTGGTACAGTAGTGTCTTATTGAATAAATACATTAGGTATAGATCCTCCAAAATTCTCTCTACAAAGCAAAATAAGCTTCAGACGACATGTCAACAATGAAATATCAGTATAACTTTCATGGGCCACATGACTTATACTTCAAGGTGTTTTGTTTTTTTTAATTAGAAAATAAAATCTAATTAAGCAGTTCAGAATGCACTGATGTGAAAACATCCCTTCAAATTCAGTAAGGACATATTCCTCCTGCTGTACACCTGCTCAAGTTTTACTGCAGTCTGAGTCATGAAGGGAAACCTACAAAAATCCAAGCCAGTGAGGGAGAGACTCACAAGGACTAAAGTGCTGTTCAGCAGGTTTAACCATTCTTGTCTTTTCATGTCTTAGGGAACTTAGCTTGTACAGCCAAAACTTGCTAAAGGTTAATATGGCTATAGCGATAACAGGGTGGTATAGACAAAGACCAAAGACTGGATCTAGCTTAGTATATATGTTTTGTTCTGCATACCATATTCAAATTCAGCAAACTCTAAGGGCTAAATTCTGTTTCACCTTCATGTGCTAAGGTAGCACTTATATATTTGAGATATTTGGGGGATTTATACACAGTTTAGATTTTGTTTCTTCCTAGGTCAGAATAGGGTCACCCTGTGCACATAGCTGCCGTGAGTAAAATGGAAGAGGAGGAGCTTAATATTTTTTAACCTAGGCAGGAGGACACTTCCTCAAGAAACAGGGGACCCAGGTTCCAGTCTACCCATAAATCCACTGGATATTGGAATCTGTGTCTTAGAAAACTGCTCTAATCATCAAGGCTACATTAATGGATGGACTGAGAAAAGGAGTAGTAGGAGTGCTACCAGGAGAGGTGAGAAGCAGGAGGTACATTAAAGAAAGAGAGATGGAGAGTAGAGGAGACACCAAAAAGGCCAGAGAGGCAAGAAAGGAAAATGGGAAGAAGGGAGAAAAATAAAAAGACTGTTCTATTGGAGGGCATATTTTCCCACTGAACTACTTTTAATTCAACAAAGCAGTACTGAATATAAAATGAACAATAAATACAAATGAAGGTTTTGTTCTACATAAAGGCTATGGCCATATTCTATTTTTTGAACGTTCCACAAACTTGCTGATATCAGCTTCAATTCTTCTCTAGATTCAAAGTTATGCCTAGCCTTACTTTTTACCCATTCCATAAATTTAAATTACAAATCGAAACTGACCCTCTGTAAGGAATGAATGGCTGCCATAACATAGTGAAAGAGTTTGTCTAGATGCATAACCTTAAATGAAAGAAGAAAGCATTAGACCAATTTTTCAACATCCTTTTTCAAAATGTGGACACCAGAACCAGGTACAGTAACCTCACCCATACAAAAGACAGAGATAAAATCCCATTTCTTCTCTAGCTTATTACTTTAATGTTTAAATACCAAGGATTCCACAAGCCCTTTTTACCATCGTATTACATTCATCAGAATCCATTTACTTTGCCAGCAATGTTCTCTCTTGAAAACAAGCCTTCTTTTTCCACAGCAAATGTAATGCAGGGTTTTGTGGGGTTTTTAAAATTGGCAGCGAATTAGACCTTCTGCTAATCTTTATGATGTTTTCTTCCAGTGTGTGATACCCTTTTGCTAGGTACAGACATTACACTTCACTGATCAGAAATGTATCTATATCCATAACAGAAGCTCAGCACACACAGACTGGTTAAAAAATGACAAAACCTGGTCTAAGTTCCACCCCGCCTCTCCACCAAAGGGTGAATTTGTGTTCTGTTTGCTACCGATCTAAACTACACTGCTTACAGAAAACCACATAACTTTAGATCTGTTCTGCCTCAGGCTTTTTAAATGCCTGCACCTAGCCTTTCTGATCCCAAAAGAGCAACCAAAATGGTACCCTGCTGCTTTACTTTAGGTATGATCGATAAACCAGAAGAACCTGCCCAGCCTGCAAAGGTGACTCCCAGAGAAATGTCTGTGGTCTTTCTTTGCTGTTGTTATTTTCCTCTTATTCATAGCATCTGACATTTTTAAGGCTATGCTTTAGACTGAAAATTGCCTTAGATAGTGGAGTGGGGAAAGGAGGGTTTACAGAGATATAACATAAACACACACAGATATGTGCTAAGGATATGAGATTCATTTTGCTGTGGGTACATCTAAGTAAGAAATATCTTTTCATTTTATAATATTAGGAAAATACATATACAGAGAGCCTGTCTCCATCCTTGCTATATCAGCAAGTATCACAGATAAGACAAAAAACCTCAACACATATGCCTTCTGGAGACACTGAAGAATCAATCATACTAGACCCATCTTACGTAATTATATTATATATATTTTAGTTTATACATTATATATAATATATGTGATATTCCTATCCTACAGCTAAATAATTGTACAGAAATCTGGTACAATATCCATCTGATAACATATCATTAAAAATGTTATCATCACAGAGAGATGATGATAGCATGAAATATGAATGATATGATTGATCACAATACCTATAAGAAGCAGTTTCCATGGACTGTATTCTTGAATATTTATTCCTTAAGAATTAAGTGCCATTCTTTTAAGGAGCTTGTTTAAAATGTTTTATTCTGAATTTTATTCTCCAAAGTGGTCATATTAGCATGAATAGTTAGATACTAATATGAATTCGCCATGTTAGTGCCCAATCATAACGGCTTTTTTTGCCAGGGTTTGGTACTTGAACCAGTGCCTTTCAACATCTTTAGCAATGATCTGGGTATGGGGGTGAAAAACACACTGGCAATTTGTGGGGAAGTGCGGCCACGCATCAGGGTAGACTAACAATCCAGGTGGACCTAGACAGATTATTTAGCTGGGCAGACCAAAACCAAATGATGTTCAACAATGAGAAGTGTAAAGTGCTCCATCTGGGGAGGAAAAATCTGCAGCAAACTTACAGGCTTGGTGGTGGTATGCTAGCTAGCTAGCACCACATCCAAAAGGGACCTGGGGGTCATAATTGACTATAAAATGAATATGAGCCACCAGTGTGATATTACAGTAAAAAGAGTGAACAATGCATTGGCATGCATCAACTAATGTATCTCAAGCAAAACTAAGGAAGTTATTCTCTCACTTTACTCAGCACTGGTGAGGCTACAGCTAGAGTACTGTATCCAGTTTTGGGCACTGTGCTTCAAGAAGGATGTGGAGAAGCTTGAGAGAGTCCAGAGAAGAGCCATTCGTATCATTAGAGGCTTGAAGAGCAAGCCATATGAGGAAAGGCTGACAGATATGGGACTGTTGAGCCTAGAAAATAGAAGACTTCAACGGGATTTGGTGGCAGCTTACAAATGTTATTGGGGAGAGCATCAGGGGCTAGCTGAACAACTATTCACCAAAGCACCTCCAGAGAAAACTAGGAGCAACTGTCAGAAACTCCTAGAAAAAGGTTTCAGACTGGCTATAAGGAAAAACTTCGTCATGGTTCATATGACCAGACTCTGGAATAGACTCCCAGCAGTGGTGGTGCAGGCACCTACCCTGGAGATCTTCAAAAGGAGACTGGCTGCACACCTTGCTGGGGTAATTTGACCCCAGCAGCCTTTCCTGCCCAGAACAGGGGGCCTGGACCTGATGTTCTCACAAAGTCCCTTTCAGTCCTAAACTTCTGCGAGTTGTGAATCTGTGCTGTTCTGTCTGCATTTTCAGAAACAAAATATACCCACTTCTTAAAAATAATTGGCAGCGTATATGGCCTAATATTTTCACTGCACTACATTTATTTTAAAATTCATGAAAGAGTACAAGGTATATTAAAGTTTCAGGCATTTTTTATCCAAAAGAGACATACTATATTCAGAACTAATTAAGTATAGCAGAACACCAAACAAGTAATCATATGGCTAATGAACCACATATCACTCCTCATTTTTTCTTTACTGCAGTTTTTTCCCTTCTCTTAAAGGTCAATGAAGAATTTCTGGTCCTTTCTGATTAACAGGGATCCTAGTTTTCTCTGATAAAAAAAATCCTCAATTTTTGGATGAACAAAAGTAACCCAGAATCCACATTTTTCCATGATTAAAATGAAACACCACTAATATATATTTATATATGTATATATATTAGTAGTGTTTCATTTTAATCAATTTCATTTTAATTAATGCCTTCATGGAAAGGGACAGGATATATGTAGTTCTGTAAATGTGATACCTTGATCCAGAATACAGATACAGGCTATGAACAAACATACCCCACTAAACTCTTTCTTTAAAAGGAATAGGTGAGTTGCTGCTTTGGAGTCTATAACACTTGTTACAATATAACTGTTATGTTGCTGCAGGGGATACAGGTCAGCTAAATGACTGACTTTTTTATTATGAATGAAAACATTCAGATGCATTGCAACTGTGGACACTGGTATCATTAGATATCGATACACTGGTTATGCCTGTCTATATTCATAAGTGCATCTGGAGTAGACCAGTATTTCATCTTCCTGCCTCCCTCCCTTGATCGTTTCACCAGGCATGGTAGGCCTTAAGTCTCTCATCAACTACTAGGAGGTTATTTTCAGTGCATAAAAGTATATATCTTAGGATACTATGAAGTTGCAGCAAACACCTGTCTACACTCACTTCAATAAATATCAAGGTCTGTTGTACTGCAAGTGAGACTCACCAACATGAGAAGGCAATAGTGGCTCTATCACTAGTGCCTTTATTCAGGCATTATAAAGGAGAGGACAGTCAAACATCCCTTCTTGGGGAGCCACAAAGTTGAAACTGGAGGAGATTTATGCTAGCATCACTCTGCCTGGCATCACTCACTTTTAGGGCAACACAGAGTCCCATCACTAAGGAAAACATGCACAATCATGAACTGCATTCTGCCAGGGACACTGT
Organism: Crocodylus porosus; assembly: GCF_001723895.1. Lineage (NCBI taxonomy): Eukaryota > Metazoa > Chordata > Crocodylia > Crocodylidae > Crocodylus > Crocodylus porosus. The sequence goes on along the minus strand of NW_017728906.1, from coordinate 135,340,218 downwards.
GTTTATGATAGAATAAAATGCTACGAGTGCATTTATTATTTTTAATTTCTTCAGATTATTGCCAGCCTCAAAGGTCTAGTGCCTCATTTAAATTCTGTAGTTAATGTACACTGATTTTTATGACTACTAACAAACAACAGAGTATAACTATTGTTATATCCTGCCACCTTTTGAGGCTTCAGTCTAAATGACCAGGTAGCCACTTACAGTCTGAATAACTGGGGGTAGCCTTTGACATAACTCTAGAGCGGGCTTCAAACTAGTAGCTCTGGATCCACAGCAAAGAGCTTTGTAACTGCCCTCCCATCCATAACTCAAAGAGATTATGGTACTAGGAAAAAAGTAGAAAGAGATAACTGTAAGAGAAGTTAGAAGGGTTATTATTCCAGTGTCATGTTATGCACTGGATAAGATGGAAAAAGGAGATAAGAAGAGAAAAGTCTACAGAAAGTGAGTGTTTGACTGAATTTGTGTCTTAAAATAATGGGCTAATTTATATTATGGAATGTGATGACTTCAAGTAGTTAGACAGTAAGACAAGGGAAAATACTTCCCTTCTTATTATTTTACGTACTTTGTGCTCTTTATAGTCTGGGCATACTATGTCCTTCCATACACTGGGTGAAATTCACCCCTGTGCAGTGGGCCATTGCAAAGCCTATAAAACACTTAAGTCCCAAGGTTAAAATTGGACTTAAGTTGTGCATGCCCTCTGCACAGGGATTAATTTAATCCATTATTCAGGGATGTCAGGCAGATTAATCAGCCCTGGTGCTAACTCTTCAGGTACAGTGGGCCAAACTCAGCCCTGATGAAAAGAGGTGAAACTTTAGTGCACATAATGGATCGGCACTTGCTTATACAAAAGCTGAAATTTGCCCCACTGGGTACAATGCTGTTCCACACTTGTAATGAATTATAGACAGCAAACTAAAAAAAAATACAAGGAAGAGAAAAATCGTACAGGGAAAGGTAACAAAAATGAAATACAAAGATAGGAAAGTAAGTCACATGAAGATAGAATGATTGAAGTTGCCCGGAAAAGTGAAGATTCATGAGCTATGCTCAGACTCTTTAAATACCTTCAAGGTAACAATATGAATGTAGGAAGGGATTTATTCAGTCTCTGAAGATGGTAAGACAAGGAGCATTAGCCTGAAGCAAAGAAAGGAAAAAATGAAGAGTAGTTAATAAGAACAAGGTCTTAACATTAAGATCAATTGGTTGGTGGAATAGACTCCTTAAGGGTGCATGGTCAACGTATCATCACTTCTGCTCCTAAAAAAAGGTTAGATAAATCATTAATGGGAACTTTATAGCAAATAGTCCTTCAAGGAGCCTGACTAGATGACTAATGTACTGTTACATAGCCTCACTATCTATTTGTGTATGAAAAATCTCATACATGTAGTTCAAGTCCCCTTAAATATCACAGTTTTACATATACATAGCTAAGGGTATGGGTGCATAAAGAACTTATGACAAGGTAAACCAGGATGTAAACTTAGAGTTCATCAGACACTGCACAGTAAGGAAAATGGAGTAAACTGCTATTTATTTACTGTGGGGTGTATATGCTACTAGTTACTGCAGTACAGCAGACAAGCTTTAAGTTTTCTCAATCAGTTACCATGCAGAAACTTGTTTGTTTGCTCACATACTTAGAAGAGAAAAGCAGGAAAAGAGTCGTAAACCTATTGGAAATATTACTAAACTTGTGTCCATACAGTTATATCTTGCCTGGTTCACTGCCTGATATTCCCAAGCTTTAACTTTAATATTTTTTAGCATCTGAGTGGGATAAAGCAGCAAATCTAATTTTATTCTATTAGAGGCTGAGTACACACATTCAGTTTCTCCTGAGAGGGTCACTGCCCTCCCAGGAGCAACCACAAGTGTACAGATGTTCAGGACTTTTCTCCCAGAAAAAAAATGGCCACTCCAGGAGAAAAATAACCTAGGGACAATGAAGGTTAAATCACTCTTGGAAAAGTTCCTCCTGTGAGAGTGAGTATTTATTCATATTGTCTCCTTAGAGAAGCTGCAACACGGTTCTCCAGAATCCTATTCTGCTTTGCTCTGCCCCTTCCCCAACCCCATCCCAGGAGACAGTGCATCACTCAGTGTATCGCTCACTCTTCTGCTCTAGCCAAGCAGGAAGAATATGCCCTCTTCATAATCTCCACATTATGCTACGTGGAAACACAGCCTGCAAGGCAGTCTGGAGCAGTGAATCAGGGGTGCCTTATTCACTGCTGCCATTGGTCACCAGGCAGACTGAAGGATCTTGCAGAGCATGTGTGCAAAAGGGCCCCCTGGCTGTGCAGTAACAGCGCTGAAAGCTCTCCGCTCTTCCGGGGCTCAGAATTTGAATGTCTGTTCAGGTGTCTCCAGGTAAGGTTTTTTTTAACCAGGAAACCAAACCCAGAACAATACTTCTAGATCATTTGAACATGTAAACATAGCTAGAGTTTAAAAAAAAACCTGTGTCATACCAGTTAGAGTCAAGTTAAACCTAAGCTTGAAAGGAATTTTGGGGAGTTGCAAATACTGGTAATATCTCTATTAATTTTTCAAGTAAGTACTTCAACAGTACTGTATGTAGCAAAGCACTGAAGTACAAACATACCATTTTAAAAGTAAAATGTTATTTTAATTTAATTTGAGCCCTAAGCATAATTTCTTCATGTGCCATTATAACTATAAGTGCTAACAGCGGAAGACCAAAAATAAAGAAAAGGAAAGGAACATGAAAATGAATACATGAGATAAATTAGTGACCTCTGGTTTCAGTAGAACCAAATTTCCACCTTTTATACCAAAATATTATGGAGATTAGCTCCCTGTTAGTATATACAAATAAACAGGAATAAATAGATGGAAAAAAACCCCCATAAAAGCCACAAGATAAAACATGGAATCCTATGGCTTCCTGCATTAAAAAACAAGCCAGTCAAACAAAATAAAACCAAGTAAAAGAAAACCCCCAACAAATCCCTGGTTAAAAATACCTTGCACTTCAAATGCCTTTTCTTTTTATGATACAAACTATTTTTTTAAATATACATATGTGATTAAAATGAAGCTAGTGTTATATGAAACAATAATCAAATGTATATACTTGTACACTAAGATATTATCACACAGTGATGAAGTAATAACAGATAGTGCAATTCCTTGCATTTTAACTGTGTTGTGTCAATGTGAAAATAAAGCTTATTTACAGGCTCCAGAGAGGCAGCGTCTGACACCAGCAGATAATAACTAACAGTACAGTGTTTCAATATAACAGGCCTAGCTAAGGATGATGCAAAAGGAACCAGCTTCTGGGAGTTTCTGCAAACATGATAGATGAGCTTTGGGGTCCTTTCTCCAAACATGTCTTGCTACATTGCCTTGAAAACAATATTTTATTCAATACTGTTCTCACTATAAAATGGCCTGAAAATATCGGGAGCTACTTTTTCCCCTCTTCCCTTTTTTCCATTTATTTTTGTACTGTAGGACATTTGCAAGAATTGAAAAAAGAGCACTAAACCCTGTATCCTATTAAGTATTAGAATAAACACTGTTTCCAATAGGAAACTACTTTTCCCTTTCTCTCCCCCACAATGAGGTGGCTATCCATCCTTTTTGCAATTCCTTGGCAAATCTTTCCTTTCTGAGTCTCTGCTGCCACACAGCCAATCACAGCAGGTATTCATTATAATCTCTCTTGGCTAAGTACATTTTAAAAATGTAATTAAAATGTTGGATAATATAAAACTTCATAGCTTGATAGCAAAGATAAGCAATATATGTTAGATGCATTCAATATATTATAGTGGAATGCCAGCTCAGCTATAATTAAGGCTGAGAAGCCCCTTCTGTTTAAAGATCAATTCTGCTAACTGCAGTTACAATCTATATACTTAGGGAGATTACCTTGAAATTTATTATAACTCATAAAGATGCAGCTTAGGTTTAATGATCCAAATTTGTGATAATTCATACAACGGGTTCTTGCGAAAGAGACTCCTAAAAAACCTGAATTTCTCTCTCTACCAATTTTGATTTCAGGGAAATAGGAAAGAGCTCAGACCATGAATGTAACTATCCCGTGACCACTCAGTGTGCTCTGGGTCCTGAACCTCACTTGTACCTAGGCAATTACAAATTGAAGTCCTTCACTTCCATAGTATTAGACAGAATTAACTTTCACTTATCATCTCACCTTACCCCTCAGAGTCACATGATTCCTGTGTCCACAGGCTACATACCTCTGTACTGTTCCTCAACGTCCTTAAATCACACATGAGGTGATAGGGGAAGGATCAGACCCACTTCAGCCCCATCATGTCCTTAAAGGCTAGGGACAGACATTCAAAAAGCCTGAAGCAGAATCAATCTAAGTTATGAGGTTTTCTGTAAGCAGCATAGTTGAGATCAGTACTGAATAGAACATACATTTGCCCTTTGGTGGGGTGGGAACAAATCTTAGAACAAGTTCCACCATTTTTTAACCAGTCTGTCTGTGCTGAACTTCTGTTCAGCTGCAGGTATAAACTAATCACTTGTGCTTGTAAAAGTGTAATGTTTGGCCTGGCCAAAGAGGTAAAGTCATTCTGTATCTCCATGTACTGGAACAGCCAAATCACAGATCTTCTAAGAAGCTCCAATTGCCCCCAACATCCCACCATTCAGTACCAACACTTGCCAGATTTGAGGTTGTTCTGGCACATACTTTTGTTCTTTATTTCACGTTTCACAGAGATTTGACTGTCAGTTGAATCTGACATTCTGGAAGGGCACAGAATACTGCAGTCCAGTGTTAACGTAGCATAAAAGAAGTTGTTCTGTCAATTAATATAAAAAGTATGACTGCAGCTAAGCTATTCATGATTTATTGTGAGCACATTTTTTCCCATTAGAAAATAATGGAAACACATTTTAAATGCTCTCACATCGAGCTCATAGGACCAATGTAATTCAGCCTTTATAAACATAAATTAAAGCCTTATATTAATACCTTAACTCTCAACATGAGATCATAGAAAACATTTTTAAGTGGACGATAATCACGTAATGTGAGATATATAATGGAACTGTTGACATTTAACTACAGAGAAGTAACACAATTCATCTCCTTAAATATAAACTAGAGAACAATATAATAATTTCATTCAAAAGAAAGAAAAGTCACACATTTCCTCAAAAAAGCATTAGGTTGCATGTTATATGCTCGAAAATCAGGAATGATGAGGTCACTCACACTCTTGACCCTAACATTTATTTTTACCCTGTTTCCTTTGAAAACCTTTGCATCTAATTAGTATTAGTATTATTTAGATTCATATCTTGCCCTATTAAGAAATGCAGAGACAGGCTGACAATAAATGACAAACTAACCCAAAGGTAAGAACAATAGACTCCTCCCAGTAGGCATACATTAGCATCTCAGCAGCTGTCATAAATTGACACAACTATTTATTGGCATCTTCCAAGATTTGTTTTCTATTCTATTCGTTCTCACTTTTTAAACACTTTGATTATGTAATTCCTGGTTTTGATCTAATTGATTTTACATTGAAGCAAATCCATATATTTCAATGGTTTTGATTTATACTGGCATGAGAAATGTATATCTGAATATTTTTCATATTTCAATCACGTTTATTTTAATAATATACTAATAATTGCCAGAATCTATGGTTCAGTATTCTATTTTCAGATATTTGGATCTCAGATTACCTGTCATAAGGATAAACTTCAAAGTTAATTTATCTGAGTATCAACATACTCATATAACAAATAGAGGTGCAACGATACATCAGTCCCATATTAGATCGGCAGTGATGTAGGGAAAATTGAAAGTATCAGAAATGGGCTTTGTAGCCTGATGCGGCCAATAATGTGGCTGATAAATGCCCCTGGTGTGGGGGAAGGGGTGGGGAGTGGGAAGGGGTATTGGGGGGGTGTAGACTGATGCCTCCAGGATGAGGTAGGGAGTGGGGCAGAGTTAGGTGCTGCTCAGCTGCGGCGGAGTGGAGTGGGAGATGGAGCCATGAGCAGCCTGTCTGTTGGGGGTGGCTCCCACCCTGCATGCACCCTGGGAAGGCATGGGAGGTATGTGGTCCCAGATCTGCATGTGGGGTGGGGCAGGGCAGGATGCTACTGTAGGTTGGGGCCTGGGGCTGCACTGGGCTTTTCCCAGCAGGAGCTGGGCTGCATTCAGGGTGGGTGGCACTGGCACTAGGAGCAGGGCTGCAGGGAGGACTGCAAACACCTCACAATACACCGTAGCACCCCCCCCCCCATAGTCTCCTCCCAGTGCTGCTGCTGCCTGCCCCAAGCACAGTGCAGCCTGACCTAGTCCCCACTGGGAAGAGCCCAGCACAGCCCCTGGACCCAGCCCGCAGTGGCATCCCACCCCACCCTGCCCTGTGTGCAGATCCGGGGTGCACATACCTCCCCATGCCCTCCCAGGGTGTGTGCAGGGGTGGAACCCCCTCCCCTTGTGTCCCCTGGACAAGCTGCTCATGGCTTCATCCCATGCCCCACCCTGGACTGGCTGAGCAGCACCTACCCCAGCACCTGCCCCAGCCACCACAGGTGATTTAAAAGACACCCGGAGTGCCAAGGGAGAAGGAGGAGAACCTGTGTCTGTGCCAGTCATGGCAGAGGCAGCGGTAGGCACGGGACACTGAGGCAGAGAGGTGTTAGAGCCCCAGGGCTCCATATATACTAAGTAGTATAGGCTTTGTGCTCCCAAAACTAGGGAGTGAAGACTTAATTACTCAAAAAAAAAAAAATTCCAGTGGCTTGAGGGAACTGGTAGCATTGCCAGCAGGCTAAAAAGGGCATTAGCCAGAATAGAGGCAACCCTCGAAAGAATTAGGTTCCTCTTTGTTTCTTTTTTTTTTTTTTTGAGGGAAGCTCACCTAGAACCCGTGGAGTCCTAAGGTCAGGACTTAATCCCAAGATTAACCCCTTGTCTGCAAGGAGGCAAGACAACAATCTGGACAATGCTAGGAAGAGCCTTCAGAGTTGCCTCAGGTCAAAACCCAGAACAAGCCAGAACCCCGCATCAGTCCATAGTCTCAACACCCAAGGCTGGTGTGTGGCTGGGAGTGTAGGGGCACTAGAGCCCCCTTCATCAAACACTTTTGGATCTATAAGTATCCCCAAGTGGGACCCCTATATTAAACAACACTGAACCCATCCTCTTCAGTTGTTTATCATCAAAGTCACAGTTTCAAAGTTTCATAGCTGGTAGGGTTGGAAGGGACCTGAGCAGATCATCGAGTCGACCCCCTGCCGTGGCAGGAAAGAGTACTGGGGTACACCCCAGCAAGGTGTACATCTAGCCTCCTCTTAAAGACCCCCAGGGTAGGAGCCAGCACCACTTTTCTTGGAAGTTGGTTCCAGATCCTAGCTGCCCTGACAGTGAAGTAGTGCCTCCTGATATCTAGTCTAAATTTAC
>NW_017728906.1:135290566-135332656 GCF_001723895.1 Crocodylus porosus | reverse complement strand
CCTCCTTCCTCCCCTTTTTGAAGATGGGAACCACATTGGCCCTCTTCTAGTCCTCTGGCACCACCCCAGAGCACCATGAGTGCTCAAAAAGCCATGCCAGGGGTCCCACAATGACCTAAGCCAATTCCCTCAGTACTTGAGGGTGGAGATCGTCCGGACCAGCTGATTTGAATACATCCAGTCCCTTCAGAAGTTCCCTGACTAGTGCCTCACTAACCCTTGGCCTAGGTGCACCTCCCCTGGAGTCTAAGGGGGGTCTGCAGGGGGTGGCTGTTTCGGTCCCTGCTTAGGAAAATGGAGGCAAAGAAATCATTAAATAGGTTAGCTTTGTCATCTGGTGTGACAACTAAGTTTCCTAGCTTGTCTTGCAGGGGCCCCATGTTACCTGGAACCTTCTTTTTGCCCCCTATGTATTTAAAAAAGGACTTCTTGTTGTCCTTGATCCGGGAAGCTAGTCTCAGTTCCATCTTTGCCTTGGCCTTCCTGACTGCCCCCCTGCATCCCCAAGCAACTGCAGTATAATCCTCCCTGGTGATGGCCCCTCCTTTCCATAGGGTGTACGCCTCCCTTTTAGCTAGGAAACATTCCTGGATATTTTTGGTGAGCCATGGGGGCTTTTGCACCCTCCTGCCCCCTTTGATCCGTAAGTCCTGGCAGGCGAGTTGAGAGGAGGCCTAACTTTGCAGGGACTTGAGAAAATCCCACTGTTGGATAATTGGGAATGTTACACAGCCCAGCACTGATCTCCAAGCTGTCCAGCTGCATACTGGAATTAGATCGGCATCGGCAGATATGGCTCCTTAAAAATCAGTATCGGTCCAAAAAATCTCTGTTTGTGCACCCCTAATAACAAAGCCTTCCTTATGCAAAGTTTAAGGGATAGGGGATTTAAATATGAAACTGATGTAGATCCTAATCTTTCAAGTACGTATGCATCTGCTTAGCTTTAGGCTACTATAATATACATAAACAGTTTCAGAATTGGGTCTGTCCAAATATTATATGGCATGCGTATTATAAGAGATGTCTATTTTCAGCAGCGTTTTCCCACAAAAAGTAAAACAAAACCTTTTCTTTGCTTTTTATTTATTTTGTTTGTTTCATTTTAGTTGGAAAATCTTGTTTCATCTCAAGTTTTTCCTCATCCTTTCTCTGTTCTAGTGGAACAAAAAGAACAGAAAATTACCCACTAAAATGGTGCATAAAAACAAACAAAGGCAATCAAACTAATATTTCAACCAGTCTTATAGAGAAAAAAATGACACAAATGCCTATTTTCTACAAGTAAATAGACTTTGTTTAAAAATGTGTACTTTTTTGTATAATGTTATACACATATCTTTATATTTTAATTGTAAAAAACATAATAACATTGTGTGAAAAGAAAGATATGATTATGTGAATACAAAGAATATAAATCATGCTGAATTTCAAAGTAAATTTAAAATGCTTGGCTATGGCTATACCATCAAACAAGCTGTATGCCATACATTTCATGATGTTTCTATGTGGAAGCCTTCACTATTCACCTACTAAGTTTTACAGAGGAAGAGGGGGCTAACCAGCAACCTTTCTGTGAAATCCTGGCCTTAAAAAAGTCAACAGAAAACCCCTATTGACTTCACTAGGGTTAGGATTTCATCCTGGTCTTCATTTGCTGTGCAAACTGAAAAAAATATAGGAAGGCTTTTTTCAGAGCTTACTTACAATTTCTGCACTTTTACCACATGTTTAATATGGGAGCAGCTTTGTAATGCTTGTGTGTGCATCACATATTAGATTTTCTGTGATTTAAAAAATACCAATACTAATGCAATGCAATCAGTAATAAATGCTAATAATTCAAATAAATCAAAACTAATTTAAATAAGAACATGCAAAGATATTTCTCCTTGATGAACATTTCCCTACTAAATTTAAAATTATTACCTGCGTCATCACCTCCGTTTTCATATTAAATAAAAAGCTTACAATGTTTTATTTTATAATGAGAAAAGTGAACATTTTTTTACAGTTCTCCACAACTCAAAACAGCTGAACTCTAACTCAAGTTCAAACTTTGTAGTAAAAAATATTAGCTTTACGCATGGACTAAGTGTGGAAATTTTCAATCCCCAAATGTGAAAGTTTCAGAGATTAATACATGATTGAAAATTATTGGAAGGAAAATGAGTTTGCAGTGTGAAGTATTGTGTTAATTTCCCTCCTTTTATAATCACTCCAGATTAATTAAGCAACAATCTACTTATATATTATATTTCAGGAATAATACAGTTGGCTTCATATATACAAAAAAGCAGCTTATATAGGTAACTACTAGAACATTTAATAAATGAAAAATAGCAACTTTTAAAACTATAAACTGACAAATTTCTATATGAATTTAAAGCATTAACCTGTAACTGCAATACTTAGAAATGGCAATTGAAATATACAAGCTTTTATTAAGATTTTAATGTATTAATATGTGAGCATTTTTCCCATTTGTAATTATTTAATTACACAGGAATAGGTCAATGTATCTTGTCATTCGTAAATGTTGGTATAACAATTACATGAAATTAACATGTAATTAATACTGAAATGAACTCTCAGCCTTACAATGTAGTTATAGTTCCCAAGTGGATAAATTAGGAGACTAAAAGCCAAGTGTTTGGAAAATTGGTTATTGCTATGGAAATTGGTTATTGCTGAGCAGAAGAGGGCATCGCTGCTATTATGATTATAGGGTTTTGAGTGAACTAATACTGTTTAATTCTGTTCTGAAAATGATATAAAGCATGATCCATCTGAATGGAATCAACATATTATCACCCATAGATGTCAGAGGAGATTGGTTGGTCTGTGGCTAGGACAGTTGGTATCTTTTGAGATTTGTACATCCAGTTCTGTGCTCTGTCACTGATATCTTGTGTGACCTTGGGCAAGTCCCTTACCTATTTAGAGGCTAAGATGGTGAGAATATACTGCCTCAGGAAGGGAAAGAGGCGAATGCTTTGACTGGATACTGTAAAAATACCAGTATAGCTTTTCCTTAGTGACAACTAATAGCCATTTTATTAAATAAAAAGTTATTAAGCACTGTGCATTAGGTGCTGTAGAAAACACAGATATCAAGAGAGTCTTTGCCCAGAAAAGCATATAATGTGGAAGACAAACACAGGGAGACAAGACAAGCTGAAAGACCCAGAGGAAGGAGTCAATTTAGATTAGTTTCACCCATTACTCATTCTATATGACAGTAGCCATGCACCCTGATTATCTGAAAACTTCCACTTGCAGTATAGCTATCATACTTTTTAAAAGTAGTAAATAGTGCCTTTGTGACTGATAGGCAGAAAGGAGTTTGTTCATCCTGCATATTGTATACCACCGTTTTTGTCAAAAAGATTAAAAGAGAGTGGTAACTCAGGATGAGCTTTCATGACCCTGGATGAATAAATAGGACAGCAAAGAGCTACATTCATAACCTTTAGATCCCTTTATTTACGCATCACTGAAATGTACTTTGGCAAAGAAGGAATTAGAACTAGAAACAGCCTTTTAGAGAAGGGGCAGAGAAATCCATTAAGTCTCGGCTGGATTCCTTGGTGTTTCAGGGTGCATCAACAACTTTGCTTTTATTATTTGTGCCTCAAACAATTACAAGCTCAGTGATGTTTAGAACAGAACCTACTGAACTGAAAATGCAAATCATAAAAGAACAATTTCAAAGGAAATATTTAAGGTAATGCAATTAAATGTAAAACTAAAATATATATAGCAATGTCTTTATCTTCAGGTTCATGAAGTTCAGCATCTACAGCAGAAAGGAAAGCCTCATTTCACTAAGCAGCATTTCACATGTGTTTCTTGAGGTTTTAATTCCACGCTTCCAGAAAGCGAATGGGTATTTAAAAGCTACTTCTTCGCAAACAGTTTTTTAAAAAAAGGTAGCCAAAAATATGTGATAGGACCTTTTTCTCTTTTCATTGGGATTTTAAATCTTGGATTAAATGATTTTCCGAAGACTTATAAAAATGACCTAAATGTGCTTTCATTCAGCAAACTCAAAATTGCCTAGAAAGCCGTGTGTTCTGTGACAGCTAGCCCCATGTCCCAATTATGGAATCCAAAGGGTATGGCTGAAAGGAGGATGCATCCACTGAATGTTATGCATAAAAAGTCCATGCATCTGCTTGAAAAATTCTACCTTTTCAGTTCCACTGATTGTTACCTTGTTTCTGTGTTATGAGACAAAATGAAGTGAAATCCTGCTGCTTTTGTAAGTATGGCGGGGGGGGGGGAGGGGGGCTCAGTGCTGCCTTTGTTGTGGGGGGTGCAAAAATAGCCACCCAGCTAACTGCCTCACTGCCACTGGCACTACAGCAGCTCTTGAAACGCCATACATCTCAGCTGCCCCAGGGCACAAAACTGCCCTTTTATGCCTCTGACTGGGATCCCACTTAAACCTTTCCTTTACAGGGAAATAATCAGTCTCTCTATTTTGTACATGAGTTTGTTCCAGATTTGTCCCAAATTATTTTGACTGCATTATTCTGAATTGTAAACAAACACAATTAAAAAACATTCTCCCGTGTAATAAAAAGCTAATTTTCTTCAAAAATAGTTGAAAGAAATGAGCCAGATTTATCTCTGGAATTATTACAGGAATGGACTTGGCCAGTCTCTTCTATCTATAGCAGGCGTAGAGTGTTACAGGCAGTCTGGTGCTCTCTGGTGACCTACCTTGGCCTCTTTCCCTGCACCCTCATACCCTTGCATGCCTTGGTGTTATGAAAGATAGATTTGGGAGCTTGTCCTCAGACAGCCAGGTTACGACTCTCAAATCCATTTGATGCTGAGAAGATCCCTAATTCTTTCTCTCTCTCGCTCTCTTTTTTTCTGACCCATGTTCAATGGTTGACAGCGCCTGGCATCTTCCCATAATCCATGCTGGGTAAGTCTGTAAATGACTAAATGATCTACTTTTGGTTATGGGTATTTGCTCTGCCTTTGTGCCACAGGATTTTCCTCTTCATAGGGCTTACCGTAAAACACTCATCATCTCTCTTGCCAAGCATTAATTGATGGCCCTGCAACAATCACGACAGAGTCCTTAGGCCTCACAACAGCCCCACAGTCTCTGGGTCTTGTAGCAGCCACCGCAGAGTCTTTGGGTCTGGCAATAGCCCCCACAGAGTCCATGAGCCTGGCAAGTAGCCCCACAGCATCCTGCGACACACAAAAGTGTTGCTCCCTTTTCTTGGGAGTTCTTGACAGCTTCCTTAGCACCCCTGCTACCATGTGCCCTGCTTTCTAACTATGCCCCAAAACAAAACAAAACAAAACAAAACAACACTTCCTATGACAAGACCTGCAGTTTCATGAACCCTCACCATTCTTCCAGATGTCTTCTTCTAGCTCACAAGCACCAAAGGTGACCAATCCCTGATTGCTTCAGTCCTCATGCTACAGTCTGCTGCTGTCTTCTCTGGAGCTCCTTTCCCCTTTGAAGTTGGCTCCAGACTGTCGTTAACTTCAGAAGTCTGGCCTATATGGCAGCTAAGCTCTGTCCCTTTCAGCTAATATGCAAAACAGGGTTGTCTGTTGAGGCACTGAGCCCTTTTCCCACCCTCATATTCAGTTACTGAGTAGGGGACCTGTTACATATCTTGACTGGTTCTGTTTCATCCTATTGCTGATCCTTCCAGGTCAGTGTTGGCAAGGCAACTGTTAGAAAACAGCATGTGGCTTGTCTATTCAGTACCTGTTCTTTGCATTAAAAGCAGATTTCAAATCTCAAGCTGCAATTAATTGAATGACTACAGCAACCAATTCAGTTTAAATAGCAAAGCCGTTAATATACTCTGTGTAGTAGCAAAGAAATTAAGTCCCGCATGTAGTACATAGTGGGGGCATCTACACGAGACACTTTACTGTAGAGTTGACTAATTAGTTTTGTGGTAAAGCGTCACTGTCTACACATGCGGAGCTATTAGGCCAGAGAAAAATAATTAACTCTGCCATAGGTTAATACTGTTGTACACAAGTACTATTTTATAGGAGAATTATTTGGTGAGCCCCAAAGTACATGTAGATGGTGACCAAGGCTGGCTGGGTCCTACAGCGTGGGGGTTGCCTGCCAACCATCCCCGCACTGGAGCACCGTCATGCCCCAGCCAGCCACTCTGCAGCATGTTGAGCCAGGCCCCCCCAGTCCTCCTACCAGGCAGGGCTGTGTTGCCCTGGCTCACCATGTTATGGTCCCAGGGACACGTGTAAATGCTGTGCCTAGGAGCAATAAACTCCAGTGCAAACTGCAAACTATGCCAGAGTTTATTGTGTCACACTAGTTTCATGTGTGGATGCACCTACTAATCATGTGAAAGAGATTAAAACAACTGAAAATCTCCCAATCTATTTCATTCTTTTTTATCATCGTTAAAACTGAGTGGAAGTACAAAAGATATACCTAAACACAGCTGAAACATTGTGCTATGAAATATATCAGTAAATTTTTAAGTCTAGCTCTCATGTCATTTACTCATGATACTTTAACCTCTAATGCTTTCGAGTTAAAATCAATTAAGACCACAGCTTTATAGGCTTATTCAAAGCAGATTAAGTATCTATCAATATGTATACCATTTGAACATCTGGTGGCCCCTACATTTATAGATTTCATAGACATTAGGGCTGGAAGCGACCTCGGGAGATCATCGAGTCCAGCCCCCTGCCCAAACGGCAGGAAGTCAGCTGGGGTCATAGGATCCCAGCAAGATAAGCCTCCAATCTACTCTTGAAGGTGTTCAATGTAGGTGCCTGAACCACCTCCAATGGCAGACTGTTCCAGACCTTGGGGGCTCGGACAGTAAAGACATTCTTCCTTATGTCCAGCCTGAAACGGTCTTGCAGGAGTTTGTGACCATTCGACCTCGTCATCCTTTGGGGCGCTCTGGTGAACAAACGTTCCCCCAGATCCTGGTGGTCACCCTTGATAAACTTATAGGTGGCCATCAGATCATCCCTGAGCCTATGCTTTTCCAGGCTAAAGAGTCCCATGGCTCTCAGCCTGTCATCGTAAGATCTGTTTTCCTGACCTCTGATCATGCGCATGGCTCTCCTCTGGACTCTCTCAAGCTTCTCCACATCCTTTTTGAATTGTGGAGCCCAAAACTGGATGCAGTACTCCAGCTGCGGCCTCACCAAGGCCGAGTACAAGGGGAGAATGACATCCTGGGATTTGCTCGAGAAGCATCTATGGATGCAAGCCAGCGTTTTGGTCACTTTACTAGCCGCAGCATCGCATTGCAGGCTCATGTTCATCTTGTGGTCAGTGATGACCCCCAAGTCTCTTTCTTCTGTACTGCTATCCAACGTAGCACTGCCGAGCCTATAAGGGTGCTGCAGGTTTTTCCTCCCAAGGTGGAGAACCTTGCATTTTTCGGTGTTAAACACCATCAGGTTCTCATCTGCCCATTTGCTGAGCTTGTCCAGGTCAGCCTGGATCACCCACTTATCTTCTACATGTGCCCCTATGGTGCCATTGTTACTGCACCATCATTTAATACTTCTGTTACTGCACCGTGCCAGAGGCACATGGTTATTTTTAGCCCCTACGTCACCGTAGAGACGTGCTATACAGAGGCAACACATCACTGTGGCAACGTAGCTGCAGCATCACGATTTGTGCCCACCAACACTATGTCGCCATAGTGCATTGCTATGGCAACGTAGCATCACTTGTAGATTTACCCAGGATCTCTCAAGAATAAGACTGCCATGAGAATCATGAGATTCAAGCAAACCATGGAGTTTCTGGCACTTCTTCCATTAGCACTCAAAACTACAATATGCTTTTTTGTGGTGTTTTTATAGTTTTAGATGGAAGCCAAAAATACATAAAGTGAAAAAAATATATTGCCCCTCCAGCTGAATATTTCATATTGCTGAAATAAGAAATGAAGCAAATATTAAAGGATCTTAGGAGTACGTGAGATGTAGTATTTTATAGTTTTCATGTTTGTAGTACCCAGTGAGACACTGAATGAGGAACAGAAGTGTTGTATCTCTAACTGCTTCCATGGTAGATCTTAATGAACTATCAATGCTACACTGAACAAGCTATTGAATAAGACTGTGCTCTTGGTTTTATCAAAGCTGGTAATATTCAGCACAAAGGTCTTACTATATTACTTGCTTCTGTATCATATTAATTGCTTTCTTATCATATTAGCCAACTCCCCCTTTTCTAATACCATATGAAAGTCAATAATATGTTAAAAAGCTGATAATACTTTAAGACTTATTAGCAACTTTCATGAGATTAGCGTATTTCATTTTCATGTACATGGAAAAGCTCTCAGATCATATGCAGTAAAGTACCTTTTATATTATATTAGTTGAAATGAAATTCATTAAGACAAAAGGGAAGAAAACAATATAATACAAAAGATTCATTGTGCAAGTAACTTTCTAAATATACATGTTTATGCTTTGCTACAGTAGATCATAGATCAATTGTTTTCTACTGGCAATGTGCCCTCATATCATTAAAAGAGCAGATACATGAACAAGTTCCATTTAGCAATACTGCAATGGGCACTCCAATTTTCTTCTCTCCACAGACTGACTACATTAATTCAATTATCTGGAATGCAATGATCATGCACAGGTGAGATAACTGTAGTAGCAGGAGACCAGACTGTTCAGCTCTTTAGCATCATCTGCAGATTGCTACCCTTTGGGAATCCATGACTAATTTAGCAAGCGGGTCTATACTCATTATGTATGCTCTCCTTAGTATTTGGAAAAGAAATGGGGCTCCTGCTTCCCATTCAGATTTAGACCCCAAAATAGCTTTAAGGATGGGTTCATTCATATGAATAAAAAGAATATTCTGAGCTAATACAGTAAATATTAAAAATATACAAGAATTCTGGAAAAAATGCAAATTATCATACCCCAACTTTTGGGAAATTAGAAGAAAACTGACCAGCAAATAGGTTACCCCATAGTTGCCTACACCATTTTGTGAAGCAGCTTCTACTTGTCCCTGTCAGTCACAGGATATAATGTGCACAGGTCTGTCCTAGCATGGTAATTCCCTTTTTGTTTAATGAAGGCTAGCTACCATGGCACAGCTGCCGTTATGAACACTATTATTCTGCTCCAAGACTGTCCTTGTTTGATTTACCTTAATCCACTTTAGAAAAAGATACTCTTATTGTGAAGCAAGAGTGTTTACCTGGGGAGCTACTGTAAAATACCTCTTTTTTTTTTTTGTGTACGCCAGAATGTTTGAAATGACTCTCCTGTATAGACAAGCCTGTGGTCAATATACATTTTTTCAAATATAGAGCCCAGAGTGTTACCAACAGTTTGTTCCCATTAAGAACAATAAGAGGTTTAAAGCAGGGGCTACTGTGTATGGGGTTGCTACTTCCTTCTGCTTAGATACAGAACGAACAAGTAGATCAGAGCATAATCAGAGTCTTTGCTTTACCAGCTCTATAGGGTGAACACAGCAGAACTGTCCTAGCACACAATGTAAAGTAATTATTGCTATGCCCAGGGCCAACAAATAACTTTGTTTCTTTCTTGAGGAAGATGGGAAAATAAGGAGAAAACTGTGATTTTAGGAGTCACATTCTGGTCTCTGATCTGTTCCTAAGTAGCGTATTATGCACACAACCCATTTTTTAAGTCTGGTGGCAAAACGCCACTACTGTCCTAAGGATTTTTTTCTTGCAACTTCTAAATAGTATCAGAGGAACAAGACTGAAAGTCAAGCTACAGGCTTGGCAATTGTGACAATGACCCTCAATCTAACTTTATCACTTCTAAATTTGTATCAGTTCTTTTTTTAGTCTTCCATGTTCACAGAACTTCTCCCTAACACACTTTTTTCCTCCAGACTATATTTAGCACAGGACAGATAAATCTTTACAGGTAGGAAACCATTTATGATTCTTTCTCCCTTGCTACCTAACATTTGTGTATAAGTAAAATACAAGCTGGCAGAAACACACAATTTTTATGTGTGACATGCACTATAAACAGTGCCAAAAAACTGAACCTTAGTAACTAAAGCATAAAAAAGCTTATAATGCCTCTTCTGTCTCCTGTTGAACTGTGCCTGTTTACACTGGCTTTAAATGTCTTTTCTCTTCTTACCGAACAGTATACCCTAAATAGGAAATACTCCAGGAAATGACTTTCCCATTCAATTAAATTTCTTCCCTATTGCCAGTCTGCTGCTTCTACAGTTATAAAATCTGGAGATTAGAAAACAAACAAACTAAAACCCTTCTTTTTCTCTCTCCAATTTCTCCAAATCCCACCACTATCATTCCTCAGACTCTCAGGTACAGCAAGCAGATTTCCCTGCTCACGCCCCCTCGCCACACACACTCTCATAAACATTATTTTATGGAAAATAACCATGCAAAATCAAAGAATAACGATACATATTCTTTCTACTCTGGTCTAGAAATATATATCATGCATATAAGCTGTAAGAACATCCATTAAGTTAACCTGGGTGGTTTATGCTGATTCTATATAAAGGTAATATAAACTTGTAGCTCAAGAATTATCATTAAAATTTGATTTTTTTTTTTAATTTTGAAAACAAATTTGAATCTTTGTTACCAGTTGTTTTAAATTGTTAATCAATAGAAGACTAACACCTACTCTGCTGTACATTTATGAGAACTTCCCTGTTTAGGAAACCACTGAAACACAGCCATAAGGTGGAAGGCAGGGTAGAGGGGCACCATCCTCCAGGCACATGGAACAGAGTAAGGGCAGCAGGATTGCTGCTGGTACCTGATGGTCATTGCCAAGAACCAAATTAACCCTTTTCAGGCTGCTGCTGATGATTGTTGCCAAGAACCATATTAACCCTTTCCTTCCCTATGGCTGCTGCTTTGTACTCCTTCCCTGCCATATAAAATTGCCATGGTTGCAGAACCTCTTGGCAGTGACACATGTCTCTGCAGTGTCCTACCCCTGGTCTATTCCACACAGCTGGAGTCGAGTCTTTCTGCCTCCATTTCAGAGCCCAAGGGAGTAAATTATATGAGGTACACCTCAGGTGGAGGTGGGAGGGGGCTGGAATCAGAGCAGTAGTTGAGGAGGGAAGGGGACTTAACTTGCAGCATGCCTGCCAAAAAAGCTAGTGATCATTGTTCTTTACAACGTCAATTGTGCAGTCTAAGAACTTGTCCTCGCTGAAATATCTGGCTTGAGTTAATGGACTCTGCAAATCCAGTCAGCCTATACTATTAATTAAATCTCTCTGTATAGTGCAAATGTCATCTTGCAGTGTGGTTCCTTCGCACTCAGATTAGGCTGGATGTCACATATCCCAGGAGAGTGTCCTAAACACTGGGCTCAAAACCCAGTCTCTGTCTTGCTTTCTGAATCTTTCCTGTGGGAGTTGTTACACTTTGTATAACTAATTACTGATGAAGCCACAGGAAAAAAAAAAAAAAAAAAAAAAAGACTGTGCCTCTGCATTCTAGTTATGAAGGCATTCCAGTTGTGATAAGGAAAACCAAATTCTAGTCCCTGCTCCAAAGCAGACTTAATTATTTATGCAAAGTAGAGGAGCACCAACAACAGAGATGGAGAGACCCACACTCCAGAATAACGACTAGCTTGGAAGTTAGGAGTCTCTTGGCCAGGCTCTTGGCTCCTGGATCTCCCACCTTCCATGAAAGGTGCCTAAAGAACACTGTTCTGTCCAAATGAGACATTTTTTGAAGCTCCAAACATTTTCATAGGCCAGGAGAACTCGCTCATGCCCAAATTGAGACTTTTTAAACTGGTCTGGCTTCCAATAAAGTTAAGAAACTCTGTTATTTGCTTGCCATGCCATTTAGCAAGAGAATTTCTCCCTTTTCAGTTTGCATGTCTACTTGAGCCAAAATTATAGAGGTAATGCTATGCCAAGGTCCTGGCTTGTCCCTTTGAGCAAGACAGATGCCAAAGCATTGAGGCTGACTATACACATCTGAAAAGATAAATGTATTAACTGATATTTAAGGTCACTGTGACTGCCAAGAAACAATGTTAGAAAATTTTCACTACTCTGACTCTTCCTTGGCTTGTCTTCATACCTGGACACACAGCCAAGCCAGTCACAGGTGCTGAACTCCCGCCTAACTCAAACTTTCATTATTTTTCCCACCACCACATTACATCCTAGCCAAAGAGGTAAAACTGCCAATTCTTTGGCTGGCACTAACATGGCTTCTTAATTGGCCACCAAGGGTGTAAAGTAGCAACAAAGTAATACCCTGCTCCCTCACTGCCCCCAAAAGAGGACTGAGTATTTGTTGACAAAATGCTGCCATGAGTTTCAGAATTTTTCCATGCCTTAGCTGGCAACATATTAGTAAAATGTGTTACCATGCAAATCATTAAACCAGGCAAGGATTTTTGTCCATTTTAAAAATTATTTATATCAACTCTAACAGCTTAGTTGTATTCGCATACCTAGGATTAACCCAGAGAAACACAACCTTTGAATGTATAACATCCTTCTCCACCATTTTCTGAAGACTTGAAGGTCAAAAACCTGGCTTGAAGGTCAAAAACTAATAAGTAGGTAAACTAGTAAGTGGGTGAGTTCCAAGTCAAAGTTGTTCCCTCTCATAAAATTGAGAGAGACTCAATTAAGCAGAGGCTTCCTGCTTAAACCAGGGAGGCTTCAACTTGAACACTGGCTCAGAATATCACAATGGCACTATCAGACAGACAGGTGATCTCACATGCAGATAGCCATTTAGGGCCAGATTTTAAAAATGTTTAGGTGCCAAACTCCAACTGAAATCTTAGGAGTTTGGCACCTAAACACTTTTAGAAAAATGGACCTTAGCAATTCAAGGGTGAAAATCACTCCACTAAGCTATCCCAGGAAAATGGCCCCTGCCTACCACTGCTACCCCACAGCTGCCTAAGTGCTATCTCCCCACCCATTATGCTTATCACCTTTCCCTCACTTGTTTTCTGTTGGTTTCCTGCTCTGTATCTTTCTACCTTTACTTACCTTCCTCCCTTCTTACTGTTGCTTTCCTGCAATGTCCTAGATGCTACCACCTTCCTTCAAAATATAATAAAAAGGAACCCAGAACCAAGTTTCTGGAACAAAAATAACAGAAAAATGACCAGGATACCTGCAGCAGTTATCACCAGGCCTTCTTTTTCTAACCTCCACCTTGTTTTTCTTTGCATAGGTTTTTGAGACTGGCACCACACTTTACCGGGTGCATCCACACATGCAATTTATTACAGAGTAGACTAATTAGCTCCTCAGTAAGCATCACCATGTGCTGGTATTAGGGTGCAGTAAATTAATTTATTCTGTCATCAGCTAATACTGTCCTGGATAGTACTAGCTTACAGCACAGCTAATTAACTTACAGTGTCCTAATCATTGTCAGCAACCCCTCAGATTTGAGAATGATCACTCCCACTGGTCAGCTAAGGATAGCAGCTGAGTCCATTAATGGCTAAGAAGGCCAGTCTTGTAACCACAGACTCTCTGGTGGATGCCACAGGTGGTGGTTAAAGGGAGGGTTAGACCACAGATTTCTTGGTCTTGTTTCCCTTCCTAGTGTTTTTGTCTTTTTTCTGCCTCCAGGGCAAGACAGTTTTCTTCAAAGTAAAATGTATCTTTTCATCTCTCACAAGACATTGCCATGTAGCCCTGTCGTGCGTTAATTTTTCCCAATTTGAGATGTCAATGCCACACTACTTTATTATCACTTCGAGGTGTTTTCTCTGCCCCCCACGTGTCCTTTGTTCTTGGCTGAGTTGGGAAAATAGCACTTGTTTTGCTTAACATACATGAGGCATACACACACAATGCCCTGTCCACTGCAGCTGATGTTGAATAATCAATGCTGCCATATTGGTCGTGTTAGCATCAGTAAGGGCACTGGAATTTGTGAAATGATCCTCCCACCTTATGGGCCAAGTATCTAATGGAGGTTGCACTGGTGAAGGCATTTCAAGCTTTTCAAGTGGTCCCCGTAGGTTACCCAAGCTTCACAGCGATAGGGAAGGGTTGGGGTTACCATAGCCTTGTATAATAGGAGCTTTGTTCAAGTCCTGATGTCATGACTGTGAACACACCATGATAGAGTCTTCTGAAGGCAGAGCTTGCACATCAAGGCTAGGGACAGACATTACACATAAACCAGTTTAAGTAATCAGAAACTGGTTTAAACCTGTAACAGAACAGATGTTCAGTGCACATAAACCAGTCTGAAAATGGCTGAAAGCAGTTTGAGATAAACCTGATTGAATGTAGCATCACACTTAACTGATTTGGCTCAAACTGGTTTATGCAATGTCTGTTCCAGACTCCTTGCTGGTTTAAGATAAACCAGACACCCCCAGCATCCCAGCATGCTCTCTGGGCTGGGCAGGGCTCTCTGCTCCACAGCAGGGCTGGCCCCTCACTTCTGGTCCCAGGGTGCAGCTCCAGCAGAGACTTGCAGGCACAGCAGCCTCTGCCTGGCTTCCTCCTGCCCCACCCCCTCCCCTCACCACTCTCTGCTAAGCAGGGACCCCCACCCCCTCTGCCTTACACAGGCACTTCAGCATTAGCTAGCAAACCACATGCTGGCTATGATCCAGAGTTAATCAACAGCTCAGTGGTAAGGTCCCTCTGTTCCTTCTTTGTTTAAGAAGAGTTTGAACAAATGAGAGAGGCTGTTTGTTTTCTGATGGGGTGATAAATGCTGATAAGGCAGCTGATAAATGCTCTGTTATTGTGGGGGGGACCCCTCCCTAATCCTGCTGAGGCTTGGCCATGCCAACCCCCTCTCCCCCTGCTCATCCCTGTGCAAGGGAAGGGAGGGCTGCTCTAGCACCCCCCAGCTTCTATCCTGAACCCCTGCAGGCATGTGCCTGCATTTGTGGGTTGTCTTTGCAGCTATGAAGTGATTCAGCCTAGCCAGGTTAGACTAACCTGCAAAGATTGTATCAATCCAGGCTCAGGCTTTTTGAATGTCTGTCCCTGGCCCAGATGTTATACTGGATCTCCTCATCAATGCTGGCCTTCTTTGAAAGAGGGCTGCTGAGGTATGCAAAGGGTTCAAAGTTCTCCAACTACTATCTGTCAATGAGGATCTTTGCTGTGGTAGTTGATTGGCCCAGAACAGGCTGGTGACGCACCTTTGTTTTTCTGATGTTCAGGGTCAGTCCCAGACACTGGTAGGCTTGAGAGAAGCAATTAAGGGCCATTTGTAAGTCCTCCTCAGTGTGTGCAACAACAGCACAATTATCAGCATACTGAAGATCCACAATCAAGGCTGATGTTTTGGCATGGATTTGGGTGATATTGAAAAGATTCCCATCCATCTGGTACTTGATGCTGATGCCATGTGGCAGACAGTCAGGGATGAGCATCTTGATGATCACAAGAAAGATGGAAAACAGAGTTGGTGTGATTATACAGCCCTGCTTGACACCAGTTCAAATGGCAAAGGACTCCAAAGTAGAGCCATTATATAGGATGGAGGCAGTAATCTGGTTATGAAGGATGGCGGTAAATTTCCCTGGGCAGCCAAACTTTGATAAGGTCTTCCATACAGCCTCATGGTTAACAGAGTCAAAGGCTTTGGTTAGATTGATAAAGGCCATATACAATTCCTGGGGTTGTTCTTGGCCTTTCCTGGATTGACCAGACCACAAAATCATGTTCATGATGTCTCTCAATGATCTATATGCCACACTGAGACCCAGGAAGGATTTTCTCAGCAAGAGGAAGCAGTCAGTTCAGCAGAATTCAAGAGATGATATTCCCAGAGAGGAGAGCAATACTGCAATAGTTTTTACAGTCAGAATTATTATCTCCTTTTTTAAAAATGGTGACAATATTGGCATTCCTTAGGTCAGCAGGACTTTTCTTAGTGTTGCAGGTTGTAAGAAACAAATCTATATGTGCGCCCTAATACTAGCACACATGTAGATAGTGACGTTTTACTGCGGAGTCCCCAGCAGTACTATCTTATGGCTGAGGATGTAGGTGCATTAAAACTCACATGTAGATGGTGACAGGGGCTGGCTGTGGCACAAGGATGATAAAGTGCAGGGGCTGCCTGCCACCTAGACCCGTATGTTAGCACCCACCGCCTGCCGTTTGCCACTCAGAGCCCAGGGCTGACCTCCCAAATTCACTGTCAGCCCAGGGCTGTTCTGCCCCATCTCAAAGTCCTGCAGTCCCAGGCCTACGTGTAGACTTTGCACTCACGAGCAGTTGACTCTGGAGTGAACTGCATGTGCGTAAACACCAGTGATTACAGATATCCAGTTACGGTCATGATGGTGAAAAATGGGAAGTCATAGAAAAATTGAGCCTTGTTTTTGTGTTTACTATATCCAGAACAAGAGGGACTCCTAGAAGGTAGTGACTTCTTCTATACAGCCATAACTTCTCTACTCTGCAGTGTAAGTATGTGGGATGTTGGAGGAGGGAGATTGGTTTTCCCTTTGCTTTGTTGTGTAGCTCATTTATGTTGAGGGCTCTTTAATTTATTTAAAGCAGGTTACTAAAAACTATATAGATTTCAATGTTTCATTATTTACAAGATTATTATCCCTGCATATAAATAAATCAAAAGGGCATTTCTAGTTAGTTTCTTACACACTTGACCATAAAATAACCAAAATGTGATATCATCTATATCCCTGAAAATAAACCCCACCTTCATCTGACCACCAAATCTTTTTCTGGCCTAGACACAGTTAATTTTGTTATGCCAGCTTTTGTTGCTTTTCATCTTCCAGAAATCCACTGCTGTTTCGTTCTAGTCCCTCGATAGTGCTAGGCTGATCCTGTAACCTGCTGATATATGATTTTGTGAGAACTAGGTTGTCCCACTGAAAATAAAACATTCTTTCTTTCCAACATATCAAGAATTAATATTTACCCTTCCTGAACCTTTCAGCCTCTACCAGAAACTTTAACAAAAGCTGTCCAACTCTCCATCCACCCTAAACTGGGAAGATGAATAATAATTCCTTTTGATCAGAATTACTTTATTGGCCAGCAATGGTTTCCATGGTAATCAGGTAGTAGACAGAGTTGAAGCAGATTTCATCAGTTGTAAAACATCATTAGAATTATCCTACACTGCTAATTATAACTTAGTAGGACTGACTTTTACCATACTGTAGCTCAGAGGCACACAAAAAAGACAGCTTTAAGTCTTGGAATGCTTCCGCTAGGAACGAAATTAGAGTGCCCTCTTCTAATAAGGATTTTTTAAAGCCAAATGTATTGTGAATTAGATAGAGGATTTTTATAAAGAGATTTCATGTGAGCAACAGCCAAGATAGGGCTGCCTTATAACAATGAAAGTTTCAGTCATTGCTTCATGTACTAGTGGTGGCAATTCTTAAATTGAAGTAGTTCTTAAGCAACTTTTTGCCAAAATAAACAATAAAGAGCCAATTCCAGTGGGATTAGGCAATTCTACCACAGGGACAATATTTTTTGCTAACTTATGCTGTAAACATCTGTACATTTTAAAAAGAAATTCCTAGGGAACAGACATTAAGAGAGTTTAATTCCAGTGCCCAGCTGGTTCTCCTAGTATAGTAGTAGCCAACATATGATAAGCATGCCAAATCCATGCTTAATCCTTATTTTAATAGCGAATTCAAGAGTTGGCTGATGCATGTTTAGAATACAAATGAAAACTGCAAAGAGGGCGGCTGGAAATTATTATATAATAGGCATTTACCAAGGCACAGTTTATTTCAAAGTATGGTGAAGAATTTACAATAAGTACTACAGGAAGCTCCAGATGGACTTTGGGGAAAGACAAGGGAGAGAGTGTAAAGGCACCAAGAGTTTGTCAGTTTGCATATGAGAAGACTTAAGTTGGAGCTGAAATGAAAGAATCAGTGCACATTTGACCAGAAAGCATACTACCATATGTTTAATCAGCCTTAACACAATCTGTAATTTTCAGCCTTGTGTGTGCATATCTGCAAATGATTTTATCATGTTGATGGATACACTTGTGCATATGCCAAGTTAGAGACCTCTTTTTCAAACTTTGATTTGCTCAGTCAGTCTTTTAATGAGTTAGTCAATAGCAGTAGATTGCAAGAAGGAATGATAATGCCACTTTCTTTTAGCAGTGATTTCAGGAAGCAATTGCTCAAATCTGAGGGCACAATTCTATTTCACCTGGTGAAGGACCGAAGTTCAGCTTGAGATCAACTGAGTCATTCAACAGAAGTGTGGGAGTAATTATGTTACCTCCCCTTGGCATGTGAGTTCTTCCTCCCAGAAAAAGATGGTGGTGATGGGAATATAGAGATATCTGTGTGTTCCTGAGGGGTGCTTCTGTTCCTATAATCAGGTCACGTATTTGGCCAGAGTGCATAATAGAATTGCTACAACATGCCAGGTGGATAACTCAGAGTTAGTCGTATGCTGCACTTTGGTCATCCTCTAGGTGAAACAGAATTCTGTCCCAAAAGTGTATAATTCATCACAACACTAGGACTTCAAACATACCATTCCACAAAGTTAAAAGCACTAGGATTTGGGCCATGCAAATGAAGAACAATGCACAAAAGAATCACTTTCTCAGCCAATAAGTCAAGAGTCCCATCACAAATACAAACAAGACCCAGGGTAAAATTGTCATTGTAATGTAAATGACCAAAAAGGCCTGCCTCAGAAATACTAAAAGATTTTGGCCCTGGGACTTTCTTTGGGCTCTGAGTCAGATACAGCATGCAGGAACCCCAGGATTTCTTGTCTCTAGCTGCCAGCCATTTCACAGTTTCCAAATTCTCTCAGCCATGCAGGTAGTCTCAAAGTGTGAGGATCTCTAGTTCCTTGACTTCTGACCAAAGCTTGACTCCTGCTTCTACAGGAAGGAGCTTGGAGCCAGGGAGTACAGAGTTTCCATACTCTAGCTGTTGAGCTAGGATCTGGAGACTGGAAGCTTTTTGGACAGCCCTACAGTGGGTGCATCTACATACGCTCTTGATTCTGAGCAATAAACTCGGGCACAGTTTACACCAGAGTCAGCTGTTCCCCAATGTGTCTACACATGCACCAGGGACTGCACCACTTTAAACAAAGCAGCTATGGGCTGGCAGGGGGCCCAAGGAGGTCAGTCCTAGGTTCCAGGTAGCAGTGTCAGGTGGCAGAGGGGCTGGCTGGGGCCTGAGGGTGCTAAATTGCAGGGCTGACAGGGGCTCCCTGCACTTTGGCAACTTTATGCCCCAGTCAAACCTTGTCACTGTCTACATGTGCATCTCAGTGCAATTAAATAATCCATCATAGGACAGTACTCCTCCTGCTCCTGACAGTACTATCCTACAGAGAAGTTCATTAATTCACTGTACCCTAATATCAGCATACACATAGACGGTGATGCTTTACTGAGGAGATAATTTGTTAACTCCTCCATAAAGCACGTGTGTAGATGCACTCATTGTCTCTGGTTCCAGGTGAGTTCAGGTAGAGTGGCTCCAAGATCTGTAGATCCTGAGAGGCCCTGCTGATCAGTGAAGTTGACATTCTTATCAGTTTCCCTACGACTAACAGTAAAAATGTCAATTTCTCTGGGCACCTACTGAGCCAGAGATGCTATTTAGTTTCAGAAACACCTTGTTTTTATGCAATCAAAATAATTTATTCAGAAATTTCTAGTATGAAGGAACTTTATTTCCTTTTTTCTTTGGTTCAGACTTAGAATGAAACTATATTTCAGAAATATGAAAGCTTCTGAGAATCAAAAGCTCTGATTTTTAGCCAGCTTTCATTTGAATTTCCTTTATATTTTCATAAGTGGCTTAGGCAATTAGTAGCTTAGGTCTCTTATAAGAGTAATTGAATTTGGGCCAAAGGACCCCAGGCACTTAGATGTTTTTTTTCAGGGGCAAAACTAGGTGCAATAAGATTACATAGGACAAGAGGCATTAGATGGATGTTAAGAGATGAAACAATACAAGCAAATGAGACAATACTGGTCAGTATGATGGTCAGTCATGTCAGATAATGAATTGAAATATTTCATTGGTAGGAAAGATTTTAAGCAATTGGTAATATAGTGTGAACAAAAATCTAAGCCTAATATCATTTAAAGTTCTAAAAATGAGTTATAACATGACAATGGAAGGGAATTAATATAACACTCAAAAAGAAGACAATAAGTAGAAAAGTGAAATAAAATACGATAAGGAAATGACGACTGATAAAGCCTTTTCACTTATAATAGGCCACTACTTTTTCTCAGCCCCAGTTCTTTAATATGTCCAAACCAAATATCATTACTGTCTGAATGACTGCTTAATCGCTATGTGAATTGATCTTGTGGTCTCAGTTCATTTCCTACTGGGAAGGTATCTACATCAGAATTGACATTCTTGTTGACAGTATCAGGAAAGAAGCCATGGGTACAGTGAATATGGGCAAACTTGTTCTGTTGAATGGTTGTGAGGGTTTTTTAATGCAGAATTTTGAATATTATTAAATCATTTTTTCCATGCAAATAATTATGGGAATGATATCAGATGCTGCAGTTAAAGCCAAGTGTAATACAGTCATTTCAGGAGATAATCAGCATGTTGTAGGATGGTCTCTATGTGTGAAGATTTCACTATAGAGGAGTAACTTTTAAAATGTAACCATTTTACAAGAGATACATGGATATTCCCACAATAATTTCAGTAGTCCATAAATTTTCTTAGCTTTGTAATAAGGTGTGTGGCTAAAAAGCTCCCTTTCAGGAAGGTAATTAGGCATATGCCTAACTTTCAGCTTGAGCAATCTCATTGACTTGAACTGTATATTGAAGGTGCACACCTAAACAACTTGCTGAATCAGAGCTATACTTCTCTATTTGTTGTGAGTAATTTGTCCAAGGCAAACTGACAAGATTTTTAGGGTGACCACTGTACAGAAAAAGGGCACATAAAGTTTAGCTAATCTTATAAAAAAAACTAGTTAGATGCTTATCACCCTATCTGTTTAACAAAGAGGACACAACACAAGCAGCAAAGAAAATAAAATGAGTTCCAGATTTGCCTTCTAATTTGCAAATGTTGGGTAATTAACAAATTAAGTTTAATGTTGCAAGGGAAAGCACAGAAGAAGGACAAAAGTGCAACATAATTAGAATCACATTAGAGTAGGAAGACTAATGGCTTGATTCTACATCCATTCAAGTCAACAGCAAACCTCCTATTGACTTCATTTAATGCAGGATCAGACCCTTAAAAAAAATTGACATCTTTCCAAAGTACCTAAAGAGCCATCAGCAACAGCAAACAAAAACAGATTGTTTAGAGGCTACATTTAGAAAACAGGAAATAAAACCATAAGAGAACCCAGACATATGTTATGCAGCACAAGACCAAAAGTAGTACAGTATACCCTGTGCTTCCAACCCATGCAACATATTTCAAGGAAACAAATGTTGGTTCTAGATCAGAATATTTTAGGAAAACTTAAATTCACACAACCTGTCTTCCCTTTAAGTAAAACCTGTAAATGTCTTATTTTATTTCTGTATAACTGCCACGCAGCACTCTCACATTTATGTAACCTTGTAGTTTTGGCTTCTAATCAAAATGAAAGCTTTATATTTTCCCAAGCTTGTATTAAGCTGCACATGCGTATTTTGTAAGTTTCATTTCTTATCTATAAGTGTCTTTCCTGCAGAAACAAAACTTATGTAGAAAATCTACCTAGTAACTATTATGTAAAAGAAAACTATCCTATCCCTGTATGCTTAGCTTATAACATAGTTAGTGTCACAGAGGCAGTCCAACCAACATCTATAAAGAGGCATAGAGGCAAGAAGTAGCAGAGACGATGACTGGACAACCCTTCAGGCTTGATCACCCTGTAGCCAGTCCTCAGCCTCCCCGCCTGGGCGTATCCCAGCGAAAACCAAGGCCTCGAAAATCCAACAATCGACAACGATTCACCGTGTTACAGTTTTGTTATCCACCATCCCGTTCATGAGCTGTTGACCAGCCCTAGGACTAACTAGTGAGTAGTTGCACCTATCCCACAAGGGGTGGAAAGCAAGGGCTCGCTAGTGAACCCTGTGGGCCAACAGACTCCCTTTGTATCCGGCATACTATAACTGAAGAAACATCGGAGACTCCACCTCTTGACTGCCTCTCTTCGTAGCTTAGACAGCATATCTCTACACTTTCTATACTTATATTTACTGCAACTTCATTCCAGCCAGTCTCCCCTCTTATTCGTAAGAGGGTGAGGCCAGGTGAGTGAATAAAACAAATTTTTACTTTACCTTATATTTACTCCGTAATAACTTCTACCACTAACACCCTCTCTCAATGAGCTGTTGACCAGTTCTGCAACTTAAGGAGTTGGCAGCTGCACCTAGCCCATCAGGTTAGAACGCAAGGGCTTACTCGGGAACCCCGTGAACCAACAGACATCCTGCAAACTTATTATAGAAAACTAACAACTTACTCTAAGTCGTCTACTTGCGCCAACTCGGCGAACTTCGAGGGCGGTCATAAAGCTACCTCCAATCCCGCCCCACAAGCTGCGCGCTCGCCTGCTCCGTAAAGCCTGTGGCTCCCCAAGCAGTGCCGGAATCGCTAGCCCGGCATTCCGCCACAAAACCAAATTGTTTCCCAGGAGCAAATTGTTGTAGAGTAAGTAAGAATGAAATCTTAAGCATTTTACTACTTGACGATTGTATCCCCTTACACTGGATTGCATAGTCCACAGAAATGCCACCGTTCAAATTCAAATAAAATAAAGAATGTATCTTTGGTCCATGGTAAAAAACAAACAGAAAATGTACAGAAAACTATGAGTCAATGTGCAGGTGTGCTTGGACATTTGGTGTTGCTTTTCAAATGTCTCACAAGTACTTGCTAGGAGATGAGCTCTAAAATATGAGGGGCTGGGAAGTAAACATCAGCTTGATGGAAGATTTGTTTTCCTTCTCCAAGATCTCTTGTATATCTTACTATTGATTTTTTTAACTACCATTGTTCATGCCTACCATTTTCTTTCAGAAACAGTGAAAGCCGGAGCAGCAAGTCTTTGGTTTGAAAAATATTTTTCCGTTGCTCACTTCTTTAGGTGACATGAACAAAGCTGAGCAAAAAGAAGCTTGATTACCAGTTATTCAGGATGAAGTCCTTAAATATTCTTTTCCTGAAGGGCAGAGGCAAAGACTATATTCCTAAGATGGAAGTAACTACATTTTGTTTTCATCACAAAGACATTCCAACCATTCAAAATCAAGAGTTAAAGCTCCAAATAATGAGGTTTTTACTTGTGTTTTCATTTGATTCCCCCCCACACACAACTTTCATTGTTTTCAAGATTCTGAGCCTTTACTCACTTACTAACTTCACCCCACAACCATGAGCATTTCTATAAATGTAAAAAAAAAAAAAAAAAAGATTCTCAAGTAGTCTCTTGATTCCAGCAGCTGGGATGTTCAGAAAAGTAGCTAAACAACTTGAAGTGTTGTATCACTGCAGTCAAGGGACTAAGAGTTTTCACAAAAAAAATTGCAACCAGCAAATGTAGAGATTCACTGCAGTTTGTCAGGTCCACTATTCTCTATTAACTGTCTTAGCAACACAGTTACCAATCACATGCCACAGATGTGTAGCTGTTGCTGTGGGTATACCATATTATGCAAAGAGTGAATTTTTTTTTTAAACAAAAGCAAATCCTAATTTAAATGGTGTGTTTGCGCACCTTTTTAACTACCCAACATAAATGACACTGCAATATAGAACAGCAAACAGGTTAATCTTAAGGTTAAGAATGAGTTATGAGGACAGGTTAAAAATCGTAAAGTAAAAGAATTTTGAAAACCTACATGAAGCTGGCCTTTGGCAATGTGGACAAATTCATATTTAGTGCAGATAAGGCTACTTCAAAGCTACTAGCTAGAGAGACATAAATGGCTCTAAAGAAAAATAAACTTAAATGAGACTTAAAACAGCAATACAGCATCTTGGCCAAAGGGAAATAAATATTTGAAAATAGGGCTGTGAGGAAAAGATATAGAGTTATTTAGGGAAGTAGTAGATACACAGCAGGTGCTATTTGTGGAGGCAACAATACATTACAAAGGATGAGTTCCAGTGTGGTTTTGTTTTAAGAAACTCATCAATTGCAAACATCTCAAAAGCCAATCTAAGCAAGTTAACAGATTTCATCTTGAAGTACAGCAAGTTAACACTACCATTTTCAGAGAAAATACAGAAAGTCTCCTATCCTTTAGACTCCCACAGTAGGCCACACATTTTTTTTAGCCAACAGCACTATTGTACGAGCTTTATTCCTTGTAGTTTCTATCATCTTTCTAACCCCCTGGCAGAGGTGAGAAGCCTGATAAAAAGAAAAAAATGCAGACAACCTCCTTAATCTGGCTCAGCAAGACATGTGTGTGTGTACATTGGGGGTCATCATCTGTTCTTCCTAAAAAAAGCCTCCAACAAATTTAGCTTATACATAAAAAAAAAGGGTCAGGAGCTCTTAGTATAGAAAAAATATCTGACTTTTTACTGAAACTATGTAGATATCCACTATACATGAAGATTTAGACAAAGATGCTTTATGCTGCTCCCAAGCAAACAGAAGAACCTGAAAATAGTGAAGATTGTGAAGTAGTTTCATAATTTAATTTCTTGTTGAACAGTTACAGCTTTAAAATGAATTTCATGTTTATTGTTCAGAACAGAGCCTAATACCATCCTTCATAAAAAATACAAACACCTTTTTCCCTTCTTAAGGCTGGGATCAGGAAAGTAAATACTAGCAATGGATTTTAAATTTTTGGACTGAAGAACAAATGGCCTAATTTAAATTAATATGTTACAACTAACAATCTGTATTTTCTGGGACTATCAGCACTGGAAACCCTTTTTTTCTATCAAATACATTACATTCAGAATTATTGTGATTTGCATTCTTTGGCTTTTATTCAGAACTAGGTTCATTACAATTTATTTATGAAGTAAGCTTAATAGAATTACTCTTCCTGAGCAATTGAAGAATATGAAGGCTTCAATATGAACACTTACGAAGAATACCCCTTCACAAGAGCAGACACAACACTCATTTTTGTGCCTCACCTACCAGATCAGTGCACAGGTACTTTGTACATAGTTTATCCTTCCTTTCTTTCCTAAACAACTGGTTTACAACTATGAACAAGAACCCTGCTTTTGCAAAATTTGAGCATAAATTGCAAGCTCATGAAGAAGCAGCCTTCACAGTCCTTCCAATAATTCAATAAACAGCATTTTTATTATTTGAAGGATATTGAATCAATGAAAATGTAGCCTGCACAATTGCTTCTGAGGATAAAAAAACCCAGCATCTTTCAGCTATATTCTTGAGGAGACATTCATCTCTTGTGAGACAGAATACGAGTTTTGTACACCTTTCCCTCATCTGAGGAGACAGGCACATCATAAAAAAGCACAAGTCTTTTCTTCTAACAAAACAGTCTAGATTTGCAAGATAATATTTACCTGATCTCTATCCCTAAATTTTAACATATCTAGCTACGCAGTACTCCTCTGAAGTATAGAAGCACCAATATACTAATTTTACATATGAATAAATGAGGCAGAAAAGAACTAAGACAAGACCGACCCCCCTCCCTCCCAAAAAGAATAAATAAATAAGTATTTGGTAATTAAAGTGAGAAACAGAATTTAGGTACCAAAGTCCAATGCTGTAACACACAAAAAACACATATAGTCACTTAGGTGCCTATATTTTTTCCAGTAAAGTTACTTAAGCATCTGAAATTCTACTACTGCTCATGCCCTAGAGGTCTGTTACCTTGACTAAGTTGAACATCTCAGCACCTGTTTCACAACTAAGTGAATTTGGGATTCACAAATTTAGATATATCTGCTCCTAAATTTCTTGTGGGACCTGATCCAGTAAGTATACTCAAGAGCCCATGTTGCACGCACTGACAGCACTGAAATCAGCACAAAGGACAGCACTCACAACTAAGGGAAGTTATCAGAAGTAGTTACAGACCAGCTAAAGAACAGTAGAAATATATAAGCCTAATTAAATAAAAAAGACAATTCAAAAGGAATAGAGCTATTATCACCTGTGGAGCAAGGAGAGGTTTGGAAAGGAAGCAGATAACTCTCACAGAAAAATGATAAAGGGCAGAAAGACCCACTCACCAGTGGGAGAACATTTTTCACAGAACCATTTCATCTTTCCATTACAGCCCCTCTTCTCAACAGAAACCTACACACTACATTCAGAAGATGGGTCTGAAGCAAAAATGTATAACTTCAATGAATGACAAAAGATATGCACTTAATACAGGCCTGCCTGTCTTTGCTCCACAGGTGGTAGCTACTCTCTTTTCTTTCAACTTGTCTTCTTTTATTTTTCTTTTATTTTTTACACACTTAGGTTAATATTTCTCAACTTTTCTTGAGTTGGTCTTTACCTATATCTCTTTGTCCATGGGTTATTGCCCCTTCCCTTGTTATGGGATCACTTCTGTTTACCTAATTACCTTAAACAAATAATCCTTGTTCTAACCGGCATTTAGCTGAAACTATACCTACTGCTTTCCCAGACCTGAGAAAGGGTATTCCTTGCTGAAAATTTACTTTAATATCATTCCCAACTATAAAGCTGGGCCAATACGATAAAACCAGACAAATCATGCTTTTCACTCTCATATATCACACTCTTCACAGACTTAGTGAAGAGGCCTTTAAACTAGGTTTGCTGGGGGCTGCAGACCAAAGCCCTGAGTAAGGGGATGACCAGGAGTAAAAGCAAGGCAGAGGTGGCAACAGGGGAGATGTTTCATAGATTTCATAGACATTAGGGCTGGAAGGGACCTCGGGAGATCATCGAGTCCAGCCCCCTGCCCAAACGGCAGGAAGTCAGCTGGGGTCATAGGATCCCACCAAGATAAGCATCCAATTTACTCTTGAAGGTGTACACGCTGGTCTTCCGATCTAGACCTTGGGGGCTCGGACAGTAAAGAAATTCTTCCTTATGTCCAGCCTGAAACGGTCTTGCAGGAGTTTGTGACCGTGACTGTGTGTTCTTATTCTTCTTAAGAAATCTGGGCAATCGACTAGTTACCTTAGGCACCTGTACACACATGCACAGAGCCTAGGAAACAAGCAGGAAGAATTAGAAGTCCTTGCACAGTCATGGAACTATAATGTGATTGGAATAACAGAGACTTGGTGGGACAGTTTGCATGACTGGAGTACTGTTGTGGATGTGTACAAACCATTCAGGAAGGATGGAAAGGGGAGAGGAGGAGGAGTTTCGCTTTATGTAAAAAAGCCACATGATTGCTCAGACCTGTTGAAAGTCTCTGGGTTAGGATCAGAGGAGAGGGCAACATGGGTGATGTTGAAGTTGGAGTCTGCTATAGACCACCAGACCAGGAGGAAGTAGTAGGCAAGGCTGTCTTCAAACAGGTAGCAGAAGTTTCTCAATCACAAGCTCTGCTTCTCATGGGGGACTTCAATCACCCTGACATCTGCTAGGAGGGCAATACAGCAGCATGCAGGCAATATAGGAAGCTTTTGGATAGTGTTGGGAACAACTTCCTGGTGCAAGTGCTGGAGTATCCAGCTAACTAAGGGCCATGCTCTTCTTGATCTGCTTCTCACAAACAGGGAAGAATTGGTGGGGAATGTAGTAGCAGATACTAACTTGGGCAGCAGTGACCATGAGATGATTGAGTGCAGGATCCTGAAGAAAGGAAGGATGGAGAACAACAGAGTAAGGAACCTGGACTTCAGAAAAGCAGACTTTGACTCACTTAGGAAACTCATAGGCAGGATCCCCTGGGAAGCCAGACAGAGGAGGAGAAGTCCAGGAGAACTGGCTGCACTTTAATGAAGCTTTACTGAGAGTACAGGAACAAACCATCCTGGAGACTAGCAAGTATGGCAGAAAACCAGCTTGTCTTAGCACGGAAATCTTCAGTAAACTAAATCACAAAAAGGAAGCTTATAAGAAGTAGAAACTTGGACAAATAACTAGGAAGGAGTATAAGAGCATTGCTTGGGCATGAAGGGATGAAGTCAGGAAGGCCAAAGCACAATTGGAGTTGCAGATAGCAAGGGATGTGAAGGGTAACCAGAAGGGTATCTATAAGAATGCTGATAGCAAAAGGAAGATCAGGGAAAGTGTGGGTCCCTTACTGAATGGGGGAGGCAACCTTGTGACAGAGGATGCAGAAAAGGCTGGAGTGCTCAATGCCTTTTTTCACCTCAGCCTTCACAGGCAAGGTAAGCTCCCAGACTACTGCACCAGGCAGCACAGTTTGGGGAGCAGGTGAGCAGCCCATAGTAGCAAAAGAACCGTTTAAAGACTATTTAGAAAAGTTGGACATATACAAGGCCATGGGACCAGAGGGGATGCACCCAAAGGTGCTTAGGGAGTTGGCAGAGCCACTAGTGCATAAACTTTGAAAATTCATGGCTATCAGGATAGGTCCTGGGTGATTGGAAATGGGCAAACATAATACCCATATTTAAGAAAGGGAAAAAGGAGGATCCAAGGAACTACAGAGCCTCACCTCAGTCCCTGGAAAAATCATGGAGCAGATCCTCAAGGAATCCATTTCTAAGCACTTGGAGGAGAAGAAGATGATTAAGGACAGTCAGCATGAATTCACCAAGGGCAAGTCATGCCTAAGCAACCTGATTGCCTTCTATGATGATCTCACTGGCTCTGTGGAAGTGGAAAGACCAGTGGATATGGTATACCATGATTATAGCCAGGCTTTGGATATGGTCTCCCACAACATTCTTGCAGGCAAGCTAAGGAAGTATGGGCTGGATGAATGGACTGTAGGATGGATAGAAAACTGGCTAGAGCATCTGGCTTAGGGAGTAGTAATCAATGGCTTGATGTCTAGTTGACAGCCAGTATTAAGCAGAGTGCCCCATGGGTCACTTCATCACTTTCAGTGAGCTGGAAGATGGTGTAGAGTGCGCCCTCAGAAAGTTTTCAGATGACATTCACCTGGGGAATAAGGCTAGTAGATATACTGGAGGGTAGGGCAAGGATTCAGAGTGACGTAGACAAATTGGAGATTGGGCAAAAGAAATCTCATGAGGTTCAGCAAGGACAGGTGCAAAATTCTGCACTTTGGATGGAACAGTCCCATGTGCTGCTACAGGCTGGGGGCTGACTGGCTGGATAACAGCTCTTCAGAAAAAGACCTGAGGGTTACAGTGGACAGTAAACTGAATATAAGCCTTGTTGCCAAGAAGGCTAGCAGAATAGTGGGCTGCATTGGTAGAAGCGTTGCCAGCAGGTCAAGGGAAGTTATTCTTTCCCTCTATTCAGTACTGGTGAGGCCACATCTGGAGTATGTGTTCAGTCTTTCCTCCCTCCCCCACCACTAAAGAAAGGATGTGGACAAATTGGAGAATCCAGCGGAAGTCAGTTAAAATGATGAGGGGGCTGGGGCACATGACTTATGAGGAAAGGCTCAGGCAACTGGGCTAGAAAAGAGAAGACTGAGAGGGGATTTAATAGCCACATTCAACTACCTGAAGGGAGGTTTGAAAGAGGGTGGAGGTAGACTATTCTAGTCTCAATGGTGAGAGATGTCACAACAAAAAGCAATGGTCTCAGGTTACAGCAAGGGAAGGAAGTTTAAGTTAGATATTAGAAAGAATTTTCTCACTAGGAGGGTAGTAAAATACTGGAAGAGGTTACCCAGACAGAATGTGGACTCTCCATCCTTGGAGGTTTTTAAGGCCTGACTCAACAAAGCCCTGGCTGGAATGATCTAGTCGGGGGTGGTCCAGCTTTGAGCAGGGGTCTTTTGAAAGACCTCCTGAGGTCCCTTCCAACCATAATTTTCTATAATTCTTTGATTCTATGATGCTATAATTCTATAGTACCCTTGATGAGATCTTGAAGAAGCAAGGATTTTTTTGTTTTGATTGGACCAACTGTATAGTTGGAAGAGATGTTAGACAAACTTCTGAGCATAAAATGACCTTTTGGTCTGGGAAAGAAGCAAATAGAGCCTAAGCCAAATGCCAATTAGAACAATTATTCTTGTTTAACATTATTATGTAAATGGAAGTGCTCACTTTAACAAGGGAAGGGGCATTAACCTATGAAGCAAAAACATATTCCTGGACCATCATGGCTGCAGCACTCCAACTCTACTATTTGGTCTCGCTTTCCTGCCAGGAAAGATTTTGAGCAACCACAAGGAGTTAAATGAACTAAGAGGATGAAAATGTGTGTGTGGTTCAGGAAGTGGTATAAATCGCTGGGGTCCATTACAAGATAGTTTCTGTGTAAAAAAAAAATTAATCCAAACAAATTAAAAATGAGAGAATGTATGCATAAAAGCATGAGTAGCTTAGTTTCAAATATTTTGTAGGTATATAAATACATTCTTAGCAGCAAGTAATATTTTGTATGCTTATCAGGCTAGTAGATTTAGGGTTCATTTCCCTAAATGACAAGGAAATACAAATATTCACTGATATTAAAGGTAGAATAGGTAGCAAATGATTTCTTAAAACAAAACCCAGTTTTCATTCTTTTGATAGTTTGTACGCATGTCAACATGTGCTATTAATGCATAGTAAGGTTTCTGTGTATTAAAAAAAGTGCAGTAAACTGCCCCCAGGAAAGGGTCTATATGTGTGCCAGCTTGAGAGCAAACTGGGACTAGAGATGTTACTGCCCCCCCACCATCCCCACTCTGCTCTGTTCCAACAGCTAAGGGGGAGCTCTAGGCTCCCCTGCATGCCAGCTTGGGGCTGCAGGGAACAGGGGGGCTGGCCCCAGTCTCCACAAGGGGAAGGAGAGCTATCCTGGCATATGGGACTGCTGGGTCCCAGCCACATGGGGTTCAGACACAATCCCCACATGGCCAGGGGAGGCATTCCTGCCTGGTGGGGACAGCCAAGTGGAGGTCAGGAGGGTCTGAGTAGGGACACCTCTCCCAGCCAGGAGAGGGATTGGGACCCACTCCCTGCTATGTAGGGAATGGGTCCCAATCCAATCCCCACCCAGCTGGGATGTAGCAGTCCTGGCTACCAGGACAGCTCTCCCGGCCATGTGGGGATCTGGACAGTCCTGATCCCCACATGGTGGGGAGACAGCTGACCCTGCAACAAGAACAGCTCCTCACCACATGGGGCTTAGCCAGGCACC
Source organism: Crocodylus porosus (assembly GCF_001723895.1). Classification (NCBI taxonomy): domain Eukaryota; kingdom Metazoa; phylum Chordata; order Crocodylia; family Crocodylidae; genus Crocodylus; species Crocodylus porosus. The sequence continues at coordinate 135,301,458 of NW_017728906.1, read as the reverse complement.
AGTGGGCCCCTGCTGCACGGGCTGACTGGGAGCGAATTGCTCCTGGTTAGTATCTACATGTGTACTACTGCACGGTAGCTAATGTCCAGTTAATCTACTATCTGTATTTTCATTTAGTAGATAACTGCACTATTTTACTGTGCAGTAGCCTAGCACATGGTTAAATAGTGAGGCTTTACTGCACAGTAGATTAGTCTATTATGCAGTACTGCATTTTCTGTAAACACATTTTGTTTGCTTTAAATCTCAAAGGAACAAGCCCTAATCTCATATTACACATTAAGTTTAATGAAATGGTGGGGCGGAAATCAAGAAAAAAATGGGAACTGTGTCTAATTTTTTTTTAATATACCTTTGTCAACTCTGATAAGCAGGTGAATTTGTTTTAACAACAGTTCCTATCCCATGGGGTCTGAGCTTATTAACAGAAAACCAGTAAGTTCAAATTCTAAGACACAAGTGATCTTATCTATATCTCTATCTACATATATATGACATAATATATACTATGAATGTGTCTTGGGGATGACATTACAATGCCTGCCCATGGTGCTCTCTTTCATTTGTGAGACAGCACAGGGATGATGTTTTAGACTGCTAACAGAGCTGCATACTGTATAATAACTGTATGTGTATCCCTTGCTGGTGTCGTGACATTTATGAAGTAACAGCTGGAATTTGCATTCTGTTTCATGCAAAAAAAAAAAAAACCTGAATGAGGATTAATTTCTGTAAACTATAAGACCTCCTTTGTGTTATATCTGACTGACTCCAATCAACTAGCACATACTCGCTACACCACTTTATCTATAAGGAACTTCCTCTTTAACCTCTTAAGAGTTGCAGTACAGAGTGTTTTTCAACAAAGGGCCATTCGTGCGGCCTCATGGGCCTACACTATACTGTATGTAATGCCATTACTTCAATTATACTAGGTTTGCCTCTTTTGCAACCTGGTCCCCTGAGGCTCAGCAGTCACAGGAGGTTAATCTGGTTTTCTGATTTTTGATTTACTCAAAGTTCCACTATCTTCACTTTCATGCAAGTTTCCTAGGGGCTGTGCAGTGGAGTGGACACATGCACAACCTCTCATCTTTCTGAGCTCAAGCATAAACTCTGAACAAAACGAGTGCTGTCACTGAAACTCAGTTACTGTAGTGTATAATGAATGGTAAGGTCACAGAGACATCAAAATTAAATTGAATTTGTGCAAAAGGTACATGATTGGAAAGCACTGGGAATGTGACTAATACAGACACCTCTGTAACTCTTACATCTAGGCTACAGACTATATTCAGAATATTTGTTGAAAAGAACTGAATTCATGAAACAAATTATTTCATAGATAGGTCACTGTTTCAAATTCCCATCCTGCCCCATAGTAATATTACTGTAGTTTTAGTTGAAAGTAAAGCAACTTCAGTGCCTTCATACGTAAAGTATGGAACTGCTTCATTTTCAATGGATGCTATGATAACACTGTATGCCCCAATACAGCTCAGCATGCCCATCTTTTTTGATAGGACAAATATGCAACAATCTTTTTTGTTTAAAGAAATAAAAGAAATACACATCACTAGTTATGATCCAAAATTAAACACAAAACCACATAAGGCTTATGTATAATAAAATATATACAGCTGTGCAGGTACATTATATTAAGTAACTAACCATCAAAATACACTTAAACCCACAAGAGCACCATCAAAATGACCATATAAGTATTATTGCCTAGCAATATGTTTACTTTGTATGAACAAACGACCATCTAGCTGAATTACCTGCAGAAATGATTTGGCTGAGGGTAAAAATCAGTGGTAAAATAAAAGGGCCTATCTAATATCTTATTACGTGATCCCCTTGGATCAGTAGTGAAAGGAGATTATGTTATTCCTGCCTTGTATAAGTGGGAAAGACAATTTTAAATATAACTGGCAAATCTTCTGTAAATTGGCAAGCATTCTTAAGACAGCAATTACAACAAGGAAAGCTGCTTTTAAGTGAGTGTCACTCAAGCTGACATTTGTGGATTCTTTTCCTTCTGGGGTGATCATCCACTTATCTTCCCATGCCTCTACTTTAAGCTTGCCTTGTTACTCTTTCAGCTCTTTCTATTTCTGTTCAACTCTACAGAAAATACAATTTTATGCATCATATACTTAGGTATTTTAATAAGGGTTGGCAAACCCAAGTAAATTATTAGTAGCTTTGACAAATACACATGCAGTTCATTGTATTTGTTTCTCCTGAAAGTCCCCTAAAACAACTTTTTAGACAATCCTGTTTCCTCAATAGAACTAAAGTAAGCTAGTCCAATTAGTGTCACTGGGTATCACTGCAATATTAATTTCCATTATGCACTCTTGCATGAGATGATATGGTGATGATACAAAATCGTACTACAGCAAAACATGTCATCTAGCTGAAAACCCTGTTAAATGCAATAGTACTGTCAGTGAGGAAACATTTATTGAATAATACTATGGTAACTGTTTGAATCAAGGGCAAGATAATTGCAATTTAAAAAAAAAAATGAAGATAAATTTATTTTCTATCTTACCCTCTCCCACATGTCAGTGACTGTGGTCTCTCTTGCAGAAAGACAGGCATCTAATCCAAAAATAAATTCAGTAGTTTTGGACATGGTCAAAGCAAATTCATTTTAATATAAGGTGAAAATTCAGGTACAATATTACCTCCCCTGAGGAAAGCTATGCTTTTCTTACCTTTATTACAGTTTGCAAGATATCCGTTACAAAGTATTTTTATGTTGGGATGTATAATGCAATTCTTTTCTTTTTTAAGGATTTTGAGGGGGCAAAATGTTGGAAAACTATTCTTAAAAAAAAAAAAAGTATTTGATTTAGCCTGAATAGTTTCTATCAGTACTATGATAACTTATGGAGTAGTTTAAGTCACAGGTGACCAGTCTCAGGACAAACGGTGTAAAATAGGCATGATATCTGGATGCAGTGTTTTATAAAGAATCAGCCACAAAAATCCATTTAGATTTAAAACATAGGCAGCCTATTAAGGAAACCCTTTCTTCTTCCTTCTATTTAGAGATTTTATTACTGCTGCCACAGCTAAGACTTTCAGCTAAGAGCCCCTCAATTTATGCATTTGGGGCTTGAAGGCAGAGTTCATTTACTGCACTGACTGTGGAAATCATCTTTTTGATGTCTTGTGTCTACTAGGGAAGTCACAGATCACTTCTATAGCTTTGTACTCATTATGGGGTAAGGCTAAGACAAAAATCTTAAGGGGCTTTGCATCAAGATGAGTCAATTCCAGATGAAGCATAGGGGCCACTTTTAAGACCAGATACTCCAGATACAGAAGCATAAATGTTGTGTCTTGCTTCACATACCTGATATAATAGGAAGAAAATGGAAGCAATGATCATGTACAATTGCTGCATTCATAATTTTCCATTCATCTTGCTTTGTCTAATGCATGTTTAATTTTTTTTTAAAGACAGTAATTTAACAGTTAAATCTTTTTTAACAAGTGGAGCCAAATTACAGGCACAAGTTATTCAATTTCTTCAAGATATACTTGGTACTGTTGTATTAGATCAGGAGATCCACTAATTGCACCTTTATACCATTACATTACCATTGAAGTTATTGTTTTAGTCTTCTAAAGCATTTAGTGACTGAAAGAATGACTAGAGCATGCATCACTGTCATTTTCATCCTATGACCCTGCATTTCAGTGTCATAAACTGATGTGATAAAATATCTTTTTTCCCTCTGTTTCATGCTCAGAAGAAAACAAGCCTATACCCAACACATATTTAGATCAATACCAGTTCCTTATCTGGAAAAAAGGGAACTTGCACTGTTCATTGAGAAAACTTAGTTGCAACATGCACCCTCCAATGTGGGCATTTTGAGGAAGAATGAACATAGGTGTTTAAATGTGCCCTTTAGTTTCTTCTTCTTAAGTAAGCCAGAAGCATTCTTATATACTGGAGAACTGAATTCTATTCCAGGAATAGTCTGGAAGTGCCCCTGGAAGAACAGATAGGAAGATTATCTTTTATTGAACTTCACTATTTAACCTTCACTGGATTTGCTCTTTGTGTTCTCAATACATTTAAGGCTTAAAGACCACAATATGCTGATGTACAGTCAAGTGTGAAGTTAACCAACTTATCGTCATTGTTTAAAATTCATACAGGCTGGGGGTGGAGAGGATACAGAACCATAATGCTTATTATGCTTAAGAGTGATAGTCTCTTATTGATTCAGGTTTTCCCAGGTTGACTCCAAGCCTGCTTTTATATGATAGCTGTCAACAATCAATGTAGTGACCCCTCAGCTATTCTTTTTTTATAGAGCTTATTGTAGAGTTAATTTTATTATGTATTTGTATTTTGATATATCCCCAGGGGACTACTGGGATCAGGGACCACTGTGCTGTACAAATTCATGAGTGTTTATTATAAATATGAGAGTGGCACAAAGGGAAAGGAAACATAGAAGGGAAGCAACTGGTTCTTGGTCACACCACAGGTCAGTAGCAGTCCTGTGAAAAAACCCCAAGAATTCTAAGTTCGATCCACTCAGAAGTAGCTTCCTTTACTGCACAACATTGATAATGGAGATAAGAAAAGTGACCTAGCCCCGCTGCTCTTCCTTAGGTAAACCCCACCCTTTCTTCAGCAACAAAATTTCCTTTTGTCTTAGTAAAAACTGCAGAATCAATCAGACATATTTTTAGGAAAGTTCCTTAGAGTTCTGCTTTGTAAGCACAGCATATGTGCATGTAAGAGGGTGTATCTACATGCGCATTAATGAGCTTTTCCTAGTGTGCATTAAATTTAGTACCTCAAATTTAGAGCCACTTTAATTAAAGTGCCCGCAGCATCATGTGTATTCAGCATTCCCCCACTTCAAAACAGAAGCAGGGGTGCTTTAACTAATGCTTTTTCAACAAGAGTAAGTTAACCCTCCCACCCCCTACTGCCATTTTGAAATGTGGGGACACTGAATACACGTGACACAGAGGTTGCTGGAGCGCACTAATTAGCATGCTCCAGCAGACTCAGTTGAGTCTGCTGCAATGCGTGCTACTTAGCACACATCAGAGCGGAGCTCCAACATGTGTTTAGGTGTCCTCCAATGTGAGGTACTAAATTAATGTGCATTAGGCAGTGCTAATGCACAGTTGCACAAGAGTACACTTTTTAGGGGATTCTTAATGCACAGTAGCCTATTTTACTTTGCATTAGTGTAATACCAGTTTTTTACATGCTGTTTTAATGCACAGTAAAATAGGCTACTGCACATTAAAAGGTTCATGGAGCCATGCCAACAGAGATTCAAAAAACACTTCAAAAGTTTTTCTGTTCAAGTGCAGAAAGTCAAGTTGGATCCTTCTGAATAGATTGCACTGACTTTTCAACAGACAATACAGAGTTAAATCTGAAATTCCATTCCTCCTCCCTTACCAAATATGGATTTTGTGTTTAGGGAAAATTGACCAATTTTGTATTGCACTGGCTAATATTGCAAAGTGTTTTTTATATTAATTGTACAATTACAGAAGCATGAAAATATTTTTAGTGCAATTTTGCAACCTTGATAAAACCGAATAGAGTGTTCATAGACTTGCCTATGTTTTACCAAGATTTAAATTTCTGCCTGGCTTCTAGAGATCCAGGAAACTGAAAATATACTTATGTGGTATTTATATACTTTAAAGCATGCTTTGTTAGGAGAAGAAAAGATTATTTGCATAAGCTTGTTTGAAACTGTTTGTATCACTACATTTGCAAGGATGTATGGTTTCTACCAATTTGTGCTCTTTGGCCTCCAGGTTTGTCACACCCACCATGTCTCATAAGACAGAGGAAGAAACAGCTGCAGTGACAATGTTGCTACAGAAAAGGACTGAGTAAATCTGATTGCTAGACATTATTCTGCAGTAAATATGAAGAGGGAAATAAGATTCACAGGATCACTCCACGACCAGTGGATCAGCGTTTTGGCTTCAGGACATCCTTCTCCTCTTTTGGTAACCAATTAAAGCCCTTTGGTTGAGGATTCAAGGAAAATTAACTGAGGTGTTTTGCAAGTGACCTCAGGTTCCAGCTAATTGTGCAATACCATCTAATTCTGTAGATCTCCAGGTGGAAAGCCAGGCTGGAGTGAATAGTGACTCATGCAGAATCATCTTTATCACATTACTGAGTTGCAACAAAGAAATACATTATGGTCCCCCAAAAAAGATAGTGGCAACGTGGCATCACATGCCAGCTTCCATAGATTTGGAAGAAGTAGGGAAAGTAATCTGAAATAATAGGGCTTACAGTCCTTGCCCATGCTTTCAGGGGCTCTCAAGTGGAGTGGTCTGTTTAATCCTAGGTGATTCTTTAATCTTAAAATCAAATTCCTCATCTTAAGTCCTTAAAGCCTTTCTGGTTCCTTCATTTACAGTCCTCCTCCTGTTCTTTACAATCTGCTAGTTTTTGTGGCTTAAGCTTCAATTTTTCCTCTGAACAAAGGGCAACAGACAGTGAATAAGTGCTTTATACTTACCTTAATTTAATTGAAAATTCAGTAGAACACAATAAAGCTATATCAGCAGAAGAACAGGACAAAATTTTGATCCTATCTCAAATGTTACCAAATACAGCTTGCATTTACTATAGAGAGGATGAATTGCAACATTCAAGAAGTATGATACCACTTAGTTGTGTAGGTGATCACAACCAACCTTATACACTGCTTAATGCTTGTTCTTTTGCAGCATCTGATGAAGTGAGCTCGAGACCATGAAAGCTTATGCTGTTCTGTATATCTTATTTAGGCAGGCTAAGGTGCATATTAGGCCTGTGCAAAGCTTTGGTCCCTGATTCAATTTGACAGAGATTTGGCCCAATTCGGTGGCCAAATCTCTGAATCAAATCAGGAGACCTTTAATCTCTCCGAATCAAATCAGAACCCTCTGAATCATTTCAGAGAGATTTGGAAAGATTCAGCGATTCAGAAACAGGTACAGCTTTAAATATTTTTTCTACATACTTCAAGGTACCAAGTGGCTCATCAATGCTGCGATGCTGGGGTGGATGCAGCATCCCACAGGAGTGTGGGGGGGTTCCCCAGAGCACTCAGCTGTAAACTCAGAAGTGGACCAAAAGCACTTCTGGTCCACTTCCGGGTCCACAAGGGAGCACGCGGGGGGGCTCCCCTGCACTCCCCCGGCTCAGTGATTCGTGCCTCCTGGGTCTCAGGGAGCACCTGGGGTCTCCCTGAAGCCAATTGCTGATCCAGGGGTCATGGGGGGGGGGGGGCGCATGCTCAGTGGCAGACCCCAAAGTGGACTGGAAGTACTTCTATTCATCGCTGAGCATGTGGGGGACCCACCTGCACTCCTGTGGGACACTCCATCTGCCCCAGTATTGCAGCATTCATGAGTTGTCTGGTACCTCGAGGTATGTAGAAAAAACATTTAAAGCTGCGTTTAAGGCCAGAGAATCAGCATCGAATCTTCAGATTCAGATTTAGCTGAACCGAATTGCGGACAGCGGTCCAAATCAACAAATTGAATCACTGTCCCCGATTTCCAATTCTGAATCAAATTGGGCCCATTTTGCACACCACCAGTGCATATCTCCCCTGCCTCCTGCCTTGACTTACTAACATGGCTAATTACTTCTGTCCTCAGAATTACCAGACAGCTTGCAAATAGTAGGATGACTGTATTTGTTAGAGCAAAATGAAGAAAAAGAACTGATTAGTTAAGTAATCTCAATTAAAATTTTACTAATTGTGCTAAACCCACTCCCCCCAAAGAAGAAGCAGTAATAAACACAATGGTGTCATGTTCTTCTGGTGCTGTGTAATGCTTACGGTTCAATAACATACCTAATAAATTCTAATTTAGGCATATTTAATAACTCAATACGAAACGAAATCAAACTTATTTGCTAATGGAACATCTTGTTCTTCAAATGATCTGTTTGCTGTCCAGCATCCCCTACTTGGCACTTTACAGCGTTACTGGCAAAAATGTAGGGTACTAGTACAGATCAAGCAGAAGCGAATCAGTCTTTTCTAAGTGGTTCCTTATGTGAAGGGGTTGACCTGGAGCAGTGTATTTCAGGCAGCTGAGTACTATAGTAATGCACATGCTCAAAGGGCTCTGCTCTAGGGAAAGTTGTGTCACGCCACTAACTACAGCTGTTAGCAAGCACACAAGTGCAAACAAAAACAAATGCATGGGTGGATTTTATAATGATGCTCTTTGCAACTTGGAGACCAGTATGTAGATTTTTACTGATACCTCCACAGCTGCACAAATTTACAGAGTTGAAGTGATCAAAGAGACTATTTTTAAGAAGTAATAGTAGTCCAGGGTGGGCTGATTCAATGCTATACTAGTTTTCCTAGATCAATGTTTTTGTAGATTTTTAACAGCATTTATTTTATGTGCAAGGGTGCAATTAGTTCTGTTAAAACAGATTACATGTTAGAGAAATAAAGATAGCATGTGGAGCCCCATATTTTTGTTAATGTGTTTTAAAATCATTTACTGTGCTAATATTCATGGATTTATCTGAGTTTTTTCATCCATCATAAGATACAGTATTTATCCTCAAGCACTACTTTTTAGGTAATATTTAATGCTGCAGTATGGAGCAATTATTTTCATGTCAAATTTGAATTCAATTTCACTATGACACCCTTGGTGCCCAACTGTGATATCTGCAATTTTTACACTATTATGTGTGGCACAGAAAAAAAACAGAAGAACTGGGGTGGGGGGGTGCATACCTCATGATGACCTAAGTATATTCATTAATCTAATGTGGCTGCTATCTGAACTTGACCTTAAACTGACATTGAAGTTTGTTGGCTCCCGTGACATTTATGTTATAGCTTTAGCAGAAGGCACCGAATCCAAAAAGCACTGTGCTATTAAACTACATATTTTAGCATTCTTAAATCTAACTTGCTGCACTTTTTTGTATCTTTTCACTCTAGTATTTTATATTCTTTGAGCTTTAGTGAAATATACAGTGCAGTCAGTAATCTAAAATTACAAACACTGCACACACACGTATATATATATATATATTTAAACACATCTTTTATGGATATCCACTTATCAAAAAATCAATATTAGAATTTAATAAAACTGAATTAAACTATGAACCTAAACAAGGGAGGTGGAGGTAAGATGGACAATGAGAGGCACAGGGAAGCAAACTGTCCCATAAGTTATAAAAATTAATGGCAGGAGCCAATTGCAAAGCTGCAGCTTTTCTAATTTCTGGGAATAGCTAAAAGGTTTTATCAGCCTGCAGCAATTCTAGTACATGCAAGTCACACAGAAGACTAATCTATAGTTTTCCAATAAAGACTGAAGGCAAGGGTACCTTTTTAAAGTACTGACACAGTGGTCTCAATAGTGATGGGGAGCCGCGATAGTAAAACAAGTTCAGTTAGGAGAGGGAATTACAATGGCAATAGGTAAGAGAGAATTCAGAATGAGGCATTCACTTTGGTTCCCAAGCAAATGAATTAATTCTCAGCAGTGCTGTTCTTTTAAAAAAGCAAGCAAGCATTACTTGTTTCTTCAACTCCCTTTGTCCCTTTGCAACACCTACCATTCACTGCCCTTCTATAAGGCTCCTATTCCTTTCATTCCTAGCATATTCTTCCTATTTACAATATATTTTCTTGCCAATTTTCCCAACTCTAATTCTCCAGCTGCCAAAGAGGTACCTCAGGGAAGGGGTGCAACATGAAAATGCACTACTCTCATGTCACGAGGATCAGCTTTGCTAATCAAATCAATTCAGAAGCTAGAGAGGTACAGCCATCTCTTTCACTCAATTACACTTGCCGTTAGAAAGCAATTATTATTACAAGAATTTAATAATAAGCAATTAATGCAATGTCCATTATTTTTCATGAGCTATTCTAAGCTAAGCACATACCATGAGTGGATGACTATTTCAAGTGGAAACATGCAGAAGTGCCTATGAAAGATGTATTTTTATGGTGTAAATCAGCTTAATTCTATGATGAGATGACTCACTGTGGATTAGGAAGAGCAGTGGATGTGATATATCTTGACTTTAGCAAGGATTTTGATACAATCTCACCAGCATTCTCACAAGCAAGCTAAGGAAGTATGGGTTGGATGAATGGACTATAAGGTGGACAGAAAACTGTCTGGATCATGAGACTCAAAGGGTAGCAATCAATAGGTGTACGTCTAGTTGGCAGCCAGTATCAAGTGGAGTGCCCCAGGGGTCAGTCCTGGGGCTGGTTTTGTTTAATATCTTCATTGGCAACCAGGAAGATGGGATGGAGTGCTGGAGGGTAGGGCTAGGATTCAGAGAGACCTCAACAAATTGGAGGGTTGGACCAAAAGAAATCTCATGAGGTTCAATAAGGAGAAGAGCAAAGCCCTGCATTTAGGACTGAACAATTCCATGTACCAGTACAGGCTGGGGACCAACTGGCTAAGCAGCAGGTCTGCCGAAAAGGGCCAGGGGGTTACAGTGGACAATAAGCTGAATGTGAGCCAACAGTGTAAAGAAAGGTACCAGCATATCGGGCAACATAAGTAGGAGTCTTGCCAGGAAATTGAGGTAAGTGATTCCTCCCCTCTATTCAGCACTCGTGAGGTCACATCCTGGAGCACTGTGTCAAGTTTTGCGACCTCCACTACAGAAAGGATGTCGACAACTTGGATAGAGTCCAGTGAAGGACAACAAAAATTGTTAGGGGGTTGGGGCACAGGACTTATGAGGAGAGGCTGAGGGAACTGGTATTATTTAGTTTAAAGAAGAGAAGACTGACACCAAACTCTGGGGCAAAGCATCCACGCCAGAAGATAGGCGCGTGATCCAGGCTGACCTGGACAAG
>NW_017728906.1:135278352-135290174 GCF_001723895.1 Crocodylus porosus | reverse complement strand
CTCCTGCAAGACCATTTCAGGCTGGACGTAAGGAAGAATTTCTTTACTGTCCGAGCCCCCAAGGTCTGGAACAGTCTGCCAGCAGAGGTGGTTCAAGCACCTACATTGAACACCTTCAAGAGTAAATTGGATGCTTTTCTTGCTGGGATCCTATGACCTCAGCTGACTTTCTGCCCTTTGGGCAGGGGGCTGGACTTGATGATCTCCTGAGGTCCCTTCCAGCCCTGATGTCTATGAAATCTATGAAATCTATGAGGGATTGAATAGCAGACTTCAACAACCTGAAGGGTGGTTCCAAAAATGATGGAGCTAGATTGTTCTCAGTGATGGAAGCTGACAGAACAAGGACCAATGATCTCAAGTTAAAGCAAGGAAAGTTTAGGTTAAATATTAACTCTCTCACAAGGAGGGTAATAAAGCACTGAAACAGGTTACCCAGAGAGTTTGTGGAATCACCATCATGGGATGTAGGGGGAGAGAGGGGGTTAAGGGGGTTAAGACCCTTTCAACCTTAATTTTCTATGATTCTATGACTATATCTAAAGACACTATACCTTAGAATAATAAAAAGGTAGGTACCTAACTGTGACTTTAAGCACCTAATTTTGAAATGCAGTTTTTTAACAAAACCTCTCAGCTGACACTTAACTCTGGAGGCACCTACAGATACTTACATGTCCCCTACTAGAATTCCAGGGATGCCTAAAAGTCTGCCTCTTTCCATGCCAGAACTGCATAAGTCCTCCCAGGACTGAATAGCAAGATGTCTAAACTCCATCCAGTTCACACAATACATATTCCTCTGCCTAAGTCGCATGAGTAGCCCCGTGAGAGTTGTGAAAGAACAGTTACTGGGGAAAACCTCACAGAGATCACAGTAGAGGTAGTAGATGTCCTCAAAGAACTCACTTATGATGTGGGAGATCTATATTCAAATCCTTTTGCCAAACCTCTGAAAAGAATGTCTCAAACTATGAGGTTGTGAAATAATTCTAATTTTTGTGCAGATCTATCACTCAGTCTCTCTCACTGAATCAATATTTCAGATCACTTCTTAACCTGGTGGTTAAAGCATTCTGGAGATACAGGTTCATGTTCTTTGAGGCAGATAGAGATCATAAATTTCAATTTCCAATATTCTGGGTGAGTACTTCAACCACTGAACTACTCAATTAAGGGCATCTCTACTACTTCCCATGGCCACCAGCACCTTTTATGAAAGAGGACTGAGTTAAATAATTGGACTGAGTTTGTAATTGTGAATCATAAGTGGAGAGAACTAATCAACACTCTTTGAATGAGAGGAGTTCAACCAAACCCATACCTTTGACATTTCCTAGCAGGTAGTTTAGTCAGATTACCCCTCAGCACTTGTGAACCCATAGCACCTAACCACGGACACTTAATCCTTTACATGAATTATTTAATACATTTTGATGCTAGGAACAAGGTTTCCACTAATCTAGACAAAACTAGTCCTTTTGTGGATCTACCCCATAGTAATTAACATAATCTGAAACTTTCATCCACAGTACTTTTTTGTGCTACTCGCATAGTATGTTTTGTAATGCATATGTAACTGTGTTTACCTGTAACAGTAAGTCACAAAACAATATTAGTTCAAATTACTAAACCACTGACCAGATTTAAACCCCCATACTTAGAAATTCTGATCATCCTCCATCTGGCGTCGGAACTGCAGAACATTTGTCTTATGGAAGCACACAGCAGCATGTTTAATATGAAGAGATCCATTATCTACTTTATGCTTGAATATCTCTGCTGTAAATATGAATAAATACTATGAAGTGTCTGGTTCATGGTCAGTACTTGCACAGACCAGTAAGCAAATTCAAAAGTTTAAGCCTGAGAGGCCCTTGGTTTGCAATGCAAATCATCCCATTAAGACAAATGCAGTTACTGTCTTATGAAACAAAGGAAGTATTAAAAAAAAGAAAGAAAGAAAAAGCACCTGCTGCATTTTCATGGTGTGATCAATGGCATTCACCTTCCTCTCTCTGCTCAACTAAAAAGGCTATCAAACCCAGAAAATGGAAAGCTTCAGAAGTATTATGTAGTTTTTTAAAAAGGAGATTTTTCTCTCCATTGGTAATAATCAGTCCTGCTGAGCAGAACCATGATAGAGCCAAAATGTAAAATGGAATTACAGTTCTTGTGCTCTCCAGGTCTTCCTGCTGTCCTAGAATGTGTGTGTTCAAGAGCATTTTGTAAATATCACAAAGAATAATACTGATGTATAATTTACCTTACTTCAATCGGGAACCAGATTTCACCTCGCAACGACTGCAGTAGCTTTACAGCTGTATGATGTTGTATTTTACTGGAAGTCAGGAGATTATAAGGTTTGTACTAAGAGAACAAATAAAAATCACCGTAATAAAAATACTTAATTGTCCACATCAGTGGCTTTTTGGTTTACCACAATGAATAAAAGCCAGTGTATTTCATTTCAGAGGTTACCTGCAAAAATAGCTTTTTCCTAAGGTAGAAGAGACTTTAAAAGATGGAGGACAATCTCCCAGTCTTTATAAGAAGGAGCACTCCATTGCTATATTCAGAGCAAAAAAAAAAATGACGATTGATAATTAATTGATTGATTATGTGACTTATGTTTTGATTTGCAGAATTTTGGAATTAAGTATTAAAAGTGCGTAACTGGTGAATCCACAAATTAAGATTAAATATATCTTGCCTGGGTCATTTCCTGTGCACCTATATAAACCAGATAACTGTCCTAATATACCCACTAGTTTTAGACATAAGCTTAGAGTATTTTAAACATAAGAGGCACATTTTGTTAGTTGAAGTTTCAATGATAATGCTAAAGATAAACACATCATATAGGAAATACTAAATAAGAAAACATCTAGTACAGTGGGAGCCAACCTTTTTTGGAAGGCATGCATCCTGCCCAACTGCAACTCCAAATCCCTTCCCTGGCCTGATCTGGTGCTCTGCTTTCTGCTTCCTTCCCTGTTTTCCCTGCCCAATTTATTGCTTTGTTTTCTGCTTCCTACCTTATCTTCCCCTTCCCCATTTGCTGTGTGCCACACACAAAAGTTGTCCATGCCAGTTGTAGCATCCATGCTGTGAGTTGCCCATAGAACTGGTCTAGCGTATCATATTTAGTGAGCAGAGAAACTAGGAAAAAGCTCACCTCCTTTTCTTGACCCTTTGCCTTGGGTTCATTCCACACATAGATCTACATTGGCTTGCGGGGGGGAAGTATTCTTTTTCCATCAACAATTAGCTAACATATGATAAAGTGTGGTGTGAACAAGGCAGTCTGTAGCTATGATATCTATTAGCTCATTGAGCCAAAACCCAGTAGATACCAAAATTCTGCCATTTTGAGTCCTGCTTTTCTTTAGAGAAAATAAATATTCCATATGTGAGGTGGTATTACATCTGACCCAGTGAGAAAATGGAAGCTGGAAAGCTTAAAAAAGCTTTCCTTTGGAATTATTTTTAGCGGTGCAATATTGTGCAATTGTAAAAGGAATATCTAAATCTATGAAAAGGACGTCAAAATCCCTGATATTAATTTTCAACCTAAAGAAGGACAGATGACAATGTTCCACCTGTACATTGCTTGACATATTTTTTCATAAGTGAAGAAGAATAAATGTGTATCTAAATGTATTTATAACCAATCCAGTGCTGGTTGTGTTTTGTGTTCTCTTTTTTGTGTTTCCACCTCATGCTGCTGGTCTCTTCTTTTCTTGCTAGGTTTCACTTTATCCTCCTGTACCATTAGTTCATTTCTCTTGAGTGAGAGCTCTCCTTGATCATAGAACTGACAATTTAGGCAAAGTGAGACTGGAAGGAAGATGTATTTATTAGCAGTCATGGTATGCATCCAGACAAGCGGGAACATTTGTTTTCCTGGGGACAAATAGCAGCGGCACACCTTGTGCTGTAGTTCCTTGTCCCCAGGGAATGCCTGTATCATGCATGCTCTGGCATGTGGCAGATTACCCTGGGTGGGGGTAGGGAAGGCTCAGGCCAGCAACTGTGCTGGATCCAGCAACCTTACCTGAGGTCCTGGGGGCCTCTGGTAGCTATAGTCATGGCAGGAAGCCTGGTTGGCAGCTGGAGTGTGGTTCTGGCTGGCCAGGCTCCAGTTTTGGGTGGTGCATGCTGCCAACACATATGCTACACTGCTTTTTCTTTTTCTGGTGTGATGCATTTTTGCATTTTGGAAGATCCTGGGGTCAAACCCCTGCCCCTGCAGAATAGCAGCACAGGGAATTCCTGCATGTGTGGTGTGTGGCACCACAGCCCTGTCACCTCCGTGCTTGTCTGGATGTGCCCATTAGTATAAAACATTGGGACACCAGAATATTACTATTAATTATGGGGAATTCTCTATGTCAAGAAATATTTAAATCAAGATAGATTTAAAAAAAAAATATTCTAAGGTTAACCATAGCTGGTAGATTTGAAGCAGAAATTAATTGAGGAAAATTTTGTGGTTTCTGCTCTGTGGATAGTCAGACTGAGTGATCATAATAGTTTCTTCTCATATTGAAATGGATGAATTACATCTCAAATCACAATGCCAGACAATAGTTTCCATACTCACCATTCAGTATCCCATGGAACTTCATAGATTTTTATAGAAAAAAAAAAATCCTCTTTCTAATAACAGATAAACCCCAGTCTTCTGATACTTAGTTTTTAGGATTCCTGAAGTGGGGTAGTCTTACTCTGCTTCTTTATAACAAGACCCCTCAATCTCAACAATACCAGCAATGACCAAAATTCTTCCTGGCAGCCTGGGAAGAAGTGTTAAATCTTGAAGCGGCCCAGTTGGGGCGCATGGTGGTGCAGGCCCACCCTCTTTTGTTGCTGGTTCACCTGCTGGTTCACCACTAATAATTCTGCTGTCAGATGCTTGTTGCATGTGCAGTGAGCGCTCCCTTCTTTTCACCAGTCTTGATCTGCTACTGGCAGTGCCTTTTGTAGATCAACATTATTGCAAGTTGACTGGATATTGTGGAGAAGCTTGAACTGCTATCACGTTTTCACTAAATAGAACTGCAAACCAGCTCTCTGTCCTTCCATATTCACTCTGCATAAGCAGTAATGTCATATGAAAATGTTTCTAGGTAACAAAACTTCAGTGTTAATGTTGTGCCCACCACTTTAAAGGTTGAGTCAAGCAGCCAGCAGGTGCTTGATTGTGGCAGCCATTTTAAAACACTGGCTGCCTATATAAACAGAGTTCACTGCTGGCAGCCCAGGCAGGAACACTGCCCAGCTGAAGTGCCACATGGACTATCTTGCAGATAGGAGCAGGAGGCTCTTGGTCCTGGGCATGACCTAAAACTGCATCCTGCTGGGGAAGTGTGGCCCAGTGGGGCTCCTGGTAGTGTGGGAATCCCCAGAAAATGCCAGGCCAGTTATCTCCCTGGTGAAAGGCGAGGAAGGGCACCTTAACCCTAGCCCCCATCTTTGGGTGAGCTTTGGAGGCAGCTGGGGGAATAGTGGAGGCCAGATATGCCCATGTGTAAATACCTGAGCCCAGTACAGATGCAGATCCTGGAGGCTCCGGAGGAGGTAGTGTATGGGAGCAGTGGGGGCCGGGTATGCCCATGTGTAGCTGTCTGAGCTGAGCAGGAATATGAGGTCCTGGAGACCCCATAGGGGGTAGTGTGGATAGCATTGGGAGGCCCTGTACAGAGTAGGACTAAAGTGTGAGTAGGCCTGAAGGGCTGTGTGCATGAGGGCATGAGGGAGATGAATAGGGCTGAAGTTGGAGTAGGCCTGAAGCCTAAGGGGTAGGTTGAATAGGGTTGAATAGGGTTGAATGGGAGTAAGCTTGAAGGACAGCGCAAGGGCCAGCCCCATGAGAAGTTGTGCCTGGTGAGAGGCTCGGGGCAGAATTAGCCCAGGGTTTTGGCATAAGGCCGGATCACATAAAGTAGGGGAACTCGAGGGAACTGAAGGAATTGTGTGGTGAGGCCAGTATGGGAGTAGCGAAGACTGATGGCCCAAAAGGGGCCACTCAAGGAAGGGCAAGAGCAGTGGTGTGTGGCCCAGTAATGGGCAGTATGACAGAGGCCCCAGTGAAAGAGGGGCAGAGTAGAAGAGGCATCCTGTGAGAGGGGAGGTGGTGTGAATATGTGTGTATGTGGAGCCCAATTTTGGACTCAGTTTGCTCCCGTCTAAGACTGGGAGTAACATTAACCCAGACGCCATCTGCAAGGCATGGGCTGTGGTATGGGGGAGGTTTGGAGCTGCAGATGGTGCCCCCTGGCATCGGGGCATGTAATGGGCAGTCTCCCATATTTATCATCAGTTTGTAAGAACAGCAAAGTCATGGCAGGTGAGACCAGGTGGATCGCCCCATGGAGACAGGTGGGTGGACCAACATGACACCTGGACTCAAGAGATTGCCCCCTGTCACAGTTAACTAAAAGAGAATAATTTTCAACAAACACATTTTACATTAAATGGATATTTTGTTTGCAACTTTTTTGCTAATATTTTATTAAGCCAACAAACAGGATTGCATAGAAATTGTATTTTTTTTTAAATCTCAAAGAAAATTTTCTTATAACTAAATGAAGAGGGGAGCAAGTCAAAAAGGAGACAGAAATCATTGACGCCTAAATAACTAGCAGTTCCCAAGCCCTGCGGAGTTTCAGCTTTTAGCTGAACCTGTTCTAGGAAGTTAAATTTCATCTCCGTGGCTCAAAGGGTGAAGATCATTTTCTAAAAAAATAAATTAAGTGCCTAAAATATCACTCAAGAAGTTCCCCAAAGGGTTTTTTTTTCCCATTAAAAAAATATCAGATATAATATGAGAAAGTCAGTGAATTTATGACTCTTTCCTCCTGGACATTTATTCATATCTTTGCCAAGTATCAAATTCTGTCTTCAGATGCCCATCCCAGGGCATATTTTGTAGCCAGAGACTTTCAAAATCATAATACTAATATCACTAATTTTCTTTTAACCTTGACCTCCCAACTGAGGCAATGTTCTCCCACATATTTACTGAGATACATTTGTGATTTTAGTTTATACAAGATTTTGTATTGTCTAGGTCATTTTCAGTGCCAAAGATGCTCTCTTTTCCCTAAGCATTACGCTTTCTTTTTTGTAGATACTGCAGTACAGTGTCATGCTCCCCAACTTATACTGGGCCCATGAAACAAAGCGATAACTGAAAAAGTAAAAAAAAGATGTTTCCTTAACCTGACAAAGGGTATTTATACCCAAAAGCTTGCAAAAAAGACTTTTTTCCAACTATTTGAGTTGGTCTACCAAAAGATATCAGATTTATCCAAAGAACCTTGTCTGCCTAGAGTCAAAAAGAGGCACAGTGAAGGGGAGCTAGACTTCATTTTGTCCACTAAAGGGTAGCCTATGGTCAATAGGCAAAATTATGATAGAGATCTTTATTCAGCTCCTGGTTTTGCCCCGTACTTCCTCTGTATAGATTTCAATAGACCAGTACTGAGTACCTGGATCTAATCTCCCTGTGACACTCATCTGTCAAAAAATGGCTAATTCTTTTTCCCTATCTTATAAAGGTGTTTTAGCGTATATTTGTTCATTTTGCATGGTTTGCAGGTACAAAAATGATGCAGTCTATAAAGTAGAAACTTCAGTCTAAAAACAAACACTAAATTCAGTTTCTCCATATTGCTGTGATAAACAGAGGAGACAAAACTGCAGCAGGAAGAGAGTACTTCACTACTAAAGCTGCTTGCTAGCACACAAATGTTTATATATGAAAAATCTTTAATACATTAAAGTTAGTAGAAATGTAAATAGACTTTCTGAATTTCACTCAGACACACTGAATTTCAAGTCTATTTCTGATAAACGGGCTGTCAAAATATTCTGCAGTGCTTCCTCTATTTTATTTTTAGGTAGGTTTTAATGCATTATTTTGCAAAAGTTGTTCTGATACAACCTGAAGGGACACTGTTCTACATCCCTCAATTCTCAATATTTAATAGCATGGCCTTTTATTAAAATACATTGTTAGGATGATTCCAATTAGGTTTACTTTGATTTTGATCGAAAAGCTAGGATTGTGATAAGTGGAAAGGACATTTTACTTACTGTATATCAATGAATAATTCACTATGAAGTCAGTCGCAGCTCATTTATCAGCATCTATCACCCTTATTGATGTTGAAGTTAACATTAACCATTATCAAGCAATATTTCTAAAGAAAGTAAAAGGAAAAATGCAGAAAATTAAGAAGTAAAAGTCTTACGGATTCCCCTCCTGTATAAAAATGTGTGGAAGAGCAAGATTTCACAACATAAATTTGACAAGATTTAAAAGTGATTGGCACCAATATATCCTTTTAGATGCTGGGTGAGGATGGTAGTGGTTTGGACAAGATAGAAAACACAGCTTGTAAAATGGAACCCAAAGTTCCATAGACTTCAAAGGCTACCAGAAAAATTCTCCCTCTGTTCCTGCCTATCATTGACCAGGCAACTTGGCTTGATTAACATCATCATAGCAAGTATACACTATGACTTTTCAGGTGGTTCCAGACAAAGCAAAGGTAAAGTTGAACCTCTAAGAAGCATTTAGCAACTTTCCTTCTTTAATTTTCTACCCCCATGTCATGGGAAAGGCGGAAACTTCTGTGCAGACGCTCTTTGACTTCTCCTCCAGTTGCTAATGGTCTTTCAAACCCTTTGAGAACACAGCTTGTGCCATGGGATTGATGGCTAAGGGCCATGCACAGTTACCGTTAAAAAATCATAAATCGTAAATGGGAGCATTCCTCTGATAAAAAGTATTAACATGGCATAAGTACCTTCTAAACATTTTCAAGATAAGCCACTCAGAGCAAGATTTCATTTTCAAACATTTTACCCATGTGGTACCAGGGTATTGTCTGATTGGTCAGGGGATGTAAAATACTTTACTTCAATTCTCCCAGCATTTCAGGACGCACAAGATGCCCTCCCCACCTTCCAAAACATGGTTTTCCTGCCATGCCTCTTCCATGCTGAGAGCAATCACTGAACAACAACTTCCTGAGCTCCCTGGTTTTGCCAAGCTGCAGAGGCTCCAGCAACACCAGAAAACCCAGAGAAGCACACTCTGTTTTTGCTAAGCTGCACTGCTCCATGCTAAAAACAGATTAAACCATAGCAGATTAGGCCCTGGCAGCTTTACTCTCAATGCAGAGATGTGGCTCCACTTAACCAGAGAGCCTGGAGAACCACTCAAGTTCTACCCTGTTTGAGTTTTTCAGAATTCTTTGCCACAGAAGAATTACTCTATTTTGTTTCTACAGTACTGAAAACTAAGAGCTGGCATTTACCAAGAGGTATCTCCACTCTATCAAGGGAAGCCTCAAATGGCAACTTGCCAAGGGTATTTAAATGCACCTGCTTCACTGAAGCTAGACGTGGAGAGACATCCAACAGCCGAGACAGCCAAAACAGATGGTAAGCACCTACCAAAGCCATGCTTAACTCTTATGTGGGATTTGTCAGCCATGTATTTCCAAGTACTTTGCAAAGGAAGCTCAAAATCATCTTTCACTTTGGAAAACCGGCAGAGAGACTTCTAGCATCACAAAGCAAAGAACCGGGACCAGAAACCAGCTCTCCTGACTGATGGATCATAGTATGAGCTTGACAAGAGTTTCTTGCGTGTTTGGGCCTTGCTACCGCATGAACAATATTAAGGATGGGATGGTGGCATGGAAACCTCTTTCATTCCTTTAGGCCACATCTAAGGCATGACATTTACCATTTTCTGCCTATGCTGTACATACTATGCAGATACATTGAAGACTTAATTCTCTAGGGCACCTTTAACCAGCACTAAATCAACTCAGGATTCTCCTTGCTGAGTCTTCATTCTCCCTTCACTTTCCTCTGCTCCACCACAAAAATACATGCCAACCTCCACCTGCTCCCCTCCAGCCCCAGAGGAGCAATAGAGTCCTGCCTCCTGTTCATGACTCTGTTCACCACCCCTTTAGAGGCAAGTCACAGCTGTGAACATGACATGACATTAAGCCTTAACCTGTGACTGCTCTGAAACTGCTCTGATTTTATCACAGCATAATAGTCCAAGGTTTTAAAATGTTAGAAAGATAACCTGTAGCAGCACCTTATTTAGCTTAACTGTCGTTGACCTTTACAATTTTCTTCACCATATTCCCATTTGATCAATATGTTTTTAAACCCCCTCCACCCAACAAATCTGAGAAGACCTTCTAAATGTATGTAATATTCTAATATACCTCCTGATTGTGTTATAAATACCTGCCACCACATATTTCTTCTGGATGCAGTTAGGCTTATTTTTACCTGAAACATTCTGGGAATGCAGTTGTCTCATTGGAAAGTTGACTGGGCAACAAAAACATCATTTTTAGTTTTTGGTAGTATATTTCTACCTCTGTACTGTTAGATTTAATCCTCAGATTACTTGAGCAGCTTCCAGTGAGAAAGCAATGACTTTAACTCTCTATTACTCTTGGCTCTCAAATTGTTAAGCTGGAGTTAAGCTATGGTAACAGCTTTTTCAATCTTTTCAAACGTGCACTTGAATTAAAAAGTGCAGTCAAGTTGGTAAATTTAAATTGCCTTGACTCTGAAAATGTCAGTTCAAGCTGAAACAAAATTGTTTTGAAAACTAGTAATTTAATACAAATTGAGTATGGTACAAAGTAAGCATATATTTGAATACGCAAACCCCATCTAATGCTATTCATTATACTCCCTGAGAACTTGTGAAATAAATTAATATTCTACACAACTCTTGTCTAGGAAACAATATCACATGTATTATCACACTAACAGAGAGGGAAAGTGAATAGTGCAAGCCTCTAAAGTGTTAGAGTTGAACTATATCCTATCTCTATCCCCTAACTCCCCATGTATGGTTCAAGAAACAGTGCAATGATTATGGCTGTTGGTTTGATTAGGCTGTATTGTAGTGTCTTCCTCCCTTTTGCCCTCCAAGAGCTAAAAGTTGCAAGTGGATTAGCCCAGAAGTCTTCCACAAATTTTCTTGGGGAAGAATCATGTGTACAAAGACCCCGCCCCGGCACTGTTTGCCAGCCCTCCACCTCCTCCTTACATGGATTCTGCTCATGGCCTCCCTAAATCTATCACATCCAAACATATTTTGTGGCAATAATACAGGAGCTGTTTCATATAATTCTGGTTATATTAGTTTATGCTGATCAAATTAAGCTGTACCCCTTGGGTACCAAAGGGACATCCTGCAATAAAGACTGGCCTGCAGATGGGCACTTGCCTCACCCACACCCAGGAAGCCAAAGAGCTTCTGTAAAGGTACTACAGTTAAGCTTACTAAAGAGAGCATATATAGGACACTGACCCTCCTGCCATTACTATCTGCCTGGATACACAGCCTTTTCTTAGATCTCTGTTCTTGAAAGAGGAGTGTTGAAATTGTTCTTGTAGACGTATATTTAAACTTTGTTCCTTAGAAGTGTTCTCTTATTTTAAATGACTTGAGCAATGAGGTTTCTGCCACCTACCTTGCAAGTTTTCTTCATATGGCATTCTTCTTTGTATCACTTGATCTAATATTTGATAATGTTCATTAATATTATGTACTGCTGTAATAATAGCTATTTAGTACTTTTTTCTGCAAATCTTGACTTCACTTGTTTTGAGCTAGTTGATATTCAGCACGGACAAGTGCAAAGTGATACACCTGGGGAGGAACAACTGGCACCATACCTACAGGTTGGGGAACTCCCCTCTTGTCAGTATAGAGGCAGAAAAGGATCTTGGAGTCATCATTGACTCCAAGATGAACATGG
>NW_017728906.1:135258809-135277972 GCF_001723895.1 Crocodylus porosus | reverse complement strand
GGATCTGGAACCAACTTCCAAGAAAAGTGGTGCTGGCTCCTACCTTAGGGGTCTTTAAGAGGAGGCTAGATGTACACCTTGCTGGGGTCATTTGACCCCAGTACTCTTTCCTGCCATGGCAGGGGGTCGGACTCAATGATCTGCTCAGGTCCCTTCTGACCCTAGAAACTATGGAACTATGATATTAATGTCTGGTGATTTTTTTTTTTGTCCTACACACAGTATCCAAAATGGTAATTTTTTCACTATAGCCTAACTGTACTTTTCTGATATTAATTTAGCCCCTTGTATATTTATCTTTGCAATGATTATTGGTTTTGTTATTATTCTTGGTGTCACTATAATTGCTATCGTATGTAGCAGTCTGTTTATAAATAAATGTGGATGAACAGAAGAAAACAAGCTACACAAGTAATGTAATGAGGTATACTTTGCATTTGACAGAATGTGCTATGCAACTGCACAGGGAGTTAGGGATACAGAAATATCTTTCACATTATATCCAGCAGCTCGAAGTTCCTTTGTGACAAGGTAAAGTCATCTTGATCACTCTGGGGGGCAAATTTTGTTCACAAATTGGGGTATGTGGCTTTCTGAAGTCAAATGTAAAGAGTTACATGGGAAATTTGTTTTCCTGTCCCAGGAAACTTTCTGTGATTTTTTTTTCAATTATTTTCCTTTTCCACACTGAAGTGGAACCAAGGTATTTCAAAACAGTCTGAAACTCCTGAGAAATAACCATTTCCAGAATAGCTAACAATCTAATAGTTAAGGCATACACCTCAGATATGAGAGGCACAAACTGACTGAGGCAGAGACTGAACCTGGAAAGAAAGAGATACTAAGAAGAAGATCCATTACATATCCAGATGTTTTGACCTTTTGATAAAAGAAACTGAGATTCCAGGCCCTTGTGTAAATAAGGAAGAACAAGGTTTTGAATTTATGTTTTTCATATCCTGCTGAGTGTCCTAACTACCAGACAACTGGCTATTCTACAGAAACATTTCTTCCTTTTCTCTATACCCAATCCAGCTTTTGAAAGAAATCCATTGTGAACCTATGAATCTCCCTCCCCTGCCTTCTCTCTGTTGTGGACTATACACAGATATTATTTTTGGAGTGGAATTAGCTGGACCTGGATGTCTCCTGGCACAGTTGGTTCACCTCGCTGGTCTACAGATGTCATCAATGGTGTCATCCCACAGGGCTGGGGCTCTGCTGCTTCCATAGCTTCAGGAACCCAAATCTGCAGGTAAGTGGCCCACAGTGTCACACCTCAACTTGCAAGCTTGTAGAAGCATGCCCTGAGTCAGGGTGCAGCAGTGTGATACATGTGCATGAATGGCACACAAAAAAGAAAACAGATATCCTCCCATTTATGGCATTACAAATGTGAGTACTATTGGGTGCAGCAATATTGTTGGGTGCTTGGAGCATGGAAATGAGCTGGGAGATCTGTTTTCTCCTGTTTTCTCATGCTATCAGAACAATTTTTAGGGTGGCAAAACAGTGATGTCTGTTTGTACCCTCTCATTCTCTTCTCCCCTCCCCGCCCCTTCCCCCAGCAATAAAACTGTAATTGAAACTGGCACGTCCTTGGAAAAAAATGGTTTCGATGAATTAGCATTTTCCAAAGAAAGACAATATAAAAAAAAAACCTGGTCATGTTTTCTTGTGTATTTTGGGAGATGATATAAGATTTACGAATCTGTTCAAGGATAAGATACTACTTAATTTTTGTACCTTGTAAAAGTTAAGAGTTCTTTAACCTTCATCACCTCAGCATTTTTCTTTTAATCAGGCAACATTTAAAAAGTATTCTCTAAAATTTACAGAAGAGCCAAAAGCATCCTACAGAAGAACCCTGTGAGAAGAAGGAAGTGATTTTGGGACAGGATCAAAGTCTGGCCTAGATACTTTTTTCTAAATGAACTTAGTACCTTGAAACTAGTTCAGCTATACAAAAAAGATTTGAGATTGGTTTGGGCTCAGTCTGCATGTGATATAGCAACTGAGTATAAAAGTTACAGAAAAAATATTAGAGCTGGTCAAGATTTTTTATTGAAATATTTTTTTAAAGTAAAATGCCTATTTTTTCAATCAAAACTTTCCATAGACAATCTGGTTACTACAAAATAATTTGATTTTTCTGTTGGGCAGTATGCAGAAACCAAAAAGCACAAGAACCTTCCAGGGAAACACTTAACCAGCCAAAATGAAACAAACAAATCCATTTCAATTTCTATCAAGAAGATATTTTTCTGGAAATCTTAGCCCAAAGAAAAAAAGAAAACCCATACATATTCGATTTTTATGTCCTAATGCAGGACGAAAGCAGGATTGGTTATTTATATATTTATTATAAAACACTAAAAACTGCTTTAACATGTTCAGAATATCTTAAAACTTGTTGGGAAAAAATGTAGAAAACTGTTTTTCAAATTATTTTGTTGGATCAACTTCCTGTTTATAACTATGTTGATTATAGTGAGGGCTTAGGAGGGGCATAGGCTTGGATAAGCCCAGCCGAGCTCTGTTGATTTACAACAACAACAAAAATCCTGGCCTTTGTATCCTTACTCTAGTAGAAACAAATGACTACATACACATCCATATATACCCAGCGGTATTCACTAGAAAAGCAGCATTTCTTTCAGACTTTCAAATAATTTCCATTCACAACATCTCCTCAGAAAATGCCAGCAAATTAAATAATTAGATATACACTCATGGTTGACAGTTTAATTTGTTTTAATGAGGACAGTAATATACCTGTTTTCAGCACAAAGAAACATTGTGCTTTGAGAAAACCACATTGTGTTGTCTCACAAAGAAAGTGGAGCAGGGACAAGTACTGAGAATATAATACAAGAAAATGAACATATGACAAAAATCTTTTGTTAGTGTCATTTTATTTATGTACAATACACATAAAAGGTTGTCAGGGCATAGTACTCTTATTCTTACTAGTTCACTACAGAGGGAGGATCATAACTTAAAAGAGACACGCTTTAAAATACATTTCACCGTTCTTTCCCATCATGTGTGAACCAACAGAATTAATCTGCTCCCAGCTATTATTTCAACTGCTTAAATAGTAGCATTTTTATTCATATTTTTGTCGCAAGTTTAATAGCGGCAAAAACCTGAAGAACAGAAACTGCTGTGTCAGAATTGTTTCACATAAAAATGGTTATGGTTACCTAGGCAACAAATACCAGCCCAAATTTTGTGCAGATTGCCATAGTAGCTAGTTCCATGGAAGATGGAGGATGCAAGACCAGCATTGGGCCCAGAAACACTGTTGAATATACACTGTCCATTTAGAACCACTCCTTTTGGCTAAGTGAAAGGAAGGTGCAATTTTGGCTGTCCTGGAAAGGACACCACTTTAGCAAGTGCCGATAAGGTGCTGATTATTTGGTTCCACAAACAGTGGTGCAATTCCGGGCCCAGCATGCAAAGCTCCACTAAGGCCATGTCCAGACAAGCGGGGGCACACACTTGTAGTGACACAAATAGTAGCAGCACATGTAGCAGCACATGTTTGTGCCACTCTGCACTGCAGTACATGCCCCTGCACTTGTCCTTTGTTGCAGGCCATGCCCAGCTCCTGGTCGGGCTCCATTGATGCATGGGGGGCTGGCCAAGGTACAGTGTGCCTCAGCATAGGGTCTCTGCAGCACAAGGAAATGGCAAAGCAAGCAGCTCTGGATTGCTTGTTCCCTGTCTCCACGTTTGTCCTGGCACATACTACTTTTGCATGCTTTGTACTGCTTTTTTTTCCCAGTTTTGGTTTTTTTTTTGCTACCAGGAAATTCCAGTAGCAAATTTTCTGTCTAAGCTCCAAATTATCAGTGCTGCATGGGATTTAACATGTAACAAATCACATGGTCTGTGGTGCCACAGACCTCACATGCCTGCACCCCATCTGAGTCAGCACTTCTATCTGACCACTTGTTGACCGATGCTAAAGTAGGTTAATTACAGGAGCAATCTGAAGTTTTCCCCCTCAGTGGATCTGGACCACTGAAAAATACCTTGTCACATTAATCTTGGCTTGTAGCATTTCCCTATATTATTTACTGCAAGGTGTAGAGAGTAGTAAATAGCACGAATATACTTATGTTGCTTTTGGATCAGCCCTTAATGCTCAGTTTCCACATCCATGCATTTGCTACAACTAGGGTCTGTAAGCAGAGTTATGACAAACTGTGAACTGAGTCTTACTAGCAGTGTCTACAGAAGTGACGGACTGCATAGGTGTTACTATGCAGTCTTTTGGCACTTGCATAACCAAGTACTTAATGACTGAGCAGTAACTCATGTTACTATGCAATGGCATCCCCACACATTTTTTTTCTGACCCTACTGCGCAGTACCAATGAGCTACTGTGTAGTATCTTATTACTACCGTGAAGCAGCAATGCATCATGGCCCCCAATGCTACCATGCAGTTGCAACGAGCTACTGCACAGTAGCATCTAGTATAGATGCAGCCACTGAGAATTAAATCCTTGACAGTGTTTTCTGTTGGACGGGACAGGGTTATTCAGTCTATAAGTAAAGAAGGCATCTTTCATGTCCATATAAAAATGATGAGTTCTGAAGATTATGTTTTAAATGGCTGAAAGGCAGAGGAATTCCAGTACAGTCAAATATAGTTGGGAAAATCTTCTATTAAATCAGATGAGGGCATTTGATGTAGCATTATGCTATAAGATGTGCATAGTACACATGCATGCTCAAACACAAAGTACATGAAAAAAGCATATAAATTGCAGGTATTGAGCCCAAATAACACCCCAAAAGTAAGCTTTCTTGACAGAAATTATACATGTTTAAAAATTAAACAGAATTAAAACGAATCCAAGACTGCAATAGTTTAGGGATCTATGATTTCCTGCTGCACTTTAATTCTTAATTTCTCACTATCAATTTACTTCAATTATATCCTCCCCCAAATTCTCTAACCCCTATTTTAATTGGCCCTCTGACCTCTCAAACACCTTTTCATTCATCTCTTCCATTCTTTTAATGTTCCACTTGCCTGCCTCAGAGCAGTCATTCCAGGATTGGATGACGCCAGATAGTCCACATACATTTCAGTCCTCTTCACTTCTTTATATGAACCCCATTGTTCACCTCCCTGGACTACTACCTGACTAAATATCATAAATTATATAACAGATAGATACCAACTGTTTTAAAATCATCTTTTCTTGAAGGAGAATTTTTTGGGAATTTCAATGAGAGTGTATTGTATATCACTTGTTCTTCCATTAATCTCTTATGTAATGGTGACAACCTCATAAGGAGCATATGCTGCCTTTTAAGTATAATGAACATTTGTAACAGATGCATACTGAAGTTAAACTTGTATTGCTCTACCAGAATTCCACCAATAACTTCTGAATAATTCATTTATTAGACTTCAAGCTACAATGTAACCTGTAATTTACTGCATAAGATGCGATAAATCACAAAAGATGAGCTCTTCAGAATCTTTTGGAGAGTCATTAGGTATTCACTTCACATGCTTTCCTATACAAAATACCTTACAACACTTAACATCCTTGTAAAGGAAGTCCTAGCTCTAGTTATTAATATCTTTATTTAAATGCAGATCTTGACTTTCCCTAGAGACTGGTAAAGCTCCATGCATATAACTACCAAGTGAAAAGCAAACTTTGATTCATATCCACAAAGAAAGGACTTGTCTAGCTTCTGTGTCTTTTGAAGAGAAGATATATGTTTGTACAAGTCTTCTTTTATACTATAGCTACAACAGGTCACGAAAAAGGAAAGTTTTGTTCTTGTCACAAGTAACTATGCAGACTACCCACTTTAAATATGTTACTTTAATGATAATGATACCTAGCTCTTGTATGGAATGCTTTACTGTTAGAGAAGTGAAGTGACTTAACAATCTGAGTTCATAAGCTATGTTGGAGGTGCCATGTTATCAGTTAAACATATCGTTAGAGGAGGGTAAGCAATTCATTTTTTAAACAACATTTACATCCTAACTCCATAGTTGAGAGGGACATAGGCAAGCTTTTGGATACCACTGTACCCTTCCCACGTCTCTGAGAGGGGGCAAAAAGGTAGACACAGCAGAACACCCCCCAAAAATATCCCTTAAGAATTTCAGATATTTTTGTAGCATTCTAAAGTATAAGTGAAATGCAACTAATAGAGAGGGAAGACGTATTTCACTCTTGGCCCTGGACTCCTTGATTCTTTTCTTCACTCTGGCAGTAACATGCAGACTGAAGTAAAATGTACCAAAGAAAAAGTGCACAAATCTAAAGATGCCAGACAAGATTCTGTCTCCCTTAAAGTGGTGTAAATATGGAATACCTCTGCTCTGGAAAAGCAGAGTGAACACCCGGGATCCTGGTTTTCTCTGATTAAACTGAAAATTGGGATTTTTTTTTTAAATGTAATCCCAAATCCACATTTTCCCACGGCTAAAATGAAATACCACTAATATATAAAGATCGTTATTAGTATATATTAGTGGTGTTTCCTTTTAATCATGTAAAAATGTGGATTTGGGGTTAATTTTGAACTCAAAATTGGGGATTTTTGTAGAAATCAGAGAAAACCAGGTTCCCTGGTTAACACATATCATCATGTTTAATTTGTCCCATTATTGTTAGTTGTGTGATTCAACTGACCTTTGGACCTCTGATCAGACCAGTAAGTGAAATCAGAGTAGTTAATCCATTCCTGATTAGTGTGAGAACAGAGCTGACCACCAACATTTAGTACACACAATGATTGCAAGGTGAGACCTAAAGTCATGGAAACAGAGTGTTTAAAAAGGAAGTTTCACAGGGAGTTTCAGCATTTCTTTTATTAAATACAGTTCTTTGCTCAATACTATGCTATCAAGTATTAGTGGTTATGAATTGCATGATGCATGCTACATTTTCTTCCTTCCTGAAGCCAAAAATATTTCTGTTTGTGTGAAGCTAGTAGGTAAGCAATGCCCCCCTCCCCCAAAAAAAAGAAGAAAAGAAAAGAAAAAAGATTTCTTATAGGGAAAGACAATGACTGATGTTCTGGAGCATCTGAGTTGATGAGGAGTAATTGAAAAACTTAATTTCAGAAGCATCTCCAACACAGATTCAAGAAAGGAACAATGAGGAAAAAGAAAGGAGACTTGGTAACATATAACTAACAGAGGCAAGGTGACCTTCTATACAATTGGAAAGAACCAAAACAGCTTTTAGAATTTTTTTAATTGGTGTTCCTCCCAGAAGACCCAAAACTGAACCTTTTTTTCACTCAGCCAGCAAGACTGGCTCTAAATGGACAATGTATATTCAATGGTGTTTATGTGGTAAGTACTGCTCTTGCATCCTACATCTGCCATAGAACTACCCTTAGTATAAGCTAAATACCCTAAATGTAGCCTGAACATTTTGCTACCAAAAGCTTGTCTAATATCTTTCCCAACTATGTAGACTGTCAAAAAAATAAAAAAGATGTTACCAAATGAATCCTGTTTCTTTCATATTCCCTAGACCATCACAGATACAACAATACTATGACTCTTTTATGCAACTCAAGGCAAATGAAAATGAGAAGGCTATAATCACCAGAGAAAGAGGACCAGGTAGAAATCTACAGAGCTCAGAGCCACATGTTTGAATAGTTGTTAACATGTTCTCTGAACAGAAATTGCAGAATATATCTCTGGTATAATGAAACAGAATGGGCATGTCTACACAAGACGCTGACTGCACAGTAGCCTGATACTACTGTACAAAAACTGTGACATGACACTACTGTGCAGTAGTATTAGGCTACCAATGCAACTGATTTTAACAACTGGTTTTAACATACAGCAAATGAAAAAAGGAGAGAAGTAGTGGCATGCTAAAAAGATGACATTACCCATTTCAAAGCCATTGAGAGCTCAAAAGAAAACAATCTTAAATGCTCAAGGGTTAATGCTCTAACAGAAAAAAATGTGACGCAAGATGCTGGTTGGTGTTTGCTACAGACCTTCAGATAAAACTAGAGAACAATTTTTGTCTTTTCAGCCCCTATTTATAATGCGTAAGAAAAACATTTGTATTAATCTAAGGGATTTCAGTTTGAGTGATTTATGTTGGAGGTTCCATGTTCATCTGTACTAAAACATCCTTGGAGTGTCTTAAAATTATGAGAACTCCAAAATGTGCTAAAAAACAGAGGAATTATTTATTAGACCTCATCATGAAAGATGAAAAGGAATTTATCTCAGACCTAAAATGTATTGGCCGTTTAGGTGCAAGTAATCATGATTGAATTGCACTTGATATGTGGAAACACGATTTCATCCAAACCAACAAAAGATGTATTTGCTGCTTTAAAAAGACCTATTTCACTGTGTTGAAAAGAACTACTAGCCAAAGCAGCTGGGGGTAGGAAATAACAACTAAAAATGTAAATGGTACTTTGAAACTGTTTAAGAACATTTTATTACTAATCAGAAAGACATGATCCCACTACAGAGAGAGAAGTCCAACCAGCAGTGAAGTCTGATTGAGAGGAAATGAAAGCAACTGTAAAACTAATACCTAAAAAATTTTAAAAGGGGTATTTATAGCAATAACTATAAATCAAAAAGTAGGAATTGAGGCCATGCTGCTTGGGCAGTATAGGTTGAGGCGCTCTACCCTAGAAAGTGGTTCTTAAAAGGACTTGGTTGGATTACTGGTGCTCTCAATGAAAAGCTGTAGTCAAAATAATTACCATACAACTGCAATTGGAATACTAGATGTAGTTCTAGTGTTCACACTTACAGAAGGATCTAGATGTTGAAGAATGGAAGAGAACTCATAAGAATAATTAAAGGATTGGAAAGCATGCCTCATAGGAAACAATTTAAACAGCTCAATCTATTTAATTTATCACAAAAAATCTACTAATCTATGAAATAACATTACAATCTATTGACCTGACAGGTAAGAATACCGACCTAAACAAAGTTACAAACAGTATTAACTTTAAGGGAAGCACGCAGTCAAGGGAAATAGACTCTGGACTGCAAGTCGTGAACATATACATTCTAATCAAATCTCCAATACTAGTCTATACGATCTTACAGATTCGTAGATGTAGGATCAGAAGGGACCTAAGTAGATCTTCAAGTTCAAACCCTGCCCTGCGCAGGAGAGAATACTGGGCTCATATGGCCCCAGCTAGGTAATTATCTAGCCTCCTCTTAAAGACCCCCAAAATAGGAGCCAGCACCACTTCTCTTGGAAGTTGGTTCCAGATCCTAGCCACCCTGACTATGAAATAGTGTCTTCTCATGTCCAGCCTGAGGCTTGTCATTTGACTTTTCCATATATCAAATTCTCCATCTATGAAATAGGGAGTGCAGTGCTTGCCACAAAGCATTCTTCTGAGGATATTTAACATTTGTTCTGCATTTTGAATGTGCCAGAGTAAGTTCCATTATTAAATCACCCAAAAGCTTAGCAACTAAATTAATAATAGTGATGGACTTATATCTGAATGTCTCCAAGCTCCCAAGTGAATAGTAGCAAACTAAAACAGACTTCAAAAGCACAAAATAGAAATATAAATTTACTGGGCTAATTCAATCTCTGGTTTGCTATTCCTGAGACCGTTGGAATTACACAAGCTTTGGAATTTTCTGATTTAATGACTGGCACCAATGAGATATGGATTATTAAATGTCATATTCAAGTTAGGCACTTAAAGTAATGAAGTCAGTGAGAATGTATACAAATGTAAAGAAATGAGAACTTTCTTTTGAAATTACTTTTGTATTGTTATATCTTATTATTTGTATTGTAGTAGACACAAGTGCACAATCAGGTTTAAAGCCTTAATGTATTAAATGAAAATTTACAGTGCCTCTCTTTTCACTTGTAAGGTTTGTAAAGTAGAACGTGAAGCAATGTGAAGCCACTGAGAATCAAAATTGGAACCTAATGTGTCATTTTCAAAGTCAGTTTCTAGAACATAATCACTGTTCTTCTGTGCAGGTGTAGTTAACACTCTGAAAATGACATGCCACTAAAACAAAAGGCCCTCCACTCAGTGGTGGGAAGAAGGGGTTGGAGAAAATGAGAAAAAGTCCTTTAATATGAACTGGCATACCAAATGAAGCAAACTCAATAAAAGGGATACAAAGCATTCAGAAGCTGCACTTATTCAACATTAAAAAGAAACAAAAGAAAACAAAGCCAACCAACAAATTAGGTTTGGTCTCATATCCCTCAGACAATTAAGTTAATTTAATTGTTTTGTATCCTCCCCACCCTTCTCCTCTTTCCCTGCCATCCTCAAGTAAAGCATTCAGGATAGCATACATTAGTTTTATAGTGGAAAAGTCTCTTCTTGTGACAAAGCTTTATCTATTCCTTTATTCTGGGGTTTATTTCAAGTAGCTTTTTCCTGACAGAGGGCATATCTACATGAGATGCTTACTACACGTCAGCCTAATAACACTGTGCAGTAGCATGGCGGTTAAAAACTCCGCTAATAGCCTACTGCTCAATGTTATTAGGCTAACTTTGCACCAGTGCTACTGAACAATAACTCTAGTTACTGTACATTTAGTTAGTACTTCATTAAGCAAGTACTAAACTAAATGCTCAGTAACTAAGGTGCATTAATAAATATGTAGATGCACCCAGAAAAGAGCGAATACACAACATGCAGGCCAGGTACAGATATCACACATCGACTAGTTTAAAAATGGTGGAGCCTGGTGTAAGATAGACCTGGATGGATGTAGTATCAGACTTAATAGATTTCACTTATCAAATTTCTCCACCAGATCCCCTCTAGACCCAAGTTAAGTCATAGTCTGCTGACACCCCAAGTGCTTTTGTGGCCCTCCTGACTCTGCCCTCTTAAAGAAGAGGTGAACTGGAATCTGGCTCATGCTCAACTGCTCTGAGCTGTCAGTCACATGTGGTGGTGGCACAGGGGCAGAGGACCATCTGTAGTTTTGAATGTTTCTATTTTTTCCCTAGGTAAGGGACACCCTCCACAGAAGGAAGAATTGGATCTCTCTGAGCTCTGGCCAACAGCAGGTACTAGGCAACAGGGCAGGGCAGGCATAGTGAACAAGTGAGCAGTAACTGAGAGTTGCCATGCCCCATGTACGTGGAGCCCAGCAGAGCCATACATAGCATGGCAGGGCAGAGAGCCTACCTGCAGTCACCACCTCCCTGTGCAGCTGCTGCTGTTACTGCTGGTGCTTGGCAAGACATGGGGCTTCAGAGTGTGTGTGTCCAGCTTGGCCCCAGGCAGGGCCAGAGTGAAGTAGGACAGGGAGCAGAGCTACTGGTGCTGGTGCTTGGCAGGGTGTGGGGTGCCGGGGAGGGGGGAGTGGTGCATGTGTGTGTGTCCAGCCTGGCCCTGTGTGGAGCCATGGCATGGTGTGGCAGGGAGCAGAGCTGCTGCCACTGCTGCTGGCTCTGGCACTTAGTGGGGCATGGGACTTGGAGGGGGAGGGTGCCTGTATATATGAATATGTGTGTGTGTGTGTGTGTGTGTGTGTGTGTGCGTGTCCATGTCTATGTCCAGCCTGGCTCTAAGCAATCCTTCCCTGCACCCCTCCCTTCCCTACCCCTAATTCACAGCAGATCCAGGTGGAACAGGCACCTTCAGCTCCTATTGCAGCTCCTGGGAGATGACTGTGCCTAGCCTGCCCCAGATGGCACTTGGCAGTAGGCTCTTCTGCCTGGATCACGGTCCTCAGGTATTCCCAACCCGGGCTGGATCCTTCACTTGTCCTACAAACTGTCCCCTGGACTCCCAGTAGTTCACTCCTTCCCTCCCTCTCTTGCTTGGCTTCAGGTTGTGGAGCTCCCCACAGTGATTCCCCAGAGGTGGAAAGCATTGGAGGCTCCTGAACAGCCTCCACTGTTCAGCAGCCGCTGTTTGCCTTCAGCTCTGAAGCTGCAGATAAAAAACAAGGTTACCAGCATATTGGATCTGCTGTGGGCAGCAGCTGCTGCCAGACCCAAGCCACCCACACGGGAAGGCCCTTCCCCACTTTTTTCTCCCTTCTTCCCATCCCCCTTCCCTTTCCTCAAAGTCAGAACCCAATGCCAGAGTTTTCTGCTGCTTGCCTGGCTAAACTACTCCCACCTTCCCTTTGGGAGCTGCGGGGGTTTAAGCCAGAGCTAAAGGCAGTCTTAGGTAGAGTTTAGAGTCTTGAATTGTATGGAAAGGTTTGGATAGCACTGAGCTGGGAGACGTAGGAGCATGCCCCCAAGATGCTGGCCTCCGCCAGGGCAGGAAGCTTGCATTCTTCCCACTCTTTTCACTGAAAGGTGATCACGTGCTCTGTTCTCTCCTGAACTAACTTAGGGCACTTAGAGCACAGCACACAACTTAGATCATTCCCCCCTCAGGTTTTTTTAAAGTTTGCACCTAGTTGAAGAGTCTTCCAAAAGTGGAAAGTGCTATAAGAAAGCAGAGAAATGGGTGAAAATGGAAGAAATGAGAACTTGCACATTGTAAAAGAAAGTGAAGGTAGAGGGGGAAATGAGGATTTTATGAACAGTTTAAAACTCTTAAGAGAGAGGATGTCTACATGACTGTCATAATATAAATGTTATGGAAAACTAACTTAGCTTGCAAGTTGTTTTCTTTTTTCAGAGCTGGATATAAATGGTAAGAAATATTTTTTGTTATTAAGTTTTGAACGAAAGCTGAAAAAAATGTTTATTCCTCTTCAATAAGCTCTTGAAAGTTGGCTGTGGAGTGGAATGAAATTTTCATTAACATTTTCATGGCAATAATAATATACATTTTGTCCAAAAAAATAAGAAAAATATGGGTTTCTTTTGTTCATGTTTTGACTGTTCAGATAAAATTTTAGTTGATATGAGTTAATAAATGGTGTCATCTTACATTTAAAAAAGGCTCATTCTAAAAGTCTTGGCTGCTTAAATATATGTATAAAACTACAGTGTGAATAATGTATTTTTAGAGTACAATGAGAAAAGAAGAAAATCCACTTAGAGAAGATGGTCCGCACTACATTGCAAGTATTCTTGGAAAATCTAAATATAGCTTTAAAGATCTAAGAAGTTACTAAATTGCCTGAATTTACAGTCTCTTGCAGTTTTCTGAAAGAGCAAAATAGTATCAAAAGCTGACAGTAATTGTCAGCTGACCTTTTTCTTTAGACTTAGTCCCATTAAATGTTACAACAGTAATCAATTGTTAGGAACGTTAGGAGAAAAACAAGGAAATACAATTAATTTCATTAATAACATTTTTGAACTGTTACAGCTCAAAAAGGCTATGTATTTCTTTTTTTTTTTTAAGGAGAACTGGACAGAAAAATAAAACCTTCTGTTAACATTACTAGTGATAGAATAAGTTAGAATCAGAATAATCATCTGATTTTACTTATCTAATTCTACTCCCTTTTCAAAGAGGCCCTATATTTTCACAAGTACTCACAGTGTTGTAGGTCTAAACAAGATCCACTGTAAAAAAAAAAAAAAAAAAAGCCCCAAGCACAACTTAAAGCCTTCATTTGACTTTAAAGATGGCATGTGCTATGTGTTCAGTTCCCAAGTACAAGGCTTCTCCCTATCTATATTTTAAGATTCATTGTATTACTACAAGCTTGCTTTGGAAATTTCACAGATGAATATTTTATTTTTGTTGCTAAAAGCTGAAATTTAAATCACTCCGGCAGAGCTGCTGTGTAGAATTAATCATGCCTGTTAGGCACAGTCTCACATTGTCCCATGGAGACTCTGAGGAGTATTGTACCTAAAGATGATGCAGCATGCATTTTGTGAGCCTAACCAGAAGAGGTGGTTACTATATCTATACTGTGCGGCCAAGGTCAGACATCCTCTCCCCTGCTTATGGCACCCTTTATGAACCTAGGAAGTTTTGTCCAGGTGAATGAATTTAAATAGGAGGAATTCAAGTGTTGTGGTTGTGTAGATGGGGCATGGCAAGGCAAAACAGAAGAAAGGCCCCTATGTCCTGCCACTTCTTGAAGAATTGCTCAGGAGCCATCCCCACTGTCATTTACTTCTTTCAGCCTAAACCACCTTGTGAGCACAAGTCAAATCCCATGTGGATGACTGTTCAGCTTTTTCCTGGTAGTTCTTTTCTTTTCTAACAATTTAATGTAATGTTTAACTATTGTATCTCTCCTATGGGATTCTGAAGCCTTAAAAGATTAATTAACTTAACCTCAAAACCTCCCATTCTCTGGATGAGAGAAACATTGAGCCAACTAGTTTGCTGGACATTGTTTTTTGTGTAGTAGGGCCATGCAAACTTCAGTCCCTGATTTGGTGGAAATTTGGCCTGATTCAGTGGCTGAATCTCCAAATCGAATCAGGAGACCCTTTAATCTCTCTGAATTGAATCATAATTCTCCAACTCGATTCAGAAATTCAGAAAGATTTATGATTAGGACATAGACACAGCTTTAAATGTTTCAAAGCACTCCTGTGGGACACTCCATCTGCCCCAGCATTGCAGTATTCATGAGCCCTGCCTGGTACCTTGAGGTATGTAGAAAAAACATTTAAAGCTGTGTATACAGCCAAATCACTGATTCCCCGAATCGGCACCGAATCTGTAGATTCAGATTCAGCTGAATTGAATCAGGGACAGTGATCTGAATCAACAAATTGAATCACTGTCCCTCATTTGGGCCAAATCTGAATCAAATATGTCCTGTTTTGCACACCCCTAGTGTATAGTTTTGCATAAAGATGGTGCTTTGCCTGGTGGACCCAGCTACTGGTCAGGCTGTTTATAGGCATTTCAATTATGCCTTTAGCAGACGGAACAAAGGAAAAAGAATTTCAATTAATTGTTTTAACTCAGAATAGTCTCTTCTATGTCTACACTGGTGGGAAACAACATTCTTAACTTTAAATTCATATATTTTACTGACAAGAGAATACACTTCATTTTGTATTTTCATTACATATTTTTGTTGTGGCATCTTTTATTGCTTTGATAATGAATTTTATGCTGACCTGAGGCTAGCTATTTTTATTACAGGGTGTTCCATTTACTGTTCATCTGAGATAAAACCAAGCACTCGGTTTTGCTTTACGGTCCCATAGCTCAAAACAAGAACTGCTCAC
The DNA here is from genome assembly GCF_001723895.1 of Crocodylus porosus. NCBI lineage: Eukaryota > Metazoa > Chordata > Crocodylia > Crocodylidae > Crocodylus > Crocodylus porosus. The sequence continues at coordinate 135,262,844 of NW_017728906.1, read as the reverse complement.
CTTTTAAAACAAAAGAGGTTTCCCTCAGGGTACAATAATAATATACATTGACAGTACAGTATATACAAACTAATGTCAGCCTTGGGAGACCTGCTCACTATCTTTCATACTCAGACATACAAACACATGGTAATTCAGTCTGATTTTATGAATGTGTCACCTGACCTTGTAGTTAGAGGGTGACATTAGGCAGTGCTACTGAAATCATCTAATGCAGGTTGAGAATGACTGCAGTATGTCTCTAAAGACAGATGAGTTGGCAGCTAATGTTATAAATTACCATCATGTGCCATTCACAGAGGATAGGAACCTCATCCTGCATGACAGTCATTGATCTGATGCAGAACTAAGATGCAACCTTTGATGACATTCCTTGAGGATAAAAGGTTGTTTCACATTTAGTTATGAATAATAAGGTCATGTTTTAATTAAAGTAGTACCTCAGTGGAATATTAGGGCAATGAACATGTACAAATTAGTATGACTGTTACAACAACTGTTGCTGGGATAACAGCCTAGTACTCAAGATGATAATGCAGAGAAGCAATGCAATTATATTAATGAGGCAAATATCCCATCTTATTAAAATAAGCTGAATTTTACACACACATTTAAAAAGGTAGCTTAGATTGACACCTAAGCTGGCAAAACAAGAAAATTTGGTTTTTTGGCAAGTTATTATATAACATTTCAATACTTAACAATGTATTAATTTCAGATTGTCTAATCTGAGAGCTACTTACTGAAATATTAAAGACTATCTCAACCCAAACTTAACCTAAGGGCTAAGAAGCTGAAAAATTTGCTCAGCTGCTTAAGCAGCTATTCAAATTTTTTTGATGGAAATTCTTTTGTGTCCATACACTGAATATTGCCTGATACTATACAGCATTCTGAGAACAGAGTTGGTTAAATAATGAACAAATATGTTCACAAACATAGAATTCAGAAATACTATTCACTAAAACTTAAAACAAACATTTTTCACAAATAAATATAGCTGTCATCCAATCAAAGACTTTCATGAGCTTAAAGTTAAGCACATTTCATGTCATTGACAGAAATGGGATACCTTGTGCTTAAAGTTAATGACATACTAAATTGCTTTGCTGACCCAAGACTCTACATTATAAGCTCCTTCCAAGAGAACATGATGTAGGAACCACTCTGAGGGTAGCTGGAGAACACCAGTTGGCGAAGACCCCCAATATTGGGTTGTGTTCCTTCCTAACTAAACATCAGCCAACCATGGGAAAGTTCTGAGTGGACCACTGAGCTGTTGTTTAACTATAGTACATTAATTTAATTTGGTATCTGGGGCTGTCTATTGGTATTTACTTCCTAAATACAGAAAATTACAGACCAACTACTGGACTTCTCAAGAACCGACTTCTCATCCAGCAAAGAGCACTGAAGGACCAAGGTGCAGCCTGAAGATTTAAGAGCAAGGACAAGAAAAAGCTATTGGCAAAGTAGGAAAGCTGTCTGCATAACAAACTTTTTTTAAAAATTTATTTCAACAAACAGGAGATGTGTCCTTTTCCTTACCCACTTTCCCAGGGTGGCCTCAATACAAGCTAAGTTATGCAATTATTATGCAATTAGTCTTCTGTCAGTTATTACATGAAAGACAGGATATAGATGCAGTATATACTTAATAGCTTTAAAAAATACTTTGTATCATAGTAACACCAGTTTTTTTCCATAATTAGCAAATATTAAAATTATTTGAACTCAGTTATGCAGGAGATACCCAATCAGGAAAGATGTGGGTTCTAATGCCACAGGTGGCCCATTTTACAAGCTTGCTTTAAAAAGAAGCTACTGTAGAGTTTTTTTTTAAAAAGCCCTGTAAAGCAAACTGGGAGGAGGAGAGATTATGAAAATGATCTGTCTACCTCCCACGGTGCACAACATCAGATTCTCATTGACTTTAGACTTCCTCATAGACCTGAAACAAATCAGAATTATTTCAGGCAAAGTAACACATCTGGTATAGCTGTAAGTTTGAGTCAGCTGCAGGAGGAAACCACCTATTGTGCATGAAGACTCGCTTTCTGAATTGCTCTACAACATCAAACATCACAACTGGGTTGGTCGGTGTATATGCAGCCTCCTCTATAGTCATGAGCTACAACTTTCTAAGGCAGATCTTTTTCTAATGAATGGCCCCTTTTATTTTGGTTTGATCATTTTGACAAGCTATTCCAATAAAAAAAAAATGCAAAATGCTCTTACACACGTACTTTGCATATTCTCTGTGTTCCGGCTAAGTTCAGACTGTAGCTATGATTGCAAAATTAACATCTAGCCTAGAAGATTAAGACCACTTATGATAGCCATATAAAATGCTCTCAAGTGTATGTTATTAGCTAAATTTTCAGGTCATTGTGTGTTTCCTATCATTTAGCATTCAAGCCAGTTTCATGATACCAGATGCATGTGCATTATTTAGCGAAATGCCTTATTGATTTTTCTTTCTTCCAGCTTTTGGGGGGTGGAATAGATTTCCTGTTTAAAATACTAAAGAATTCTGCTAGCATGAAGACATGCTTTGGAAATAGGTAAATATATTCTATAACATAGCATTTTGTATTTTATAGTGGCAAAATACTTTCTTTTAACTAAGTCTTTGTATTAGCAAAATTGTTAAGAGTTGTATCTATTAAGGTTATTTATTATTTATCTAGGTTAGTGCTCATATTTTGTGTATTGATACATCCACCTTGAAGACTTTGGATATGGATGTGGAGATATAAAACATCCACCAGCATATGCTATGGCCCCAAAAATATGGTGACAAAGGAATGGAAAATGTAACTTTAAAATATGAGATGTAGTTAGTTTGGGCATTACTATTACTTAAGGAGTTGGAGGAGTTTTGTATGCTTTTTGTTGGTTTTGGTTTTTTTAAATTCTAGGTTCACTATGGAATAAATATACTTTATCAATAGCATGCTGAGTTCCATTTTCAAGGGATGCATAACCTTACCCAGCTCTTTCAACCTTTAGCTTTGGGTACCTTCTTTCAGTGCTCCAGTTCCTTAAGCAGAACTATATTGTAAGTCACCTATTTAAACTTCATAATCATAACAATGATCTATTTATCTTGCAATTGGAAACTCTCCCAGTAGGTGCCCAGAGGCTTTGCAACTTTAACTGAAGTACAAGGACAAGAGAAAAAAGAAGATGATCAAGGGAGATCCCCACTGTGTGATAAAGTTTTAGCAGTTTTATACAATGCCAAGTGTTAAGTCCTTCTGGGTTTCCCTGACACCTCTACTACAATGCATCGCTATTTCCAAATGCACATGCTCACTCTGTCTATAGTCTCACTCGTTGATTAAGCGATTAGATGCTCCTTCACAAGTGGGTAAGAGCATATACTGGAAAGTTGGAAAGACAAAATTTTAAGAACTGCTCTCCACGACAGGTACCTAGAACAAGGGGCCTTCATTGGACAGAGTAACACCTGCAAGGCATGAGTGTGGCTGTAGAGCTGGAAGGTTGCCACAATTAAAAGTCCTAAAGCTTAAATAAGGGCCATTTAGGCCATAAGGAGTGACTACTAGCTCACAGTTCCAGCTGGATACTAGTAGATCTGCTGGTAGAGATCTAGATCACCGGTAGATCTGCTGATAGATCTGCTGGTAGAGAGAGACACCCATGGAGAATGAAGTATTATGGAGTTACAGAGCCAAGGACCCAGAGACCCAGAGGGGTTGGTTAAGTTGGAAGAGGATAGTGAGAGCACTCCAGGACTCAGGGGCTACTCCCAATCAGTAACAAAGGAACATCAAGGTGTGGCAGATGAGATCAAAAAGGAGAAGATGTTATATACAGGACTGGGAGTGCAGGCAGGATTACAGTGGCCCTTGGGGGCACCAGAACCACCCAACGGACTGTCTTGCTACAGATATAATGCTATAATTCTACTGTAGCTCTAATGAAAAGCCATTTGACTTCAAAAAAGCTTTTGATTTGGTATCCCATGATCACCTCTTGGCCAAACTGGCCAGTTGTGGCCTTGGCTCC
>NW_017728906.1:135244143-135258798 GCF_001723895.1 Crocodylus porosus | reverse complement strand
TGGTCTGGAACAGTCTGCCAGCGGAGGTGGTTCAAGCACCTACATTGAACACCTTCAAGAGTAAATTGGATGCTTATCTTGCTGGGATCCTATGGTCCCAGCTGACTTCCTGCCCTTTGGGCAGGGGGCTGGACTCGATGATCTCCCGAGGTCCCTTCCAGCCCTAATGTCTATGAAATATATGAAATTAATATTCATCTTCTGTCCTGGTTTCAGGAAAAGAGTTTCTCTGCCATTCCTTCATGATCTGGACTCCAGAAAAGTTGAATAAAAACTAGAGACCCATCTATGTCAGATGGATCACTGTGAATGAGACTATATAGAATGTGGGAACTCCAATTACTTAGAACAGAGGGCCTGAGGGCAGTGTGACTGTGGGATTTCAGGCTGAGTATCCCATCCTGAAATGGAAGGGAATCATACTAAGAAACATGGAGAATATGAGCAATGTATTTATTATTCTCCTTAGGTATTGGCTTTGGCTATGATTTTACATATGCTACTTGTTATGATTATATTGATTATTAAGTCAACAGAAAAGTATCTCTAGGGACCGCAGATCTCTTTACCACGGCTCAGTGATATTAAAATGTCATTACTGAATCACCAACTTTTTGCCCTACTGTAATATTATTCTCTGTTGATTGCCTGCCTGAGTTGAAATTTGAAACTGTCACCCACAGACTTGCAAAAGTGATTCAACTTCACTTATAAGGAAAGTGAAATTAAATATTCATTCAAGGGCTGCATTTCAAGTTCAAACTGATGGAAGCTCCTTAAGGCAAAATATATTTGAGTTGCAGTAGATTTTTTTAAATTTTATTTAAAAAATTCAGGATGTCTATTTATCAGGGCTGGACAAACAGTCGAATAATAATTTATTCTGAACTTCAGCATTTGGATTACTTCTCCTTGTATTTTCTACCACACTTCTATTGGTTTTGCCATCTTAATTACAGATCATATTATAAACGACTGCATCCCTCATCTGGTATGTGCCAGATACAATAGTGACACATTTCAGAGCTTAGACTTGCTTAAATTAGTAAGAAATTATACAAGCATTAAACTTGAACAACCAAAGAACATAACTCACTGAAGGTAATAGGACTGCTTGTGAAAGGAACTGCTTATAGCTGTAAACTGTTAACAATCAGACTCTGAACTAAAAAAATAGAAATTAAACCAATATACAGGTGTAAATTCTTAGTGCAGTCTTCCCCAGCCCAAAGAGCCCTTAATGAGCATACAGGCCAAATTCTGTTTCAGACCACATGCTTTCATCATTCAAGAAGTGGGAGAAATTACTGATACAGGGCTCAGAGTAGTTGATTATCTCCCACCATGGATGGACTCTTTGCTGGACAGATGTACCCTGATTACAGTCGTCACTATATACAGAATCTGGCCCATTGTCTTGGTTTATTTACAATATTCTCAAAGAGTGGTCTTGTCTAATATTGTTTAGCATTATTCTAATGCTCCTGTTCTATTATCACCATTGCTACTCCAACAGTGGAAGTGCTAAGGTTGGTGGGACTCTTATTTTTATCATTGTATCCCCTAATCTCCCTGAAGAAATGGTAAAAAGTTCTCTTATCCCCCAGATTGGTACTGTTCAACAAGTGGCCCTGACTACAGTGAATTAGGCAGCTCTTTCTACAATGTGCTTGTATAGAGAAGGCATAAAAACCCTCCAAAACAATGGAAAGGCAGCTAATATGAAAAGAAACCTAAATGAACTAAAATTACATGACAAATTAAAGTTATGCATTGGAACTCTGGCTCTTCAGGAATTAAATAAGAACAGTGGATCACAGTGAACAGTTGCTGCTACAAGTGAGTACTTGTCCCTTGAAGTCAACTGCCAAGCTGTTATTACTATGACACCTTAGGCTGAATCCCAGTATAAAAAGAATTCATGTCCATCATGTGAAATGGCTTTGAAATAATTGGATCACTGGATTGTGTTATTGAATTTTGATGCAAGCCTAGATCTGAAGTAATTTGTTAAGATTTAAGCAAGAAGTGAAAGATTGACTTGCAACCGAAGAGAAAGTTGGTTGTTTCTGAGTCAAATATGCAGACCTCAGCCACTACACAGGCAGAAGTTACGATGGTTTGAGGACCATAGGATTCATGTATCCCTCATTAAATTAGATGTCAACAGTAGATGTCAACAATTAAAGAGTCCTAGGTAGTAGATGTCATACAGAGACCAACATTCTTCCATTCTTAAGACTATGTCATGTTCTACAGTTATTCCACAGAATAAATGAAGCTGATCACATTATACATTACTTTCATTCAACACATTTTCATTTTTTTTAAAAAGAAAGAAAGAAATCAAGAACCAATCAGAGAATCTAGAGCCTGGTGGACTTTCAGGTTAGCTCCTGACGTGGGGATTTCTTGACTTGATCCAACAAGTGGCTTCACCTATCATGTGTTTTCATTCATATGAGATTGTGGCACATTCTTTGTAGTTTCTCTCAGAAAACAGTAAACTACTTCAGTTTACCAGAGGGCATTTATACACATGCTATCAGCACCCCGCACTGAAAAATGGTGCCAGGGGGCACTTTAAACAAAGCTAATAGATTTTTAGTTAAAGCATCGCCCCTGCCATTTTTCAGTGCGAGGATTCTGATACACATGACACTGGAGTCCGCTGGAGCATGGTAATTACAGCTAACTACAGTGCATCAGAGCATTCTCCCTGCATGTGTATAGGTGCCCAGAGTTTTCAAGGTCTACATGTCCTTCTACTATGAGTTAGAGACAAATATTTATTTTTTAATTGTAAGAACTTAGTGTTATTCGATGGAATTCACCTCACAGGGTATAGCATCCTGTGCTAAACAGACAGAATTTTAAGATACCAGGATTGCAGAGTCAGTTACTAAAAACAAAACTCTACCACAGTTCCAATTCCCATGGAATTTAAGACCCACTTGTCATTGTTTCACGCTCTCAGGCAAAGCTTCATTTTTCTAGGATATTAAAATGCCAGATAGCCCTCTGTGTAAAGCTATGATATTCATTCTTATATCCTTTTTCATACAGTAACAATGTTCCCTTCTCTGGGCTTCCCTTCCAAATGAAAGCACGGGTCTTGGCCTAATGGTTTTCTTCTCAATGTCTGGTACCGTGTGCTAAAATTATTTATAGATTGAAGACGGTCCATACTTAAGCAGATGTCAGATCCAAATTATTAAAAAAAGAGCTCTAGGTAATAATTGCAGAATAAGCACATTTTATTTCTCTTGCTCTCTCTCTCTCTTATTGAACAGCATAGCAAAAAATACTTAATCATTGTTTAATTATGTTTACCAAAAGTACAGGAGGGAAAAAAATGAGGCTACCAAAGACACATCCTGGGAAACACTTATTAATTAATGTGGCAAACATGGAGACATCATTCTAAAAGTTATAATATGACTATAACATAGAATATTATTCTACCTTTAGAGAGCCCCTTTTAATGATCAATTTCTACTTATGATAAGAACAAGATAATAGGTCCTGACTTTTTATGGGCAAACCTACTATGTAAAAAAAATAGAAATGCATTAAAGAGGGTAAAAATAATGTATAATGTGACTGAGTTCATTTATTCCCCTGGAATAACTGTAGAACATGACATGATCTTAGAAATGGAAGAAAGCTAATCTTCGTGTGACTTCTACTACCTAGGACTCTTTAATTGTTGACAGCTGCTGTTGGTATCTTATTTAATGAGGGATATGTGAATCCTACAGTCCTCAAACCATCATAAATGCTGCCTGTGTAGTGGCTGAGGTCTGCATATTTGGCTCAGAAGCAACCAAATTTCTCTTAGGTTGCAAGTCAATCTTTCACTTTTTGCTTAAATCTTAATAAATTACTCACTTCAAGCTTAGGTTTGCATCAAAAATACAAATAACACAATCCCGTGATCCAATTATTTCAAAACCAGTTCACATGATGAACATGAATTCTTTTTATCCTGGGGTTCAGCCTAAAATGTCATAATGATAACAGCTCTGCAGTTGAATTACTCATTTAGTATGCTGCCACTTACAATTCTACCCAATTACTTTTAAAAGATTCAGCACATGATCAAAACCCTTCCACAGAAAGGCAAAAACTGAATAGTTGCAACAGAAAGATTAGAATTTCATAAAACATAAGGTGATTTAGGGTTTCCGAATATAGAATTTATTATGTTGTAAATGTTCTCTTATAATTGGTTCATCTTTTTGGATCTACTGAAATACTTTCTATTTCAAAACCTTTCAAGGCTCCAGAAATTATGCTTAATATAGTCCTGACAGTGGAAAAAAAGGCTGACTAACTGAATATTCAGGTATCATAAATGCACTGTATTGACCATGTTTTTTTTTTAAATTAACCCATTTTCCTTTCATCTGAACAAGGCTAAACTAAATGTTCAGGTTCTGGTAAGTTTATTTCCTGGAAGCAATAGCAAAAAGGGAAAGATGATTTCTCTTTGGACTATATCTGAAAGTTCTCTTTACAATTTGTAAAATAAAGAATAAAATAGTTAACAAAGTTTCATCACTGCATTTTCACTTATGCAAATCTTCTATACTTTTTTGTGTAGTAAGCACTGCATCTTTTTTAATGCAATTTCAGTGCTTAGGCACTATCTTTTGAATTCTCCTATCTACTCATATATTTCAGTTTCATTGTGAGAAGGTAATATAAGATAAATAGATTCTTTTTTGAGAGACAATCAATAGTGGACAATGCTACAAGATCTGTTAGTGAATCCAAAATGAAATTAAAGCAATTTAAAATCAGACATACAATCTATGGATTCAAAACACCTGTTCAAATATGATGTGCTGGCACTGTGGGAATCACACTGGTTATTTAAGATATAGTGTAAGTAGCAGCAATTTATTAATAGAAATCTTTTGCTCAAATATTCTAAAACATTATAAGAAAAAAAGGAATATGTTACTAGAGGAGTCAGAACTATTACTTGCTACATAATGTTTTATCAATATAATGAACAGAAAACTCATTAAACCTGACTTCAAATTCTTTTGCTTGTGCAGAATCTTACCTAATTTTTTTAAGACTGACACATAAATTAGATGACTTGGCTGTAATTAACATCACTTTTATAAAATTAATGGCAACATTAAATAATTTTGTTGAGGTGAAATGGACAAAGATTCCCTCTTATCTAATTTGAAATAAAGGAATGAGATATCACCATTAAACTTTAACAGTTCATTTTGTCATATGTCCTAATATTGATTTTTCTTATGTATTATTTTGTATCATTGTTTTAAAATTAGTAAAGACATTGAAGGGCTGTCATAAGGAAGAGGAAGAACACCATTTCTCCCTTGCTGCAGTGAGCGCAATGCCGAACACTGGCTTGAAATTGTAGGGAAGTAGGGTTAGATGGGATATCAGGAAAACAAACAAACAAACAAAACAACTTCTTTACTGTTAAAACACTGAGGCAGTAGAACAGACTGCCAAGGGATGTTGTGGAATCTACATTACTGGAGGTGTTCAAGAAGAGGTTGGACAAACATGGGTCAGAGATTATCTAAACATAGCTATGTCTATGATCTATTTTGGTTATTTCCCGTGCTGCTGAGCTTTGCTGGTTGCTACATAGGTCAAGGAAGCAATTTTTTCCCTTCTGTTGCTACATGTCAGGCTTTTTTTGTCTTTGGCAGAAGCACTGTGGTGTTGGCTGCATTTAAGGCTGGATATTTTGACTATGGTGTGCCCAGGTTTCTTCTGGAATTAAAGCCTGGAGGTTCCTAGCTAGAGGGTCTGGCCTCTCTGTTCAGATACCGCATTTGGAGTCAGGATGGAATTGTATCCCATGGTAAAAGTGGTACAGACTATGGTGAGTTTTGCCATTCTCTGTAGCAAGGAGCATGGCCTTCGTCCTTGGATCTCAGTCTCAAGCATATTTTAATAACCCAGGCAGCAGTGGAATGCTGGCCACTATTTTCCCCCTGCTTTACCTGTGGCAGGTTATGGTCCTATGCTTTGCAGTTATATGACAGAGTTTATGGTGTAGTATTAATAATAGAGTGAAACCAAGTTTAACATGAAATGGTTGGATAGGGATGAACCAGCTTCAGGCAGTGGATTATATTAGATGATCTCCAGAGATCCCTTCCAGCCCTACTTTTCTATGGTTCTATGATTCAAAATTTAACAGATAGGAACTGCTTATATTCATACAATCACATCCACCCCTTAAGAAAAATATCCGTTGCCAGGAAGATACGTGTCTTCTATATGTTACCCACTTCCCCCCCACCAACACACCCCGACTCCATCAGTTCATATTTCAAGGAAAGTGTGGGAAAATGGCTCCAAACCTCATCATCAACTAAAAACCCCTAAAAATTGATTCTTGTATGTCATCTATTTCTACCAGTTCTTGACAATTTAAAAGTAGAATCTGACAGTCTATAATCAATACTATAGTAATTTGTACAAGTAGCAGGCTGTTCATAAAGGTGATTAAACCAATCTTGAAATTACATTGGTGGTAAACGGTTTAAGATTGATTTCTACCATTTTCTTTCATTGGAGTGATGAAAACAGTGTAACCTACAGAGAATATCTATCTTTCTATCTAACTAGAATATAGAATTGTACAGAGACCATAATATAATTTATATACATATCTAATGTAAGTCCATTGAAACCATGGGATGTGAAGAAAGTGAGAGTGCAATTAATGGAATGGGGAAGAATAAAAAAGTTATGCACTTGCAAATTATGTATGAATTGAGGTCAGTTCTCTAAATGGAAATCCTGCTTCATCACAGATTTCAGAATTACTAACAAGGCAATTCTACAAAATTTTAAAATTAATAAATGTATTTACACACAAACACATGTATAGAGAGAGAGTGAGAGAGAGAAAGACAGTCACCTGGGTGGGCACTTTTGCTCATACTGAACCACATTCAATTCAGTGGGACTCTACACAGGGTGCAGGAGCTTGTACCTTTGTGATTGAAATGTCAAAGTCTTAACAATGCAAGAATTTAACAAAAGTGCCTACGCAAGGAGGTGGGGAGGTGCAGGAGAAAAATTAATGGGAAGAAAAATATGGTTCTTAAACAGGTCACATTTTAGTTTTGGTTATCAGTTTTGTTTCTGGTATTAAATGCTAGTTAGTGGATATTTCGCAAGTGGTAAATCTGATAGTGCTTTATATTATATTCTATATAGACTATAGAGTATTACATTTTACATATAATAGTCTAGTTTATTTTACATTCTAAAAAGAATGTAATTTATGTGATGCTGTATAATATAATACCAGCAACCTCCGCTTAGCACTGTTTCACTACAGGGATCATTTTAAATTGATACCTGATTTCACTTAGTGCTCAGTGAGTTTCATTATAACACTCACGGTCACCATCTTGTATCATTAAAAAGAACTGTGGTCACCATCTTGGGTTGTCAAATACTTGGCTTAACATTTGTTTTGCTTAAAACTCAGTTTTTCAGGAACCTCTTGGTTCCTGGCCCTGGGGCACGACCTGAAACTACACCCTGCTGGGGTTAGATGGTGTGGTGGAGCTGCTTGTGGTGGGGCAGTCTCCAGGAAATGCCATACCTGTGCCTCCCCAATGAAAGGCCATATAGCCTCAGCCCCCACCACTTGGTGGGCAACTCTGCAGAGGGAACATATTAGGGTCCAGGCACATCTACAGGCACCTGAGGCCTGAGTGGGCCATAGGCTGAGTTAGGGGTCCAGGCACATCAACAGACACCTAAGGCCCAAGGCGTGAAAGGCCCAGAAGTCCCAATGAGGGGGCACAGTAGTAGCCATAAGGAAGTGCAGAGTGAAAGCTGAAGGCCACATAGAGTCCATAGGGGCCTGAAGGACTGTGCATAGGCCGGCAGAAATAGAGACCTTAGTGAGGAGGCAGAGTAGAGGCCCCAGTGGGGGACATGTGGCCAAGGTATGCCTGAGGCCATCTGAGGCCAAGTTCTGGCCAGAGGCCAAGTGTGGCCCAGCTAAGGGGCCCGGAAAGTAATAGTGGATCTGTGAGAGGAACAGGGGATGGGATACTGTAAAAGGAAGCTTGGGCTGTGTATTATGCCCTTGGTATCAGGGTATTAAATGGACAGCCTCTTGTCTAGGAACAACTATTCAATTACAACGAAGGCATGGCAGCGAGTCAGGTGGGCAGACTGCTCTAGGCAGGTGGGCAGGCCAATGTTGGGACTGGCCTTGAGACAACTCCCTGTCACAATCCCAAGTCTCAGTTCATTTAGATTTTAAAATAAAACTGTAACATTTCTATAAGCCTGAGAAACAATCAGTCAGTATTTAATTATGTTTTATAGTATTTTTTTCAAGGTGGTTTAAAAAAACTCACAAAGAAATCACAGTGCCAAATTCTTTGGGGTTAATGTCTACAGAATGTTATTCAATTTTTATAGGACTGTTTTGGTTTCATTCCTATTGGAGCAACACTTACATCAGGGTAAAGTAGAGGCTCACATAAGCCCATTCCAGATTTAGAATCTGTTTCAGAAAAGGATCTTTATTCAGTATAATTTCTAAGCATGAATCCTACTGAAAGAATGCTTAAAGGTAAGTACATGTTGGGTGCTCTTCTGAGCCAGGGCCCTATACCATTGTAATGGATAGAGAAAAATGACTTCTAATGATAGGTTCAGTATTTTATGTAACATATTACATAGTTTTATTGCAAATATGCATATGAGCATTAATTTCCACTGACTCCACCCAGATAAGAATTTGGCCATCTGGGTATTCTTACTAGAATGCACTGAAGGCTAAATCTTTTATACCCTATTCTCATCATCCATGGTTTCTTGAACAAACACAAATCTATTTTGCCTACCTGATATGCCAAAAAAACATACCCCTCTTTTAAAAAATCATGAAGTTTGAGACAACATTTACAATATTCAGGCATACTGAAGAAATCAAAATTATGTCATTACTCTAGCAAATTTTATTTGTATATTCACATTTCTTCAACTGCTATTGTTATTCCATTTTCTGTTATTTCTTCCCCCTGCTACACTACCACACCACATATTATTTTGTTTTGGAAAAAAACCCAACTTCTTTAAATATGCTTTCAGATCTCTGATATAATAAACGATTTGCCCATAAATTTGTAGGAACTGAGAAGACTCATCGGGAAACTATTCTTTGGTCGTCAAAGAAAAAATCAATGTCATAGCCAAAGATTTTAGATACATATAAAACACACACGCATGCACACACACACCCCTGGGAGAAAATAAGTGAATCAACTGAAAACAAAACAAAAAACAAACAAGCTTTAAAAGCAGTAGTACACTCCAATATTAATGCTCTAAAAGATTCCTGGTGTTTAATCATTGTGTCAGGTATCTTCAGAAAGTTAAGGTTTGCTAGTCCCCAGTGTTACTGCTACTGTATAATGACTGCTGTCAGCTAAGTTCAATGTTGTATTTCTGTACCACATTTAGACTATGGTAAAAAAGAGTCATTGCCTAAGGTCCAATATTCTGTAGTCCCATCATTGTCAATAGTATTTCTGAAAGAGTTTCTCTACAACAGTTTGATAAATTGCTTTCCTACTTAAAAAAATCTTAAGTCTCTCAAATGTGTTTTTGTATACTCAGTAGAAAAATAAAATGGGAGAAGGTATCCATATTGAAAAATCATAATATATATCTGCAAACATGCTGTGCTGAATATAGTTGAGGTTTGCACTAGGAAATTCTTGCCCAGAAGACTGTAAAAGTCATTAACTGTGGGAACATTTACATGAGACATTTACTATGCAATTGCCTAATGAACTGTGCAGTAAATGTCTCAGCATCTACATGTGTGCCCCTATTAAGGTGCACAAAACTTATACACTCTGCAATAAGGTAGGACTACTAGGGTAGCTTGTCATATTTTAGGCTTTAAAGTCTCACCTGTTTATAGATTAGTAAATACGGTATTGTTTAAAGTTTTCTTTTATATTCAGTCTTATTTAATCACTGCTTAAGTTCTGTATAGCTTCATTGCTTTCTGAACTTTTCATTTTGCTGGTGCCTACAATAGCAGCTGGCCTTGCAAACAGCTTATGGCCTTGAGTTTGTTTGCAGGATATCTATTTCCTTTTCTATCACTGTGAGAAGTTTTTCCAAAATAACATAGTAATAGGTTTGTTACCAGCTCAAATTAACTGAATTTGGCAATAACTGGCTGAATCAGAGAGATGAAATGATTTGATATGTTAATGAAATGTGATAAAACGGACCAATGGACAATGCCCAAAGTAAGAAACTGGAAAAAGGCCATATTAAAAGGTGTGCTTGTGATGGGTCTGTTGAACAAAGGAATATACTGACAGGATAAATTATGGACAATATGCTAATTGCAGAGAGACCAATCCAAAAGCCAAGAGTCATCAAAGGAGTAAAGTTAAATAACAGCATAAAAGGGGGAAGCAAGAAAGTTAAGTGTGTCATCATCATCATAAATCCAGCCTTCAACACCTGTCTGGAACATCCCCGCCGATGATACACCCTTTGCTTCAGGAACTGAGTGGCCGTCTTTTCTGTTGAGCAAAGTAACATCTGGGATTGGGTGAGATTATTGTATTGAATGTTTTTTCTCTCTCTGAGTATAGAAACTGCTAAGATAATATTTCTACTAATAAAGTTAGACTTTGAATTTAGGGCACAGAGTTGTCTGTGTTTGTTTTGCAATCTATTTAAGGGTTTAACAATCCCTAAGCACTATCTGGTAGACAGAGGTACAAACAGGACTTGTAAGTACAAGTCCTACCCTTCTGCAGAATTCTTTCATGTGTAGCAGTGCATGTATAGACACGGACCAGCTGGCTGGGGCATCAAGGTGTTTTAGTGCCAGGGCTGCCTCCTAGCTAGCCTCACACTGAAGCACCCTAGTGCCCCAGCCAGCCCTTCCACAGCACCCTGAGACTGATCAGAGCAGCCCAAGGCTGCTGCAACCCAGCTCAATGTGCTGCACCCCAAGCACATGTGCAGACATGTCCCTAGGAGCTTCCCAGGAGCAATAAACTGTGAAACAATAAGCTTTGCAGTGTAATGCTGCCAGCTAATGGCATGTATACTTGCGCCCAGTATGATATAATTGGCCCCATTTATCTGTATGAAATATTATTGCCCAATATACATCAGTGTTATTAGCTCTTCTCAAATTCCCAGCCTACTGGGAACAAGGCACCCAAACCACATAGAATTGTTACATACAGACATATATGCCCATGTGTGTACAAATTTCAGCCTTCAGCAACTGAGGGGAAGAACAGGGGGAGTACTCTTCCACTTGGAAAACATCTTTTTCTATCCTTCATCTTCTGCACCCCTTTTATCTTTATTCTTTTTGTCCCTGATGGATAATATGCTTCTTATCTTTCATAGGTCAGTAGGGCTCAAGATTATTTATTCTTTCCTCCTTGCTACTCTTATACATTTTATAGGGAAACAGAGGCAGACAAAAGTCTTTTGGTAGAGGTGATATTTTTCATTAGATCAACTAGATAGTTGCACAAATAAAAATAGAGAAGCAGATTTTCTTACTTAATTATTGGACCTGGAAGATTTGGACTCCTAAAAATCCAAGGTTTTTTCAATAACCTGAGCTGTGCTTTAAAAAGTGTGCCACATATATCAGCATCATAGGCCTAAAACCCAAAAATGTTAACCAGAACAAAAGTTGAAAGAGGTACTTAGTGGGCATGTCTACATGTGCATTTTAATGCACATTAGCTTATTTTAATGTGCAGTAAAGCGTCACAAAAATGTGCACTTTCGCTAATGCACATTAAAATAAACCAATGAGTCTTTTTCTAGTACTTCACAATAGAGGTACTACATGTAATGTGCGTTAGCAAAAGCACATTAATGAATATGTAGATGTGCCCATTGTTTCACATCACTGCTTTACTGTGGATGCTTAGGTACTGACTGCCTCTTTTTCAAAATGTTACGTTACTACATAAACTAATTGGTATTACTTTTGTAAACACAACTACATTCTAACTGGAACATAAGCATATTACCAGGTTCAGGTTCACTACTTACTGTAAGTACATTTCCTCCTATATTAATACATTTTTCTTTTAGTTCTTTGAACAAATATACTTCCCCCCTGACTCCTGTAAAATGTTTCTCCAGTTTGGAAGTTTCCTAGAATTCTACAGGTATTAGCAAAATACTGTTGGAAATATTTAAAGAGAATTATTACTCTGACAATTTAGACATTTTAAAAAAGAGAGACAAATTATACTGTCATGTATCTGGACTCTGATAATGGGCTTGGTGAACTGCCTATGAAATTTAAACTACACTCTTAATGCAAGACATATTCTGCTGTCAGTTCAGCTCAGACATCTTCAGTATCTTAGACTTCAGATATGTCATTTTGCAACCCTGATAAAAAAGATATGTATGATGTTGTCAATTAAGGCAATATGCATATGCCAATATGAGTAAACATGTCCATTATCCTACTTTTCATTGTTGGTGGTTAATAGCTTTTACTACCTTCCTTCCCCCTCCCAATCAATGACAGATCTACAGAGCCAAATTATCTGGAATATTTTATGTCAAGTAATTCAGAGGATAGGGGTAGAAAACAAGCAAATGTTATTCTCCTTTGGCTGAAACATGTTAATCCAAAAGCTTTTTTTTTTACTTTATAAAATTTTTTAAACCTCCCTAAATTACATAGTAATTAAAAAAAAGTTTTCCTATATAGCTATTCTTCCTGTTCCTGTACAACCTGTTCCTCAGTCTTACTGTCTTTTACATAAATTTGCTCTCCAATAAGAATTTCAATGCCCTTGTTCTCAGCTTTAGACGAAAGATGAAGCCTATAAACTCCAGGCATATCAATCAAAAACAACACAGTCAGCACTAAGTCTAATAATGAAAACCATGATTTCATAAATCATCCTCTATAGGTTGGGGTCATCTTTTAAAAATTTCTTATCAGGTGCAGCTCAAGTTTTCTTCATCTCTCATTCTTCTTTCTTTAATGAAAACAATAGAATGGATGTCAGCATACAAATTATGTGACCCTTTTTTGCTTTAAAACTATTCTGGAAACAAGGAGATTATGCCTTGCTCTGTCCTTGAAATCAGGTGAAGTCAGGATTTTTTTCCCCTAAAGTTCCAAGAACAACTTCTTCTAACTGCCTAGTAATGAGATACACTTTTCTAATCAGATGTGTATTTAATCTAATCATATGCAGATTTGATTTAAAGGATTTTCTGCTCCATGAGGCTTACCATCTGCATTCACTGCCCACCAAACAAAGACTAGTATTTGCCAAACTATCCCTTATTATTGCAGTTCCTTACACAAATCAGGGCCTGATCAACAATAAAATTAAGAACTTCAATTTTAATATAGTAGTTACAGTTCATTGGGGGTGGGTGGGGAAGGGAATAGAAAAAAGCTATATTTCTTTTTTCTTGTTTCAGGTCTAATGCATGAAAAGATGACTTACATGATATGGGTTTATCTGTTATTGATCTGAAAGGCAGATGTTTCTGCTTAAGAATACGGGACTTGGTTTACCACTGTGTTTTTCTAGCTTTATTCTGGGGATGATAGTGACTTGCAAGATTCAGTTTTCTAGTATATGTTTAAATCTAACCTGTCCTTCAAATAGATTAATTCTCTCCTACATGCATGGCTCTAAGAAAGGATGCCAAGGGGAAAAAAGAACAAGAAAAACTTTACAAAATTTCCGTTTTGGAATTGCACAAGAAGCCTCACTTTAGTTGACAGGAAATTAAGAAGCTGCAGAAATAAAATGTAGGTAAATAGGTATAAAAGTTGTGCAGCATGCTGGTTAATTGGAACAGTATTGCTTTACAAATACAGCCTGGATCTTGCCTTGCTCCTGTTTCACTTGAAATGTTCCCACTGGTACTGATAGGTGTAGCCTTATCAGCTAAGGAACAGAACTAGCCCATTTGGCCACGTTCTGTCCCAAGATACGAATGCAGCCTGCCTAACCGGTATGGGACCTACCCTCACCACACCAGCACACTGAGCTGTAAATTGCCTTCACAAGCCCTCATTACCCTTCAGAAAGAAATCAGATGTTATTCAAAAGATATCAAATTGCTTTACAGCTTAAACAACAACTGAAAATAATTTTGTGTATATGTTAATGGAAATGACAGGCCATTATTATACTGATCCAGAAGGATAAGGTTTTACCAGTGAAAAATTAAGATTCCCTAATCAGCAGGGATCCTAGTTTTCTCTGTTTATGTATCTATCTATCTATCTATCTATATATAGTGGTGTTTCATTTTAATCATGGAAAATTGGGAAATTGGCTCCGTGGTCAGACCCAGAGAGTAGTAATTGATGGAAGTCAATCATCATGGTGCCTTGTGACCAGTGGGGTCCCCCAAGGCTCTGTCATTGGACCCATATTGTTCAACATCTTTATTAATGATGTGGACATTGGAGTCAGAAGCGGACTGGTCAAGTTCGCCGATGACACCAAACTTTGGGGCAAAGCATCCACACCAGAAGACAGGTGGGTGATCCAGGCTGACCTGGACAGGCTCAGCAAATGGGCTGATGAGAACCTGATGGTGTTTAACACCAAAAAA
>NW_017728906.1:135234910-135243838 GCF_001723895.1 Crocodylus porosus | reverse complement strand
AGCACCTACTTTGAACACCTTCAAGAGTAAATTGGATGCTTATCTTGCTGGGATCCTATGACTCCAGCTGACTTTCTGCCCTTTGGGCTGGGGGCTGGACTCGATGATCTCCAGAGGTCCCTTCCAGCCCTGATGTCTATGAAACCTATGAAATGTGAATTTGGGGTTACTTTTTTTTTTTAAACAAAAAATTGGGGATTTTTCTTAAATCAGAGAAAACCAGGATCCTAGCTAATCAGTACCAGTCTCAGGTAAACGAGGTACTAAAAAGTACAAAGGAAATGCCCATGTCTTTCTTTTCTTTTTTTCTCTGTGTGTTTCAATGATAGAAAAGGTAGCTGAACAAACTTAAGAGATCAAATGCAGGCAGACTGCAATACCCAAATACATGACATCTTTTGGGTTTTGGGGAAAATCATTTAATTTCTGGAAAGCCTCTGTCATTTATTTAGTAAACAGTGAGCTCCCAGAACAGAAATAAAATATTTGAGGGGAATTATGATCTACAAACAGCTTATCTTTACCAACTTTGCTAAATTGCTACTGTACATATGCTTCCATCCATAATTCTACTGAATTAATGGAATGTATCATCTATCCTGCTCCATATGGGCTTGTGACCCACTGACCTACAGTATATTTTTATGATGAATCTTGAACTACAGAAATCAGTGTTAAACATTTATTAAGTCTGCCATTGACCATACTGATTAAAATGATCTAGAAAACGTCTTACAAGAGTAGCATAAATTATCTACCCTTTTAAATTGTCTTTGTATGTACTGGAAAACTATTCTAGACCTTATTTTATGATTTTTAAACATACATGCCCTGATGAATAATCAAATATTACAAAGGACTTCCTGAAATGCATAGGAAAAATGTGTCCAAGGAAACAACTGCTTAAAGGCAAACTCATAATAATTCCAGAAGGTACTTCATAGGCATGGTGTAGGAAAGGTATGGTATTTATTGAGGTGAGGGGAAAAGGAATCAGTCCATTTTTTTCTGCATGGCTTTTGGTTAGTCAACTTACATCCATGTGAAAATATCACAGTATCAGTGACCCCTGCAAACTATCATCTTGTCTCTGTACTGTTGTACAGCTGTAAATGACTGGTTCTCCTGAAAGGAGTCACACTGCAAAGGTGAGGAAAAGGGAGTAAAACATCATGCATAAAGCAACTGTTCACTTTCGGCAGCTCCTGAGTCTTTGAATCCAGGCATCCCTGTAGATCTTTTGCATGTAATGGGTGGGAGTCCTGTCATCTGCCGCTTCTGCAACTTCCCAAACACCTTAGCCCTGCAGCAGTGTTTCCAAGGACACTCTAGGAGAGAAACTTCTGTGATCTTTTCTGACATATTCTTCAGTAAGTGTGGGTCAATAAGAAATACTATAAACCTGAGTGTCTTAACTCAGCAGTTAACTGTTCTCATGATTGGGGTTTACTCACCATGACCACAGATACAGGCTATATGCAAGCAATATTATGAAGGCCATACAGAAATCAGTGGAAGAATTTCAAATGAATCAACCACAGTCTCTTACAACCTACTGTTGCCATGTTCTTAATGCTTTATATATGGACTTTACCCCCTTCAACCAAAATTAAAATCTATGAGCCTCAAAAGTGCTCTATCTTACTAGGATGATACTCAGATAATTCTATACTTGTTTGTAAAATGCCAGGCACACCTATGAAACTATGCAACTAATATTTTTTATCATGTTAATAGATTTAATAGGATCTATAGTTTTGAAAAGATGACTGTAATTTTACTGTCGTTATTACCTACATATATCTCTTTGAGGCCATCAGTGTTGAATGGATACAGCTCAGAGCAAAACGCAAAATCAGGGCATGTATGTTTTTAAAAAAATTGCCTTTAAAAAAAGATATAAAGCCAGCCAAGGATTTGTATTAAATTTTATACATCTGAAGTGAAACATTTTACAGTAATTTACTTTGTTTCTCTGCATGGCCTATTTCAGGGATACTTTTGTATTAAGGTCAATGCCGTTACACAATTAGATTCAGTATGGCTGTTTTAAAAATATAGATAATATTCACGCTCCAAGGGGTGGGCAAGGCAATGTTACAAATTCACTGTAGAAGACATTCTTTTAAAATAATATCCTTAAAGACAACTCTGAAAAAGCATATGCAGTTCAAGTTCTCAACTATTTTCTTAACTCCATGGCCATTTCTCCATGGGTCCTGAACTCATGAACTGTGAGAGCCCTGATTTAGATTATTGTGAATGTATATTTGATGAAATCCATTGTACCCAGCCAAATAATACTCTCAGAGAAGCTCCCAAAGATGCATTGTTTTTCCTCCATATTTTCATATACATTAATTGGTCAAGCAGGGTCATTTTGCAATAAATGTTTCATCAACTCCCTGTTCCTAGAATATGTTTTAGAGCTACCGATAGGAAAGTTGAAGGTATTGTTCAAATATAAGGAAAAATTACATTTTTTTCCCCCAGAAGTTCCATGGTAAGTAACTTTTATTACCATGGATTTCGTATCAGAGAAGGGTTTCCAGATCATGGCTTTCAGATCATAATAATGGCTAAATTATGAAGTGTATGTCCTGAAGAAAGAATCCTTGATCGATGATGATTAATGATATTATACACACCCTTCATTATACATATGCATTACATATTCCATCCACATTTTTCTTTCAGCCATTTTTCTGTACTCAGCAAGGCTAGTATATTGCACTAAAAAGGAATATGTGATAATGTATAAATACAATGACAAAACATAAAATACAAGACTTCCAGATTTTTGCTAGGGTTGAGTAAAGTTCTTGTTCTATATTATAAGAATTCTCGAAGTATCATCCTAACATGATTTGAAACCCTTCTGTTTTAGAAGAAATTAGTGTATGACCAGAGATTATGTCTCTTTTCTACTACTCATTATTACTAACCTGAGGAAGTTTGTAATAATTCAATTTAATTTATATCTCCCTGAAGTAGTGCAATTCAATGGATAATGCATGCAGAGCTTCTGTATTAATAACACCTAGCTGGAGACAGCAGAATACATATGGCACATAGTGCTTACAATTAAGTAGCAGGACTTGAGACAGAGGCATTTATGTCAGTAGCTTTGCACTTCTTAGGAAAGGAAGTAATGGACCCTAAGGCAAAACTGAGGGATCACTTTATCTAATATGATTAAAACTATTGATAATTCCCGAAGTGTAGGTTTTAACTGTTGTTATATATTTAATTGCTTTACAGTTTAATGGGAAAGTGGGAACATTGACTGTGCTATAAACTTAATAACTGGGGGTCATACTTCATTTTCAGTTTCACCATTATTAGTTTGGAGTAGCATCGTTGATTCCTTATATCGAAAGACTGAAATGGTCTGTGCACCTCAGTTTTACTCATCTGTTAAATGAGTGGAATAACATAACCTGTCAGCCAGGTGTGTTGTGGTGCTCACTTGAACTTTGGGAAGCAGTTTAAAATTCTTACAAGCTAAAATCTGTAAAGACTGAAGTCTTTATTCATGTTTAATTATCATTATTTGGACAAAGTGCTATTAAAGACAATGAGTTTTCCCTGAGTGAGACTTCAGTTTTTGGCCTGTTATTAATTTTAATGTTATATTACCACTCTTGGCCACAGTTCAGCAATGCTGTCAACAAAGTAAGGGATGAGGCAGTTGAAGATTGCTGGTAGGCTTGAGGGTGCTAATGGTTGCCACAGAGAGTCCCTGATTCTGATCTACAGACAATCAGAGACCTTGTTAAAGCTTATGAACAGGGATCCTGGTTTTCTCTGATAAAAAAATCCCCAATCTTCAAATTAAAATAAGTAACCTAAAATCCACATTTTTCCATGATTAAAATGAAACACTACTATATATACATTAGTGACATTTAGTTTTAATCATGGAAAATTTTGGATTCTGGGTTACTTTTTTTAATCTGAAAATCGGGGATTTTTTTGTTTTTATCAAAGAAAAGCAGGATCCCTGCTGGTAAGCATGTTGAAAATACTTCATTCATGGCTAAGTGGGAGAATAGGAGAGGCAAGGATTTTTTGTTATATTTTTTATTGAACCAACTGTAAATTTGGGAGAGATCTTGGACAACTGTTGGGCATGAAGTGTGTTTCCTCAGGTTGGGTACTTCATGCCCGAAAGCTTGTCCAACAGCTTTCACAACTATTTGTCCAATATCCTTGCCTCTTGAACATGGGACTACCTAGATCACACAGGTGCAACAACACAACCACCCTATTACATGGAATGAAATGCTTCTTTATGTAGTGATAGTTGAAAATAGAGGAAATCACAACTCAGGGTACCGAGTCACATGTTATCTAATCAGAAATTAAGCTATGCAATCTGAGGAGTTTCTCTGGGACTGATAACAAATGCAGGGACAAAGAATTTACTGGTCAGGCTGTGGCTAAGAGGCAAACAGAAAACAAAAGTTGTAGTCATGAAAGTGGTCCTGATAGGGGCCTTCTGGAAAGTCAGTCATGGAAATAGCACTTTTTTTTTTACATTTTTTGTAGATTAACAGAACTACATCAAAGTAATACCAGAAACTGATATAACCAGTTTCACTTTATAATTGAAACAACCTGGCAAGTCCTCAAATACTGGCTAATATTGCCTGGGCTCATGGGGCAACAGTTCCTTGTCCCCCAAACCCCATGCACTTGCAAACAAGGCAACTTAAATTTTGAACTCAGCCATGTTTTCTTTGGTATCTATGGGCATTTTTACACATGTTCCTGAGGTGGGGGGCAGTGGAGTTAATTAAAGCAGCTCTTGGTCCCCACACTTCAAAATGGCAGTGGGGGCACTTAGTCTAAAGCTCATTGAACAAACTTTAGATATAGCACCCCTGTTCCATCTTAAACTGTGGGGATGCTGATACGTGAGGCATGGAGGCTGGCTGGAGCATGGTAATTGCCATGCTCCAGCAGACTCAATTAATTGAGTCTGCTCTGGTGTGCCATAGTTACAGCACTTCAGAGTAGACTCCGTGCTTGTGTATAGACACCCTATCATTCTACTTAGTTCCTCACTATATTCCAACAGTCTGACCAGATCCCATCCTGTACTCTTATAGGTTTTCAGAGGAATAGAAGATTTTAGTATCCAAATACCTTTCTTCCAGTCTCCCTGTATCTTTCCCTTCTATTCTTCACTCTGCCCTCTGAAGTTTTGCAACCCTCCATCTCCTCTTCGTTTTCCTTTCAGTCAGGACTCACACTCTGGTTTCAACTGCAACCACAAAGTCTGCATGTTCCTCCTGTGCTAGAAAGAGCTAGTGGGAGTGCAGAGTGTTAGAGAAGACAACATAACAGGAAGCAGCAGTCTTTGTGGATCTTTTAGATGCCAATCTGGTTGAGCTCAGGTTACTGAGTAGCAGGTCTCCTTACAGCAGCATTTATTTGGCCAGTGACAGTGTACCACATTCCTGGTACACTCTACTAGCTTGTGGCAGTAGTCTAGTTTTTATCCACTACCCTTTCTGTCTTTGGATTCCACACAAAAGAACAAATGGCTAAATGGAGACAGTGATTCCTAAGGAAGATATGATCTATATTTAACAATTTGTGTGGATCAGGCCACTGTGTTTGAGGATGCCATGCTGGTTAGTTTGGTTCCTCATGTCCAGCTTGCTGCTTTTATGTTTTACCAAGATGGACATGGATATTTATGAAAGAATTCCTTTTGGATAACTTCCCTTTGCAAAAGACTATTGCAAATTTTCCTTGAAATGTAACAGCTATTGAACAGGCTATTGTTATGGCAGTCAGAATAAACATTTTGAATTCGCAATTGTCTGATTCAAACAGACAACAACAGATCAGATGATTATCTTAAAAGCAGTTTGGAAACCTTTCCTCTGTATTCTAAATGATGGGAACAACCAGAGTTAAAATAGGGCCTGTGTAATAACAAGTTTTAAATGAGCCCCAGTAAGAGTTAACACAAGATTTCTTATATTTAGTTAATGCCATGTTGAATACTATTAATATAATTTATTCATTGGAGATGTCAAATCTTTGCATTCATTATGTAACACCTGTGTGTTCATGGGCAAGGTGAACCTCATTGTTCGCCCACCGAGGGTACAAATAATAGGAATAATAATGATTAATTTTATTCTACCCTCCACTAACTTTGAATCACAATCAGAAATGTATACTTTCTAGGATGATAAACCATAACGGTCAAATACAAGATGTTTTCTACTAGGTATAAACTGGTATAAAATGCTGTCTTACATATGTTGAGAGAACTATGAAGTGAAACAAAAGCTACTGCTGTAAGATTGATTCTTTGTTAAGAATCAGGTCTTGATTTTATAAAACAAGTTACAGATACTTCATGCTCATGCTTCTTGAAAAGAGAACACTCGCACATTTTGCTTAAATAAACCATAACTATATTTTACTTTCTTTTAAACAGCTCTGCTTTCATGCTTGCAGGATAGCCACAGCATTGAAACAACTTTATATTGAAAAATGTTGGATGACTGCAAGCATTTAAGACTGAAAGTACTACATGCAGCAGAAGTGTTGTAGTGCTTGAAGAAATTAAATTTATTACACAACATCCCAGAGATTACCCAAGACTTGAGGGAAAATGGCCATAAATATGTCCCCTGCAAGATACTAGAAAGGAAAGTCAGATATTAAATCAATATGCTGCTTATTTAGTAAGAAAGCAGACGATGTCCTAATTATGTTGTTGAATATTCGTCTTGTTTTACAGCTACTTGGATAGTGAAGGATTACCTGGAGCAGATGACCACTGGCCAGATTCTGTATCACCTATTGTGTATACAGGTAGATTTAGAGCATGTATATGTGTTATAAGATTGCCCTAAGCTTGGTTAGGACAATGTGTGCAAGACTTCCCAGGGCTTAGGTTGCTCTAAGAATGGTGAGCCCTATACAAGGTTAGTTCATGTCACAGGTGAACTAACTTTAGTTTGGG
The DNA here is from genome assembly GCF_001723895.1 of Crocodylus porosus. NCBI lineage: Eukaryota > Metazoa > Chordata > Crocodylia > Crocodylidae > Crocodylus > Crocodylus porosus. The sequence goes on along the minus strand of NW_017728906.1, from coordinate 135,236,844 downwards.
AAAAGGTTAACCTGATCTAGCAAGGGTTAACTTGGCCTAGTGAATGCTTGTATGCATTCACATCATAACCCTGAGACTGGGAAAGCCCAGCCACTTGCCACAGCTCCTGCCTCAGACCTACCAATCCTCACCTTGACCTGCCAACCACCCAAATCTGCCAGACCTCCCATGGACCTGCCAGTCATCTCAGCCCTCCCCACACAATCCTGCAAATCCCTTCCCCTTCCACCTTTGACTTACTTGCCTCCAGTTGCACCTCCTTCTGGCAAGCAGTGAACACTTGCATTCATGGAACCTGACTCATGTTTAGGTGGCTTAAGTTAAGCCACATAAACCTGAGCGGGGTCCTGTGAACAATTGTTCACACTCTTAGGCATTTCAATGTGATTCTATTCCACCTTGTTTGAGTCTCTGAACAAATGAATGCAAAAGGTAGCTGGATCTTCTTCCTCCTTGCTGCTTTGTTGCAACTCATTCATGATGATAATGGGTATGATTATGTGTTACAAAATAGATGAACATGATGAAACAGAATTGCACAAAGGTTCCCAACTCCACTTAGAGTCCTAATAGGTGAAACAAAATCTGGTCCCATGTCTTGAGAGGCAGCTCTGTTAGTATCTTTATATCTGCTGTGATGAGTTTATGCTAAACTTTTACATGAAACTTTGTTCTGGCTTGCAGCAAGCTTTCACACACAGTTTGCATCCTTTTAAATCTGAATGTGCAAATTTATATGCATTAATCAGTATTCGTCTGATAATCACTGGGGAGTTTGTTTTTTAAAATAGTCATTCCTTGGATGTAATATGGGAAGGCAAACTATCTAACTGATCTGTTCCTGCAACATGAGAAAAGGAAAATACCATCAACCCTTATTGTGTTCTTGGTCCAGAAATACAAAATTTGGGAGTAACATACTTTTCTACCTGCCTGCATGTCTGGGAACCAGTTACAGTTACAAAGAGTACATCTTCATATCAAATTAATTCTCATGAATAAGCTCCGGAGCTTACTGCTGCATTTTTATGTGGGCCTGGAATCACAGCACACTGAGATGATTCAGAGCAGCCCCAGGTGGCAGGGGGCCCAAGGATTCAGCTTGCCAACCCAGGGGTGCTCCTCTTGGCTCAGCATGCTGTGGAGGGGCTGCCTGGGGCACAAGGGGGCTTCAGCACAAGGGTAGCTGGCATGCAGCTCCTGCACTGAAGCACCCTTGTGCCCCAGACAGCCAGGGCAACATCTATGTATGTGGAAAAAACTTGTATTTACTAATTACAACTAATGGCAACCTAAAAGGGGTACACATGTAGATATGCAACATTTACTGCTCAGCTAAAGTCTGCTACTCAGGAAGTGTAGCCATGCCCACAGATTGGTACGAAGAAGTGAAGATGGATTCATTGTGACAAGGGCAGAAGCAGGACTAGAGGATAAGTTCACCTGATGAAAATGAACCAGAAGAGGTATCCATATGTACTGCCTCTACCATTCCCTAGGCATGTGTAAGATAGCAACCCTGGGTCTTGTGAAAATGATTCAAAACTTTGTAGAATAAACCATTTGGATTGTTGAGAAAAGGAGAAAGAGAGGGGGAGAGAGAGAGAGAAAGAGAGAGAATGGGGAAGAGAGAGAGAGAGAAAGAAAGCAATATGTATATAATTGTATTTCCATTTCAGGCAAACATAGTGTACACATCCATTCCATAATCAGTCATTTTTCTCATCTCATGTTTTAAATATTACATACTATGGACCAGATGCACATTATTATATAAATCATGTCATTATGTTGATTTATACAAACTGAGAGTCTGGCCATATTCTTATCTATGTAAACATGTATTACGTGTGTGCATGCGTGTGTGTGTGTGTGTGTGTGTGTGTGTGTGTGTGTGTGTGTGAGAGAGAGAGAGAGAGAGAGAGAGAGAGAGA
>NW_017728906.1:135229975-135234810 GCF_001723895.1 Crocodylus porosus | reverse complement strand
AGAGAGAGAGAGAGAGAGAGTGTACACACAAAAGACACAAAAAAGCCTTATGCTAACCATATGATAGCATGTGCCTATGCTAATAAGGCATGTTCAGACTATTAGGTTTGTGCCTGCATTTACATGCATGCGTCTTTCCTTTGCAGTGGTTTATGTTACAGTAATGAAGTCCCCATTAGCAAACAGACTTTTAAAAATAGGCTGGCAGCACATATATCACCTGTTTTAATTTATGTAAACTTCAACAGGCATTTTGGTGACAGGACCAGAGACTAGTAACAGCCTGCATTAGGATGTCTTTGCAAAACAGAGTAACTAGCTTTTAAAAGATACACAACTTTCTTTTTATGTGACTGATCTGTGGCAGTCCCATTAGAACAAGATATATGCTTTCACATTATCCTGACAAGGGATTACACTAAATAAAATGTTTTTGACTGACATGAGTTTCCTATTACTCAGTTTGTCCTTTGCTGCCAAAACAGGAATGCAAAGAAACACATAACAAGAAAGTAGTCCTTTGTCCCGAGACTCCTTGAAATAATTTGAAATAGGAACCCGGTATTACTCAACCAGCTCTGAAATTCATGGATGTTCTTGATTTTGGTTTTTCTAATGTCCTTTCTCCTATTCTAACCATGATAATATACCCTTTACAAATCTTTCTGTTTCTCAAAAGATTATTACCACAATGGTAGAGAATTCCTTGACAATAGGTTTATTTTGACAGTTCTCCATTTTTACAGAATTTTTCTTTCATCTCAGATTAGCAGCTTTTTATCACTTGCCTCATACATTATGCTTTCATATTTTGTTTTCAGTCCAGGAGATGGAAAAAGTGATTAACATAAACTGTATCACAATAATCTTGAAACAGTAAAAAAATGTTGATCCTGGCAAACTATGGCCAAAATAGAATAAACCAGTTGCTGAAGCATTCTGAAACAGACAGCCCATGGTCCAGTTTCTAATTACCCAGCAAGACTTTTAGCTCCTTATACTGGATGTTAGCATTACAACTCCAGAAATACATATTTATGTGCAGGAACACCTCCCATTGCACAATGCTTTGTGGAGAAAGGCAGTCTTTCTCCATTAACTGAGTCAAAAGAAGGATCCCTCCCTGGCCAAACCAATATGTTAAATGTGTCCCTGCTAGAAATAATTCTTTCTGTATATAATATTTGTTCTCCCTATCGGAAGGCATGCATCAGAGTTGATGCTTTCTACATTGCCACTGATGTATCCACCAACTGGAGGCCAGAAACTATAATAGCTTTAACTGCTTGACAGAATCCTCCAACCCACTGTCAAAAGGGGTTTTTGTGCACATTACTGAAGCAGAGACAAATCAGAACCCCGGTGGCCCAGAGGCAGGAGTCCTACAAGATGAGCCAAATGGGAGGGGAGAAGAAACTGAGTGATGCGTCTCAGCTGGCAGTTGCTCTTTGCATATCTTATCGCTGGGTCTGAATCGGCAGCTCAAGCAGTTCCTTAGCCTAATATTCAGCGTTTCCATGGAATCTGATGTTTCTGCCTCACCAAGTCAAAATTGTGAAACAATTACGATCTATATCTAACTACCCTTGTGGTTCAAGTAAGCTATGCACTTGCTGCCAATCCATGTTTAAATGTCGGGTCCAACTGTATCACCTCATTAAGCAATATTTTCCCAACAATTTTGTGTATGTAAACATTGAACAAAAGGCTAAATATTGTACCAAAAAAAAAAGAGCAGAGAACTGAATACTGCACAGCAGGGTTCAATGTTGGCAGCCAAATGCCTTCCCTGCGGTTGGAAGACAGCTTGGGTAACTATTCCAAAGATTAATGAGCAATCAGTTCTAAATTAAACCAAAACCTATGTTTAAATCTCCCCCAAGCTCCCCTTCCCCACATACCCTTTGTGACTCAGAACATAAGTTAGACTAGCAGAGATGAAATGCAGTAGTTGGCTTTTCATGTGTTGTAGAACATTATTAGCAGAGTGAAAAATTGCTTCTGAAACATTTCCTTCACATTTTTCATCATTTTTTTCCTAAGCAATTTGAAAGGAAATGGGCCATGATGAGGTTTGCAGTTTCTGCAACAGGATGTAGACAGAAGCTTTCTGTCAGTCATTCCTAGGAATGCTAAACTTGCCTTTTTTGAAGCTAGAAGAAAAATACTGGATTTGTTAAAATCACGGCAGTGCTCATGAGCCACTTTGACACTGGATTTCACTTTTTAGCCATTGACAAAGCATCTTTGATAATATGAACAGGTTTTTCATACTGAGCATTGTTAAAGGGAGTCATTATCGTCTGATGGCTTTTTCATAATAAAAATATGTGAAATCTTACAACTCCTCATCTCACCTCCAGCAGAAGATGGAGGGAACAGCAGGGGAAAATTTGTATGGCTATAGTCCGTGCTGAACTTTCTGGGCACAAAGGACTTCAGTCTCCGAGGATGTCAGTCCATTACCTTTTATCATTATGAATTTACCTGGAAGTCTGAAAGGTCCTTGATGTAAGGTAGCCAAGGTTGCTTGTGAAAGCACAAGACTACACTCTGTGTCTGAGTGTGTTCCTTTGAGTCCTGTGTTCTTATACTCCAGTTTGTACATGGAATTCAGAAATATGAATAGAAAAGTTAAAAGAATGGAAAAAGGAACAACAATGTCTGTTCTACCTTTTAACAGTATTAATATATCTTCTTCCTTGCACCATGTATCATAGGCTGCAAAAAGACATCACCTTTACACCTCCACAAAAAATTTTCTGGAGGCACAAAGAAAAAGCAAACAAATGGCAATATCTTTCATCATACCACAAATGCCCAAATTTGTGGTCCCAACAAAAGGTAGTATAACTTTGTGCTGCTATTTTGCAGTTGGTATCTCCAATCATTCTGAGCAAGTGCCCCCAGGGCTTCATGGGCCTCATGCTGGTTGGGTTTTCCCTGTCTGCAGACTGTACCCCAAGTCAGTATCAATGGGCAATTTGGGCATGCTTTTGCAAGCAGGGAACCCCGCTGACTCGGACTTGAGGCATGACTCACAAACAGGGTTCCCCCATTTGCAAATGCAAAGCCCAAGTGTTGTTCTACATGATTGGGCCCTTGGAGCCCCGGGATGTCTGGGGATTAACTCTGCAGTATGATGGTTTGTCCAAAGAAGCACTAAGCTGTGTCTGGACATATCCCTGCACAGCTGATCCATTTCATTTGGTGACATCTGTTTTGTCATAATGATATTGGGTAGCATTCCTTTAAATACTGTCGTTTTACAGCTCTTACTGTAGCAGCTACCAACACACTATTCTGCAGTGTTTATCTAGACATCCATACATTTGTATGCTATCAGTAAACACTCTTATTTAGAGCCTATTTTTGTCCACAAGATGTCCTCATATTTTTCGTGTTGCATAAAGAACTAAGGCATAAGAGAAAGTCTTTATTCCTCTCCTTAAGTGGAAGCTACTCTTCTGCTATAAAAGCTGTGGACACCAGTTAAAGTACAATGAACTGCAGACTATGTAGAGAATTTTTTAAAGGGAAAGTTATTACAAAGGGGAAATATAGAACAAAGTATGTTCCCATTAATATTGACCTACAATAGCATGACTAGTAGAAACGTGGCAGATGTGCATGCACAAAGTCTCATGTCTGAATGTCAGCCTTAATTATAAAACCACTAAACAAATAACAAATGGCATAAGTCTCTCTCGTTCTAAATATATATATACACATGCAGCATGCACACAGACACATATATATGTGCATATAAGGGATAGCAGCAATTCAGTACAAGTGACCAGGAAAAAAGAAGTAAATCAGTAAGCAAATCTATTTTCATAAGCTCCCTTCAGTGGTAAAATGTCTATGCTACATGAAGAAATAATCAAACTGCTACAGATATGTCACAGGTCAACTACAGTGATGTTAGTTATACACTGAAATTTAGATGACTATAATGGATTACAAGCATTATCAAAAACAGTTTAAAGACTATTTTAAAATGCATTGCAAGAAATAAACTATATAATGTATTGTTTACATGTGTTTGGTGTGGAAAAATAAAATTAAAAAAATGCTTCAATCTTAAAAATCATCTGCTATAAATAACAGATAATACTCAAGAAGAGAAAATGATTAACTTCCAATTACTCTTTCATAACATTTTTCCATATATTTGTGTGGTTAATGCATAAGCACAAACAAATTACTTTATTTATAAACAAACCCATTTCTATTATTCTTCATCACTGAAAGTTAGGCCCCTGAGATGATTCCTGGTTCCAACAAAAATCAATGAAAATGTTGGGACTTTCCCCAATATGTCATAAGACAGATGTCCAAACTGTGACATCCACTGACTTCAGCTGCTTTTGAAAATATACAGATATCACATTTATGCCCTATTAGATACTGTGTATAAATGCCTTTCTGCACAGTAACACTGTGTGTATGAGCTGACTTGGGACTAACTTTAGTCCCAAGTCAGTCCAAACACAGCATTAACGCACTTTAACACCTGCATGTGAAGATACCGGCCTATTCCTGCTTACTGTGCAGTAATTTACTGCATAGTAAATTTAAGCTGGCATAAATGTGCATGTAGACACATCCAGAAATCTCAAAAAATGACCCCCATTTTCCTGATCTAACCATTTGATCAAAGTGGTAACATCTGTGTGCACACATGCTGATGTATTGGGGTTTTTTGAGACTAGAAGTGATCATTTCTTCCTCACTTTCTCCTCTTTTCAGGGTCTGTATTTTATATTTGTTCCTAGAATTCCCTTCTGCTTCTGGTTTCACATGCATCTGCACATAAGCACAGTATGAAACGT
>NW_017728906.1:135134013-135229840 GCF_001723895.1 Crocodylus porosus | reverse complement strand
ATATATGTGCACACACACACACCTGCTCTGTGTAGTTTCTGAGCAATTTCTCAGAGAGCAAGACCTGCCTGAAGAATACTGTACTCACCTTTGGAAGATTTAATTTGGGCTATTTCCATAAATGCAATCCATCTGAGAGCTGCTTGCACATGGTATGATTGTTATTGCCAGGTCAAGCTTTCCCATCATAAAGTGATGCTAGTAAATGATTTACTTCATCCTAATTCAGTACTTAGATATGTAAACAAGAAAAATAAAGTATAAATGGGAAGAAAATCATAAATGAGTTCTTGTTGCTTTTGCCAAGCTGTGTGTTCATGTTATTTTATCACTATCTTGTTAGAGAGATTATTCTGTTAAATTCAAATAAATGGAAAGTAATGGAAAAATGAAAAAGGACCTGAATTGCCTGTGAAAGAGCTGAATAAATACAGGTTTATCACAATGGTTATTAATTTCCGTGGATCCAAAAGTGCCTTTTTCTGACATGTATCAGATTATTCTTTTTATTTTACTTTCTATTATTCCTCTTTCTACATATTTATTTTGGGTAACCAGTTTGCTAGGTGGAACCAGTATCACTGACAGTTCTACGTTTTATTTTCCCCACCCATTCAAGGTTTAATTGAAAACTCAATTAAATGGGGCCTATTCCATCTATTAGGCACCTACATGTGATTCTGTTCTACCCTGTTTAAGTCCAGCAAGTTAATGTTTCTGCTCTAGCAACACAACATCACCTTTCCCTTTTAGTATAAACCCCTTCCCCAAGGAAGAATGTCTAACAATGGGGGTTGTGTGATTTAAATTCACAACTTCAGTTAGTTTGGTTTAATTTTCTTGAAAGTCCCTTTGCAAGCATGCCCTTATATGTTATCCTGCTATTGGTTCCGGAACTAAACGCTGAAATGCTAGTATCTCATATGAAAATGAACTTTAGTCTAAATTGGAACTTGCATTCCCATAAGAACCTGTGAAAAATCTGGAAATATACAGTTAAAAGGAGAGGTTAATCAAAGGCTAATAGTCCTTAAGTTTTAGTAAAAACGAAGCATGGAGGACTGAATGGAAAGGACACTAGCAGATTTTCACATGTTAATTCATTTCAGCTGGAAGTCCCACAGGAACAGAAAGTGGCTATCCTACCTCTGTTGCTTGGACGAGAATAGTCTAGGGATACACTGAAACATTACTGACTAATGAATCTGAAATCAGTTGTGGGGAAGGTGTTATAAGGTACATTTAGGAATTCAAAAAAAGGAATACTCTTAGGTGTAGCTTAGATTAGAACACCCAGCTACATTAGGGAAAAGGGAATCAGTCCCGAAGTGACTTGGATGATTCTTACCTCCTACAGATACAAAATGAGTCTTACCATTTGGATTCCATGGAGCATAATTTAAAACCTGAATAGGACTATGTAAATAACTGATTTTCTGGTCTGGCTGGCAAACAAAACAAAACAAAACAAAACCCCTGCTTACTGAAAACCCGAAGTTTTTTTCTTTCTTTCTTTTTTTACCTAAAATATTCAATATGATATAACATGAAATATGATGGTTTAGGCACATATATAAAAGGCTAGATTCCAAAAACTACTAGAAGACAAAGGGATGCTGCTGCCCTACTTTTATGCAGTACCCCAGGAGTTAGACCACTGATGCATGATGGAGGAGACCAGGGTTCTTTCCCCGAAGAGACTTTGAGCAGGGTCTTGGGTATGTTAGCACAGGGTGCTCTCAGTCTTATTTGGAAAGTGCATACATTCACTTTATATGGATAATTATACATTTATGGGAACAGAGACATGAACCAAGGTCCCTTATCTTTTGGGGGAATGTCCCACTCAGCAGGCCACAGACACGCTCTTAATGTTTCTCTCTTTGGATCAGCAAATGTTTAAACAGTACACACAAATCAAAACAGCTGCAACAAGGACTAAGGGAAACCCAGTTCAGAAAACCCTAAAGCCTTATGATTAGAGAACTCTTTGGAGATACGGTTTCAAATCCTCAGGAAGTAGACAGGATTAAACCTGAGTTTTCCATTTACTGTGTGTCTAGTTTACAAAAGCAGGTAGGTATTTTAATACAACCCCTTCCCCCCCCCCCCCCAAAAAAAAAATTACAAATCCAGCTCAAACTATTTGGCAACTTCAACCTGGAATTTGCAGGTTAACTGAAATGGCTTTGTTTGGTGAAAGTATGTCACTGAAAAAAAATCATCCGTCTCTAAAAAGAGAGTATTGTAAGGTGCAAGCACAAAAGAAAAGCTCTTACGAACAGACCTTCAGCTATCCTACAGCAAATATACCCATTTTGTGAAACAAAGGAAAACTATAGATAGCTTACTTGACAACTTGGGCATTTCTCCCGCTTAGCAGAATCCTTAAAAAAACTAAGAAATGCCACAGCAGCTTTTATGGTATCCTCATCCCCAGGGTTCAATTACACTTTGACTCTTGGAAGGGGAGAGGGGGAGTCTGCAAAAAAAATTGGGCTGCCCATCACAATATCCTAATAGAATCAGAGACCCCCCAGCTTATGATTTTCAAATCTTACGGGGAGGCTCTTATCTCTTACGGGGAGACCCAGCCCCACCCCGCAAAGCTCAAAACCTGCTCTTGCCCCTTCCTAGTGCAGAAAAGTGCAGAGGATCACACCTCTATGGATTTCCCAACACTGCAGTAATCCACTGACAACCAGGATAGGTTGGGGGTCTAAATCAGGCCACTGGCCCACCACTGAGCAGGCCATTAAACAGAAGCGGTCCACCTTTCCACCTCCCTTTCCTCTTGAAGTTTGTTGAATATTCTCTAGCTATAAATCCATATCTACTTAGGCAGACATTTTTCATTTGTTTGTTTGATTTTAATTTGGTACTTTCCAATACCAACTGAAAAGTGTCACATAAAAATGTGAAATTATAGTAGGCAACCAATACTTGTTGAAAGCACACAGAACACAGAATTTTTATCAATACCCCACTGTATACCAGGGAGACTGTTTCCGTATAGAGTTTGGAAATGTTTAAGGGTTGGGACAGGGATTGAGGCGTAAATTAGTTTTACAGATGCTAAAAATTACGTAGTTCTGTGAGGCTAAATTTACGGCAAGAAGTCCTGAGTTTCTTGTAGGGCCTTCAAAATATTCAGTCCAATATTTTTAGTTTTACCTGTTCCAGAGTTATCTGTAAATCTATACATTAGACACATATACCTATTGCTGTCTTTGTTTTTCTTTAAACTGGAATTGAAAGTAGGCAAAGCTAAACACTGCTAGAATATTACATAGACTTTTGTTATAAAGGCTAGAGCATGTGTGCAGAGTACTTTTAGTATTATCAGATCAAAGTGGGCAAAACTCAGAATTACTATTCCCTCAGAAGAGCTGCCAGTGAATGGCATCAATTCCAATCATTTCTGCCTGAGGTTAAATGTGTATTTGAAGATAAAGTACCCTCACTGAAGTTTACCTAGCATACCACGAATAAACAACCCCTTACAATAACCATGCCACTCTGAAATATAGGATAATTTCCTCCCTATTCCTCACCTCCTAATATCTGTCACATGCAAGTCTTATATTTGCTATGAGATAATTCATAGCAAGGAGAGCAGAAGGAGAGCGGAAGCCACTAAAAAGTCAAGTCTGCCACTCATTACTTCTTCACTATCACAGTAGATTTCTATCAAATTTACCATAATCAAGAGGCCAAACTATGGTTATTCAAATACCATAAAGTGGTAACAATCAGTGAAGGCTGATATTAATGATAGGCTAATGGTTTAAAGAGACATCAACTTTTCCCACAAATATCTGCAGTCACCACAGTCTTGAAATGGTAAAACCTAAGCAAATGATTCTGTACAAATATAAATTTCAGAGCTTAAAGCTATTTTTACCTACCTTTCTCTATTACTTCAGGAAACCAATTCTCTTATTCCAATTCTTCTGCACAACTAAAATTGATAAGTTCCAGAATTAGAAGAAAAGGGTACATTTGCACTTTAATCACTTGTCTGGATTTGCTGAACATAAATCAGACTTTAAACTCCCCCAGCATGCCAGAAACTATATTCATGTAGCAGTACTGACATCACTTAACAGCTTTATATGCATGGTGCTTTATGCCACAGAAAGTCATTGAATCTATTGGTTTGATTGTTCTTGCAGCTTGGAGCACAGAACATAAATGGAAAAAAGGAGCCTTATATTGCTTGGTGTTCTGAACTGAAATCATATCAATTGTGTACCATCACTGGAAATACAGTGACTAACACAAGTCAATTATATGAAAAAACAAAATTGTGATCTAAGGGTGCATGAGCAGTACTGGAAAGAATATAGATATAGATCTATACAGTGAAAACTACAGCTGCACTTGAATGTGGATATGCATAGGATTTACTTAGTCCAATACAGGACTACTCCATGGCAATATGGCAGAACTGACACCCACTGATCCTCAACAAAGCTTTTCTAACAAAATTGTTATAGTGTTTTGGCAACCCTTAGGGAAATGCATGATTAGAAAAAAACTACTATTATTTAATTCTGTGAATCTTGTAAAAGTTGTGATCACTTTGAGAGTACTATAAGTTAGTGTTAGTGGTTGGTTGATTTATTTAATTATCACTTGCATAGCTCCTATTTGAGAATTAAGAACCTGTTATTTCTGAGCACTTTTTTTGTAACGCCTCCATCATTTTCAAAATATCTTGGATCATATACATTGGTAGGGATTAAAATCTGCCCTGCAGTCACTCATATTAATTCCACGAGGGTGTGACAATGTCAACTGGTGCAGTACTGCCAAGGTTTGAATGGCACTACTCCTGCCCCCGTCAATCAGCTTCTCTGGGGATTGACTGCTACCACAGCAGCAGACAATCTCTCTGCTAATCTCCTCTAACTGTTGTTGACCTATCTGTGCTACCTCCTCCCAAGTATATAATAAATCAAGTACATTTTACATGAAAAATGAAGTAATTACTCTGTGAATCCAATGGCTAATTGCACACAGAGGCCTTTGGGAGACGTGGGACAAATTCATGTCAGATTTCAAAAGGCAGAAAAAGGAAACTGAAGTTAATAACTCCTCAAATACTGACAGATTGAGGAAAATTTAAAATGCTCCATTTCTTCAGATGAAACAGATTCACCATCTATAGGAAATGGAATAGTATAGCCATTTATGTCGTTCTGCATGGACCATGGAGGAAATACTATTTCATCAAGAGTAACTTAATATTGAATAAGTATCTCCTTTGGCCACAGTCTGAAAACACAATAGAGCATGCTAAGATTGAAAAGTCAGAGGAACACTAAAATTAAAGTCACCTATACAACCTTAATTTGGTCACTTTGTACATTATAATCAGCAAGAATCCTGGCTTTCTCTCATAAAAAAATCCCCAATTTTCAGATTTAAAAAAGTAACTCAAAACTCCCATTTTTCCATGATCAAAACTATCAGGGAGCCTGGTTTTCTTTAAAAAAAAAAATTCCCAATTTTTGGATTTAAAAAAGTAATCCAAAATCCACATTTTTACTTGATTACAATAAAACACCACTATACAATAAAAGAACCCCAAATCTCCACTTTTCCATGATCAAAATGAAACACCAGTATAAACATACTATGTATGTATGTATATAGTAGCATTTAATTTTGATCATGGGAAAGTGGGGATTTGGAATTACTTTTTTAATCTGAAAATTGGGGATTTTTTTTAATCAAAGAAAAACAAGATCCTTGATTATGGGGCTCTTTAGCCTGGAAAAGCGCAGGCTCAGGGGTGATCTGATGGCCACCTGTGAGTTTATCGGGGTGACCACCAGTATGTGGGGGAACGTTTGTTCACCAGAGTGCCCCAAGGGATGACGAGGTCGAATGGTTATAAACTACTGCGAGACCGTTTCAGGCTGGACGTAAGGAAGAATTTCTTTACTGTCCGAGCCCCCAAGGTCTGGAACAGTCTGCCATCAGAGGTGGTTCAAGCACCTACACTGAACACCTTCAAGAGTAAATTGGATGCTTATCTTGCTGGGATCCTATGACCCCAGCTGACTTCCTGCCCTTTGGGTGGGGGGCTGGACTCGATGATCTTCCAAGGTCCCTTCCAGCCCTAATGTCTATGAAATCTATGAAATCTATGATTATAATATAGTCTCTAACGTCTCACTCACCGAGCTGTTTGCCTCTCTCTCCTCCAGTGGTGCAACTAGCATAGGCGACAGGGAGAACCACAGTGCTAACTTGGGGGTGGGGAAGGGGCAGAGAAAGCAGTTGCTGTTGGCCGCCATGTGTTTGTAATCATGTTTGCGATTACAGTGACAACTGGAAGTTGCTACATCCACTCTGCCCCAGGTGCCCAGACATGTCCCTACACTACTGTTCCTCCCACTTAGCTTTCAGTGACTCATCTCTCACATTCTGCATCGTTGCCCATTTCCCACCCTAGTCTTCTCATGTACCTCAATGTTCTCACCTCCCCCCTTGGTCTTCTTAGTCTCTTTAACCAAAGAGTGCTATTTGTTTCCTATTACCACCCAGGCCCTTTGTCTCCCCTGAATCTCTCTTGTATCCCTCTGTCCACCAGTTTTCCATCCCAGCTCCTTGCCTCTTCACCAGTCTTCTCCCTGGCTCTTAGACCTAGTTGTCTAGCTAAGGCAGATCATATCTTCTCATGCCATCCAACCCAAATCTTCTTTCTTGTTAGCTCCAGTTACTATCTCCACCCCAAATTCCTTCACCTAATCAATCCTATGTGCCCTTCTGCATGATGCCGGATGTTTGGTTCTGATTCCTTGTTCATTTGAACTGGGAGGCTTCCTGGTCCATGGTAATTAAATGCCAGAACAAAGGGAAGATTACATTTCTGTTTTTTTCTTTCAGTACCCCATCCAATGCTAACATAAAATAGGTAGAAGCAGGCTTTACAAAAAAACAGAAAAGCTACAGTTTCCAATGTTTTGTGATATGAAGGATGATACATATGATAGTGTATTACAGTTACAACCACAAGATATAAAACAATGGCAAGTTTATACTAATCGATGCTGCAAGATGCAATGATGCATAGATTTATGCAGTCTCTATGAAGAGGCATTATACTGCAGACATGACAGAAAGAAGGGCACCTTCTTTTCAGAGCATTTCTGTTAGGGCTGTGTGAAGTTTTGGTCACTGTTTTGATTCAGCGGAGATTTGGCCCAGTTTGGCGGCCGAATCTGAATCAAATCAGGAGACCCTTTAATGAATCAAATAAGAACCCTCTGAATCGATTCACAGAGATTCGGAAAGATTTGACGATTTGGACACAGACACAGCTTTAAATGTTTTTTCTATATACTTCAAGGTACCAGCTGGCTCATGAACATCCTACAGTAGCATCCCACAGTAGCGTTGGGCAGGGACGGTTCCCCCAACACACTCAGCAGCAGACCCAGAAATGGACCCGAAGCACTTCTGGTCAACTTCTGGGTCCACTGAGGAGTGCTTTGGGGCTCCCTCCCCGCCCAAGCTCTGCTCAGCGACTAGTGCCTCCTGGGTCTGGGGTACACCTGGGGTCCCCCTGCAACTGATCACTGAGCTAGTGAGGTGCAGGGAGACCCCCCCCATACACTTGGTGGTGGACCTGAAAGTGGACTGGAAATTCTTCCAGTACACTTCCAGGTTCACCACTGAGCACATGGGGGAGGGGGCCCATGCTCCTGTGGGTTGCTGCATCCACTCCACTATCACAGCATTTCTGAGCCATGCCTGGTACCTCTAGGTATGTAAAGAAAACATATAAAGCTGTGTCTATGGGTGAATCGCTGATTCTCTAAATCAGCATCAAATCTTCAGATTCAAATTTGGCTAAATCAAATTGGGACAGTCATCTAAATCAAGTAATCGAACCACTGTCCCCAATTCGGGTTGAACCCAAATCCAAATCGAATACAGCCCATTTCTCACACCCCTAATTTCCGTGCATCATCAACAATCACAATTTCAAATATGGCCATGAATTTTAGTTGTTTCAGCTTTCAAGAATCCAAACCTTTCAAGAATCCAATTTGAGACTGAGTTTCAGGAGAAAAACTAAATTTTGAGTGCTCTAATATCGCTCTTTTTCCATTTCCCCCCAACTCTGCAAGAGTGAAAGATTTAGCAGAAGAAAGAAACACCATCAGTTATATTTTTCAGTGCACTTTTGAGAACTTGACCTCCTAAAAAAATTGCATATGGGAGATGTGTTACTCTTTTGCTGATCGGAGTTGGACATAAGAGGTACATACCCTAGAGCACACACATGTGTGGGGCCCTGGGCTGAGCCCTCTGCCATCATGGTTAGATTGCTAGCAGCATCCAAACTAGATATTTTAAAATGTTGGTATACCTTTAGAATAGCTTTACTGCTGTTGTACTTAGAGGGTGCTTTAAAAATCTCTACAAATTTCTAAAATAAATTTTGAAATATTTAAAGGATATTTACTGAAGAAAAATTAGTTTTTATTTCCATTTTTGTTACAAAATTAGAACACAAAATAAAATGTAATTTTTTCTGTAAAACATTTAATCTTGGTCAAAAAAGTAATTTGTAAGTAAAAATGAAATGATGACCTATAATATTAATTTCTCAAAATTCCACTGAGCAAAAGTCTATTATTCAGACATTTGCATGTTATCACTGTTGAAATACAGGTTTTAAAAAACATTTGTACTGAACCCTTTATAAGATTATGTCTCCTTTTGAAACTTGGTGGCAAAAAGATTTACTATTAAAGATTTACTATTAAAGCAGCTGGAAACAAAAATAAAAATGTATTAGCCCTTTAAACTTTAGTTCTTGTTATTAATGGAGCAAGCACACTTTTTGAAATGATGCAAAAACTGTCTATTTTCACAAATGTGTATACATCCTAAATTGTGTCATAAAGATCAAATTAAGATAGTGATGTGACACTATTTTTCTTTATTTGATAACAGGACTTTTCCTTTTTCCAAGCCTTTATACTGACAACAAGAAGATGCTTTATACCATTAACCAACACATATCTTGTTTCAGTGGTGGTTTAGTCTTGTTGTAATCCTGAGGAGTTTAGATTCTGTGGAAAGTATTGAATGCTGTCTTCTGAAATATATCAGAGAATGCTTTCTCTTTTGAAGCATTTGTATAGATCTGTGTGAAAATTGTCTGACTTATAGAACAGGTTTTTATTTTCCCCTGCACCCATCTCTCAGGCCTCATAGTGCTACCTATCCTCAAAAGGAGACTTCTTTTTGCTTTTTAATTTCTTATTTGTTTCCATACATTCATCACGCTCATCATGTTAATTAATCTCTCTAAAGGACAACTTAAAATCGTTACAGGAAAAAATGCTGCTGCATCATGAACAGAGTTTTCCACCTTTGAACCTCTTGGGACTCACATCCTTGGTGAATTGCTAGTATTAGCTGGGTGGTGATAAGGCATTGAGTTCTGGGGATGATAAGGCACTGAATCTGACATACAAAAGATAAATGAGAATTGCTGATAGAAAGCTGTTCTACTTTTACATTCATTGTGAAGGGAGGTGGGTGTATTTCCATCTCCTGTCAGGTACCTGAAAACAACAGACCTTATCCCTGCTTGATCTCAATGGGTTACCTTCATAAGCTCTTTAAAAGTTATATATGGAAGCCTGGAGTAAGCCGATTAGCAATGGTTGTTTGCAATCGGACATCAGCAAAGTACATAATAAGACTGAAACATGACTGAGAATACAGAAGGAGGTTGGGGGTGAGATCTAGCTCTGTTACTTTAAGAACTGGCTGTGAGGGTCACAGAAAACTCAGAAAATGCCCATTTGGAGTTGTATCCATAACCCCTTTCATGCTGAGGCAGATTGTCTCTCCTTGAAGAGGGTACCTGTGCCACCACTGCTTGAACTGCAAAATCTTCATTTTTTGATACTTTTTATGCTATATATACACATGCACCTATACATATACTTACATATATACGCACGTGTGTGTACACACGGCAGAACTACTAGTGCTGAGAAAACTATATACAGCCTGAAATCCTATTCTAAATAGACTCTAGCTTGCCTTGCATATTCTGTAATGAATACTGAGCTCTGATAGGTCATTTGTCAGTATTCGAACAAAACCAATGATCAAAACAACACAAAAGGAGAGACTTGATAAAAAGTAAAAATAACACAAAATAACATACAAAAGCTAACATTCTTTATGAGTCTCCTTTCAGATTACACCCCCCTTTTTCCCTGAATCTTCAATGTAATATCATTATAGCTTGATTGTCCTTGGATATCATGTTTGCTTCATCTTACTGTTTCTCCTTTGCTAATGCAGAAGTGTCTGCTGGACATCACCCAGGCATACTGAATAAATCAGATAATATTTGAAATGCAGGCAATATGCAGGGTTCTATTTATCCAGACTATTTATGGCTAAGTACAGGTGTTCAAGAGGTGGAAGTTGTCAAGCTCTACTCTAAGTGTCAAGATTAAGTCAGGAACAAGCAGAACATACGTTAACCTTTGTGTGGGAGGGGAGGGGAGGATGGGGGCTCGGAGATGGCCAAGCCACCCTGATTGGCTGGCAGGGACATCATGGCTGCCCACCTGGACCTGATGAGGCAGCGACTCATCATGGCACGTGCCCTCATGGCCATGAGTCACAAGCCAGCCATCCTGCACATGTCCACCCAACTCTTTCTGTACCCACCAAGCATGTATATGTCAGACATCTGGGGTTTGTGTGTATGTGTGTGAGCATGTGCATGTGCATGTCCTGGACACTTGGGTCCTCTGTGTATGTGTCCCCTAGATGCCTGTATTCCCTCCCCACCAATCCTGGTAGCCCTGGCCCTGTACGGCAGCAGGCTCCCTGTATCTACAAAGCCCTGGCCAAGCAGCTCTTCACAAGTGTGGACTGGCAGCCCTCCTTGGATGAGCAGGGTCTGAGGGCCTCTTTAGCCCCAGGCTTCTCTGGCCCTGGATCACGGCCACCACTGTCCACAATCCAGTCCTGGGCACCACGACCCATCCTCTCTCCCTTCCAAACTGCTTCCCCAAGGCACACACCGGGGTTGTGGAGGAATGTGGCCTAAGGAAGAGACTTGCATCATAAAATGTTGAAGCTGCCAACTGTTAGTGTATTTATTAAACAAAAACTGTGGAAAATTGCCCACGCTAGAACTTGGAAACTTCTTCTCAGTTAACACTGAAAGAGTGGGGAAGGATCCTGGCTGCAACTGGATGGTTATGATGCTGAGAGGAAGAGGGAGTTGAGCAGCCATGGGGGCTCAAATTAACAAAAACAAAAGCTCAGGGTGGCAGGGGGAATGCTGTGTGAGAAATTGCCACCCATTGGCTTAATTAAAACTTGCAGCTGCCAAACTTTGTGTGTACCAACAAAGAAAAAACTGTGGAACACTGACTGCTCTGGAACTTGGGTCAGAGCCCAGGGGGCTGCCATTTCTCACAGAGGCTGTATCACCCCCCTGCAGTGGGGTCTGGGGTTGGATTGGCTTGACCTGATGGGCCATCCCCTCCATCCCAATTCTAAGTGCTCCTGTGCCCTTCCGGAACTGGCCTGAAACCTCTTTGAGGACCTGCACCTACACTAGCAACCAGCAGCATCTGGGTGTAGTGGGTTGGCCCTGGAAGGCAGGTTGAGTCAATACCAGTCCTGCCAGTGGGTCATGGGCAGCCTGGTCATTCTTCCCTGTCCCAATGCTGCTCCCCACAGCAGGCCCCACTGGGTACTTCCTGTATTCTTGGACCATGAATCAGGGGCTCCCCTATGTCCTAACTCCTGTTTCAGCACTCCCCCCAACTCCCAGCATCTCCCAAACAATCTATGGTGCAGAGCACTGCCCCAGAGCTCCCATCCAGGGCCCCCTGCCATGAGACTATCAGGCATACTGGTCAAAGGAGGAGTCCCTAGAGAAGGGCTTTCTATGCCAGGCAGGAGAGGACAACAGTCTTCTTGTGGGATATGGCACTTATGCCACTCAGGGGTGTTGTAGCTGATCCCAAGTGGTCTTTGACCCAGTGTATACATTCCTTACTCTGGTGCTGCAACTTTCTTCACTCTGTAGTGGCACTGGTGACCTACCTCAGATATTGGGTGGCCATCTACAGATATCATTCTTGGACTTTTGTAGTGTGTTCCTGGGCCTGGATGGCTTACTCAAGTGCTGCAGCAGTGAGGATGCAAGCAATCACAGACCTGTCTGTTCCAACCCCCAATACTGAGGGTCCTACTTGGTTCTAATTTGGTTGATGCTATCTATGCACATGTCTTCAGCTGACTATCTTGGATCCAGCATTTTTGGCTCCAGAACCAGGTTTCCTGTGCACAGATGAGGAGTTAACAGACAAGGGAGGCACCGAAGGACCTATGGCGAATCTCCTGTTCAGCTCCTTTCTCCCAATTTAAGTTAGATGCTGCACCACTGCTTGGGACTGACCACACCTTCATTCTGCCTCCCAGCTGGGAAGATGTGGATGACTGGATTCCATCTCCCCTCTTTTTGAGCCAGAAGGCCTGGGAACACAAGCACCTGGGGCTGGAGGGATGAGTCTTCTCTGGTTCTCTGGAACGATAGGGATGGCAGGAATGGGAAGGATAATGCTAGAGAGAATTCTCATTTCCTGCCACATAGAATCATAGAATCAATGAGTCAGAAGGGACCTAGACAGATCATCGAGTCCTATCCCCTGCCATGGGCAGAAATAAGTACTGGGGGTGGCATGGGTCATAAGACCCCAGCCAGGTGCCTATCCAGTCTCCTCTTGAAGATTTCCAGGGAAGGTGAGAGCACCACCTCTCTGGGAAGCCTATTCCAGGCTCTGGCCACCCTTACAGTGAAGTAGTTCTTCCTAATATCTAACCTAAACCTCTCCTCCCTCAGCTTGGGGCCATTGTTCCTGGTGACTCCAAGGGAGGCCCTGGTGAACAGACGTTCCCTGAGTCCCTGCTGGTGGCCCTTGATAAGGTTGTAGGCAGCCACAAGATCCCCCCTCAGTCTCCTCTTGTGGAGACTGAAGAGATTCAGGTCCCTCAGCCTCTTCTCATAGGGCTGACCAGGGAGGCCCCCAACCATATGAGTGGCCTCCTCTGGACCCTCTCCAGGTTCTTCACGT
Source organism: Crocodylus porosus (assembly GCF_001723895.1). Taxonomy (NCBI): domain Eukaryota; kingdom Metazoa; phylum Chordata; order Crocodylia; family Crocodylidae; genus Crocodylus; species Crocodylus porosus. The sequence continues at coordinate 135,216,689 of NW_017728906.1, read as the reverse complement.
CCCTTTTGAAGTGCGGCCCCCAGAACTGGACACAGTACTCCAGCTGCGGCCTGACCAGCGCTGCATAGAGGGGGAGCAAGACCTCTCTGGACCTGTCAGTGATGCCCCTGTTGATGCATGTTGGCTCTGCCTATTGCTTCATCACATTGGCGACTCATTTTCATCCTGGAGTCAATCCTGACTCCAAGATCCCTCTCCGCCTCTGTGCTGCTGAGAGGGTCAGCCCCTAACCTATAACCATAATGCTGGTTCCCTCTCCGCAGGTGCAGCACTCTGCACTCGCCCGTGTTGAACCATATCCTGTTCAGATCCACTCACTTCTCTAAGCTATCCAGGTCTGCCTGGATGCAGTCCCTGCCTGCCCATGTATTCACTTTACCCCACAGCTTGGTGTCATCAGTGAACTTGAACAGGGTGCTCTCCACACCCTCGTCCAGGTTGCTAATGAATATGTTGAACAGCACCGGCCCAAGGACCGAGCCCTGGGGGACTCTGTTGCCCACACCCTTCCAGATCAACATTGACCCATCTACCACTACCCTCTGGGTGCGCCCCTAGAGCCGGTTTGCCACCCATGTGACTGTGCATTCATCAATGCCGCAGTCCCTCACATCTTAACTAGTGCTCTGCTGAATGGTGGCTGGAGGTGCACCAAAGAAATCTGGAGTTGCAACTGTTGTAACACCTTAGCTGTAGAGCTCAAAAAAAGCTTTCAGTGTCTTTCATGGTCTGCTTGGGTGCTGTTCTGCGTAAAGTGGTTTCATGTCAACATGTTGGGATTTCTCAGGAAAGCAACATGACCTTGAGGGATGGAGTGGCCAGTTGCCAATTAACCAGATTTATGGTCCCTTTCAATATAACAGATTGATAAATTCCCAACAACAGTAAGGGGTACTGACTCTGGTGCCTCTGCTTCATTCCAGACACAGGGGCTGGGGTTTAAAAGGCACAAAGTCATTGAGGATCATCAATAAATCAGTGTCATCGCTCTTCCACTTGGACAATCATCAAACCAAGAGCACACTGCATATCAGAGTAGGCAATTCTATCCTTCACCATGAGCATACACCTACTTACAAAGGAATAACATTATACCATTCCTTCCCTGACCTATAAACATTATATTCAGAAGATCAGCAGTAAAGTTTCTTCATGGGTTGCTGCCTTAAGATGGTTGTTCAGCACAACCTCTGGTGCCAACTTCAAAGTGCTCAGAATCACTAAACTTGCAATGGTATATACCCCAACAGATTACTGTGCTCTTGTACAGTCCAGAAGTTGTCATGCTAAAAAGCTTGACACTGTACTTAACAGTGCACAGAGACTCATAACAGACTGCACAACTTACACACAGGTGTATTCCCTGCACTCTAAGGCATTAGACCAAGTGACATAAGACAGACCCTAATTGCTCCCCTGCTGCCAGGTTGCTGTGCCAATGGAGAGCCTAGCAGGCCAGGTACAGTGGCCTTGTGTGTTGCACAAAATTTAGATAAGAGTTGAGGTGAATGGATATGAAATGATTGTTTAGAGTAACCTGGTCTGAAATCTATATTCCTACAGCATTTTATACCAACACCAAACAAGTCCCCCATTGGACACAACCCTGACAGAGAAGTGGAACAAACTGAGATCTAGATAGACTCTTCAAAACAACACTGTACAAGATGAACATCTTTGATAGTCCCCTGTGTGTATAGACAGTGTCCAGTAAACAGCACAGCACTTAACTGAAAGCTTCAATCTTTACAAATGCCCAGATGGGGTACATGGAATCTGCACATTGAGCAGTGGCTTATAGCTGGCCAAGGGGAACAAGGTGTGAGTGGGATTGGAAACAGGGGCTTCATTGCCTTGGGTCACTGAGAGCCTCAGGGCAAGGCTAACCCAGCACTCAGGCAGACCCCACAAGCTCTGGCTGAGGCTCGAGTACCAGCCTGGGACTGCAGGTTTGCAGGGTGCTGCAAAGCCCCAAGGTTTGCTGGTGGAATGAGAATTAACATGAGTCACAGTGAGATCTGGTACAGATGTTCAATACAGCACTCTAACCTACAGAGCTGAAGTGTGATAGCATAGCTTACCGTACAATAAGTGTAACTTCTTTACCTGGCCTCCGTGGCCCCTGTCACTGTACTATATGAATGCTTCACTCTCCAGAGGGGGAAAAAACTAAACAAAAGCAAACAAACAAAGAAACAAACAAACAAAAATCTTGTTTCTCGCTGCCTTAAATACATTTATCCTCACATGATGAGGACACTAAGTACTTCTACCCCATTTTAGAGATGAGGAACTCATAAAATTATTGGGCATTTATACACATACCTTTCTGTCCTGTGATGCAGCAGAGATCTGCCGCTTCTTAGCAGACTCAATTAATCAAGTCTGCTCTGCACACCAGCTGACATGCAGCGCGCTGTGCTGCATGCAGTTGTATAAAAAGCAAAACACATCTCAGCAGACAGAAAATACCAACAGTGCACTTTTGAACTAAAGCACCTCCAAGGTGTTTTAGTTGAAAAGCATACCACCACTGTTTTCTTCATGCTGATGTGCATTTCACCACTTATACAGATGCACGTGTCACAGTGCTGGACGCTTTTCAAAGTGCCGGTGCTGCAGCGCTTCCACGAGTAAAAAAGCCCCTTATGTCTACAACATGAGCACAGAGTGCTCAGGAATTTATATTTAAGTTAATCAAGTTAGATACCTAAATAGAAGAAAGGCTTCTAATTACCTCTGAGGATCTGAGCCCAAATAACTTTCCCAGGGTCACAGAGGATGCTCCTTGTGCAACAGGAATTGAACCCATTTCTCTTAGCCAAAACTAGGACTGTAACCACTTTACCATACTTCCTCTCACCTTTACTTATCAGCCTCATGATTCTGTTGGACTCCAGGTACTGAAATGGGGATATATATATTTTAATTATTACTCATTTGAATTTATTTCTAGTTGAGAGTGTTGAGCTAGGAATCTATATGAAGTCTCCAAAATATCATGACTATAATTGTTGAATTATTTGCAGTTAAATCAGCTCATATAATTTGGTTCATGTATAATGTTGGATATTTTCCAGGATTATCTTGAAAATTACAGAATTTTAACCCATTTTAATTCAATTGGCTTCTTTTTATGCTGTCACTTCACATTACTGGCATACTTTTAAACCTGTAATATATTTAAAACTTGACCTGTAACATCCTAAAAACTGCAGAATAAGTTACTACTAAAATTTGTGTTTATAACACTAATTCTTAGACCTTCATAGAACTTGTTCATCCATAAATTTCAGGTGCCTTACTAAGGAAATATGAGCATGCTGATTTTTTCCACGGGGAAAATTGGAACAATGAGAGTCAAAACTTCTTGTCCAACAGCAGTCAATGAATCATTAATAGAGGTGGAAATAAAATACAATGTCATCACTCCCAATCACAAATTCTACTCACTCTGCCTACCTTGCATAAATTAGGGCATAGATGATAAATACATAAACTATTGTACAAGATATTGAGCTAGGTGAATATTGGTTCAGAAAAACAAGTAGTAACACCTTTAATAAAACTGTTGTTCTGAGGCTCATAAAATCTTATATAATTTTTTTCTCCTTCTACAACCTACTTAAAACATTTTTGTACCCCTGAACACATTCTAATTTCTGACAGTAGGGAAATACTTTCCTCCCCTAGGAATGCTCAGCATGCTACACCTTATGTTTGTCAGTTGCTATTTCCCTGTCAACTGCAGTTGTTGTAAAGGGTCAGGAAGAGAGGCAATATGTCATATAGTAAGCACTACTCTACTGAGGGCTGTGAAGTTTAGAGTCAGCATGTGTGTAAGAATCAGTGTCGAACACTTGGGCTAGGTACAAATGTTCAAAAAACCCAAGGCAGAATCGATCTAAATTATATAGTTTTCTGTAAATAGCATAGGTTTGATCAGTAGTGAACAGAACACACAGTTGCCTTTTGGTACGGGGCAGGGAAAATCTTAGACAGGGTTTCACCATTTTTAAATGAGTCTGTGTGTGCCAAACTTCTGTTCTGTTATGGGCATAGACCGGTTTCCAATCACTTATATTATAAAAGTGTAATGTTTGTACCTGGCCTCGAAGAAGTGAAATTGATAGGCTAAAGGTTAAGCCAGAAGTCAAGTTCTCTCCAGAATCCACCTTTAAGTTGTATTTAAGTACTCTGACATCCACTTTCCTCTGACACTGGTAATTGCTAATCTGAGTCCTTTACTCTTTGTATCTCCTTTGAAAACTAAAGCATCTACCAATTACTTACCAGTCCTCTAAATCTGAAAGCAAACATACCAATATGACTAAGACTCTATAACGCTATCTCTATCAGATGAATAGAAATCCTGCTGCTTAATTTAAATCAATTTTAGCTGCTATAGGAGGTGGTACAACTAAGAGCTGTTTAAGCTCTGAAAATGCACCTGTGCTTTATAGTTAAACAGTACAAACAGAAACCTCTGTAAAAAAAGACACTGGCCAACCCTCTAACTATACAGAGAGAATGGTTATGTATTTTGTTTCCATGTATGTAATGAGTTTTTAATCAACCACCAGTTCATCCTGCATATGTGCCTTCTTCCCCTAGAGTTCTTTTCCATCCAAATCTGCACATTTGTGTAACACAACCACTGAATGCACAGAAATCCAAACAAAAATCAAGGGGAAATCTATCAGCTGCAAAGACAAACACTTAGACAGTATACCTCTGCATTGCCTAAAACTGTCCTAATTTGGTCCCCTCTGGTCCTTTGTACTCTAAGGTAGTTACTCGACCATCCATTAAAAAGGTCAATCCTGATCAGCTTTTAATATCAATACAGATGTGCATTATACGACTCCTTCAAAGTGCTGTATGAACACTAATCAAGTCATTGGATAAGAAATTCAGAAATTATTATTCTTACTCCAGTTACTAGAAAGCAATCCAGATTGCCCCTTTAATTGAAAGGTTTGGTAGCACTGTTAACGTATTCAAACTTACTCACCTCCAGTAGCACTTCACTATCTAAAATTTTACTATTTGAATTTAAGTTAGATTTGAAAACATTACAAACTGATGAAAAGATGACAGATTAAAAAAAGAATTTAAAAAAAGTGAAAATGCTTTGCAAAAACACTAAGCTTGAATCAAAGATATTACATTTTTAGGGCCAGCTCCCAGTCTTCTCCATACAGATGTAGATATGTGGTTGATTGTGGCTAAGAAAGAGAGCTTCTAATGCAAGTATAGAGCTTTGAATGTTTGTGATAACTTTCTAATCAATCACTGTTTGCAACTTACTTTTAAGGTCAATTGGTTCAGGGATGGAAAGGAGATTGAAGAACTAATGTATAACTTTTAACAATTGTTTATTAATTAACATCTGTGACAATCACTTTATCTCAGTGCTATAATTATTATATATGAAACGGTGATTTAAAACCTTTTTTTCCCTACAATATCCAGTTAAATCTTTAGCAGGTTACCATGTGGCTACACGGTACTTTTCCCAACTGAGATGAAATACAGGTCATATAAATATGACTTTTTTAACTTTCTCCCTAAAATGATATAAATGTGCATTAATAGTTAATTTAACTACTACTAAGCTGTTAATTAAAACACCCCAAAAGATAATCTATATTAAATCATCAGATTTGGCGGATGCCACATTATTTTTTGTTTCTATGCATATACATAGGTACACACACATACACACACACCTATACCGGAGTATTGTAATGTGTTGAGTAACCATAGAAACAATGCAATATATTGAGTCAACCAACTAGAAAACATGGCACAGAGGTGTTTATACCTACATAGGATCATGCCTATACTAGTGCTGTATATTAACCTGCTGTGTAATGCTCAAAAGATTCCTTCATCCTTCCTAAATTTTATGAGAATCACCTGAGGCTCTGAAAATGATTGCACATTCAAACAGAGCTAGGCAAAGGCTCTGTATGTAAAGTGGTTTGAAGATAAGTGCTAAATGGATCTTAGCATCTAAAGTAGTGCTGAAGTAAAATGCAATCCTGTGGATTTTTATATCTATGAAAATTCAGAGCTCTACATTGTGTGCTTTTTTGTTTTTTGCAACTGACGAACATACAATACCAACTATATTAGGAGAATTCGAAACCATTTTAAGAAATGAAATAACAGTGTATTCTAAATAGGAGATTTCAAAACACAGCTTTTTTCCCCTAATGATCTTAACTCAAAATGGCACCTGAACATTTCTTCACTTGAAATATATCTTTGCTATGTGTAAAACAAAAAACAAACACAAAGATAAACCTCAGGAATAGATAGCTGATATTTTAATGTAAATCTCATTTAATGTTATTTGAAGCTAAATGGTTGTACTTTTTCAAATTGATATTTGAATTTTATTTGATTTTAAAGGGTTGGAAGTAACTCACAATAGGACATTTGATAGAACATTTTTATTAGAACCTGCAAGTTGGGATTCATTTCATATGGGAATAATACATATTTTTTATGTTTAGTGTTTTATATGTCACCTGGTGAATCATCTTAAAGGTAAAAAAAATACTTATAATACCAACGTGTCTGATTTAGGCAAGAAAGTGAATTCTGTTCAGACCAGTGGGACATTATGAAACAAATCATAGGAACTATGCTTACATAATTTAATTATTGGATTAATTAAAACATTCACTACCCACTGTCTACTCACTTCTGGAGTGTTCACATGTATGTCAGCATCACAGTACTTAGAACAGTACTTGGCACTTCAGGGTCTGATCCCTAAATGAGGCTAATAGGTACTACTACCAAGGAAACAAATAATAATAATGTCCTTGAGTACTTACATACATTTGGTTTCATTGCTGTCTTTCTATCTTACAGATTAGGAGCTTGGAGCAGATACTTCTTTCTGTTATAATAATGTCAGTTTAATCACTCCAGAATTATAGCAGCCAGTTGTTTTATTAGTCAGAATGCTATTCACTTTATATTTACTAAATAATACAAATGCTTGTTAAATATAAGTAGCAAGTAACATGATGGTATCACCTCACTACGTGAACAAAAACAAGTCAGGGTTATCATTTTTACCAAGAAAACAAGAGGGTTTTTTTCCACTTGAGTTCTGGGCAACAAAAACTCCTCCTCAATTGAGAAGCAGCATTCAGTTTTTCCTGTGTTAATCCAGTTGTCTGTCCTACTTCAATCTAATTTAATTGTTATACAACTGATCCTTTTTCTTTTTTTCTTCTTTTTTATTAAACAAAGTTGGGGAAAAAATAACTATTTTTTGTATATCATTCGTGAGCTCCCTGAGCTCCCTTTAGCTGTAGGCAATGCTGTGAAACTGAAATAGCCAGTGAAAATTCAGTCACAGCACTGTTACAATGAGTATGGTATACATCAATGCTGACAGACCCTATGGTGCTTCTATGAATATTGCCAATGTAATCTCTTTTCAGAGTTATTGAAATGCATCACAAATTTAAAAATGGCTTTTTGTGAGGAGTGACAAAAGATATAGTTATTAGCACCTAGTATCATTTTTCTTTCTTTTTTTGGTTGCAAAAACAGCTGCTTGGTATTTTTTTCCATTCTTTTCTGCGGTACAGCTCTTTTTCCCAACCACTTCCATGGGCTTGCTGTTTAAAATGATTCTTCCGACTATTGCATGCTGTAATAAGAAATGTTGTTAATAGATGGAGCTGGAAAGTTAACAGTTTCTTAATAAATTCAGGTTGCTGATTGGGATGAGTTCACATTTTCCTAGTTTCAGTACAGTATACATGATGACTGAGAAAATGACCTTTGACCCATTGGCCTATTTATGCTTTAACTAATAAGAAAGAAACAGTGGGGGGTTTAGGGTGCTTTATGAAACAGGGCTCCTTAGAGCATAACAAACTGGAAAATGGAATCTTCTGTATCTTGTAATGACAAGAATATTTAATAGTCTGTGTAGGGGTGCACATTAAAAAGATGTTAGCAAGACTGAAAGTATACTCCGCAACAAAATCCTCACCCAGTTGAAGTCAGCAGCAAAAATCCCACTAACTTCAAAGGGGGCATGATCTCTGTCTTACTCTACGTGCAAAAAAAAAATGTTGACTTAATTTTAAAATGGACACATTTAGTGCCACGGCCTTTTTGAATCTATACAGACAGCAATCATGTTTACTTATTTGGATAATATGGCATAAACTACCATCAAAAAGTCAGAACTTCTGAAGCTAAAATCAAACCTAGTGAATTTTGTGGATCCAGTATCAGTTATATAAAAAATACAGTTCAGTCTTGGGAGCTGATTTCAAATGATGTTACCTAGATGTTTTGTCCAAGAATTTGGAATGACAGACAAAAAGTGAATTTTTGGAAGAAGGTATAGCAATGATCAAATGGGACATGTATACAGGCAATATATGTCTTTCTTGACTCATACCTCCAATTTTAGTAACTTTACTCATGATTCCCTATTGATTTCTGTGGGAACTTTGACCATATAAAACTATATACAAAGGAAGGATGTTTCAGTGGACAGAGCACTGGATTTGCATTCAAATTCCTTTTCTTCCACAAAAATTATTCTATTACTTTAGGCCACTTTTTCAAGGTACTTATGCTCCTAAACATGCAAATACACCTAGTGAAATTTGTAAAAGTAACTAGCTTACTAACTGTCCTTTATTTCAATGCCTAACTTTAAAAATTGGTCCTAAGTTCCTCTCTACCTTAGTTACCCAATAGAAAAGTGGATACAATTGTATTTCCCTGGCATGCAGAGGTGTTGCGAAGATATTAAAAATTGTGGAATTGAGATATTATAGGAGTAAGGGTCTTAAATGAAACTGAGCAGACAGATATCAAGTTCCATAATTGTGTCACCCTTGCTTATAATAAATTAATAATACTCTACTTACTCAAATGGTTTTAATGAAATCAGTGGCATTACTTATGGAGCAAGAGTAAATATCAATGCAAGGGGACCAGAGCGAGTCCACAAACTATTTTATTAATGTTCATGTTGTTGTTGAGAGGTGGATGCAAGGAGAAAGGCCAATGAAAACAAATATTGGTGCAATTATTATTCTTTTGCAGAAAATTGGCAAGCTTTATATGTCTATCTTATTTAATCTACTAGTGCAAAAATCATTTTTTGCAAACTGCTGGTTAGTTCATTTCATTAACCCTTAAGGAAGAATTGCTGTCATATACTTTAACTAATGTTTCCAAGCAGTGAATGTATTAGTAAGGAAAATATTAGTTGGATCAGTAATTAAGTTTCTGGGTTGGAGGGTTAAGTGTTTTCCAAGTCATTTTGTTACCCCTGTTGACCTTACCAGGCTTTGATTTGTTACAGGACAAATATTTTACTTGCAACTGCCCCTTTACTTTAAGTTTAGATGTCCTAAATACCCCTTTTTAGGACATGCCACTTGTATCATTGTTGTACTAATTACTATCAGTAATCATTAGTTTCCATCCCTATGTTTAGTTCAGGAAAGCCTGATTCTTTATTATATGCATGTGCATTCTTAATGTCCCTACCCCAGTATTATTAAAGGAAATCTTTTTGCAAAAATCTTGTTGGTCTAATAAAAGGTATCATCTCTACTACGAGTCCTGACTGCCTTTTCCTCTAGACCAATATGTTTACAACCTGGATACCTACCCCATTACGGAAGAGGAGAGAAAGCCAGGGGGCAAGCAGCTGGCTCCAGGTCCCTGAAGAGACTAGTAAGGGTAGAGAGCCCTTTCAGAAAATGACTTTAAAGGAAATGGTAAGGAAGTCCCAGCAGCACCAGACACTGAAGTTAAGTTATTTCAGTTATATGTTTATCTGTTAGAGTATAACCTCATAAATCCGGCATGCTCGGGACCAAGCACCTGCTGGAAATTTGAAAATTCTGGATTTTTTAAACCACGGCGGCACAGAGTGGTGGATAGCAGAGGCAGCTTCCCCCTCCACTTCTCCAGGACTAGCTGCCACTACTCCCTGAAGAAGTGTATTTTAAAAAAGTACTGGATTTTTGAGAATTCTGAATTTTTGATATCCGGATTATGAGGTTATACTGTAACATGATGTGGCACAGCCCTAGGCTGGAGGAAAGAATTTTAGTTTGGAAGCAGTTGTATCTTAGACCAATGATCTTGTTTAAAACCAGAGGACTGGTAGCAGCTGTGAGGGAGGCATGGGGGCTGCAGGCACACCTAGAAATGAATTGCCATCATTGCAGGAGGACAAGGCTGCAAGCCAAGCATCTGAGCCTGCAACAAAATAGAGCATGGTTGTGGGCTCAGACCTGATCAGGGACAGGTGGGTGAGAGTGGGCCTAAAGCCCCAAACACCAAGGACACAAGCCCAGACCCTGGGAGGGTGATACTAGAGATGATGGGTCCAGAGCCCAGCAGGGCAAGGCTGGAGGGGGTCAAGGAAAGACAGCCAAAGCCCTCTTTGGCCAAGTGATGTAAGAAGGAACCCTTTGAGTCAATACTTTCAAGATAGACTCTGTGTAGTTCAGCAGGCCTCCACATTAATCTCTAAGGGCAATCTTCCTGTCTAGCTTCAAGTTCAAGACATGGCAGGGGAGACAACAGGGTGGCCCTTGAGAGGTCAGAGCAAGCAGGTGGGAGAGGATTCAGGTAGCCTCTAGGGGGACTGGGGCAACAAAGCCACCCTTAGGGCCTGGCTGGTTGCAGCTTCCTTGCAATATTTATAGGAAAGTAGACAAAAGTATTCCAGAAAAGCTACTGTATACCAGTGATAAGGCAGCTACTGCATCAAGTTATTTCATTCTTGCAATATGCAAGAGGCTTATATTTTAATTCTAACAGATCCTGTCAATTATTTTCCCTGAACTCTTTGATTACCACTTTTGAGCTTGATTCTGATATTCTGATTCAGACTGGGTATGCAGTGTACTATAAAACCAGTTAAAACTTCTTATCAGTATGTCTTGACTAGGTAGCTTAAACTGTATTTTATAACCAAGGTGTGTAGAAGATGGGTAATAGGGAAATGGAAAGGTGTTAGAGGCCAGCTACTGTGTTACAGAATAAGGCCATCTTTTTTTTTTCTTTTCTTTTCTTTTTTTTTCCAGACCATTAATTAAATTCAGCTCTGCTGTAAGGCATCATAACTGTCCTTGAATTAAATGGAAGTTGTATGTTGTCATGCTGTGATTCAATTTGGTCTCTAGTCCACAGTCCAGTCAACCTAGCAGTTTTGTATCCTTATTAAAACTTCCAATATGCAAGCACCAGCAAGAAATTGTTAATCATACTTTAGAGATATTTTAAGAAAACAAAGGTAGTAGCCACTGAAGAGAAAAGAATACATTATTTATTATTTGAAAGGCGATGTATACACAAGTAAGGAACACTGCATGAAAAACATGTGTGAAGCTTATTGAAGATTGCCTGACACATCTGCCTGATGCTAGGTCCATTTATTTGACCTTGCTTTGCGAATACAAATGAATAACTCAATGTATGCAGATATTATATAGGGGGAAAATACTAATTAAAATAAAACCTATACTGTACATACAATATGCCTTCTGGGGGGGAGGATGAGAAAAAAGATGAAACTACTTCTGACACACATTAGGCATGTCATTCAATGCGCTACCAGAAGGAACTCAGATACTATAGTGATGAGCATGGTTTAAAAACTCCAGAAAATGGTAAAATCATCTCTCCACTATTTGGCTTCTTATTTTGGAGGAATTGTGACAGATATTTTGATGGCATCTAAACTGCAGAGTAAGCTGGGTAATTCAGTACTAGTCTATCTCTCATTGTAAGAGAGACACTTAATTATTTTGCAATTTTAAAAGGTCAGGTAATTTAATTTAAATACAGATAATTTGTAGGACTTGACATGCAGCAAATAAAATATACTAAAAATCAATATACCACAGAGTCAGTTCTGATTGGAATTAATCAATTGGTCTATCATATAAAGCCTTCCTGTGCATGCTTCTCCTAATGAAAAGGAAAACCTATAGAATGGGTAAACCATGGCACTTAATGCCAGTTCTTCTTGTATTTGGAGCTGAAATAATAAATTCAGTATCAAACTGAACCAGTATTAGTAACAAACAACAGTATCAAACAGCTGGCTAAACTGTTGGCTACCTCTCAATAGCTGGTCACTACCTTCATCACAAATGAAATTTAAAAAATGACAACTCTTTCTAATTCTAATCTTTCTACCTTAAATCAGAGTGCCACTGGAGATACCATTCACTAAGCCACTCTCACTAACATTTTAAGGTTACCAAGTATTCCCTTAGTAGATATACACAGTGTAAAGATTAACCTATAAGAGATTGGAGCACTTATTTTAATTAGAATAAATGAGTGTTTTAGTCAGGATATCTTTGATCTTTGTCATGTTAACAAACTGAATAACAATGAAGTCTTTGAACAGTGAGGTCTGCTGGGATTTGTGCAGCATACAGTATCCAACTAGGGCTAAAAATCCAGTAAGCTAATACTTTTGTTTCCGTATGCAGTTTCATCTTAAAGGTAAGTGTTATCCACTACGGTTTCACATTAAACATCATCAGTGGCTGTTAAGCCTTTTCTAGAGAATTGTTACTGTCAAAGGGCTAATCTTCTTTCTTTTTTTATCATTATTTTCCTGCCTGACAAAAGGTACAGATAGGGTTTATATGGATACAAGCAATGGAACAAGTTGCCTGCTCATACTAATTATAGTCATCCTGCTCATCTAGGTGAGAGAAAAAGGTGCACGTAAGTGAAGCTTTCCATCCTAATGACATGCGGACAGACAATGCAAATGTTGTATCTGTGCTTTTCATTAATTTTGCTCACTTCTGTGCTCGTGTGTCCCTATCCTCTTTCAGAGAGGGAAAATGGAAGAATGCAACAGCAATGAATAAACTTGCATACATTTTAATGTTCCACTTTCCTGTATCTTGAAGCTGCTGATGTTTTCATAGCAAATATCTCCCAATTACAAGATGAACTGTCTGTAATTTCCATCCACAGTTCAACTGTGTGTGTTCTATCTGATTTAGATAAAGCAAAAACATGTGACAGCAGGACTTTTTATCAAATAAAGCTAGTCATATACAGAAGGAGCTTCAATAATAAAAAGAACTCTGTTTTAGCAAAATGCTAGAATCATAGTTGAGACTGACTTGTGTGACAGGAGGTAGCAGGCTGAAAAAAATACTTAAAAAACCCTAAATTTCTTACCTAATTGGAAAATAATATTTTAAAATGTATGTAATCTCTTTAAATCTTTGACACACTGGGTGAATCTTTGTCAGACTTCTTGAACTCAACATCACAGGTTCTAAGGAAAAGCAGATCTTCAGATGGAGCATGGACGACTGGTGCCTCCGGAGTCTGGGGGGGGCACCAGATTACCAATGGGTGGGCCCCAGTGGCCAGTCACCAACCGGGGGGCAGTCCCCAGGAGCCAATCACTGAGCCAGGGGTAGAAGCGGAAATGCACTTCCAGTTTTGCAGCTGACGTTTCTGGGGGGTGCTTGGCCAATCTCAGGGGGTGCACATGCTCCTGCGTGCACCCCCTATGTGTCACCAATGTGATGGAGTTACCCAAATCCATAAGGTTACAGAGCAACATTGTAACATTGCTTTTTATCCCTCTGTCACTTCAGTAAGTACAATAGTTTTGGTGCATTGCTGTAAAATGAACAGTAGCAGATAATCTTACATTGCATCACATTTACTGAGTGCATTTCTGCAACTCCATTTAACACATTTATGTTCCTGGTCTAACTCTGGTTAATTTAACCACTATAAAAGGGATGTTTTAAGCATATGGAGAATAAGAGGAGATTTCTTACCTTTCTGCTGCCTCCCTTACCAATAGCTGAACTGAAGTGAAAAGAGGTTTTGAATATTAACTCAAGCAAACTCCCCAAGTGATTGGTTCTTGATTCTAAAGCTATTAAAATATCTTTTACCTACAATCTGGATGATTATATAAAAATGTTATAAAATGATAAACTTTGTGATTAGAACAAAATGAATCAAACAGAAGTTGATGAGAAGAGATTACTCTGATCAAAATTACCTGGTTAAGCAGTTACCATCCAAAAAATGTGTTCTAATGCAGCTCATTACAATGTAATATATCTGGGGGAAAAAGAATACAGGCTATACTTCCAGGATTGGAACAAAGCATCTCAGGAAATAACTTTAGGATTTCTGCAGATAGTTGCCTCTACATGAGTTAATTTGAATTTTTGCGTGGATTACTTTCATCAAGAAGAAAATAAGGAAATTATCTTGCATCTGGACAGTTTGTGCCCAGCTCATGTGTTTTCACTTTAAGCTTGCAAAATAATGGAAAAATTTCAAAGGACAAAAATGATTCAGGAGCTGAAAAACAAGTCTGAAGATGTGAAGCTTACAGACTTAACTTATCAGAGAGAAAGGGTTGAGAGGTGACTTGATTACTGTATAAATTTATTTAAACATAGAAAAGAGATCTGAAAGTATGTCACATGGGCTTTTCAATATTTCAAATAAAGGAAAACAAGACTGAATGACTAGAAGTTGAAGCTAGACAAATTCAATCTTAAAATAATATACAATTTTCTAGTTCTGGGAGGGCAAGAGGTAGGGGCAGTAATTAATCACTGGGGCAGTTTGCTATCATATATTCATGATCATGTCATGTTTTCAGATTAGAGGTCTTTCCAAAAGGCACACAGTGCGTAAGACAAACAGTGTCTAGGACAAAAAATGCCCTAAGTATACAGGAGGTAAGACTAGATTAAAATGGTCCATTGGGCTTTACATGTTATGAATCTGTGAATCCTCTGAGCTGCCTCAAAATATGTCAAACATGTCTTTGCAATCAGCTCTTTGATCACGCAGCTTGAGATGGAGTGAAAATGACTCCAATAATACAATACAGACTCCAAAAAAGAAGCAGGGGGAGGACTAAAAAGTGAAATACAACCAGAATTGGCCCTTCTATTTGTCTGAATACACAAGAGATCAGGCAGAGGGTTTTCCAGTTTTTAATGCTGCTTTAAAGACCAGAATCAGAGCTAGAGTTCAGGTATCACATTTATGCATTTGAAAAAGTATGAGGTAAGAAATGAAAGTATGCTGAAATATGTAGATTGTGTACTGCTTTTATTGTAAGATCTGAAAATGTATGTTAAGGCTCTCTGTTACTCTTTATAAAAAATGTTCACCCTTTCTAAAAGTTAACTCTCACTCCACTCTCCAGGCTTATTACTCTGTAATTGTAACTGTTATAGACCCAAGACCTTCAGTTACTATAAATTAGTGTTGCTTCAATGGATTTATATCAGTTTATACCAGCCATGGATCTCATTCATTGGATCACCAAAATATGTAGGATATGAGTGGGTTTGAGTTCTATGACCTTACCGTGAGAATCATCATGGGTGACCGGTGTCTCCCAAGTCGGGGGGGGGCACCAGATCACCGGCCGGGGGCAGGGCAGTCCCCCAGCACCAGATTGCCGAGCCAGTGGCAAAACTGGAAGCGCACTTCTGGTTTTGCGGCTGGCACTTTGAGGGGGTGCACGGCTGGTCTATGGGGGTGCACATGCACTCACATGCACCCCCTATATGTCCCCAGTGAGAATCATGCTAGTTAGGGAGAATTTAGAAACTTGAAAAGGATTTTTTCTCACTGAAAGATACTTCTGGACAGTGTGATATTATGGGGTTTACTTTGTTTTCCTCCTATCTACTTTTAAGTAAGCCAGGAACTTGGTGGGTAGATTGGATTATAAATTTAGTCACTACTTAAGAAATGCCTCGGTCAGGTTAGTAGGTGGTCTCATTTACATGTAAACCAGAATTAAGAGCTGATTAGAAGGCGGCATCACCTAAAGAGGGAGAGGCTTATATCCAGGACCTCTAATATCTGTCACAATAACTCACATGTGGGGAGGTAGAGGGATCAGAGAGCAATCATTTACTAAAGGAAATGAATTAAGCAGAAAATATGATTTTCATTGAATGAGCTGATAGTTCCCCAATACATTAGTTTAGTGAAGATGCAGCTTAATTAAATCACATTCCTGAATTTTCACCTTCTCCTGCAGTGCACAGTACAGATGTTCTGTGGAGTCAAAAGTATTTCATTGTATGTTTGATTCGAAAGGTGGTCCAAGCGCTCTCAATTTTATGGTAGCATTATAGAAGATACCCCGCTTCTCTTAAGATTACATTGCACAAGGAACCCCCACTTCTGCCTACCAAAAAATAAACAAATAAATAATGTATGATTAGATTGTTAGCAATAGGTAATTAAAAGCAATGCAATATAAAAACAATGCTGCAAACCTGACAACCAATTTCCAGCTCCTTGACATACATGAAAAGAAACAAGAGTAAAAATAAGCTACAAGTTATACCACAATGCTTGAAAACATTTGGTAGCTTAGGGTAAAGCATGTGACATGGCAATGCTGGTTTTGCAAATTCAGTAATTTCAGTGGGAAATTAAATTTGACCTGAACTGTGCATCAAACTGTCAACTCTATTCACCCAAATTAAATGTAACTTGTGCTGCCTGAACAATGTAATCAGCAAATTAGTTATTAGGCATTTCATACATGGTAACTAAAATTTAAAGTTCTCTGAAAACTCTTGAGGCTAATCTTATATGAGGCACCACTGAGGACACAATTAAAAGTTTATGTACACTTACATTGCTGACACTTGTCAAAGAAAAGAAAAGGTCCCTAAAATCTTTAACTACTTTTGTTCCCGTGAAAGAGTAATTAATGCCTATTCCCCAAGGAGCTACTAGAAGGAGAAAAGGAATTGAGGAATCCCTTTGGGAGGACAATAACTGTACTATGCATTAAATATGCAACAGACCATTAGGTGTGATTAAAGATTAATTTTGTGTCATAGACTGAACCTCAGAGCATTACAGGTCATGACTTTTGTCTTAATTATTTGGCTTACTGTTTTTATTTAATTAGCTTGTCTTAATTAGTCTTTTGTTATAGATGTCAGGGACACTGGAATATTGTGGAGTGTTTATTAAGTACTGGACTTGGTTCTAATAGAAATCTTTCAAGTAACACAATATAAGATTATGTTAGAGAGCAGAAAGAGCAGGTACTATCTATGCCAGATAACCAAATGTCAAAATTAAATTCCACCTTCAGAAACTAGCCTGGAGTCCCTGAATGAAACCATCAATTTTCCACACTTAACTGTGTCAAGTCAAGTGTTAATTATATAGGGCAACATACTCTCTAGATCTGCCCTGCATATTGTACCTGGAACACTAAAGTGCTATCGTATTTCCATGTACTGCATACTGTTATCTAACACAACATTTTCAGACAGAACCACTAGCAAAGAGATTAATTATATAAGAAAATAATAAGAAGAAAATAATAATAGGAAAACAGATGCACCTTTCATCTAAGACCTAATAATGACATTCTGGAGGAAACATCAACAATACCACTCCATACTTTTTAAACAGAAGCTATTTTCCTCTGTGATAAAGAATTTTCCCCCTCTAGTCCTGGGAACCAGCTATGCTTCTTCCAAAGCCTTTAAATAGTTTGCCTACCCATCCCTAACCAATCACAGCCCAAAGCAGTTTACATTTGGCTTTGGATACAATTAGAAGGCATGGTTGATCAGGAGATATCCTGGTTTTCTCTTGAAAAAAACCCCCAATTTTCAGATTAAAAAAAATAACTCCAAGTCCACATCTTCTTATGATTAAAATGAAACACCACAATATATACATATATTTTGGTGTTTCATTTTATACTAGCATCCCTGTTGATCACTCTGTAAGAGATGAGACCCAGCATCTGGAAGAGAAGGAAGAACTGGATAATAATGTTTGGTTAGGAAGAAGCTAGGCTTTTCCTTTTTATAAGACCATCCGTCCTATGACAAAGTAACAGTACTCTCTTGCTCCATCAGTGGAGGAGTACTCTATTGCAGAGTTTTACAAAGGAATGACAAGCTGTAAAGCCTCGTTCACTACCACAAGGTATAGATATATTTTCACTACCTACAGTGAAGGGGGCTGGGACCATTTCACTGAGTGAAGGCTACTGCTTGTGTGAGTATGCAGAGCTACAACAAAGATCAAGGACTGGGATACAAGGAACAATCAATATAATCTACAAGTAGCTTTAATGAGTGCTGCTCTCTGTGATGACACAGAGGACACTTTTACATGTGTTCCAATGCAGTCTGATTAGAAAGTTTTGGAAAAGACTCGATTAATCAAGTCTGCTGATTGATGAATCAAGGAGCATCTCATGTATTCAGAATCTTTAACTAAAGCTCATCAAATGAGCTTGTAAAGCCTTCAGTTTACAATGAGCTTTAGTTAAAGCACCCCCACTGCCATTTTGAAACATGCAATGCAGAATACACATGACACTGCAAGAGACGATACTCAGGGCCCAAGGGGTGACCATACCAACAAGAAGCAAAGGGGGCAAGAGTGCCTGAAAGCTCCCCCAGCTCACTAGGGGTGTCCAGGAATGCCTGATTGCCAAGAAGGCAGTGTAGAACCGGTGGAAGTGGGGGTGCTGTCTCCAAAGAAGAGTATACTTACTCTGCTCAGTCCCGTAGGGGGGCTGTCAGGAAAGCTAAGGCAGACATAGAGTCCAAAATCAAAGATAATAAAAAGTCCTTTTTCAAATATATAGGGAGGATGAAGAAAGCACCCGGAAATGTGGGGCCCCTGCAAGATTCTCTGGGCAATCTGGTGGTTGCACCAGAGGAGAAAGCAGACCTCTTTAACCAATTCTTCACCTCTGTTTTCTTGTGCTGGGTCCAGGACTTCCCCACTGTGATGCAAGACGGACTCGAGGGGAACGCCTCCAGACCTCAGGTTGGGGAGGACTGAGTTAGAGAGCTTCTGGAGGGGCTGGACGGTTTCAAATCAGAGGGTCCAGATGCTCTCCACCCCAGGGTGTTGAGGGAGCTAGCTGAGGTTATTGCAGGGCCCTTGGCATGGCTTTACAAGTGCTCGTGGTGCTCGGACCAGGTGCCAGATGGTTAGAAGATAACCAACGTGGTCCCCATCATTAAAAAAGGGAGGAGGGAGGACCTGGGCAACTATGGGCCTGTCAGTCTTACCTCAGTCCTTGGGAAACTCTTTGAGAAGATCATCAAGAAGAACATCTGTGAAGAGCCGGCTTCAGGGATGATGCTTAAGGGCAACCAGCACAGTTTCATTAGGAGCAGGTCATGTCAGACCAACCTGATTGCCTTTTATGATCAGGTCACAAAAGCATTGGATGCGGGTGTCGCCGTGGATGTAGTCTTTCTGGACTTCAGCAAGGCATCTCCCACCCCATCCTCAGTCACCAAAAAACTAGGTGACTGTGGCATTGATGCCTACACAGTCCGATGGATTGCAGATTAGCTGAAGGATCGTACTCAGAGGGTGATGGTGGACGAGTCATATTCGACCTAGGGAGAAGTGGGCAGCGCAGTCCCCCAGGGCTCAATCCTCGGGCCCACACTGTTCAATTTCTTTATCAGCGATTTGGATGGCAGGGTGAAAAGCAACCTGTTTAAATTTGCTGATGATATCAAAATTTGGGGTGAGGTGAGTACGCTAGGAGGGAGGGAAAGACTGCAGCAAGACCTGGATAGGTTACAGGGGTGGGCTAACAAAAATAGGATGCGCTTCAATACTGACAAGTGCAGGGTGCTGCACTTGGGCAGTAGTAACCAGCAGCACACTTATAAGATGGGAAACTCCCTTCTTGAGAGCACGGAGGCAGAAAGGGATCTTGGAATCATTACTGACGCCAAGATGAACATGGGCCGACAATGTGAGGTCATGGTTGGCAGGGCTAACCTGACCTTGTCATGCATCCACCGGTGCATCTCAAGTAGGGCCAAGGAGGTGATCCTCCCCCTCTACGCGACACTGGTCAGCCCACAGATGGAGTACTGTGTCCAGTTCTGTGCGCCCCACTTCAGGAGGGTTGTGGACAACTTTGAGAGGGTCCAGAGAAGGGCCACCCACATGATTCGGGGACTACAGGGAAGACCTTACAATGAGAGACTGCAGGACCTGAATCTGTTCAGCCTTCACAAGAGAAGGCTGAGGAGGGACCTGGTGACCATCTATAAACTCACTAGGGGGGACCAGAAGGGTTTGGGGGAGACTTTGTTTCCCCTAGCGCACCCTGGCATAACAAGGAATAACGGCCAAAAGTTGTTGGAGAGTAGGTTTAGATTAGACATCCGCAAGAACTACTTCATAGTGAGGGTGGCTAGGATCTGGAAACAACTCCCAAGGGAAGTGGTGCTGGCTTCTAACCCCGGGTCTTTAAGAAGAGGCTTGATGCCTACCTTGAGTCATTTGAGCCCAGTTTTTCTCCTGCCCAGGTAGGGGGTCGGACTTGAAGATCTACAAGGTCCCTTCCAACCCTACTTCTATGATTCTATGATTTCAATTAGAGTGGCTCCTGAGAGCTGCTCTAATTAAAATGCCCTACCCCTCAACCATGGGGCACGTGTATAGGTTTTCAGAGATTCTAGCTGTGTGCTGTTAATGAACCTTGTTTGATACTAAACAATATTTATGTGTATCTATGTCAAAATGCAAGTTCCCTTTTGAGTTTGGAGTTCCTTGTTCCTCTGCTGTCCTTTTGCTTCTGATTTCAAGTAAAATTCCAATGTCTGATAGAAAAAACCTAATAAAGATCAGCAGTGACTTAAGAACTCTATCACTGAAATTCATAGATTCATAGAATCATAGACATTAAGGGTAGAAGGGACCTTGAAAATCATCAAGTCCAGCCCCCTTCCCCAGGGGCAGGAAGTCAACTTGAGTCAAAGGATCCCAGCAAGATAAGCATCCAAATGTTTCTTGAATGAGTCCAGAGTAGGTGCCTGCACCACTTCTGGAGGGAGTCTATTCCAGGCCTTGGGGGCTCAAACAGTAAAGACATTTTTCCTTCTTATGTCCAGCCTAAAATGGTCTTAGAGGAGTTTCTGACCATTGGTCCTTGTTATCCCTCAGGGCACTCTGGTGAACAGACTTCTCCCAGAACCTGATCCATACCCCTTATGTACTTATAAGAAGACACCAGGTCCCCCCTGAGTCTGAGCTTTTCCAGGATGCCCTCTGATCAAGCGTGTGGCTCTCCTCTGGACTCTCTCAAGCTTCTCCACATTCTTCTTGAATTGTGGAGCCCAGATTTGGATGCAGTACTCTAGCTGCAGCCTCACCAAGGCTGAATACAGTGGCAGAATGACATCCTGAGATTTACTTGAGAAACATCTATGGATGGAAGCCAGAGTTTTGTTTGCTTTACCAGCTGAGACATTGCATTGGTGGCTTATGTTTGTTTTGTGGTCAGTCACGACCCCCAAGTCTCTTTCAGCCGTGCTGTTAGCGAGCATAGCACTGCTGAGCCTATAATCATGCTGTGGGTTCCCCCCACGAGGTGGAACACCTTGCATTTATCAGTGTTGAACATCATCACGTTTATATCTGCCCTCTTACTAAGTTTATCCAAGTCGGCCTGGATCACTAGCCTGTCTTCAGGTGTGGACACTGTGCCCCAAAGTTTAGTGTCATGGTCAAACTTGGCCAGTGCGCTTCTGACACTAAATTGCTCTAAGTAGTAGCCTCATTCCCAAAAGAATTAGTTCACTAGCAACAAAATCACTTATCATGGGTTTGGAATCATATATTTGGGCTGAGCAGGAGACATGATAAGAGAGAAGACTAAAAAATTATAAAAGGGTAGGAGCTGTTTTACTCGGGGAACCTTTTTCACTGAGTTGTCATTGTCAGTCCCTCAATACAAGGCAACAGTCTTCCAGCAAATAGAGAAGTCATCAGAGTCTGGAGATGACTGAAGAAGATGATCCAAGATCCATACGTTCAACTGCAGATAAGGCAAATTGTTCCAGGAAGAAAGAGTGGATCCCAGTGATGTCAGGGCACAGATCCTTCCCTTTGTCTCTCTTACCTTTCTGCCTCCATAGTGAAGTGTGTTTGCTTGAAAGGATCAATACTTTGTCACTGACTCAAGGTGAAGGGAACTATTGTGGGCAAGGCCAGAATTGCTGGGTGAACCAGGCATCTGCCTGGGGCCTGGACAGAAAGGGGGCCTGAAAATGGTATTTACAGATTATTATTATCATTATTGATGGGGGGCCTGATACTAAAAGTTCACTTGGGGCACCAGGAGTCTAGGTATGGTGCTGTTGTGAAAGATTAATGGGGCAAGGGGGTGGATTTTACCTAGACAAACCTCCATAACTTCCAAGGGAAAGACACTAAACTTGTATTTCCTGGTTTTTAAATGATCTAGACATGTTCACACTTTATCTGTTAAGTAAGGAACAATGGTGTCTTTAGAATTTATATGCATGGCTGTATGCATGTCAGCTTGCTTTCACTAATGCCTGTGTGCCCCTTAAACCATAGCCAGAATTGTCCACATGGCTGGAGTTCTGAGCAAAGCTTGGCTTCAAGCTACAGGAGCCATGAAGAGGTCAAGATTAAGCCCAGAGACCAGACAAATGGACCCAGATCACTACAGTGGATGCTAGACTTAACTTAAACCACCGACTCAATGTTTCAAAGGAAATGGATGGATTTGTCAACCACGAAGTACACAAGTGAATTATCAAGGCCAGGACAGTGATTAATTGTACTGTTCCTTTCACATATAAGTCAGTCCATTATGTCAAAGGAAGTCAAGCTGATGTGTTTCCCTTTTCATGGATATGGATGCTATATTTAGGGAATATGTTATATATGAGGTAGGATATTGTTGAGATACGACTAAGTACTCATATTCTAAGGCAGCAGAGAAGCAAACATACCATGGGATAAACATGATCAACACTTCTGGTTGGACTTCATGATCTAGCCTATTTCATATACTATAAAGCCAGAAGGGGCCATTAGACCACTGTTTAGTCAGAAGCCAGTACAATTCACCCTACCAATGCCAATTTTGTATTCGACTAAAACATTCACTCCAGAAGAGCATCCAGTCTTAAAGACATCAAGACATAGAGAATTGACTAATTCTCTTTGCATTTTGTTCCATAGGCTATATCACCCTCACTTAAGAAAAAGCACCTATCACGTAACTTAACATGAGAAATCAGGTAGGGAAAGAAACAGGCTTGAAGCAGGCAGCTCATTATCATGATGAGTTCTTTTTTTACAAGTAGATATGTGTTGAAAAAATGTACCCAACCATTAAAGGCACTTCATTGTAAAATGTTTGGGGTCCCCCTGGGCTCGGAAACGACCAAGGACCTAACACAGACATTGGCGTGTGTTTAGAAACTGAGCTGGATATAATGAAGGCTGTTCAACAGCTAAGAGGAAAACAGCTAACAAAAAGTTTCCATAAGGGCCAATTAAAGGTCCTAAGAAAACTGCATTAAAATTGTTACAGGTAATTATAGGGCATTTGAACTTATTATGTAGGGAAGTCACAATGCATACAATACTTCTTAGTCACTACCATTTCTGTGGTCAGGAAGCCTGATCAATTCTGTCAGGTTGACCAAAGAAATTAGGAATAATTTTGTGCTAGGGGAAGCATTCAATTAAAGTATAATGTTGTATCAATTTGGGATGCTACTGAGTCTAGGAATAGATTTTCAAGTATGGTACAGTCCCTTTGGCACTGGGTTTTGTAGTATATTTTCAAGAGAACTGGTGGCTTCAAGAGTAGAATACACAAGGTATACTGCCTTTCTTGAAGGTTTCCCAACTCCCAGTATTGGTGGCAATCAATTATTGGGGTAAAGGATTTAGACATAAACAGGTTTATTTTCTGTGTGATATTATTAACTGAAAGTCAGCAACAATGACTCAGATGATGATCATATGGTTTTTGGACTGCAATTTATTTAACATTCATGCCATGCACACTCCTAGCATACATAACTGCAACACTCAATTTCAGGGCAACAGATTCCAGGAGCTCATACCATTTCCATTCTAAGACCCACAAATGATGCCTCATAATTCATGGTATCTTGATTCATGATAGCTTTAGGATTAGTGACATGGCTACTGAGGTTTTATAAAGCCAATTTTGTGGAATTTATAGAGTTAGGATAGGACTCCAATATGTTTTATTCATCCCTTTAACTTCAAGGAGTGCGTATGTGATACATCCGCTGCGCCCCTGAAATGGCACCATTATCAATAATAAGAGACCTTGGTGGTCTAACATTTTTACAGGCTAGGATATTCTGATTCTCATAGGAGATTCATATAAAGGAAGCTAGTGGAGATATGTTCCACAGTGATGGCTGTAAGGAATGAAGCAGTCACCCCATAACCACACAGATATATAGGTTTATTAGCAGAATCAACCAAGGCTGGGTTAACCCTTAAGTGGGCGCTAAATATATCAGTTGGCAATGTTTTATTGATATCTCTCTCTGTCTCTCTCTCTCTACATATCTAGCGGTCTTCTGTTTTAATTGTGCAAGAACATGGATTTTGGAGTATTTTAACAAGTGAATTTGGCATTTTTTTATTAGAGAATATGCAGTGTTTAAATGGGGAATACTAGGATTCCTGTAGTGAGGCAAGTGGCAAGATCCAGGCAGAGGAGCCTTCTCAGGGCTGGTACCCAGGGCCCAGCTGGAGGGCAAATGAGTTGGCTGACCTCTTGGCCATTTGGGGCCAGGAGGACATGCTCTGACAGTTTAAAACAGGCCACCACGCTGAGAACATCTTCTGGGTGATAGCTGCTGAAATGGCAGAGTAGGGGCACACATGGCAGCAGTGCCGCACAACGGCCGACTGTGGAGCTACAGTCTTCTTGCAGCTGTGCCAGAGGTGCAGACACCTCTGCTGTGGCCATGTGGTCACTGTCTGGGTCTGGCAGGTGCACAGTTTTGGGGCTGCACGCTGTCACAGGTGACAGCAGGTCATATCCAGGCAGCAGTCCCCACTGCTACACTGCTGCAGTGGGCAGAGTATGCAGGGACCTCTTGGTTAGGGCTGCTTCAGCAGTCCAGCTGGCACAAGGGGCTAGTGTCTGCAGACACCATTTGGCCAGGCCGCAGAAGCTCCTGAGAGCAAGTAGTCCTAATCTACTTGCCAGGGTAGCTTTTTATACTGCTGGGGCCAGCACAGGTGCTGGCTCTAGGCTCTAGCTTCCCCTGGCTGCAGATTCAGGAGGAGCTGGGCAGGGTCAATTTGGCCCAAATGGCAGAACTTGCACCACACCAAAGTGCATGTCCAGGAACATGCACTGAGGCAAAAATCCCCAGCTCTAGTAAAATTGCATGGCTCTTTGTTTTGAATTTTCCAGCTTTTAAGTTGAATATCCCTCAATAGATCAATGCCTGGTTAATTAATGATAGCTAGATGAGGTCACTTTATTAAATAATACATTAAATAACTAGAAAGCTGGATTTTTTGGGTATACAACTGATAATTGAGCACTTTAATAGAAAGGAAAGGAGTACCAGAATATAAAAGGCATCCAATTCCTTACCAAGCTCTTTTCTCTCTTTTCCTTCTGGAATCATCAAGAGCAGTGTTCTCAGAGCTGTGTACCTCCAATTCTATTCTTTCTTTATCTAACATACTTAGTATACAGACACGGGTGCTGAACTCTAGCCTGTCCTGGAGTCCCTAACGCCATGTGATCTCACACACAGGGCTCCCCACGGGTCTGGAAATTTGGCAGCCGGGGAGTGGCGGTGACTGATGCTACTACCACTCCCCCATTGCCAAAATTTCCAGGACCTATGGGTCAAATGGCATGGCTCCATGTGTGGATACTGGCTGGCATGCATAGAAGCAGGCCTGGGGCAGTGGGCCTGATCCAGCACATGCAAGGCTAGAGCTGGGGATGAGATGGCATACCTGTTCCAGTCCACGTGGGTTTTTAAGCCAAGGACAGCAGACCTGATCCAGTATGTGTGGTGTTAGGGCCAGGGCGGGAGCAGCAGACCTGATTCAGTGCCCACAGGGCTGGAACATAATCTGACATACAGTATCGGGCCCAATCCAGCATGTGTCGGACCAGGCCCACAGACCCACTCTACATCACTAACTGGCAGGGCCACAAGTTGTACTAACAAGATCCCAATCTTTAATAGCACGTTGTGCCTACTGAAGTGCTTGCCAGAGAATCTTCTTGAACTTTGAACAAGGTCTTAAGAGAAAGCTGTAGTATGGTAATACATAAACTATATAAGGTCACGCAGTTACTTAATTTTTATTAATATGCTGGAAAACAAGAACTACTGCACTATCTGTAACTTATGTAAATAGCCTGTCAACTTATCCTTTTTTACCTTTCTTTACTATTCATCATTTTATATACTTTTAGTATATTTTCAAACCTCCTTTGGTCTGAAATATCCTGTTAGATACAGCATTATAAGTACTTACCTATTATACCAGATGGAGCTGTGCCACATATTTATACAAAGGCATTACAATATTCTTAGAATTATTTGCCATCTCCTTCTTTGTGTATAATAACCTCTATTTTTTTTTCACTACAGCCTGCCCAGTGACCAAAAATCTTCAATTAAGTGCACACTCAGGTCTTCCTTAAATTGATACTCTTCATGTAGATACCTGTAAAGCGTATAAGTAAATTTGATTGTAAGGTCTTATTTTTAGTTTGTTGAGTTTTTCTTTTCAATGTGCATCACTTAGTATTTTTACACTGGATTTCATTTGTTACTGTGTTGCCTACCTGGCTTGCTGGTCTTGGGGTTCAGCGGGGAGGGGGGAAGATGGAGGACTATTTCATGCCTAATAAGTTAGACTCTACCACAATTTTTCCTGCCCCAAAACACAGCCCTCCTCTATTCCTGATCATTAATAATTAATAATAAGCAACACAGAGTCTAATTCAGAACCATGAGGTGCCATGCTGTTAAATTTTTGCCATGGGAAAGTTTTTCCTTTTTCAGTGGAAAATTGTCCACTTAATCTTTTACTTTGCTTTCTCTTTCTTGTACAGTTCCTGATTTATGGCAATACTTTGCTTCTCAGCTTCTTTAGCAATTTCTCACCACACAAAAAGTTTAGCAAGTGAAGGGCATATATAACAGATGAAAAATATGTATTTAAAGGAAAAGAAATTCAAGAATTACCACTAAAATACTGCCAATTCATTGGATCTATTTGCCTTGTTTAAGCCTCACTAGGGTCCCTTTATTCACAAAAAAAATGGCTAGTGAGTTTACTCATATAATTGTCAATGATTATTTCTAGAGTTCTCTTATGATAGAACTATTAGTTTGTGTGGTAGGGATGAGGGGGTGCATCCATATGAGAGAAAAGGAGACATACTTGTAGGCAGATTTCCAGCAAACTGCACTCAGAATTGGCTGCATAAACCTTATTAGACAATTCTGTGAATAATTTCCCTTTATGTAGCCGTGGAAACAAGCCACTGCTTGCTTCTAATGTTATTTTAATTAATAACCAAGTAGCAGCCAAAAAGCTTGTTGGCAGGGTGTGGGGGGTTTATGATACTTTTATTATTATTATGTCAGTTTTCTGTATGTTGCATTTGTAGCTTGCATTCAGTAGTTTCCTAATGAACAAAAAACAGAAAAAGACTAAACTCCCTGTCTCCAGGAACCTTGCATGTTAAAGGTTAAGGTCAACCTTTTATATTCAGCAATCAATTTAATAGAGTTATATACAGAATGTATACAAACAAGTAAAAAAAAAATGTTCTTTCCATTCTCATAAAGCTTTTTCCTAAGTGACTGGGCATTAGGGAATGAAGAAATCAACTGAACATCCAACAGTAAAATAACTGACACATTTCAGCAACGGAAAAGATTACATAATTGGTCCAGCAGAATTTGTCAAAATACCATATTACAAATCAGTAACAATTTTAATCAGGCCTGGCAGTAAGACTTTTCATCTCTCAGTTAAAAGAATGTAGAACAGAATGTAGAAACTTTGAAGGGGATGAGAATAGTGCAATATAAGTAAAGATGTAGATTTACTGAGGAAAATTCTGCTTACATCCACATTGTAAATGCACAGTAATTTCATTATGTTCACTATGCTCTAGATTTCCTGGTGAGCTAATTAAGGAATAGAAGTCCAGTGTACCATAGCAACAAATATGGCAGCAAGGTCAAGGTGGTTAAGGAATGACTTTACCAAGAAAAATAAAATTATTTAAATATTTATAGTTCTATGTGTTGAATAGCAGATTCAAAAAAATATTGATTTGCTAATTTTTTAATGAGTAAATTACTTGAATTCAATGTATTTCTTTTCCAAGGTTCAAATATTTGTAGTTCATGGGTATTGAGAACATGGTAACTATTCAAGAAAATGTTCACAAAACCCAAATATTCCACATTGTTTATAAAATACACTTTATTATGCATTTAATTTATTTACTATCTGTCATTCTTTAGGCTCCCTTAAAAAGTTTTAGTCAGCCTGTCAGGGAGAAGAAAAGCTATGTTTTGTATTGGCTCCCATCACTGTAGTATGAGCACCTATCACCTAAGAATAGCAAAACAAAAGCCCTTTGGAATGATAACTCTTAAACTCTTCAGTTCTCTCAAATTCTGCACTATACAAAATCCCTGGATAGAAAATGCTATTATTTTTTATAGGAAAATCAGATGGATTTGGGCTCTTAAACAACTTTGGGGTTCTGAAATTTTCATGAACTTCATTCTGGATGCTCTTTACTACGCTGTACCTGGCTAATTCTGATCAGACTGGATAAAGAATGAAGTGACACTTTATCTTCAGCCATAACAACTTCACTTTTCACAATTGCCACTTCCTTCAAACCATGGCCACTGCTATGGGCACGAAGATGGCAGCTCTGTATGCCAGCTTCTTCATGAGCCACCTGGAGGAAAAAATTCTAGAAAACAGAATTTGTACTATACCTGTGTTACATAGATGACATTTTCATTATCTGGACTCACTTATTAACTTCCACCACAAGTTAAAAAATTATGATTCCTTGATCAAATTATCTCTGGGATACTCCCATACTAACAGCAATTTTCTAGGTACCACAAATCTGCAAGGTACCTTATAAACCACTATACACAAAAAAATCACAGACCACCATATCTACATCCACAATACTAGCAATCATCTCAAGCACATAGAAAAGCTGTAATCTACAGCCAGGTCCTCAGCTACTACCACATCTGCTCTGAACAGGACACTTAGGTTGTCCACCTGACCAGCCTAAAATCTGCCTTCATAAAACAGATAGAGAAATAGATCATACATTTAAAAGAACTACTCAAAAACCCTGCAGTAACATGCTAAAATACAGAAAGAAAGCCTCTGCAACTGCATACCCTAGTGGTCTCCCACTACCTCACACTACAACCAATCAGAAGAATCACCAAACAACTACAATCTAAACAAAGATTGGACCTGGCAGAATTATTTCCAGCCCCTCTGCTCCTTGCTTTCCAACAGCCCCTTAAACTTGCCCAGCTCATCATTAGGTGCAAACTTTTCACTGCCCAACAGATACCAAGTTGGACACAGCATTGCTTTGGCAAGAAATGCTTAACCTGTCAACACATCTCCATTGTCACTACTATCAACACCCCATATCATAAAATTATCAGAAACCATGGCTCCTACACATGCCTTTCCCAAAATGTGATATACCCAATTCAATGCACCAAATACCTTCCTAGCATCTGTGTGGATGAAAGTAAACAGCAACTAGACACCAGAATGAACTTTTACAGAAAAAAAAAAAATATATATATATATATATATAAAGGGCAGACATATACAAATCATTAGGAACACATTTCTCATGGAACAACCACTCCCTCTCTGACCTCCCTATACTCATGATCAAGGGAAATCTACTTAATATCTTTAAAAGGTGAACTTGGGAACAAAACTTCATGTGCTGGCTGGACATAAGAACCTAGGACTAGACATTAATGTTGTTTTTATGGCACATTATATTTTACCTGACTCCTGAATTCTTTCCACACATCAAAAGTGAGAAAGACCTCTATTTTGACAGATCTTTATCTCTTAGTAATCAGCTCCCTTTTTTTCTGCTAATTGTATGGCTGCTAGCTCTGGGAATTTCTCTCACTTCCTTCCATGCTGCTCTTTACTAAGTTGTACCTGGCTCATTGTAATTAGAGTTGAGGAATTAAAGCTTTTGAGTGTCTTGCATTCAAATGTTTGTCACACTCTATGCCAAATTACATTGTTGGTCCAATAAAAGATATCACCCTAAGAAATCCTTGCCTCTCATTTCATAAGAAAGGAAAGATAATGGCTTGCCTAATTCTTTAATTCTCTAAAGTAGCTTGATCAAATCAGAAGTCAATCACATGGAACTAGTAGTAGTAATAGTAGTAGTAGTAGGATGTTCATCACCAGTAGTAGGAGTGGAGCATCTGCTGGAGGACTCCAGCAGATGGGATAAGGAGCACAAGCCTCAGAGACCAAGGAATGCCTGGGAAGGACAGGAACCCAGGTAGGTGGTTGGGGACAGCAGCAGGGAGCTGCCAGCCCTCTCAGGCAGCTTGGCAAGAGAGAATGCACAGCCCTGCATGGGAATTATGAGCTTCACCGGCTCACAAAGAATAGGAGATTGACTACAGGTCAGCCAGGACCCGGGGACAATCACACGAGGATGCCTGACCAGGGTGGGGCTGCCCATTCCCACAGGGACAGGGAGGCTGCCCATCCCCAGAACTACTGGGGAGAAGGAATGGATGAGTTCCCCTTCTTCTTCTCCCCACCCCCCCGAGTAACCAAGTGGGCACTGGGAAATAGGATCCTAGGGGCTCACCAGCAGAGCCCGGACACTTTCTATTGGGTTCCTTTTTAGTTACAGGCAGCCCCAAGCTGGGGCAGGTTTAGTTACCCAAGTCAGCCCGAAGTTGAGGGACCAGCCAAGGGGAAGACTGCATTGGCTGGGAAGAACCAACCCATTCTGAGGCAGGCAGTGTGGATGAGATGAGATCATCCAGGTGAAGAACTGCAGGGTGCAGCATTTGCCCAAGGCCGTGGATGTGGCGAGGGTGGGGTAAAGGGGATGTTTGGAGCCCCACAAAGAAAGACCAGGGTCAAGACCTACAGGGAACTGCCTCCCCAATAAAGAACATCAAAGATGTGGAAGGTGAGTAGGACCTGCACCTGAATCATCTAGGTGACACCAGAGCTCAATCTCACCCTGACATCACTTGGGAGAAAGGCACCTACCAAGAAGGAGCCGAAGTACTACAAGCAACAACATCTACAAGCAACACAGCGTCCAAACCACTCTAGCCACTAGGCAATAATAACCTAATCTTGTTGACGATTACAAACCTGCATAACTAGCAAAACTATAGATGCCTGGCAACACAGTAAGTTACGCATACAATATTTTTATATATCTAATTGGTATTATTTATTTAGCAATGAGAACATGTTTGATATCTGATGTTATGTACAACATTAAATAAGGATGCTCCCTACTATAAAGTGTTCCTAAATAATCATAGAAAAGTATGGCTTGAAGGTACCCCAAGATGTCATCTATTCTACCCCCAGCAGAGGCAGGATCATCTCTATCCAAACCATCCCATACAAATTCACTGCCTAACCCATTACTAAAGCTACACCATCAACCCTGATGCAACCACAAAACATAACACCATTATCTAACACAGGAAAAGCAGGGAGACAATGGTAGCCAATGTCCTGCTGTTATGAGAGTCATTAAAAGAAACAAGAGATCCAAGGAAGAAGGCCATGCCCCAAACTACAGAGGAGGGCAAAACCCCCCACAGTTCATACCAATCTGACCATAGGGTAAAATTCTTTCATGACCCCAAATATAGTGATCAATCTAATCCTAAACAAAGGGGCAAGAACCCTCTCTCTAACTGGGAGCCACTGGGTTTTAGTCACTGCAGAAGCACTGGCACACCCCATTCAAAATTCCCAACCTTGGCTTCAGTCAACACTGAGGAAGATGGAAAAAAACCTGATATATGTAGCAGCAGAAGGGGAAGTGGGAAAGCCCAGAAGCATGAGAAATACCAATAAGTGAACATAGGCATAGCTACACCCAGATCATCCCTGACCAATGTCTGTCCAATCTATACTTGAATATGTCCAATGATGGAGAGTCCCCAACTCCCCTAGGCAATCTATTCTACTGCCTCTCTGTTCAAACAGCGAATGACTTTTCCTGATATCCAATCTAAACCTGTGTTGCTACAGCTTCAAGCCATTGGTCCATGTCCTGCTCTCTGTAACAAGACAGAAAAGTTGTTTCCCATCTTCTTTATGACAGCTCTTCAGATATTTTAAGACTGCATTCATGTCCCTTCTTAAGCACCTTTTCCACAAGCTGAATGTATCTATTTCCTACAACTTCTCCTTGTAAGACTTGCTATCCAAGTCAATGATCATTTTTGTCAGTCACCTCTGGACTCTCTCTAACTTCTCCATGTTCTTTTTAAAATGTAGAGCCCATAACTGCATACAATTCTTTAGATGAGACCTAACCAGTGTTGAGTAAAGAGGCACTATCATCTCCTATATTACTTCCCAAACCAACATTCACCATTTGCATAGCTTCATCAAATATTGACTCTGTGATCTACTGGGACTCAAGATCCTTCTCTACAGCATCTTCCATTCGCCAGCATGGACCCTCATCCTGTTAGCTCCACCCCAGCTTTCCAATCTGTCAAGATACTTCTGAATTGCACACCTGTCCTCCCACCCCTTAACAATCATTCCCTGTTTTGTATCATCTGCAATTTTTTTCATGCAGCTCACAATTTCAGCATTCAAATAATTAATAAATGCATTGAATAGTATTGAGCCCTAGAAAGACTCCTATGGGACTCTAATCACAATCTGCTGCTATTCTGGCATGGATCACTTATACTTACACTTTGCTTGCAGCTATTGAGTTAGTTGTCTGTCCACCTCATAGTAGTTTTGTCCAGGCTACATTTCGCCAGGTCATTTTTTGGATAGGATACATGGGACTTTGTCAAAAGCCTTACTGAAGTCCAAGCACAATATACCCACAGCTCTCCCTCCCTTGGTGAAAGGAAGTAATCAAATTTGTTTGACACTGTTTATTCTTAGTAAATCCATGCTGGCTGTTTGTGATCAGCATTTCCTCCTCCAGCTACTTGCAGATGGACTTCCTTAGGATACACTCCAGTAGCTTAGCTTCTTAGTTATTGAGGGGAGATTAAACTGATCTGTAGTTCCCTGGGTCTTCCTTTTTTGCCTTTTTAAAAAAGGTAAGCTACACTGACCCTTTTCCAATCCTATAGTACCTCACCTGTCTCCTATGACTTTGTAAATATTATTGCCAGGAGCTCTGAGACCTCACCTACCCCTCAGTACCCTAGGATGAAGTCCATCAGGTCCAGCTTACCTGAATTCATTCAGACTCATTCAAAGCTCTCTCTGGTTCTGTTGTTTCTCATTCCTCAGCCTGTCCTCTTACTTATCCAAATAATCCTTATTAGGTTGCAGTTTATTTTTTTGAAGACTGAGGCAAAGTAGCTTTTGAGCTCTGTCTTCTTTGCATGCTCTGTCAGGAGTTCACCCTATTTAACAGTCAATCCACAGCTTCCGTGGTCTTTCTTTCTTGTTAACATACTTAAGGAATTCTTTCTTATTGCCCTTAATGTCTTTTGCCAGACTGTATGCATAGATATGATATGCATGATATATTCTCCTTTGCAATAAAAACCTGGATTTTATGTGGATTCTATGTGGAATCTGTTACATGATGTATGTGAAAAATCATAGCCATCTCCTGCAATTACAGAAATATTTAAGCATTAAAGGTAAATCATATTTAACAATTAAAATCTCAAGGCCATGACAAAAATTTTAAATAATATAGTTTTTTAAAAGACCAGATTCTTTGACCTTCCTGCCCCTTGCCACACAGAGCCTGAATAGTATCTTACTCTCTGAGTAGTGTCACTAAAGTAAGAAAAGGAGGTAGACCAAAGCCCCCAACTCAACAGTTTTCTAATTAAGGCAAAATTAAATATCTTTAAATCACACAAATGTCGCTGAATTTTTTGAAGGTCTTCTAAAAGAGGAGGTGATATTACACATCACAGTTAATAATGTGTTGCAGTATGCCAGGGTGACTTAAGGACAGAGCTTTATTTTTAATTCTATATCTTTGCTATTGTGGGTTGGAGTCAAATCCTGAATGTGAGCAAAATATGGCCTTTTCTGGTTTAATAGTAAGATAAGTGGAGATGCAGAGACATACAAATGTATCTGCAACATTTATAAAACTTTTTTTCTCTTCGTATCTAATACTTGCCTTCACATCCCATTATGTCAAATCAGGTACTATAGTGCTACAAGATGGATATAATCTAATGTGACAGGTTACAATGTAGCACATTATTTGGAAAATTGAAAAAAAAAATACAGACACTTGTTTTTTTTATGAAAATGCATGTTAGAGAAGCCTTAGGTTTTGTTTGTATTTTTAATGCTTGGCGAGCAAAAAGTCCTACACTGGCAAGGAGGGATACAAGCTGACCTATTTTTCCATGTGGTAAGAGATGGAGATTTCTTATGGGAGACCTTTGTTACCATTTCCTTTTAAGAATCAGAAATAATTCTCAGATACCAGCAGAAGTTGAGTTGTTGGTGTAACTTTGCATTTACTCCGGGACAAATCACTACTGAACTCCAAACTCTGGAACATTTCTAAGCAACTATTAAACAGATAAAATAAAACTAAACATAAAAAAGAAAAAACAATCTTTTTCCTACATTAATTTGTTTCAATCCAAGGAAGGAACAGTGCTGCAGCAGCTGGATGGGTCTGTTGTTTAAGCCTTTGATTTGTGTTAGCTATCTGGTAACCAAATCATTTCAATTAATTTAGTATCACCCCCTGCTATATAGCTTGTTTCGCTATATATTCCACTTTCACTCTTCCATAACTATTACCTGAATTGGAACCTTTAATGTCTGATGGGAGCATTATAACAAGCAAAAAGAAAGACTCCCTGTGATTGAGTAAAAGGCTCTTTATGCTGGAGTGTTTCTGTAAGTTCCATATACCACTTCCTGCATGAAGTAACTTCATTCTTGAGATGAAGAGCTATCCACCCACTCATTCTAAACAGCTGGACACATTTTTTTTTCTGCCACAAACAGCTAGCAGGTGTTTCTAGGAGCACTTACACACATGTGGGGGAGCCTGGATTTCCAGCATCTTGGAGCAGACATGATTAACTGAGTCTGCTAGAGCATGTCAATTGACGTGATCCGGCAGCCTCATGCATCACGTATATCAACGGCACAGGATGACAAAATGGTGGCGGTGTACTTCAAACTAAAACACATTCAATCATTTTCTCTGTGTGGAGGTGCACTGTGCTGCTGATACACGTGATGCGTGGGTGCTATTAATTAAGATGGCTTGCTAATTAAAAGTGCCCAGCACCACATCAGAAACGTGTAAAAATGCCGTAAGTGTGCAGCTGTAGACTCTGTGCTTGGAGAGAAAGGGTATGTTTATCCAATATTTCCTGGCAGGAAAGTTCCCAAGCACCCCCACCACCCAGAATTACACTGTTGAAACCTCTCTAAGGGCGTCCTTAGCATCTGCTTTCAAGACACCAGAAACTGAGATCCCAAGGATGACTATAGAGAGACATCCCTGGAGCAGCTCCACTAATATATGTCAGGCTGGTCTTGTGAGTCTAGAGAGGGGAGGGTCACATTTGCAAATAAAATATTCCTGCCAGGACACATTAGGGAGATACTATGTTTAATCTGTTGTGTGTTTATGGCAGAGTTCCTGGGACTTGGGGTACCTGAACAAGCATATGAGACATTTCTGTTAATGCTTCTTGTGAAGACTGAGATTC
The DNA here is from genome assembly GCF_001723895.1 of Crocodylus porosus. Taxonomy (NCBI): domain Eukaryota; kingdom Metazoa; phylum Chordata; order Crocodylia; family Crocodylidae; genus Crocodylus; species Crocodylus porosus. The sequence continues at coordinate 135,180,789 of NW_017728906.1, read as the reverse complement.
AGATGTTAGGGTATTTAATCAGGAGGGATCCTGTTCTTTTCTGATAGAATAATCCCCAATTTTTGGTTTTAAAAAAGTAACCCCAAATCCATATTTTTCCATGATTAAAATGAAACACTACTAATCTCTCTCTCTCTCTGTATGTGTGTGTGTGTGTGTGTGTGTGTGTGTGTGTGCATATATGTGGAACATCTATATATTAGTGGTGTTTGATTTTAATCATGGAAGAATATGGCTTTTAGGTTATATTTTTAAACCAAAAATTGGGAATTTTTTTTAATCAGAAAAAACCAGGTTCCCTGTTAATCAGACCCAGGGTCAGAAACTTCTGAGTAATTAATTTCACATTGTTTAGGATTGGTGGAAAATGAAGTCAATACACTAAAGCTTCCAGAATGTCCAGAGACTCTAGAGCAGGTGAACAGAAGGGAGCAGGGAATACAGTTCCATCCTTAGAGGTCTGGCTGGTCATTATAGAAATGGATGTGAGAACTAAAAGCAAAAAAGGAAACCAAAAAAAACCCTACTCTGTCTGCTTTGTGCTAGGTTTTCATTTTTGTTTAAAGACAAAAGTGATCTTTGATGAATGTAGTGTAAGCTTGTGGATATCCCAAAGGAGGCAATACACAAAAGGAGGTTTTAACTGTGTCATCCAAGAAAACAAAGTCTTCTTGGTGAATCAGATATAGAACTCCTTGCCATAGTTGCCACAAGGGGAAGGATTTGTGGTAAAAGAAATGAAGAGAAACTAAACAAGTAGACTATGGCCGTGCGTTGACAAAACTCAACCTCAAACAAGCATTCATTTCAAGCAGTAGAAATGTATCAGAAATTTACACTGCTAGAAAACTTTTTGGGTGAGGGAGCAGGCCATCTTGTAGCTGTCCCCTCTCCCCTGCTCCCATAAATTCCCCAGACAGGAAACATCCTGGTCTGAGATAGGGGTAGGAAACAGAGGCTGCTCTATTCCCACTGGTCCAAGTGGGGCAAAGCCCTCTGCTCATCCTCTTGACCAGGGCTTTCCCATTTGTGCTGCTGCTTTATGCTCCATCGCACACCCCTGCACTTGCATTCTGGTGTGCAGCAAACTGTCCCAGATATGGGCACCTGCATGGCCCCAGCAGCATAGGTGCCCCTACAGCATTACCTGGCCTCAGCAGTATTACCTGGTGTCCCGGTGCAGCAGGGGCACAAATCTGGCATCACAGAGCCTGGCCAGCAGCCACAATGTTGCTCTTGACAGCCAGTCCTCTGTTTGTTCCAGTGGATGTTACTGACACATGCTCTGTGCCCTTTTTCATGCTCTGACCTGGTGTTTTTGTTTTTTGTTTCTGCTATATTTTTCAATGGTAAATTGTGCCACATTTTCACATTCCCCGCATACGGTTTGTGGCACCACAGAGTGGTTTGTGCCCATCTACCTGTGCCCTTGGCTTCATGCTGCTGAGCAATTCTGGATTTGGAGAAAAGGCAGTGAGCAGAGGCTACAGGTTGCCTCCCCTCTCCTCCCAGACCAGACTAGGAGGGGAATGAACAAGCATTCATGCTTGCACAAGAGCTTCTCTTAAAAGGGAGATCTTCCCAGGGACACTTAGAAGATCTTCTTTCTGGAGAGGGTAAATTTCCTCTGGAAGAAATTGAATGAACACCTGTATGTTTGTAGTTTCTATCAGGAGAGTGGCAGTTCTCCTGGTAGAAGTGTAATACCTGTACATAGCCTACAACTTGTAATTGAGAGGAGAAGGACCTTGGAGGCATTCAACCCAGCTAGAAGTGCAAAATCATTGTACTCAGTGAGTCAACTATCGAAGAACCAGCCTCAGGGACAATTTGATTACAGTGTAGAAGTAGCTACCGGAAGAGAAAACAAGCTACTAGACTTCTTTAATTTATCAGATAACTGGAATTGGAAGCTGAATCCAGATAAAGTCAATTTGGAAATCAAGTACACATTTATAGCAATGGAAGTGATACTTCTCTGAAACAAGTTACCAAGAGAGATGGAAGATCCTCCATCTGCAAATGTTTCAGATCAAGACGACTCTAATGGAAGATATGTTGTTGGATTTAAGGCAGGAAAATCCTGGTGAAATTTAAGAGTCAATGCTAAACAGGAGGTCAAACTAAATCATCTAATCACCTGCCTGGTGTTAAACTGCTCAAATCAATTTATTCAAATAACTCCAAAATAAAAAAAAATATTAGGTGTTTAAACCTGAAATCAAAATGCAGCTGTTTTTTTATCAGGTTACCTGGTACACTACTATTAGGTGTTTAAACTTGAAATCAAAATGCAGCTTTTTTGTCCTCTTACCTAGTACCCTACTGCAAGGTATTCTGAAATTGTGCTGATAAAAGTAGTATAAAGACAAGTACAGAAGAGAGCAACTCAAATCAAAACAAATAGAATTGTTTGCTAATTCATTATTAGGATACATACAATATTTCCAGATTGGAGTAAAATGAATATAGACACGTGTGTGAGGTTCCTAGGATTTATTTTTTATGCCTTTTAAGTGGTTTCTGTATGATATGTTCTGAGATAGATATTATTATACAGTGAATTTAGATATTCCTATACTATTGACTGCAATGTAATTCTACATTTCTGCTAGCAGATATGCTATGAGAATTCTATCTAAATATGCATATGGCTAAGAGTAGAACACACTGTATTATAAAACATTTAAAAGCAAGTCAGTTCAGACTCTGTTTTAGAAACTCCTGTCTGTGATGAATCACCTTTTTGTGATGAAGCAGAAAAATAGTGAAAACTTTCCATGGAAACAGCTCAAAAAACCTCCAGAATTTAGAATGATAAAAATCTCTTTGGAAGGTGTACAATTTTTGTGGCTGTAAGAGCTTGTGGGCTGGTGTTCGTAAAAATAGTTGAACTAATTGGCAACTACTTCAAGGAAAATTAATGCAGGTATAAAGACTAGTGGTTTCAAGATAAATACAAAAAATGGCAGTCTGAGCACAACTGACACATATAAAATGATTGAAAGTTAGAGGAAGAAAGATATCAGAGCACTAAAAGAGATATTTCAATCAACATTCTGAATACAAATGAATCTGAGCAAGTCTTAGTTTTTCCCCAAAAGCAAAATGTCATAATAGATACTGTCATGCAATCTTCCATGAATCTATGATATTGCTAAGGTTCCTATCACATTAGGTTTGTGCATGCCAATCATTTTTTATTTGTATGCAAGTATATATAAGTGCAAAATGAAAACGGAGATAAGTAAAGGGCGTTGGAATGAGGCAAAACATCTCTTCCAATCTCTGATCAATGTTTCAGAAAACTTGCCTATACAAAAACAAATCCCATGATAATAGTGAACTTAAAAGATGTTTCTGTTACATCAACCTTGTTAAACAAAAAATGTAATCTGATATTCGAGCAAAAACACATCAAAAGAGCATTTCAAAAGCTGAGTGAAGATAGGTGCAATATTTTAGGCCTTTTTTAAAGCCGTACTTGTTGATACCTAGAAAAAAGAGCCAATGAGAGACGAAATGCTATTTAAAAGGATTTAGATGTTCAAGTACTGTGAAAGATAGTTTTACTTGTATATATCAGTTTTATATAATTATAATCCCATTCTGGGGGGAAACCTTTTATTTTATTATTATTTTATTGTTGTTATTGTACAAAGGATAAATAGACCACTTATTATGCAGCTTATCATAATCTTTTCTAACTTTTCTCATGGTTTAGAATCCATTCAAGCATCACAGTAGGGAAACTGCATGAATCTTAGGTGGCATTTTGTTGAAGCTCATCCATTATTACCTTTCATTAACACTCAAATAATCCAGTACAATTAGCTCTGCATGTCCCCTCCAGAATTATTTAAAATGCTGTGTTCTAGCCTTATCTACAGCTCTGATAATCTGGGTAGGAAAAAATTAAGTTAATTCAGAAATGATCTTAAAACACCTGGTGCCAGGGCTTATGTTGGATTTATTGATTGTTCAATTTATTATGCCTCATAATGCTCGGTGCTGGGTCACAGCTAAACCAATGGTTCCTAAGAATATATACACCTATCAAAAATCAAGGGATTGAAAAACTTCTGTATGCAATTGTAGCCTGGCGTTTAACACTTCCAAAGGAGTTTCATGAACATTTGGCTTCAGAAACAAAGTAATAGAATCCTGGATCTCTTCTTATTCGAAGCCTCCAAATCAAAAACCTCTCAAAGGAAAAAGCAAAGTAAGTAGAACAATATTGTTAGAATTACCCAGTGGTCTTTTAACTGACTCAGTAATAAAATACCAGTTAAAGAATAATGGAACCTGTGGTTGCCTCTAGGATTATATAAAATTCATCCTAAAACTTGCAATCTTCCTTGAGTAGATTTGGAGAACTCTTTCAGAAGCAAATAATGGAGAACTTATACCTGAACGTGGGTATAAATTTTGACTGGCATTTCATAGTAGAATGATCCTTCTTTAGAGTTTAGGTCATTCATAAGCGCATTGGAAAAATGTCGAATAATGTAGCAGCATGAATGTTTACATCTCTGTGAAAGACATTCTCTGCTAACTAACGCCCCTGCATTTTCTATTACACAATGTCTAATTAAGCCCCACGACACCACTCTCAACTCTGACAAAGCAGAGATAATTCTTGACATTTTCAAAAACTTGGCTCACGTCCCTTCTCTTTTTACAGGGACACAAGCTGGGACTTCAAACTGATAATGACATTGCTTCAAGTTTCTGTTTTTCAGCTTTTTTTCTCAGAGGGGCTTGATTGGAAAGAGGGGACCCAACCATAGAGACCCCCGTTTGCCTTTGCAGGCATAGTGCAATAGCAACAGAGGACCTCATTCAGCCTTCATGTATGCTTAACCTCATCTGAAATCAGTGTAATCCCAGTGTGATTTTGGTCCTTGAGATACTGAATTAAATGCTAGTGCATTTATGAGATGATGGGCCATGTCAGTTCATTTGTCCTTACAGTCTACATACAGAAGGCAAACAGAAGAGATAAAATATTATATATATGTATATTATATATTGTATATAGCATACTATATACAGTATTATATAGCAATAAACTTTTATATATATATTAGTGAATACTAATATTAGTACTAATATTAGATATTATATTATTTAGCAATACTATTACTCAGTCTCCTGTTGCTGTTTCTGTCGTTCTTGCTCTGCCTGTCTAGTTACAGTGCAGAGTTCTCTCCGCCACATGCAGCAACTCACATCTACTTTTGTTGGGCAAAGCAACAATTGTGCAGTTGAGTGGACTCCATACACAGCAGCAGCATGCATCTTCAATTGATGAGATTCATTTCCTGTGAAATGCTGGCTTTTTAGGAGGAGGGGCAAGGAAGAATGTGATATGGATTCTAAACTGTTTTATGCTTCTACAATTACTAAGGAGTAAAATAGGAGAATGTAATTACCTTTTCTAAAAATCTGGGGCATTCCCACCCTTTGTAGGCCTCCCAGAGCTAAGCACCTTGTCTTGCATGACCAGGTACTGCCATACAGAAGTGTAACTGGGAGTCCTGGCACCCTGGGTAGGGTGAGGTGGAAATGCAGAGTGGTGGAGGAGCCTTGCCAGACTCAATGGACTCTGCTGCTGCCACTGTTTCTCCCACCGTCCCTGCTGCTTTTATTGAGCAGGCTCCCTAGGGGCTGCCATTCTGTTACTCTCTCTAAATCAGCACCTGGGGCTAGTGTCCCTCTAGTTTTGCTACTTCCATCATAGTGCTCAGTGTAACTTTGGTCGTTAAAACATGCCTGAAGATACTACATGCTATTAATAACCTTGTTGAAAGGAAAAGTACGAATGACCTACACAGCTTTTCATAAATGTGTTATCATGCAGAAGAGATGTCAGACCTTTCAAGACAGAGAGCAGGAAAAAAATAAGTTAAAAGTAAAAAGAAAAAAAAAAACTGGATAAACCTACTTAAATTTCTACTTGACAGTGGTTTAAGAGAACACAGGATACTATTTCTCCTCTCAGTTAAGCACTGTATGCCTCAGAATGAGTGGTAATGCAGATTTCATTAATATTGTGAGCTGTAAGCTCCTGAGATCTCTACACCAATAGAATACTGTCCAGTTTTTACAATTTTCTTCTAGAAATTGCTTTAATACAGTTTTACAAGAAACATCATTTGCTCAGTTCGTGCCCCAATTCACCCTGCAAACATAGACAACAAAACTAATTATTTTCTACCCCAACCTTTACCCAACTATATCTTTTGAAAGCAGGCACCAAATTGGTGGAAAATTACATCTTACATTGGATTTCATGCTTATCACAATTTTTCCCTATCTTTCTTTCTATCTGATCAAACTTTGCACATCTTCTAAAAACTCAACTTAGAAAAGAATAGTTCAGTCATGGAAAGAAAGCTTTAACGTCTAGAGAGACTATCCATATTGTAATAGCTACTTGGCCTTTCGAGTTTGTCAAGATAAATGGCACGCAATATTCAAATTTTGCCCTTAGCATAATGCCACTGATGCCAATGGAATCGCACTATGGTTTTGTATCATTTTGTATTTTTAGACCCCATTCTGCTATTGCCTAAGTGTAATTAAAAATGGAGGATAACAATACTATGCCAAATAGTTTCTTCTTGGATCTTTTGGGGGGAAAAAGTTGGTTGTGATCACAATGCACTAGACTCTGTAAAAGCATATCAGAGGTGGTTCCTAAATATAAGTGGTAAACCAAAGGTGGGGAAGAGGAACACAGACACTGAATGGTGTCATGACATCACCAACGATATGCAGTAGGGCCAATGTTAGAGAAAGTAAAAGATTCCAGTTTAGATCTTTATTTACTACCTGTCAAATTGTCTGGCTTGATTTAACCATTGAAAGAACTATTCCTTTTGGATACTACTGCTCTTAATGTTTTCTAACATAGTGGGCACATCTACATGAGATGCTGACTGTGCAGCAGCCTAATAATACTGTGCAGTAATGTGTCACAGTACTAATACTGTGAATATGCTACTTCACAGTAGGGCTGTGCAAAGCTTCAGTCACTAATTTGTTTTGGTGGAGATTTGGCCCAATTCAGTGGCTGAATCTCTGAATCTGAATGCAATCAGGAGACCCTTTAATCTCTCTGAACCGCATTGGAACCCTCTGAATCGATTTGGAAAGATTCTATGATTCAGACAGACACAGGTTTAAATGTTTTTTCTACATACCTCAAGGTACCAGCTGGCTTGTGAACAGGTGGCTGAGATGCTGGGGAGGATGGAGCATTCCATGAGAGCGCTAGGGTGGGGGTCCCCAGCATGCTCAGCAGTAGATCTGGAAGTGGACCAGAAGCTCTTCCTGTCCACTTCTAGGTCTGCCATGGAGTGTGCAGGGGCCAACCCCCCACCTACCAGCTCAGCTACTGGTGTTTCCTGGTTCTGGGTGGACTTGGGGTCCCCCTGCAGCTGATAGCTGAGCCAGAGAGGGTGTGGTGGGGGTGTCCTCTGTACTTCCAGTCCACTTCTGGGTCTGCCACCCAGCATGCAGGCCCCTCCTCTCCTCCTGTGGGACACTCCATCCACCAGTGCCTGGTACCTCAAGGTATGTAGAAAAAACGTTTAAAACTGTGTCTATGGCTGAGTCACTGATTCTCTGAATCAGCATCGAAACTTCAGATGGAGTTTCAACTGAATCAAATCAGGACAGTGATCCAAATCAAAGAATCAAATCACTGTCCCCTGAAACGGGCCGAATCCGAATTGAATATGGCCCGCTTTGCACACCCCTACTGCACAGTATTATTAGGCTACTGTGCAGTAGCATCACTTAAAAGACATTCACTAGCACTACTGCACAGTAACTCCAGTTACTGCACTTTTATTTAGTATTTGCTTAAACAAATACTAAATAAATACACAGTAACCACGACACAGTAGCTTCTCATGTAGACACACCCACTGGATTCAGAACTCCATGGGGAAAACAAGCAAAATGGAGAGCATTAGAAAATAAAGCAGGATTAGAAATAATTAGAAAAGGGGAAATCTATTTTCTCGCACACACATTGCTCATTCTGATAAATATTATTCATTATTATTTCATTTCAATTACAGGATATTTTTTTCCAGTAAGACTTGCATAGTAGTAAACTGACCTACGTACAGATGACAGCTGTGAGGAAGATAAGAAAAATGGGAAAGTATATTATTCTGTATGATTCCATATAGCATACTGACCTAACAGGAGTGGATACTGAAGACAGGTATGCTGCCAAGAACAGTGTCCACTGTATATCATGAGGAAATGAGCTGCTTTCCTTAGAAACTTTGGATGCATTGTTCATGCCTGGTGATGTGGCTGGCCTTGTTATTGTACAGCACTGAAAATATAAATCCTGTATTAACTAAAAATTCTAGTGAAAAAAATCTGTAAGGTGGCATGCTTCTTCACCAGAAAGGACAAAATAATTTCTTGAAGAAATTTCAAATACCTGTCCTAAAAGATGACCAGAGATTCTGGTTTTCTCTGATAAAACAAAACAAAACAATTTTCCAATTAAAAAAGTAACCCAAAATCCACATTTTTTCATGATCAAAATGAAACGCTACTATATGTATATAAATATATTAGAGGTATTTCATTTTAATCATAGAAAAATGTGGATTTTGAGTTAACTTTTTTTATCTAAAAATTGGGGATTTTTTTAGCATAGAAAACCAGCAACCCTGGAGATGACTTCAGTGTTGACAACAAAGACAAATGAAGTTGGAACTAACAACCCAAGGAATTCTATCCTTTACTGAACAAGAAGTGAAGAAGACAAACTCTGAAGTAGTCTGTAGCCTATGAAAGCTCATACCTCTTTGGATGAGCTACTTTTTAAAGTGGCATCCTACTCTACATTCTGCCTGGCTATGATGGAGATTCTCCAACTATAACTTAGAATCAAAGATTCATAGAAAATGAGAGTTGGAAGGGATGTCAGAAGGTCATTTAGTCCAACCCCCTGCTCAAAGCAGGACCATCCAACTAACTACATCATCCAAGCCAAGGCTTTGTCTTGCCAGGTTTTTCAAAATGTCCAAGGATGGAGATTCCACAGCCACTCTGGGTAACCTGTTCTAGTGTTTTAATACACTCATGATAATGTTTTTCTTTATATCTAACCTGAACATCCCTTGCTGTAACTTGAGACCATTACTCTGGGTTCTCTTATCTGCCACCACTGAGAAGAGTCTAGCACCATCCTTTCTGGAACCACCCTTCAGGTAGTTGAAACCTGGTATTAAATCCCCCTCTTAGTCTTCTCTGCTCCAGAGTAAATAAGTTCAGTTACCGCAGCTTCTCCTTAGAAGTCATGTGCCCCTCCCCCTAAAATTTTGGTTGCCCTTTGCTGGACTGTCTCCAATTTGCCTACACCCCTTCTGTAGTGGGAGGCCCGAAACTGGACACAGTACTCCAGGTGTGGTCTCACCAGTGCCAAATAGAGGGAAATAATCACTTCCCTTGATCTGCTGGCAGCGCTCACACTAATGAAGTCCAGTACGCTGTTAGCCCTCACAACAAGGGCATACTATTGGCTTCTATTCAGCTTATTGTCCACTGTAACCCCCAGGTTCTTTTCTGCAGAGCTGCTGCCCAGCCAGTTGGTCCCCAGCCTGTACTGATATGTGGGATTGTTTCATCCTAAATGCAGGACTGTACACTTGTCCTTATTGAACTTCATGAGATTTTTTGGGTCCAATCCTCATATTTGTTGAGGTCTCTCTGAACCCTAGCCCTACCCTCCAGTGCATTGACTATTCCCCCCAGTTTGGTGTCATCTGCAAACTTGCTAAGGGTGCACTCCATCCCATCTTGCAAGTCACTGGTGAAGATACTGAACAAAACTGGCCCTAGGACCAACCCCTTGGACACTCCACTTGATACTGGCTCCTAACATGGAGCAATTGATTACTACCCTCTGAAACCAATGATCCACCCAGTTTTCTATCCACCTTTACCATCCATTCATCCAGCCCATACTTCCTTAGCTTGTTTAGACTTCTTTTATCCCCCCCGTCCCATATGCTGTCCCTGTATAAGAGACAGGAAGTGTTATTTATATATTTCTATTGATGTCTGCCTCTAGTCATCTTCTGTGTAACTAGGTTTTTCTTGTTTAAAGGGTCAAATACAATAAAGACTCATAGGGCTGGTCCAGCTGAGCATAGACATTTGTTTCCCCAGGGACAAGCAGCAGCGGCACAAGTAGCAGCAGCCCCAGCAGTCTTACTTGGGATCCTGGAGGTCTCCCAGGGCTGCAGATGGAGCAGGAAGCCTGGCTGGCAGCCAGAGCATAACTCCAGCCAGCCAGGCTCTGGTTTTGGGTAGCACATGCTGCCACCATGTGTGCTATCCCCCTTTTTTTTGGCATGGGTTTTGCTGACCCCAGGATCTCCTGGGGTGAACCCCCGCTTTCCCCCACCCCATGCTGCAAGGCAGTAGTATGAGGAATGCCTGCATGTGTGGTTTGTGGCACCACAGACAGGTATGTGGCACCACATACCACACATCTGTGCTCTTCTGGAGGCTGCCATACTGGTACAAAACTGAAGTGCAGCAAGCCCATTATCTATGTAACAGGATAGTGTGTTGTACGTATCATCTGCATTCATTTTATATCGCACAGGTCCTAGGCTTCTGCTTCATTCAGTGAAGACATGGGAGTTGCTTACACTGTTGGACACTGTGCAGAATTATTTGTAGATACACTCAGCAAAAGTAAGAACTGAATGTTTGTACTTTTGTTCTCTGGATAGCAGGATGCAGGAACCTGCAGTATTTTAGCCCTAAATAGTACTGATGCAAACATAAGTAAAAAACAATTCATATATACATTCTAAATGGACTCTAATATGACTGACTCTTTTCTTACTGAAACAACTGCACCATGTATTTTAATGGGCCAAGATCAGGACATAAAATAGCCACCATCCCCAAATGGTATATATTGAATGCATCTTAGTTTCAAGAGAAGTAAAGCCAGCCAGAATTGATACCTGTCTGGCTTAATGTATATCTACTCATTTGCTCAAAACAGGATTGTTAGAAAAGATACCAGGGTTTACTACGAACAGTCTGTACTGAACAGCTTTCTTAAGTCTTCCCTGACAATCCACTAATAATAAGTAGCTTTATTTGACAGATCTTCTATTGTTAGGTACAGCTGGATGACAATCAGCCACAAAAAGAGTTTGATTAGTTTATCATTAACTGTGCCTTTGTTTAGCAGATGTTTACCAAGTACTGTGCTGCAGTATTCAGTTTAATTTGTCACCTTATAATGTGAAGTGGGCAACTTCTGTTGTTAAAGTTATAGCTAAGTTCTTTCAACATTTTGCAGCAGTTTCCTTCACCATTGAAGATATGGATAGAAAATCTATGAGGTAAGCCACTTTGGGTATATCAAGACTTCAAGCTAAAATAAAGGTAAATCATCTGTGGGGGTTCCTGGAAAGGTCTTTTGAAATTAATTAATGCAGGGTGTTTCACTAGAAGCACTGGGGGTCAAGAAAGGGAAAAAATACAGAATATATATTTTTTTTTAAAGAATCCGTACGTACATTAATTATACATTAGGCACAACATGCAGTGCATTTCAGGGCAATTACAGCATGCCTTGCATGGTGTTATAACGTACAAAAATGAAAGAAATTACTTTCATAATCGTGAAACCATAGGGTTTAGTAGTTTTTCACTGTGTAAAATTTTATGTCTAAAAACAACCAACAATAACAGATTCAAGAGATATGATAAACATTTCACCTCCTCTAGAGAATATGAAAATACAATAGATATTATTTTTTAGTAAGTTCTGAAAAAAATAAATGTTTTCTATTTAATTTATAACAATAATGATGATAATGAAATAACAATAATACTGTTTTTAAAGATGTTTTACAGTAAAGGAACTTTAAAAATACTTGAGAGTTCTGAAGATTATGGTTTTACCCACAACACAAATATTGTAAAGATATCAGCAATGTAGTTACCAGCTCTATTTCCAGTAGGTCCTAGTAATGTCCTATAGTCCTAACCCAGTAGCACCAAGTCAGAGCGAGGTCTGGTGTTCACAGATGAGTTAATTGAAGGTGTAACTCAAATGTGACTTCTAAATGAAGTTCTTATACACACACATAAACCCTTACATCAAGTGTGTTGGTGATTTTAAGTCATAGGCTATAGCCTAAGTTAGTACAATTTGTCAGCTGCCAACACAATGGCTCTTTGCTACTAATTCTATCCGTCTTTTATTAATGCAAGTGTTACTTTCCAATTTCCCTGCTTTCACTTGAGCTATACTAACTTTTGAAGAGTTAACATGTTTTTCCCCCTCAGCCATAAAAACAGATAACTTGAAATACCTCTGTAGTGAACATACAACCACAGAGAAAGGAAGTCTTATACAAGGAGTAAAAAAATGTATGAACAATGTGCTGGTGGTTTTTGATGCAGATACACTGTCATTAGTGACTGGAGCGTGACTTTAAGCTATTAAATAACCTGTAGACTGAGGTATAGTCGTACCATACGGAGGACAATTACAGTACCATATTAAAAGGAATAAAACGTGTTAGGTGCTGAAAGAGAGGAATGATTACAAGGTAGTATCCTTCCCAAAATAGCCCACCTCTTATCTCTGCAAAAGTCATGACAGCAAAAAAAGTCAATAGACATACATGAGGGATGATAATACCAATTCATTCAACAAATTCTTCTTAAATTTAAGGCAATTTATCACTGAGCTCTTAATGCAAGTCCTTTATGCCAGAAGGGATATGTTACAGCAGTTAGAAGTCAGACTTGTCAGGATTCAGTATTACAAATATGGGAAGCAGAAAACATAAATGAAACCATAAAGCCTGCCTGTTATATGAGCAGATGGCATCTCCAAGCCCCTTGCTCTTCCAGATCTACATTACCATGGGCCTTGCCTCCCAGGAGCAGTGCAAATCTTCCCTTTCTTCTGCATCTTTAAAACCATGAAAAAAATCCCTATTCTACTCTTGCTTATCAAGCTCATTTGCAAAAAATTAAATCCTCTTTTTGTTATTCTTTAAAATACTACTGATGCTAACTTGATCATTCTGTCTGCTATTGTTCAGTGGTATGAATGCAATAACTGCTACTTTGAATAAACAAATTGATAAAAAATAAATAAATCCATGCTTAAGTTGCCATGCCGTTAAAAGTTTCAACTCATACCAGTTTTTTGCAGCTGAGTCATAACACCATTGGCTGTTGCTTCCAAACTACATCTGGACATCAACAAGAAATGGAATATAATTTTTTTATAATAATATTAGGCATTCTTAGTTTCAATGTGTATTAAAATGGAAATGTAATTGCTTAGAAAATTAAAGCTATTGTATAAGATCCCTAGATATCACCTTTATATGTTCTAACCTTAACTATAATTCGTTTAGTTGGACAAAAATATTCTACCTTAGATCTACAGATCTTCAGTAATATGAAATGCTACTAAATATCTTATAATATGAAACATTTGAAGGTGCTTAATTTCCTCTTCCACAACAGCAAGATTTAAATCAATATCCTTTTGATACTAACAATCCAGTGGATGAACAGTTTTATTTATGATTGAGAAAAACATTATTTTGCTAATATTGGCTAGGTATATCTTATTAAAATCTACTTTAAAAAGAAAAAATGCTGAGTAAGATCTTCTGTAGATTCCCAGCATGTTACTGCAAGGCAGAAGATTATAGATTGATATGAGGCCATTGCCTTAGCACAGGAATACTCCCTGTTGGCTAGATTTGGACACTGTACTTCGGTTCCCAACTGCTTTTCCCACTTCCTATACAAGATGCAGGAGAAGTGAAACAATGTGAAGATCCCATGGATTACATTTCACTATTAAAGTCCCACAGGTGAGTCTTATACCTGCCTGGATCTTAGAGCAGTCTCACTGAGGCTGAAACTGATAGTAAAAATGGCTGGCCCTACATTTTTCAGTATCAAGCAGCACTCTTCAGTTATTCAATGATTCATTCACTCTTTGAATTTGATCTCCTAGTGCTTTAAGATCTGTTATTCGCAGATTTAAGTGGTAAGATACCCGGCCTCAAAAGGGCTCAAATAAAGAATATAACTAAAGATTAATTTTCACTTTTAATGAGACATAGCTTTTCTGTGTCTGAATTACGTTTTATAAATTAGGGCCCAGCTACTAAATCTTTCAAGGATTTTTAAATTTTACCCAATTTCAATAATATTTATTGAAGTACTCAGATACCAAAAAGTGGTGGATATCTTGTGTGTGTGAATATAGAAACAATGAGATTTGCATCAGCATAAATGAAACCAGAATGAGGCTTGTGATATAAAATTTCTGCTATAGGGAGTGCTGTTGTAGCCATGTTGGTCCAGAAAATATACAAAGCAAGGATTTCTGTTTCTTTTTTGGTGATATCTTTTATTGGACCAACACTTTATTTGGAATAGATTAGTAATTCTCAGTTGTTTTAAGTTTAAGACATCCTCCATAATTTTCTAAATTTTGCTACATCCCAGTTGGGAATCACTGGTGTGTAGCATCATGGATGAGAAACTTTTCTTCTATTTCAAATACTTCATCTGGGTTCCACTATTTCTTTGTTTGTCTGGTTTTAATTTATTTCTACCCACTTATCTTCTTCAGTTACCATTTGGGATGGATAAGAAACCCAAGAGGAATAGTAAGAGACCAAAGTGGCTGCACAAGGACCCTCTGTGATGCCTCAAATGCGAAAGGAAAACATGAGCAATTGAAAGATTGGAAGGTCTCCAAGGAAGCACATCAGAAAATAGCAAGAACCAGCAGAGACAAAATTAGAAAGGAAAAGGTAAAAAATAAGATGCACCTGGCAAGGGCGGTTAAAGACAAAAAGAAGAGGTTTTATAAGTGTGTTGGCCAGAAAAGAAAGGCCAAGAAAGCTGTGGGTTCACTGTTAAATCACCAGGGGGAACTCTTAAGAGATGATGCAAAAAAGACAGAGCTACTCAACAGCTACTTTGCCTCAGTCTTCACCAAAAAGAAAAAAAAACTGGAACGATGCACCTAATAAGGATTATTTGGATAAGGAAAGAGACATGCTAAGTGATAAGAAAACAAAGAAATAGGAGAGATTTGCTTGGGTCTGAATGAATTTAAGTCAGCTAGGCCTGATGAACTTCATCCCAGGGCACTAAAGGAACCATAGAGGACAGCCCAGAGCCCTCAGCAATAATATTTACAAACTCATGGAAGACAAGCGAGGCACCAGAGGACTGGAAAAGGGCCAGTGTTGTGCACCTCTTTAAAAAAAAGGTGAAAAGGAGGACAAAGGGAACTACAAACATATTTAGTTTCATCTCAATACCCAGGGAGCTACTGAAGCATATCCTAAGGAAATCCATTTGCATGCATCTGGAGAAGAAAAGACTGATCATACAAAGCCAGGATGGATTTACTAAGAACAAATTGTGTCAAACAAATTTGATCTCTGACAAAGTAACTACTTGGGCTGGTGGAGGGGTACCATGGGTGTATTGTATCTGGACTTCAGCAAGACTTTTGAAAAGCCCACATGGGCTTTCCGTAAAGGAATTGGAGAAATGTGGGCTGGACAAAATTACTATAAGGTATACAGATGACTGGACCAATAACCACAAGCAAAGAATAACTATAAATAGTTTATAAACAGCACAGTCCCCCAGGGATCTGTACTGGGACCACTGCTGTTTAACCTCCCAAGAAATGATCTGGAAAAGCTGGTGAGTAGCAAGGTGACCAAAGCTGCAGATAGCACAAACTTATTCAAAGTGTTTAAAGATCAAGGTGGACTATGAGGAACTACAGAAAGATCTGGTACTACTGAGCAAATGGACAATGAAACAGCAGATGAAGTTCAATGAGGATAAATGTAGTGATGCACCTGGGCACCTAATATACCTACATCATGATGGGCTCCACATGAGCTGTTAGCATACAGCAAAGAAATCTGGGAGTCATTGCAGACATTTGCAGGCATTGTAGACAATTTAGCTGGTGTTAAAACATCTTCTCAGTGTAAAGCAGCTGTTAAAAAGGCAAAAAAAAAGTTAGGGATTCTTAAGAAAGGAACTGTAAACAAAAGAGAAGGCATCATTATGTCCCTCTAGAAATCCATGGTGCACCCCACACCTTGAATACTGTGCCCAGTTTTGATCCCCTCCCCTCAAAAACGATACAAAAACAACTAGAGAAGGCACAGAGAAGATCTACAAGGATGAATAGTGATTTAGAGGGGTATTCATAAGAAGAAGCTAGGTCTTTACAGTTTAGAAAAGAGATACCTGAGGGGATACATGGTAAGGGTCTATAAAAGTGAAAAGAAAGTAAATAGGGATTTATTATTTTTTCTCTCTCACAATACAAGAACCATGAGGCACAAAATGAAACTTGTAGGTAGTAAGTTTAAAACTAACAAAAATAAGTTATTTTCCATAGAGTGTGTAATTAAAGTATGGAACCCATTGCCACAGGATGTCAGGAAGCTTGTCAGTGAGGCCCTAAGGAACCATGACCCAAAGGGAAGGGAGTCCAGGAAGACTGGTTGCTCCTCAAGGGAGCAATCCTGGATGCACAAGCAAAGTCTATCCCATCTCGGACGAAAGGCAGCAAAAGGGCACAGCAGCTCCCTCAGCTCTGCAGGGAACTAGCTGACCTCCTGCTTCTAAAAAGAAAGGCCTACAAAGGACGGAGGATGGGATCCACCTCCAAGGAGGAATATTCTGCAGTGGTCCAAACCTGCAGAGAGCAAACCAGAGAAATCAAGGCTGTGATTGAACTCCAACTGGCTACAAGTATCAAGGACAATAAAAAGTTCTTTTTTAGATATGTGGGGAGCTGGAGAATAAGCAAGGGCAACATTGGACCCCTGCTAAACCAGATGAGACAACTGACAACCAACACCCAGGAAAAAGCAAGGGAAACATTGAACCCCTGCTAAACCAGATGGGACCACTGACAACCGACGCCCAGAAAAAAGCCAACTTGCTAAATGGGTACTTTGCTTCACTTTTTCACCAGTCCCAAGTGACACCCCTGCCCATTACGGGATGGGAAGGCCCGGGTGAGGGAGATTCCTTACCCTCCATCAATGCTGACCTTGTGAAGGAACACCGTGAGAGGCTGGATATCTTCATGTCAGCCATCCCTGACAGCTTGCACCCCAGGGTACTCAAGTTGCTGGCAAGCTCCTGACATGGATCTTTGAGAACTCCTGGCACTCTGGTGAAGTGCCTGAAGATTGGAAGAAGGCCAATGTGGTGTCTATCTTCAAGAAAGGGAGAAAGTGGATCCAGTAAACTATAGGCCCATCAGCCTGACTTCTATCCTGGGGAAGATCCTAGAAAAGATTATCAAAGAAACTATTCTCAACAGACTGGCCAATGGCAAAATCCGGAGGGACAGCCAGCATGGGTTTGTCGCGGCTAGGTCTTGCTTGATCAATCTTACTTCCTTTTACGACCCGGTGACCTATCACATGGACAAGGGGGAAGAGATTGATGTCATATATTGACTTTAAAAAAGCCTTTGATCTGGTATCCCATGATCACCTCTTAGCAAAACTGGCCAACTGCAGCCTTAGCTTCACCACAATCTGCTGACTGGGGGATTGGCTCTGTGGTTGGACCCAGAGGGTGGTGGTTGACAGAAGTCAATCGTTGTGGTGCTCTGTGACCAGTGAGGTCCCTCAAGGCTCTGTCCTTGGGCCTATACTACTCAACATCTTCATTAACGATGTAGACATTGGCATCATACGCGGACTGGCCTAGTTCCCCGACAACACCAAACTTTGAGGTAAAGCACCCACACCTGAGGACAGGAGGATGGTCCAGGCGACTTTGACAGGCTCAGAAAATGGGCGGATGAGAACCTGATGGTGTTTAACACTGAAAAATGCAAGGTTTTCCACCTTGGGAAGAAAAACGCACAGCATGCTTATAGGCTTGGCTAGCACTATGGATGAAAGGGACTTGGGGGTCATAATTGACTACAAGATGAACATGAGCCTTCAGTGTGAGGCTGCAGCTAGAAGAGTGAGCAAAATGCTGGCTTGCATCTATAGATGCTTCTCAAGCAAATCCTAGGACATCATTCTCCCATTGTATTCGGCCTTGGTGAGGCCACAGC
Organism: Crocodylus porosus; assembly: GCF_001723895.1. Classification (NCBI taxonomy): domain Eukaryota; kingdom Metazoa; phylum Chordata; order Crocodylia; family Crocodylidae; genus Crocodylus; species Crocodylus porosus. The sequence goes on along the minus strand of NW_017728906.1, from coordinate 135,162,605 downwards.
TGGAATACTGCATCCAGTTTTGGGCTCACAATTCAAAAAGGATGTGGAGAAGCTTGAGAGAGTCCAGGGGAGAGTCACGGGCATGATGAGAGGTCAGGAAAACAGATCTTATGATGAGAGGCTGAGAGCTATGGGACTCTTCAGCCTGGAAAAGCGCAGGCTCAGGGGTGATCTGGTGGCCTGCATAGCAGTTTGGGGTACAGGCTCTAAATTAGAACTTCCTAGACCCTAAATGCTAGGGGCCCCTAAATGGAGGCTACATGTTGAAACGGAATGGTGGAAAACCCCCTAGTCATACCCTATTCCAGGGGTGGGCAAAATGTGGCCCGCAGGCCAGATGCGGCCCATCAGGCCATTCTATCCAGCCCGTGGAGCCCCTAAAAAATTTAGAAATGTAATATTTATATGCCCCTGGCTGCCTGTCATGCAGCCCTCAATGGCTTGCCAAAACTCAGCAAGCGGCCCTCCACCTGAAATAATTGCCTGCCCCTGCTCTATTTGCTCTCCCATTCATCTTTCACTCTCTGCCACTGGGTGACACAGGATAATGGGCAAGATGGACTTCTCTGACCCAGTACATCGCAGTGCTTATATTCTTCTGGATCCATGACAGAATAGCAAGATGTTTTGAGTGGAGTGCCATAGTGATCTGTTCTGGGTCCAGTGGTGTTCAGTATGTTTATTAATGATTTGGAAGCCATAATTGAGAAAAAAACTGAGTCTCCTGAAAAAAAAATGCAGACAATACCAAACTGGAAAAGATTGCAGACAAGCTGGAGAACATGAGCACAATTCAGCAAGTTCCTGATAAATTGTAAAGATGAGCAGGAGCTAACAATGCTGGCAAATGAAGATGCTACCTTAGGAAGAATAATCAAAAATACAAATATAAAATGGGTGACATGTCGTCGGATGGGAGCATTGCAGACAAGGACCTGGAAATCTTGTTAAATCACAGACTCACTATGGCCGTGTCCAGATGAGCATGGCTGTGTGGATATCCAAGGGTCAAAAAACCTGTGGACAAACAAAGTGGAGCAGCACGCACACAGGCAGTGCATGCCACTCAAAAGCGGAGTGGGGAAAGGTGCGAGGTGCTAGCGTGTCTTTACTTGGCACTTGTTTTGCTTCATCTACAGTACTCTGCACAGTTTGGGATCCAGTTTAAAAGAACATGGAGAAGTTAGAGATTGTTCAGAGGTGGTTGACAAAAATTGTAACTCACTTGGAAGACATGTCGTATGAGGAAACGTTGAAGGAAATATCCATGTAAAGCTTGTGCAAAAGGTGATTGCAAAGGGAATTGATAGTATCTTCCAAATACCTGAAGGGATGCCATAAAGAAGAGGGCAAACACCTTTTCTGTCTTCCAGCAAAGTAGGATACAAACCAATGCCATGTGGTTCTAGCTATGTAGGTTGGATATTAGGGAAAATGTCTTCACTGTTAGAACAGCAAGGCAGTGGAATAGACTGACTAGGGAAATTTTGGACTCTCCATCATTGGAGGCATTTAAGAAGAGGTTGGACAGGCGCTGGTTGGGGATAATCTAGGGTTAACTATGCCTATCTTCTACTATGCACATTTCCCATTCTTCTGGGCTTTGCTGTATGCCACATGGGGCCAAGAAGGAATATTTTCCCTTCTGCTTTCTCTCAAGGCTTTTTTTCCCCAACCCTTCTCATAAGCACTGAGTGTTGGGTGTAGCCAAGGCTTACAAGTTTGACTGGAATATACCAGTGCTCCTGCTTGGACTAAAACATGGAGTTTTCAAGTGAAAGGGCCTTTCCCATCACCTCAGAGTCAGATGAATTGAAATATTTGGGGTCAAAAAAGGAATTTTACTCTATGGTCATATTGACACAGACTATGGGGACTTTTGTCTTTCTCTGTAGTAGGAACATGACCCCCTTTGTTCAATGTCTCAAATGCATTTTAACAACCCTTGTATACACCAGCCACAGCAGTCCTTCTGCTTTACCTGTGGTAGGCTAGGGTGTCCATGTCGGTGTTGATTCCCTTTTGCTAAGAGGTTTGTTAACAGTTTTGCTAAGCAGTTACACAATGGATTTGTATAGGATGGTTTGGATAAGCATGATACTACCTTATGCAGGGAGCTGGACTAGCTGGCTTTTGGAAGTCTTTTCCAACCCCACTTTTCTATGATTCTATGAACATTGATGTACCTGAGAGGCAAATGAAGCCTCTGCTACTACTGCTGCTCCTCTAGGGTCTACTCTTCCAGGATATCATGATTCCTGCTTCCCCTCTCCCTTCACCTCTTCCTCTGCTCTTTTCACTTTTCTTGTTTGGTTCATGTCTTCCCATCAAATAGATACATGTTGATGAAAGCAACATGCATTTAAATTAAATGCGCACATCATATTGCTTGTGATACTAGCTATTATGGGGGCCGGGGGTTGCAATAAACTGCTGAATTATTTATTGTGTGCTGGGTTTTCATCTCTTAAACCTGCCCGTAGGCTTGACGCATTGGTCTGAGCAAGTAAGCAGGTAGCACAAAGTGCCTGAATGACTTGGCCTTTCCCTCCCTTTTAACAGTTTGTTGAAAGAAGTTGGTCCATAAAGTAAGTACTCATTTGGTCATATATCCCCACTAGTTTAGAAATTGATTTCCATCTGCCACACTACAGAGGCACCTATTGTGAGATGCAAGTGGCTACAGTTGTGAGGGGCAACCCCTGGTCCTTGCAAGTGCTGAAACTCAGATAAAACAACTTCTTTCAAAGAAATTGTACATGGCTCCAGCTGTAGATGTTCCCCTTCCTATAAGGCTTTGCTGAGCACTAGCTAGCATCTCAAAGTTAACATTTGGTTAACCAACCACCCTTGTCACCCCTCCCACCAGCCCTGCAGGTATGGAGAAAGCAGAGGAAAAGCTGGACTGAAAACACAGTTCCACTCTCCCAGGTCTGCTAACCTGCCCACAGCAAAGCACACTGCTCAGAGCACATGGGTGGCCAGTACAGGCACTGCCCACTGAGGGCAGGGGAGGTGAGCAGTGCCACTCCCTAGGGGAGCAGTCATCTGGTCTCCTGTTTGTGGCATGCTGGGGCTAGGGCAGGTGCCAGGCTGCAGGGAAGGGAACATTTACCTCCACACGCAGGTTCCAGGTTCTGAACAAATTTCTGAATCTGTTATGAATCAGTGGGATAGATGTTAGACAAGCTTTGCAAGGGCAATTTATGCCAAAAGGGCAACATGTCTCCCACACTACTCATTAGTTGATCCTATTAAACCTATCACCAACCCCCTTCCCCCCACCCCAGCCAAAACCTGGACTCTTGAATGTTCCTGCTGTAATTCCAGTCTAGGTTGTCATCAGACTCCTACATTATAAAAGTTCATAATGCATTTCTCGACAAGCTGTTTCCCATAAGGAACATAACTAATATGAGCAGATCAGTGGGGAGATCATTTTTGCAAAGACCAGTATCTTCTTGGTTCACTGTGAGAATGAACATGTCTGAGTACATAAAGTAAATACAAAGAGAAAGAAAAGAGCATGTACTTTCCAGTCCCTTTCTGTCACTTTGGTACCACACAAAGTAAAGCTGTGTAAAAGATAAATATGGCTAAAAGATTCAATTTTTTAATCATTACTTTGTAAATGAAATTTCACCCTTTCAGTTTTGTTTGACATTATAGCCAGCAGTATTTTTCCTTCCTCCCACCCCCAACTTTTATAAATTATCATGATTATTTTGTTAAGAATTTCAAATAATTGAGTATAACAAAGCTCTTGAGAATCATAAGCAAAGTCAGGACGACATTTCTAACACAGGAGCAGTTAGTCTAGGACAGGCTAGGGAGTACATGATGTTTTCAGTATCACCTTGTACTGTACTTTAGGGTCTTAATAACCCTTCCAGCAATGTTGTACCAACTGCTAATCAATAGCAATTATTTTCCTCACCATAGAAACAAAGTTAAGTTAACCCCTTAAGTACCTTACCTGCTGCGAGACAGGATATACTTTTCAAAGATGAAGAACAGTGTATATCTAACAAGGAAAAATATTTGGGCAGTTAAGTGCCCCATTTTCCTCTTTTTATAATTTGGGCAATGTTCACAAATGCCTCAAACTAAAAGTATCTCGACAATTTGAAAATATGCATTTGTACAAACAAAGCAATGCATCACTATGCATCACCAGCATTCTATGTTGTAACCCTATAATAAGATTACCAGGAACAGGCCTACGTACTCAAATGTCCCAAACTGTTTCAACTTTGTCATACAGTTTGATATTCCCTTACAATCTTAAATATTTTTTTCTGGAGAAGTTCTTCAAGTTACCAAACTTCAAGCTCTGAATAGGGCCCAATAAGTTTAATTTGGTGTTGAAAGGCACACTAGAGCTCTGTTCTGTAGTAGCATTGTTCTTATTTCTGATAATGTGCAAAAAAATATTTAAATCTTGTAACACCATCTTAAAGGAGTGCTAAAGCATATCTACATTTATTTGAAAGCCAAGTAAATGAGAGAGAGAGTGAATGAGCCAAGAGTTGGCAGCAAATCTGATACATTTTCTAACACTTTTTCAGCCCTCTCTTTGACCCTAATTTTCCCAAGAGTTTTAAAGGAACCAGATTAGATTTCACTTCTCAGCCTCAAGTGCTTTTTTCTCTAGGTTGAGTGATCTCTAAACAGTGCAACTTTTTCATCAACAATCAGTTCAATTATTAACTTGAAATTATCATCTAATTCACTAAAATAACAATATTTCTCTTTTTAGACTCTAAGATTGAAATGCTGGCAAATAATCTGTATAGGAATGTTACCTTTGCCTTCATTCTTTCTCATTTAAAATAAGGACTGTGAGTAAGAAGGTAAAAAAATCAAGAACATCCTTCACTGGATTCAAGGAGAAGGTTTTTAATCCAAAACTTGAGGCTGAGAGATAATTGGATACAAATTACATGTAATTCAGTGAAAACCCTTACTGGTACTTATTACACTTGCTCTGTTCAGCATGTTATTATGCTTCTATTTATATTCAGCAACTGAGACTGAACAAAAGCCATACAAAAAAAATCTAGTAGGATTTTAAGCTAAGAAAATGACTATTTGGAAGCTGTATACAACTTCTTAAAAGGTATTCAAGAAGGATTTTACACGCAACTTTTTCTGAAAGGAGGGCTGAATAAAATATAAAGGACTAGCAGATGTTTCCCTCTGGATTAGGTTAGCTCTTTCTAGGTTGTTTACTGAATTACATCCTTTATATTATTCTCAACAACTTCTTTAGTGAGTTGAAATTGTGAGAATTGCTTGGTGGCATAACAAAGGAAAGTGTGGGGGGGTGAAATCAAACTGAAACAGAGCTTCTGCCATCTAGATTCATTAAGCAGTAATTTTCCCATAATTTACTTTATCCGTATAAATTATATCAGTCATTTAGTGTATTATTATAAAATGATGTTTCATAGTGATGCAAGAAATGGCTGTTACATTTGACTAAAAATATTTAACTAGCTTATTCTTGTATGAGCTTATATTTCATTAATTATTTCTTCTAATACAAATATTGGAATTTAAATGAATACTTTGCTCATTAGCAGTATTTCATCTTAGGTCTATGCCAAAATTTTTTCTCTGTGTATTTTGAAGACTGATCTAAAAAATACTATATTCCTTTGTGTAAGTAAACTTATTTACTTTGCTATATGGAAGCAGAGTAATTTTCCAGCAAGTAATGTGGGTGCATACTATAAATACCTGGTGCTTTAAACAGACTAATTTCCAAAAGTTGTAAACAACTATGAGGAAAACCAGGTGAAGGGAAATATTTATATGTAAAGATATGAATCATTATTGGGAAATGTTTAACAAAGTATTATTGATTTCCCCTAAACCACAATCTGTATTCATGAAAGAAGACTGAAGGCAACATTACTAAGACCATTACTAGAATACTATGTGCAGGTTTGTGGTTTACACTTCTGGAATAATGGTGAAAAACTGGACAGTCTTTGGAAACAGCTTCAAGCGTGAGTCAAGGCCTGAAAAGCCAGTCTTACAGTGAGAGATTTAGGAAGCTCAATCTATTTAGTTTATCCAACAGAAGACTAAAAAGAGACTTGATGATGGTGTCCAGCTGCCTAGAGGGGGAAGACATTTCTGGTAAAACAGTTCTTTAACTGAGGCCCAACGTTGGAACCTGAACCTGGACAAACTCAGATTGGAAATGACGCACACAAGTTTAACAGTAAGGAAAATTCACTAAGAAATATCAGTTTTGAAGTTATGGTGGATTCTCTGTTGCTTGAGATGTTTAAATCAAGTATGGATGCCATTCTAAAAGATAGGGTGCAATACTTCCAACAATAAGTAGGAGACGGATACAGAATTTACTGGATGAGGTTTATTATCTGGGAGATCAGATTATTATAATGGCCCCTTCTGGCCTTAAAAGGTATATGCATATATGTTGTGGCTAACATAGAAATGTATTTTCGTGCTTTGCACCTAGAGAATGCATGCATTCACAAAAACAGTGCAGTAGTTTTGTATGAAGCATGCCAAGTTATAAGCAAAACTGTACTAGTAGTCATGGCTCAGTGAAAAAGAATATAACTTTATTGAAGTATTTAGGAAGGACTCTTTGAGCATTTCTACATTTGGGCAGCTGAATACACTCCAGCACAGTTCATGCCAGCATTTATTGCTCCTAGGCACAGCATTTACATGTCTGCCCAGAACCACAGCACATGAGCTGAGTCAGTGAAGCACCATCTGGCAGGGGACCCAGGGGGTCATCCTGCCACCTGGAGCTGCTCCACCCTGGCTCAACATGCTGTGGAGGGGCTGGCTGGGGCACAAGGGTGCTACAGTGAGGGGCTAGCCGGCAGATAGCCCCTGCACTGTAGCACCCTTGTGGCCCAGCCAGCCCAAGTCACTGTTCACACATGAGCTACAGCACACTAAAGAACTCTGCCATACAATAATACTTGTGTTGGGCATTATTATCCTATGACAGAGTTAATTAATTTACTCTGGCCTAATAGCACTTCACGTGTAGATGGTGACACTTTACTGTGGAGCTAATTAGTCAACTCCATAGTTTCATAGTAGCTAGGGTCAGGAGGGACCTGAACAGATCACCTAGCCTGACAAGTAGTAAAGTTCACATGTAGATGCCCCCTTTGTATTGCATTGGAAGTGGGGAGGTAAGTGCTGTTAGTAAAGGATGAAGTTAATGCTTAACACTTGTTTCAGTTAACAGGTCGATTTTAATTTTGTATTACAGATTGCAGAGCAATCTGTCAATAAGGCAGTAGTAGAAAAAACACCTGAAGGCAGAAGGAAGCCAACTTTTATTATTTAAATTAAAAGTCTCAATGCAAATAAAAAAAGAGAAAAAATAAACATAAGTTATCTGTGTTTTCCTTGTTCTCATAGATATAAAGGTCTAGAGATTTACTAGGCCTCTAAACCTATGTGGTTGGTTAACCCATATATATATATTCTATATTAGGAGATTAACTGTATTCCACAGATGGAACAAGATAGTATAGCTCTTCCATGTTTTCAGTGTGAAGCCATATAGGCCTTCAGAGTACAGAAGAACCTACAACATTTCCTATAGGAGCCCATAGAAAATGCTAGGCCCAGAATTGTTTGTGAATGCCCCGCATGCAACTGATTCAGGGCTGTGCTTAATGTGCCACCGCCATCTAGGGATCTAAATGACAGAAAAAACCAACACAGTAGCCTTCTGGTTACAGCACTTGTTCAGGTTCTAGGTCTCTCTTAACCTAAGGGGATGTGATAAACCCCACTGTGTTTTGGGGTTTATGCTTGTTTAATGTTTATTTTCACTGCTATGGCCTGTGTGATCTCGTTGGAAAGTCAGTCTTATGCTGTATCTATCTGTATTGGCTTGTATCATTGTATAGATTATGTTATGTTGGCTGTATATATCTTTATGATTTTGGTCATGGCTTAGTCAAGGAAAATGAGGGATACATATTTTAGGAAAAGTGAGTAGGTGAAACAGCTAAGTATCTCTTGCCATTGTGTCAATAGGGCAAGGATAATTGCCACTTCCAATTACAGATGGAAAGGGTTACTGGTGGTATGGGCACCCGAGTTATTGTCTGTTTGCTATGGGAAAAAAACTGAACCATAATAAAGCCATCTGGAAGAAATAGCCCATTGGCCAGAGGAATCAGTCAAGGCTGGCAAAGTTGCAGGAAGGCTGATCTCTGAAAACAGTGGCAGGACACTGAACAGGCTAGGTGGTAACCAGAAGAGAGGGTAAGAAACTTTACTTGATGTTTTGTTCTATTTTCAAATTTATGGTTGATTTATCATGATTCTTTTTTCCCTATATATATAATCCTTTTGCCAGTGGGTACATACATAGCTTAAGAACTGAGGGGGTGTTCCATAACATGAGATCACAGCCTTCAAGACAGGCTGTCTAACACAACAAGGACACAGTCTGGGAAAACAAGGCTGGGAACCAGGGAAGTATGTACCACACTGCTCATAACATGAAATAAGTGACATCAGCTACAAGGCCTCAGAGCAGCAGGGGTTGTGGGGGGGGGGGAAGTCTCCTGAGTCCCAGTTTTGGGGGAACAGACCAAATTAAAAGAAGTCCTGGAAGGCTACTTGGATGTCTGACCACAGAGAGACAAGTAACCACTGATAGCCATGGATAAAGAGTCATCAGGAGGCAAGAGGGAAAAAGAAAACAAAAGCAGAGACTTGAGAGTAACAAAAGGTCCCTCCTCTTCCTTTCTGTCCCTCCCTGCTCCTCCTCTTCCTCCCTGAGAAAGGTCCCCATCCCCATCCCCCAGGAAAGGTACCCAAGGCCACCACAGACCAAGGGCATATGACCACCCGATCTTATACATCCCACTGGAGTGGGGAGTGAGCCTCAGCATCCCACCTCCAGACTGCTGACATGCCATGCTACCATCCGACACCTAAGAGAGAGAGCCTCAGAGTGGAGCCTGCATCCTCACCAGATGTACTTGGACTCTGCTGACAGCCCTAGGATTGGTAGATATATAGAACTGCTTGATTGCTTGCATTGCTTTTTTCTCTCATCATTGTATATCAATAAATTTGCCTATTATTGAATGGAAAAGTTGTTGATCTGAGGGTGGGTCCCCCCTGCCCCATAAAAGGTATCTGGATCCTAAATCCAGAGGCAACAGTACGTATGTAGCCACTAAGCTACTGGGCAAAAAACGGATAGAAGTTGCAAAAGAAACATGTTAACCATTTCACTGGGACTTGAGCAGGATGAAATAGAAATGCATTTAGAGACTTAGATGCCTAAAAACTGCCAAATTTTCATTTGGATATCTTTGCAGTAGAATAGGATCTGGCTTCTTGCCTCTACCTGGATCAACTAGCTGGTATACAGACATTATTATAAGAAGAAGACAGATGAAAAAATCTAAATATTCATGGCAGGCAATTAAGTGCAAGTCCTTTGCTGATATGTAAAAACATTTTACTGTAAAAGCATTTTCCTTAGCCATTTTGAAGTTTTCCTTTTAAAAAGTGCTAGCAATAGCTTGTAGACCTTAAATAACCTGCTAATAACTACTAACTCCTGCTTATTCTTCTGAAATCACTCTAACTGAAGGAGCAATCATAAGACATTTCCATTACATCATTCTGAAAAGACCTGTTACTTGACAGTTGTTTGGTTCTTTGTGCCCCTTGTGCACCCTGTGGGTTTTGAGGGGCGCCGCTCCGTTCAGCCTCTCACCGCCACTCAGCAGGCTGTCACTCACAGATACTTTACATGCCCCCAGCAAGAGGATAGGATTAAATACTCTCTTCAAAGTCTCAGTTCGTAATTGTTCTAAAATAAATTAACTACAGCACATGCTTCTGGATTTTTTAAACAAATCAGGCTTTTTGTATCAACTGGGCTATAGAGGGGAAGTATAGAGAAAATAAAATATATAATTAAATCAGAAATTATTCTTTCTTTACCAGGTCTGTATCTTCGGTCCTCGTTGCATGGGACTCTTAGCATGTGTCAAAGTTAGAACATGCTAAAGTTAGAATATGCTTACTCTAATTTCATAACATGCATAGTTTGTGTATGGTGTGAGTTGTACATTTTTGTTTCAAGCACTAGTTCCTGCTGGTGTTTTGCACCAGAACCAGTTGGAAACTCCATTAAAGTCCCAGGGCTGGGAAAAACAATCAGCTGAATTTTAGTCTCAGCCCTGGAATTGCACTGGATCCAGTATGAGACTCTTGTGTGGTCTTGGGGCTGGGACCCACAATCAGCAGGTAGTGGATCCCAGCCCCAGAATTACAATTCATAGTATTATCTGCAGGGAGCAGTCCAATGTGTTAGCTACTACAGCATGGAGATACTCCTTGTTGGAAAAGGTATAGCTTTGCTATAAAATGATATGATAAGATATACTACAATATGATACAATTGCACTTAACACGTGTTTCCCTGTTTGAATGTGCAGACACTCACATTTTAAGTGAATTTAACAGGTGTTAAATGTCCCTTGTGACATGACCCTTGCTTTATGTTGCTGAAGGCTTAACATGTTCAATAACATAAAGGTGGCTTTTCACCAACTGCATTTATGTTACAAGGTCAAATAATACATTTTTTACAAAGTACAACACTGGAAAACCTAGATATAGATCAATCATTCAATAACAGTCTCATTACTATGTGAGGTGTTAGTAGCAGTGGTCTGGAAAAAACAGAGTGTAGTGTTACCTTCAAAAATGAATGATTTGGGAAGGGTGATCCCAGCAATTTTTGTGTGGTAAATCTAACTTCAACTCCTAAGAAAATAATGCAAAACATGTTGACAGAAATAGCTGTGAACATTTTGAAAACAGTGGATCTATACAAAATAAATAGTTTATGGAAGGTAAACCTGATAAGGTTTGGGGGTTTTTTTTGTTCAAAATGAAAACTTTTGGGAGGGAGGGAACCCAGTGAATATAATACAACTGCAACACACTTACATTTTTAACTTACTGCTGAATTAAATTAACAACATAAGTACATAAGAATTGCCATTTACTTAGTCAACCATAGATCCATCTTGTTCAGTATCCTGTGTCACCATGGCACAGTGTAGATTCTGAAAAGAAGAATGAACTGGGCATGATGAGGGTTTTTTCCACTGTTCCTCTTCCACTTGCAGCTTGCAGCATTTAGAGTCTAGGGGCTTCTGATTCAGAGGCTGCATCTGGAGTACTGTAGACAGTTTTGGGCCCCTCATTACAAAAAGGAGGTAGACAAATTAAAGAGAGTCCAACACAGGGCAACAAAAATGGTGAGGGGGCAGGGAGACATGACTTACTAGGAATGACTGGGGGAACGGGGCTTATTTAGTTTAAAACAGTGTTTCCCAACCTTTTCTGTCCCACAGTACACTTATATAAATAAAAGAACATCGTGGCACACCGGACACAGAGCAGGGGGGTGGGGAGGTGGCACTCAGGTGGACATGGAGCAGCATGGGGAGGGTGGCATGGCATTTGAATCACTAGCTGGAGCCATGTCCCCTACCTACTGCTGCTGCAGATGGACAGACAGACAGATGGGGGGGCACGGTTGCCCAAAATTCTGCGGCACACCTGTTTATGCCTGATGGCACACCGGTTGGGAACTGTGGTCTAAAGGAGAGGAAACTGAGAGGAGACTTAATAGCAGTCTTCAACTACCTGAGGTGTGGGTTGAAAGAGGATGGAGCTTGACTATTCTCAGCTGTGGCAGATGGCAGAACAAGGCGCAACAGTCTCAAGTTGCAGCAAGTGAAGTGTAGGTTGGATATTAGGAAGAATTTTCTCACTAGGAGGGTAGTAAAACACAGGAACAAGTTACCCAGAGAAGTGTTGGAAACTCCATCCCTGGGAATTTTCAAAACCTGGCTAGACCAAGCCCTGGCTAGGATGATCTACTGGCAGATGGTCCTGCTTTGAGCAGGGGGTTGGACTAGATGACCTTGTGAGGTCCCTTCCAACCCTAACTTTCTATGGTTCTATCCCTAACTTCCATGCTCAATAGCTACTGATTTAACTTCCATGCTCAATAGCTACTGATTTAATATGTTTATTCAATTACTATGTATGCTAAGCTAGAAACAGAAGTGCTGGTAAGGGCTAGAAATATTGGCAAGGAATTGGATGAAATTCATCCTGTAAATTAATGCGTTAGGAAGATTTCAGAATGCTCAGCTAATGTCAGTTCTCACATTGTCCTTGAGAAATACTCTCCTAATAAAGAATATGAAATAAAGTAGAAAGAATGTACTGGAAAATATACCTTTGGGATAACCCAAAGACACCTAAAGAAAAGTCTGCAATGCAATATGCTGGAGAAAACTCAAAACTGGCCACATGTACACATGACGCTATGTCTCCGTAGCCATGCGCTACAGTGACGTAGAAATGACCATCACGAAGGGTGACAGTACAGCTGTGTCACCATAGCAATGCACTCCCCCATTATAATGCATTGCTACAGTGACATAGTGCCTAAAAATAACCATGTGTGGGGCGCATGACACGGTACAGGGTGTTGCTGCGCTGTTTTTAGTACTTCCAAAAGGAAGTACTAAATGACGGCACAGTAACAACATCCCCATAGAGACACGTAAACGCAGCCAATGACAACAACTGCTGTTTTGTTGTATGCTGCTCAGAATTAATAAAGGCTGCAGTTCATCTACATATAGTAATGCCTAGCCTACATATATTTATTTTTATGCATCTGAAATTCATTATCACCATGGTACTACAGCATATTTAATAATCAGCATTTAAAAGAAACGGAAGAATACAGCATTCAAAGGGTCATCTTGCCCAATTCACTACACAGAGACAGAATTTGCTGTTCTGAAGCCATGCTAGACATAAACCTATAATCCTCTTTTTGAAACCAGAAATGTACTTGTATTCCTTCTGTGCTTTCAAGAAAAGTTTGGAGGGGAGGGGGAGGTAGGGATTATTGCTTTTTTTTCTTTTGGGGCTGTTTTGTTTTCTTTGGTTTTTGTAAGGTTGTTTGATTTGTTGGAAAAGTTATTGTTGCATATTTTATTTTACTGCTATTTTATTGCAGCATGTTATTTATTCAAAGAGGGAGATATTGAATTATATACCAAAGAGAGCAAAGAAGGCATGTGTGCATCCTGATCTGGTAGAATATTCTGCTGTATAGGATCTACCACTGAGAATGTCCCTATAAATTTTGACTTGTACCTTTCCAGCTGTCCTTGTTCTTCACATAAAGAACTGATCTTTAAGAAAGTTAGGTTCACTTCTGCTAAAGACCTTAATGAGAGAGGAACAAGCATCTTTGCCTTTAAGAGAGTGTGCACAGATTAGGTTCTGCCTCCTCTCCTGGAAGAGAGGAGTATTATCTCTGAATTTGAGTGACCTGGTTAGTTGCCCTGGGGATAGCCTGGGTAAAAATGCCCAGGACTGAGCACAAGCCTGAGAGTGAACCAGAGGAGTGAGGAGTCCTGACACTGAGCCTGGAGAAGGACTGAGACAAACACTATCTGGAAGAGAGATCTTTAAGGGCTTCACCTTGCAGCATGATCCCTGGAGAAAGACTGTTGATAGCAGAGGTCCTGGGGAGCATGGACAACTTTATCTGAAAACTATGAGTTAATTTAGCACTTGGGACTTTTTCTTGGACAGACATTTAAGGAGGGAGCCAAATCCTGAGGGGGAAACTATTAAAAGATATGAGGCATGGGGCATGATCTTGAGGAGCTTGTCCACAGAGGATTGCACTATTTTGTCACCCATAAAATAGAATTTTTTGCCTAGTGGGTAGAACGCCTTTGTGCGGACTATTATTTTGCATTGTGGAAAGGAGACCTGAGACAAGATTGGTAGTATTATGCATAGGAAGCCAGAGAAAGGACTCTCTTTGGAGAGCTAGCTAGAGACCCAGAGAGAATGGCTGAGATTTGCCCTATGATGTGACAAGGTGAGGCACCAGAGTAAATGCCTTCTGACCTAGATTGAAGACCTATACAATTTTTAGTATCAAAAGTATGACATAAGAGACACTAGGTTCAGGCACTTAGAGAGGCAGACAGCTGGTGGCAACCCTCGAGGGTGGGACTCAGATCTAGGGTCCTGTTGCCCCTGTATTTATGACCCAGATACCTTATACCAGGCAGACCCAAACCCTCAGACTGACCATGATTTCTTCCATTCATAGTTTCATAGTTGGTCAGGTTGGAAGGTACCTAAGCAGATCATCAAGTCCAGCCCCCTGCCATGGGGAAAGCAAGCTGGGGTCAAACAACCCCAGCTAGGTAATTGTCTAGCCTCCTTTTGAAGACCACCCAGGGTAGGAGCCAGCACCACTTCCCTTGGAAGTTGGTTCCAGATCCTAGCTGCCTTGACTGTGAAGTAGCGCCTCCTGGTGTCTAGCCTGAATCTACTCTGTGTCAACTTATGGCCGTTATTCCTTGTTACTTGCGGTAGTGCTCGGGAGAACTGGGACTTTCCCATTGCCTGATGGCCCCCCTTGGCAAGTTTATAGGTGGCCACCAGATCCCCTCTCAGCCTTCTCTTGTGGAGGCTGAACAGGTTCAGGTCCTGTAGCCTCTCCTCAAAGGGCTGCCCTGCTGCCCCCTGATTATGCGAGTGGCCTTCCTCTGTACCTTCTCACTGATGTCCACATCCCTCCTGAAGTGCAGCGCCCTATTATATAATAGGAAAATTTTATACACAGTGACAGAAGATAAGAATAATGCAATCAAGGCAAACAAAATAACGCCCCACCCCCCAATTCTATATCTACCAGTCCTAGGGATCACAGATGAAAAGTATATATCTGGCCAGTATGCGAGCTTTACCCTGTGGTTCTTGAATATCAGATGTCCACAGCTGAGCCCTATACCCTCCACCCCTGTGGGGTGGGTGAGATGGACTGGTAGTGTACCCTCTGTCCATGGAGGCCTCAAGTTCTCCCTTTGGGGCTCTTTGCTGCTATGAAATCCCTCCTTTTGTATATTTTCTCCCCCTGATGAGCAGGGATCCTGATTTTCTCTGATAAAAAATCCCCAATTTTTGGATTAAAGAAAGTAACCCCAAATCACATTTTTCTGTGATTAAAATGACACACAACTAAAATATATCTCTCTATATAGCAGTGTTTAATTCTGAACATTGAAAAATGTAGATTTGGGGTTACTTTTTTAAATCTGAAAATTGGGGATTTTTTTAATCAGAGAAAAGGTGGTTCCTTGCTGATGACTCTTCAGCTCCAGGAACCACTGATTGGTTTCCCTGTGTCAGCATACAGTCCATTCTATGTTCTGTGAGCACATTCCTTTGTTTCCCAAACCCATCACATGCACACATCTTAAATTGGTCATTTACCAGTGTCTTAACTTGGGCATGCCCCAGCCTCCTAATTTGGTCCGTCCACCAAAACCAGGAATCCCAAGGGTTCTGCAATTGGGCACAGTGACCTGGCATCAATCTTACAGAGTCCCTTATGTCTCTTATGGGTACACTGTGCACTTTTCTCAGCCTATTTATGCCCATTCCAGACACAGTGGGCCTTGAATAACACTGTTACAAACAGGCTTTTAGAAACCAATTAACCCTTGCCATTCTTCTGCACCACTGTTCTAAAGCATATTTACTTTGCCTACCAGCAAATTCTTAAAAGCAAACCTCTGAATATAATTTTCTAGCCATCAGGTCCCACCACACAGATTGTCACAGGGACCAATGGTGTGTGCAGAAAGCTGTTACAATAGTTTCTCTCCAGCTTATATGACCTAATGGTGATGGGTCAGACGCAAGTTTCTCTGTGGCCTTTACAGTAAGTGAAGGGAGTATGGTAGCTTGGAAGTACCAAAGACACGGAACACAATGATTAGGTCCTCATTTAATAAAAAAGATGTTTCCTCACCAAAGATGGAATGAAATGGGAATTATACTCAACATGAGAAAGACACATATACTCAGGCCCTAAAGGAAGAAAAAAGCATGACTAAGACTAAGCTTAGAAGATAAAACTGAAGGATGAATGTCAGAAAACAAAAGGCTCTATTCAAAATCAATAAAGGTATCAGAACTTTGAACATATTTGGTGTTATTAAATATCACATTGCTTTCAGTGGGACAAGTCACAGATTTAGGTATTATTCAGTTTGTATAAAGAATGGCCCTATAAGGTGGCAGTGATAGTATAAAATATCTAGTGATAGAGTAGAAATATTCTGATTTACTCTGTGCCATCACCCCATAGGGTACAGACATAACAAAAACCCTTTTATACATGAAACCTTATATATATATGTAACAAAACCTTTTAGATATACAAAAACTACAAAAATAAAACTCATAAATACTGCAACTCAAAACTTATAAGTATGAGAAGAATGTGTCATATCATTGAAAAAAAGTAGTGGATAGTCTACATGGACAATTTGCAAAAATACACTTCTTAAAATGACTTAGTGGGAAAAAGGAATAGAATAAACTTTGCACATCAATGAGCTAAAGTCATGATACCTTGAGCTCACCATTATTCAGCTCTTAGAAAGATATGAAGATTCTGAACAGCTGCATTGTATGCCCTGATATTCCATGGGAAACAAATTATTACCACGGCAACCACAGCAAAAAATGTAGTGTTTGCTATGTTTCATCTATTAAACTTAAGTAGTTGTTTTAAAAAAGTTCTCCACACTTACCAACCTATTATTAGATCCACTTTTTAAGAGAGATTTTTTTTCTCTCTTCTTCTGACTCCCACCAGCAATTTGGTTTCAGTATGTGTTCTTAGATTATATAAATGTAAGCTTATGATTTGTAAGAAAAAATAAAGTGATTTTAAGTATTATTGGAAAAGGAAAAAATGCTTATGGAATATTAATAAAGAGAAAACATTTTCTGTTACTGTGGAATAAGACATATTCAGCAGAAGGTAACTGCTACTATTAGGAGAATTTAGGCTTAGATTCTGAAACCTTTACTTGTACTGTACTGAGCAAGACTCTAAATATTCCAAATGTTTCAACAGAGTTACTCACAGGATCTTCTATTCACACTCCCCAAAAGGTGGTTAAATCTTAGCCTCCATACCTGTCAACACAAAACAACAGACTATACACTATTTTTATTATTGTTATTTTAATCTGTGTTGATGGCCTACTGATTTTTTTAATTTTGTTTAGTGGAAGAGAAGGCCTAGAATCTCCGTTTATTTCTTTATACAATGAAGAACAGATATAAATAATATGAACAAAAAAAGGCTGTCTAAATCCAGAAAGCAACGTATAGTATTTTGCATTTTTTATATACCAGAAATAAAACATACAGAGCCAGATTGTGAACATTTTACTTGCAGTGAACAGGAGTCACTCATATTAGTTTTCCCACTGTTTTCAGTACAATGGCTTCTGTGAATACTACTCATGCCTGTGAGTAAAAGCTTTCCAATATGGCCTATAATAAAGACAGCTTGAGAGCTGGAAAAATTGAGGAACATGGGGATTTTTCTTGTTATTCAGAAAACCCAAAGAAAACATAGGCTACATGTATGCTATTGTATTACCTTGAATAATCTTTTGCTTGTTAAACCCATACAATCCTTATTAATTTTAATCTATCATAGTCTTGTATTGCTACTAGTATGATGGGAGCAACCAATATTAAAGCCACAAGGCAAAAATGGCACTTCTAATGTTAACAATTAAGGGAGCTCCAGAGAATCTTATTTAGGATTACTGAACTGGTATAAATAGTGTCAACTTCTCTGGATATTTAAAGAAGAATATACTAATGGGACATTTAACCTATTGTGCATTTCTACCACATTCTTCATGAATCATGCCATTTTGTAAAGTAAACCATTTTGTTTTGGAATCATAATTATATATTGACAAGTTTAACTTTGAGACTTTAAAATAAGGAGGATTTAGGCTATTACATGACCTTTCTCATGGGGAAAACCTAAAGGGACATCAATTATTTTGCCAGAAGCTCACTCCTTTTCAATTTTCCTTTCTTGTATGGCATGACATCCTTAGAGAAAAGGAACTACAGAAATATGGAAAGCGAGACAATAGCACTGATGTCACAAAAAGTTAGTATGGATAACTAAGATGGAAACCAGTACATTTTATTAGTGCAATTTTCAGTGAAAAGCATTTCTATAACACTGTAAAAAAACCCCATGCTTATTTCTTGTTTTCAGTTTGTTGCTTACATATCTTGCCTCTGAGATGTGTTCTACCCCATAAACACTCCTGCCCTTAAAAAGGTAAAACTTACCTGAACAATGTTTGCACAATTAAAGAGCAACAGAATTTTCCTAGATCAAACACTGATACAATCACCCTGTGTTTTAATATCATGATCTAAGACTTTTACTTCTGAAGCAATGTATGAAAGCACAGTTCTCACCATATTAAATTAGAAGTATAATATAGAACTTTATTTTCCTCTAAGGCAGCAGTTCTCACCCTTTTTTAACTCAAAGAACCCTTCCATAACTTCTGTTAATTCAGCAGGACCCCATTTAAAAAAAAAATAACTTAGTACAGTAGGTATGTCCTTGCAGAGGACCTGGACAGGGGTTTGGTCGGTCAGGCA
The DNA here is from genome assembly GCF_001723895.1 of Crocodylus porosus. Taxonomy (NCBI): domain Eukaryota; kingdom Metazoa; phylum Chordata; order Crocodylia; family Crocodylidae; genus Crocodylus; species Crocodylus porosus. The sequence continues at coordinate 135,143,987 of NW_017728906.1, read as the reverse complement.
GGGACAGAGCCTGAGCTTGTGTGTCTCCACTCATCTCCTCACACCATGCTTATCTTGTAGCACCTTTCAAAAGATGTCACAGGACCCCCCAGTGCCCTGGAGCCCTGATTTAAAATCCGTCCTCTAGGTGTTCCACACAGAAGTAGAACAAGGCACACTTTTGTGAACCAGACTTGCAGACTCATAAGCTATCTAGTCCCCACTTGATTCAGTAGGTTTTTTTTGGCTTTTGCTATCCTTTTCAATGCATGACCTATAAGCATGCTCCTGCAGAAGAAATACACACTTTCAACCAACAATTTGAATCTAATTTGAAGAGCTTGAGTTATCTTTTTGGTTCCAAAATAATAAATAAAAGAAGTCATAGCAATAAAAAAAACCCCAAACCAAACACCCAAACAAACAAACCTGAAATAGCTATCAACAAGAAAATGCTAAAACAAAATGATAAAACAAACAGCACTAAGAACTTAAAAGACATAAATAAGTCTTTGGGGAACTAAATTGAGCAAGCTACATTAAAACTTTATGACCTTTAAAGGAACAGATTGGTGATACAATGAAATCTATAAGTAACTGAGCAAACAATCCAAAAGCAATGGTGATACACACTATATAAACTTACATTGTTTATATTTCAAATCTAATGCACTTCTGTAAGGTAGCTCTTCCCTTAATCCTAATTTCAAATGTTGGCCTTCTACAAATAAATATCATCAGGATTTAAGAAAATATCACCTGTATTTTTTGGAACTTCTCCCCTGTTCATGTATTAAAGTTCACTTTACAAGCACAAGCTAAGCAGCTATTAGTATGATAATTCAATGTGACTAATCTTATTTGTATCACAATTTCAATTTTTGATTTGTAAAGAAAAAGGAATATGTAAGGTTCACCAACTTGGGGGCTCTAGTCTCTATCTGGAACATACAAGGTGCAGTACAGTATGTAATATTTCATGTCTGCATTTTCATTACTTGTACAGCACCATAGCAACCAAAACAGAAGCAGCCTGCTCTAGCGATAGGAGATTGCTTTCATATTTTACTAAGATTGGGTGTTCCACTTGAGTTGAACCATAGTAGGTAAGTTACTAGTTAAAAAAAAAAAGTTTTCACAGTCTCAGAGTCATAGGTTTTAGCTAGTTATAAAGCGAGATGCATGATGTCAAGCAACCTTAACTAAAACCCAACAAGGTGTTAGTTTGTTAGGGGGACAAATGGAAATATGTAACAACATTTTACCTTAAGCTAATAAATTATCATTAGCAATTCCATTTACTAAAAGAGGCAGCAAGAACACATATTAAGGTAGAAAGGAGGAAGGAAAAAACAAGACAGCAGTAAGTTGCTGAACTAAATATGCTGAGTTAAGGTATTGCTGTACTCCACATACACTGGCCACATTTCTAGAGGTTACTCCCTCCCCCAAAAGGGAAATCTGAAAAATCAGATGGTACTGAAAAATGTTGGCAAAGCTTCCCTTGTGGAATTTTCATGAAATTTTCCCATAAGGACATTAGAGCTTTGTGACCTATATACACTGGGGCCTTTCCATTTGCAGACAAAGAAGTCGTAATACCGCCTTAAACATTTAAGCTCCATCACAAAAGTCTCATTGCATTTCATGAAGATACTTGGGAATCATTAAAACCTTTTCTTCTACATTTCAGAGCAGATTGCGCTGGCTTTGTCACTTATGGTTGAAGTGCTTTTTCCCCCCTTCCCTTTTTTTAGAAATGGGCAGTTCTTCAAGATATTCTTATTAAGCAAATGCAATCCTAAGAAAGCTCTTTGACTTCTAGCTTGCTGTAGGTGGTGAAAAGAGTTTCCATAAAGAAAATGTTCCAGCAGAGCTCTTAATTACAAATGCATGTGGGGAGGTGTGGAGGTAGGATGAAACTTTTCCTAATGGAAAATTCTACCCTGCAGTGACCACGGACCGTTCTATTCCAAACAGCAGGGCAAAATAAAAGTCTTCTCTCATTTGTAACTCTAACTGAAGTCAAGGGGTTTGCACTACAATCGAGTGTGGAATTAAGCTTTTGTCATTTCAAAGTAACATTAGTATCACCAACATTTAACTAGCTAATTTTCCCTCCCAGCATGCTGTATTACAAAAACAAAGTTTCATGACATCTTTATACAAGAGCTTAGTGAATCCTATTATTATTTATAAATCATTCATATTACATCTACAGCCACCAAGCAAGATTGGGAACCCCATTGCCTTAGACATTGTTTTAATGCTCAGAGGAATTCCACAGTTCTCCCGTCTAAATAAAAGAAAAAAAGGTGGTTGGGGAAACAGATACTTCATCATCTTGTGTCTCTAAGATGGGGGTAGGCAATTATTTGGGCTGGAGGGCTACTCTGGGAGTTTTGGTGAGCTGTCGCAAGCCAAGTCAGCCCCATCCCCCCTGCAATCACTCACCAAAACTCCTTGAGTGGCCCTCCAGCCTAAATAATTGATCACCCTAGGGTTAGGGTAACCTAACCTTTGTTCCCTGCTTCTCCCTGCACCCCATCCTCCACCCCAAGTCCCTGGCCGGGTCAAGCAGGAGCTGCACATGCTGCACCCAAAAAGCCCAAAGCAGAGTACAGGAACACAGCATAGCACTGGCCCAGCTTGGCTGCAACCCTGGGACTTGGGGAGGGGGAGGGCCTGCAGGGACAAGAAGGCTGGGAGCCACAGGTTATCCACGCCTAGCTGGGTTGGTGCTGTGCTGTGTTCCTCCCTTCTTTTTGTATCACCTCCCTGCAACTGGGCAGGGACATTGCTGCGCTGTGCTCCCACACACCACTTTGGGGCACATGGGTGCAACTAGTATGGCTCCTGCCCAACCTGGCCACATGCTGGGGACTCAGGGTCAGGCAGAAGCCACATCAGGTTCAGGCAGGAGCTATGCCCACATAGCTCAGCCCTATGCAGCGCTCAAGAACATAGTGTGGCACTGCATTAGTTGCACCTGCACCCCTACCAAGCTAACCTATGATAGCCTGGTAGGGGGACCAGAATAACCCATGGCTCCCAGCCCTCTAATCCCTGTAGTCCCTTCCCCAAGAGTGGAAAGAACCTTACTTGAGCTTCAGCGTACTGGGGGCTGGACTGTCTGGTCTGTGAACAGCTGCAAAGTTGGAGCTGCATGCAGACAACCATGCTGAGCAGAAGCCTGGCCTGGAGTTCAGCATCCCCAGCCTCAGAGCATACATTGGGAGCTTGGGAGCAAGATAGGGAGGGCCAGGCTGGGGGGTGGCATGGGACCTATGGCTCAGGAAAGGGAGAAGAGCAAGGGGCACTAAAAGCCAGGGCAGCTACAGGCCGAATACAATTTTTCTTCAGAGAAGCATCTGTGGGCTGGATAGTATCATTTAGCAGGCCAGATCTGGACAATAGGCCATATTTTGCCCACCCCTGCTCTAAGATCTCACATTAGGTCAGTTTCAGACTATGAGCAGAACTCATTCTGCTGGGCTACACTATCTCTACACTATGAACATGAGCCACCAATGTGATGTCACAGCTGGTAAAGTGAGCAAAACTCCGGCTTGTATCCATAGATGCTTTTCCAGTAAATCTCAAGATGTCATCCTCCCTCTGTACTCGGCTTTGGTGAAACCGCAGCTCCAGTATTGCATCCAATTCTGGGCTCCACAATTTAAAAAGGATATGGAAAAGCTTGAAAGAGTCCAAAAGAGAGCCACACACATGATCAGAGGGCAGGAGAACAGCCCTTGTGGTGAGAGGCTGAGAGCCATGGGACTCTTCAGCCTGGAAAAGCGCAGGCTGAGTGGGGACCTGGTTGCTGCCTATAAGTATATAAGGGGTGTGCATCAGGATCTGGGGGATTGCCTGTTCACCAGAGCGCCCCATGGGATAACAAGCTCAAACAGTCACAAACTCATCCAAGATGAGGAGTTTCAGGCTGGACATGAGGAAAAACTTTGTTACTGTCCGAGCCCTCAAGACTTGGAATGGACTCCCTCCAGAGGTGGTGCAAGCACCTACTCTGGACTCCTTTAAGAAATATTTGGATATTTATCTTGCTGGGATCCTTTGACCCTGACTTCCTGCCCCTAGGGCAAGGAGCTGGACTTGATCTTCCAAGGTCTCTTCCAGCCCTAATGTCTATGAAATCTCAGAACTTTAGGCAAGAATGAAAACATTATAAGTAAAGCCTATTCATTTCCTGTTGTTCTTAAAAATGTTTATTAGCTAAAACTATTTAATAAAAATCAACAGAACACCCACTTTTATCCCTTGGTCTGTATTTCCAATTGTATAACACAAACATCCAACCATTATGACAAAAGGGACCCTTTTTGCAACCTTTCCTCTCGAATATTTTCATTGTGCAATTTTTCACTTCTCCTCCTCCTGCCCAAACCTCCAGCCTCTTCCTTCGCTCCTGTCACCCTTTACTCCTGTCTTGTCACCTCTTACAAATCTGTGTGGAAAAACCTTTGTCTTTGACATTGCTTTTTGCTGTTGACCTCCATTCTTGAGCAAGATGCTTTTCCCTTCATGCCCATCTTCTCTCACACTAGTTTGCACTTTAGCTCACATATAACATAATAGAAATGTTTAGCCCTTTTCCATCTCTTTCTAACATTTTCTTTTTGTCAGAGATCTTCTTTTTCAATATTTTTTTAAAGTAAGAGATCTTAGAAATTATTTTTTTTAAAGAAATTAAAAAACCCTATTAACTTAAAGTGATAGGTTATAAATTGGTAACAACAGCAGCAACAACTTTCCAGAACAAAAGAACCCTAAGGACTAAGGGTGCCTGTACATGAGTGCAGAGGCTGCTCTGATGCACTGTAATTACAGTGTGTTGGAGCAGACTTGATTAATCAAATCTGCTGGAGCATGGCAATTACCACGGTCCAGCAGCCTCCCACATCTCAGGCACTTCAAAATGGTGGCGGGGTAGTGAATGAAAGCTCACTGAAAGAGCTTTAGTTCAAGTGCCCTTGCCACCATTTTGAAGCTTGGGGTTGCTGATACACAATAGGCTGCAGCACTTGATTTGGCTCTCAGAGCCAACTTAATTAAAGTGCCGCCCCTTCCCCGCACCCTGGGAGCATGTGTACAGGTGCCCTAAGGTTTTGTATCTTTAGAGAAATATGATACTTTTGTGAGCAAAATTTAAAGGCACATCCCCCTCTCCCCCGAAAGGCACAAATGCTATTAAAAAGTTTAGAATTAAGAAGCCAATTTTGCCACTAGTTATTTATGAACAACTCTGAGGAATTTCAATGAGGAGAAATACTACAAATGAGAAGAAAATGTAGTCCTTAAATAATTAATCATAAATCATGTATTGATATACATAGTAAATACTGTAATTTAAAGTCTGTTATAAAGCAATTAGTTGTTAATCAATATCACACTTGCTTGGGGGAAATAATATTTTTGTTGTTATTAATACAGTATTGATATCATTATTCTTTATGTTCAATAACTGCAAATTAAACTACATTTAAAACTGGATTGATTCTTGACCTCACAAAGGTTTATCTCCTGTTTTTACGCATACCCTGATGGCACCAAGAAATAAGATATGTGGGAAGCCATCATATATAATTTTTCTAAGTTTTATGTAAACTTCTCACAGCATCACCAAGCTTCTATTGGATTTCTGCTGGTTTAATATTAAACAGAAATTATTTTGAGTGATGATGGTTCCTCTTAATGTCAAGGGAGTGCTTACCTCTCTAGCGTTACTTCATTCATGGCAGGCCTCCAAAATGCCTACTATTAAATTTGAATTAAGTATGCTTCATATGTATGATATTTAATATTTTTAAATGCTATATGTTAAATGTGTAGCCTTAAACTTCTAGTCTATGAATAAATCCAGCACTTCAAGTATTGCATACTTTTCTTTATCATTAATTTCATTTACTGAATATCTGTTTAAGTGCAAAACATCATACAAAAGTTCACATCAACTGGATCTGCTCCTAAAGGATTAGTCTTGTAATATCTTAGCCTGAGAGTAATCTTTTCTTCCTCTGCTCTTCAGTCTTTCAACATTAAGGTCTATATTAAAATGAAGAAGGAATAATGAATTTTAATTTTTACAGAAATTAAATACCCTAGAAAAGCCAGTTAAGAATTTTACAGAAACTTTGCCACTGAAAAAAGCTTAAAAGAGCTATAAAACACAGAACTGTATCTGCATCAGATCCCATCATGCCTTGGTTACCCAAGGACATTATTTTATACTTTTGCTATATTACCTGTTTTGGAGAAGGTATCCACTTTATTTCAAATCAAATTTCTTCTGAATGACACTAGATTCAAGAATAAATTCTCATGCATGTGTCCAATAGCTGCTGTACTGTAAGTGGTACTTCCATATATCAATTTACCAGAGTGCTTGCAAATTACATAGGTGACACGATTACAGTTAAACAGGGTATAGTTCTTTTCTTCTTGTCTCCCAAAGAATTGATTTTCCAATGATATCATTACATTCAAAGGGACTACTGTTTAACCAAGTTGTTAATGCTGATTCAGTGGCATGGTCTCTTCTTATTTATCTGCATTTTGAAAGACACTATGGGTGTGTACAAGTGTCATACTTAGATCACCCAAACTGAATTTAGGGCAATCTAAACATCTGTGTTTGCAAGTGTTCATAGGGATTAGGTTGCCCTAAAAATGGCACAACCAATCTAAGTAGTTTTTATCAGATGAGAACTAACTTTAGATTGGCATGCATTAACCTCACCTAAAATAGGTTAACTCAACCTAACAAAAGCCCAGCTACTCTCCACAGCCCCTGTTTTCACTCCCCTAACCCTGACCAGGCTATTGTTAGCCCCCTAGCAAGCTCACCCTCGGAATGGGCAGTGCCTACCTGCCGACTCACCAACACCCCGCCATTGACCTGCCAGCCATGCTCCTCCTCCCCAACTTGCTTGAATCTCCTTTTAAAAAGCTGCAAATGCTTGCATGTAGCAATCCTAACTCAGATTTAGGCATCTTAACTTGCTAGAACATCCCTGACTAATGATATCCAACCTCTTCTTGAACACTTCCAATGATAGATATTCAACAGTTTCCCTAGGCAGTCTATTCTACTGTCTCAACATTCTAACAGTGAAGAAATTGTTCCTAACATCCTATATAAAACTACGTTACTACATCTTCAATCCATTGGTCGGTGTCCTACTCTCTGTGGGAAGATAGAAAAGGTGTTTTCCCTCTTCTTTATGGCAGCCCGCCAGCTATTTGAAGACTGCTATGAAGTCCCTTTGTAAGCACCTTTTCTGCATGCTAAACATGCCTGTTCCTTCAACTTCTACTTGTATGACTTGCCTTCCAAGTCTTTTATCATTTTTGTCAACCACCCTCTCTAACTTCACCATGTCCTTTTTAAAATGTGGATCCCCAAAAATGTACACATTACTCTAGATGAGGTCTAACCAGTGCACCTCCCCAGGCATTCTATATGTAGCTAATCTACGTATGAATGTATCTCTGGCCCCTGAAAGACATGCAACTAAAGGTGTAATGGGAATTGATATAAAAACCCCACAATCACTCTTCCTGCCATGCCACACATTCATAGCAGGAGGCATGATTCTGGGATCTAGCATCAGATCCCATCATGCCTTATTGCCAGTGTAAGGGAAGCCTGGGATCATGATCAGCTGATAAGGCTCCCAGGCATGGGAGCACACTATACCTTCCTGCAGCTGGGCGTCACTAGTTGATCTGGCCTCACAGTTGTAGGATTCCACCATGTGCTCCTGCTACTAGGAGCCCCAGTAGCTGACGCCTCCCAGCCTCAAGAACTGATGGGGCTTCCAGCCATGGAGTGTATCTTGTGGCTGGGAGCTCCTACATGGCCACATGTTCAATTAATGGGGAGATAGGAACCAGCCACAAAGTTACTACTTATTCTTTGTGTAATACATTTGTTGATTATTCCTTGTTTTACTGTGCCATTAATTGCAGAAATGTGTGGCCAGGTGACAACTTAATATGCGATTGACTAGTTAATCACGTCGCAAGTATAACATGTGCTAGAGTCCTATGATATATGATGTTCTGTATAACTGAGATAAGATTTTTCTGACTGCCCCTTGTATACATGGGCAGAAGAGAAGGAACATGGCTAGAAAATTCCCAATATTTTCCATTCCATCCCTCATAGGAGGGGCAGGGACATTTGATTTCATTGCCTTCTGGAGAAGCAAGGGATTGGTCCTGTAAAAACAAGGAAGCTCTTCCTGCAGTGTACAAAATGCACAAGGACTAAAATAGTGGTACAAGCCTAGATATTGTCTCTTTTCCCAAATGCCAGTCTGATGACCAGCTCTTAATGATAGGCTGCATCCATTTACAGTTTACATGCCAGAACCACACATCAAACTGCTGAGGAGGAATGATGACTCAATGGCATGATTTGTCACCAAATAATTATGATGGAAACTCATCTGAAACCACCACTTACAGCAAAAGCAAGAAAAAAAAAATACAGCACTTGATCTGGGGACTTCAGAGTTCTCAATAGTAGCCTGCAGAAAATTGGCAGCTCTTCTATAGATGTTCAGGTGTTTTCTATCATTGTAATAGGCATATTATATAATAGTGAATGGCAAAAGTGGTGGTCTGTATGATCATAAACGGGCCACACCAAGGTGGGAAGGGACCCTTAACACCCTACAATAACTTAAGATGGCAGAAGGATAAACTATACATTAGTGGGTAAGCCTAAAAAGGGCATTTTTTTACCACCATGCATACTGTTTGTTCTCAAATAGGATTACAACATATACCATGCAAACTCTTGTTTTCTCTAGGCAATAATGAAAGGCACACTGAGAAAGCACACATTCTCAATGTTGAAGCCTACCTTAAAACCTATTTTCCATGCAACTGCTGTCATCACAGCAACATATTTCCAGCTGTGAGAACACACCGCTTCCCATGGAGTTTCTAATCCCATGGCTATTCTGCACAGTAGCCAGAAGGATGTGCTAGTGTAATGAGAAAGCTGGAAACTACTGCCTAGAGATACAATACTTCACACATCAGCTCAAAGAGCAGTCTCAAGCTCCGTTGGTCTGAAACAGGGAACCTGGTTTGGCTCCTAAATCTCTCAGTCCCTAGATAGCAACATATTCCACTGACACAGGATCGCTTAACTTATAGAATGCTAACAGAACCCCTGAGATCCCTTTAATTATATATAAAACTAACACACAGGGTCTATAAAACACAGCCAAGTCAATCAACAATGTTAACTACTTAGACTTAAAACAAACATGCTCATTGTTTTATCACTAGTAAACAGTGAGTACACCAGAAGGATACAGCTGACTGTCCTGTGGACAAATCTGCTCAGTAGACTGCAAAGCTAAATTTTCACAGATTTCCTGCTCTTAGGAGACCACCAGGATTTATTTTCTGTAAGGAATGGGATGGGATTCTACAGTGGGTAAAGAAAAGAATGCTATTTCCGTACTTTTTCCCAACAATAAGTTTAAAAAAAATCTTTTTCCTTGCTTGACATAATTTCCCTGTGGCATTGTGCCACCTCCACATAGCCATCCATAACTCTTCTCCTGCTTGAAACAATCTCTAACATGCCACTCTTGTTAATGACTGAGATACCCCCTGATGGTGCTTAACATTTAATAGTGCTGGAGCTCCACGTTTGCCCAAACAACCTTTTCCATTTACCTTACCTCAAAGGCCTTCTAATTTTTCTTCAGAGACAGAAATCCTTTAAGCCCATTGTATCCTTAGGCTACAAATTTACTGAGATTTAGGTTTCCAATAAGAGCGTTGAGATGAATGCCACCTTCTCATTTATGAATCAATTTTTGCCCATCGGCTTTTCAGTGTTATTACTTTTTATTTTATTTTGCACTCAAAGGGGAGAACCTCAGGAATACATATATATATATACACACACACACACACACACACACACACACACACACACACACACA
>NW_017728906.1:135125518-135134002 GCF_001723895.1 Crocodylus porosus | reverse complement strand
TAAAGGTGTAATGGGAATTGATATAAAAACCCCACAATCACTCTTCCTGCCATGCCACACATTCATAGCAGGAGGCATGATTCTGGGATCTAGCATCAGATCCCATCATGCCTTATTGCCAGTGTAAGGGAAGCCTGGGATCATGATCAGCTGATAAGGCTCCCAGGCATGGGAGCACACTATACCTTCCTGCAGCTGGGCGTCACTAGTTGATCTGGCCTCACAGTTGTAGGATTCCACCATGTGCTCCTGCTACTAGGAGCCCCAGTAGCTGACGCCTCCCAGCCTCAAGAACTGATGGGGCTTCCAGCCATGGAGTGTATCTTGTGGCTGGGAGCTCCTACATGGCCACATGTTCAATTAATGGGGAGATAGGAACCAGCCACAAAGTTACTACTTATTCTTTGTGTAATACATTTGTTGATTATTCCTTGTTTTACTGTGCCATTAATTGCAGAAATGTGTGGCCAGGTGACAACTTAATATGCGATTGACTAGTTAATCACGTCGCAAGTATAACATGTGCTAGAGTCCTATGATATATGATGTTCTGTATAACTGAGATAAGATTTTTCTGACTGCCCCTTGTATACATGGGCAGAAGAGAAGGAACATGGCTAGAAAATTCCCAATATTTTCCATTCCATCCCTCATAGGAGGGGCAGGGACATTTGATTTCATTGCCTTCTGGAGAAGCAAGGGATTGGTCCTGTAAAAACAAGGAAGCTCTTCCTGCAGTGTACAAAATGCACAAGGACTAAAATAGTGGTACAAGCCTAGATATTGTCTCTTTTCCCAAATGCCAGTCTGATGACCAGCTCTTAATGATAGGCTGCATCCATTTACAGTTTACATGCCAGAACCACACATCAAACTGCTGAGGAGGAATGATGACTCAATGGCATGATTTGTCACCAAATAATTATGATGGAAACTCATCTGAAACCACCACTTACAGCAAAAGCAAGAAAAAAAAAATACAGCACTTGATCTGGGGACTTCAGAGTTCTCAATAGTAGCCTGCAGAAAATTGGCAGCTCTTCTATAGATGTTCAGGTGTTTTCTATCATTGTAATAGGCATATTATATAATAGTGAATGGCAAAAGTGGTGGTCTGTATGATCATAAACGGGCCACACCAAGGTGGGAAGGGACCCTTAACACCCTACAATAACTTAAGATGGCAGAAGGATAAACTATACATTAGTGGGTAAGCCTAAAAAGGGCATTTTTTTACCACCATGCATACTGTTTGTTCTCAAATAGGATTACAACATATACCATGCAAACTCTTGTTTTCTCTAGGCAATAATGAAAGGCACACTGAGAAAGCACACATTCTCAATGTTGAAGCCTACCTTAAAACCTATTTTCCATGCAACTGCTGTCATCACAGCAACATATTTCCAGCTGTGAGAACACACCGCTTCCCATGGAGTTTCTAATCCCATGGCTATTCTGCACAGTAGCCAGAAGGATGTGCTAGTGTAATGAGAAAGCTGGAAACTACTGCCTAGAGATACAATACTTCACACATCAGCTCAAAGAGCAGTCTCAAGCTCCGTTGGTCTGAAACAGGGAACCTGGTTTGGCTCCTAAATCTCTCAGTCCCTAGATAGCAACATATTCCACTGACACAGGATCGCTTAACTTATAGAATGCTAACAGAACCCCTGAGATCCCTTTAATTATATATAAAACTAACACACAGGGTCTATAAAACACAGCCAAGTCAATCAACAATGTTAACTACTTAGACTTAAAACAAACATGCTCATTGTTTTATCACTAGTAAACAGTGAGTACACCAGAAGGATACAGCTGACTGTCCTGTGGACAAATCTGCTCAGTAGACTGCAAAGCTAAATTTTCACAGATTTCCTGCTCTTAGGAGACCACCAGGATTTATTTTCTGTAAGGAATGGGATGGGATTCTACAGTGGGTAAAGAAAAGAATGCTATTTCCGTACTTTTTCCCAACAATAAGTTTAAAAAAAATCTTTTTCCTTGCTTGACATAATTTCCCTGTGGCATTGTGCCACCTCCACATAGCCATCCATAACTCTTCTCCTGCTTGAAACAATCTCTAACATGCCACTCTTGTTAATGACTGAGATACCCCCTGATGGTGCTTAACATTTAATAGTGCTGGAGCTCCACGTTTGCCCAAACAACCTTTTCCATTTACCTTACCTCAAAGGCCTTCTAATTTTTCTTCAGAGACAGAAATCCTTTAAGCCCATTGTATCCTTAGGCTACAAATTTACTGAGATTTAGGTTTCCAATAAGAGCGTTGAGATGAATGCCACCTTCTCATTTATGAATCAATTTTTGCCCATCGGCTTTTCAGTGTTATTACTTTTTATTTTATTTTGCACTCAAAGGGGAGAACCTCAGGAATACATATATATATATACACACACACACACACACACACACACACACACACACACACATTGTTGAAAACGGCAAGAGGACAAACTTAAAATCTGTGCTGAAGGAAATGTGCAACACATCCTACTTCATATTGTGCATACAGACACCTCACATACCATGTCCTCTCACATACAGTATCTTTTTCATCTGCGGTATTCCTAATTTTGATTATCAGCAACTGGCCACAAAATCATGTATGCTATTTCTTAGCATCAGGTGTTGTGTTTTTACATTATGCTTATAGATATTTAAAGAGGCGCTTTTCTGTAATTCATGCAAAGCAATTCAGCTGACATCTTCCCCTATCTGTAGCTGATAAAATGATTTTAGTTTTAAAGCAGACAACATGGCAGTCTACAAAATGCTGCAGTGACGTAGCCAAAAGAAAAGAAAATCCATTGACTTGACTGTACCAACTACAAATCTAAGATTGTGTAGTCCCTTCCCTTCTTATTCAAGTAACAAAATAAATGGCTTATAACTTTAAGATATTGTGATTTGTGAAGGACATTTCCCATTTTGGATTTCACTGTAGTTGTTTCAACTACAATTTAGTTTTAACTTAATCTAAATCCCACCAGTTTGAGGAACTCTAATTAAAGGAACTGTGTTATCAAGGTCATAGATTGGGTCTAGATAAACTATAATCTAATTAAAGCTACTTGCTGGAGGCCAAATGTTGTCCCAGCTGTACAGCTTGCGGAGGGTGAGATCTAAGAAGAAACATGTAGATCAGCATTATGAAGCAATCCTCTGTGCAAGCTTCTTCTGCCCTATGCCTGCAGGAGCATCCTACATTGAAGGAATGGTAAGATTTAATTACTATACTGGAAAACTGGTTGCTCCAATGCCAGACTTGCTAGGACCCAAGCTCCCTTGAACCCCATCCACATGTGCTAAATGGATCCCTAGAGTTAACCTGCCATCAAAACATATAAGGAGTTAGAGCATTAAGACCTGTTGCTATTAAGACCTCATGGGGGGGAGGGGGCAGGGGGAAACTTCTGATATATGTTATGCCCATTTATCTGAAGCATCCAGAACACTGTTTCAAATCATAGACTAGCCATTGTGACTGAAGTCTGAACTCTAGGAACAAATAAAAGGTTGTGTCTGCAATGAATTCTTTACCTTTAACTAGAATCCATGACAGTTTGGGCAAATTTCAGAGAAGCAAGGCTAAAATTTTGAACAGTGACATAAAGAACATAATAAAATCAATACTATTAATGTACATATAAAATTAAAAAGGCAAACAAGACAGATTGCTCTTCTATTTTCCTGTCTGGCCCAGACAGTTAGCCAATATTTGTGTCTTTCAGGTTGTTTCTGTTAGGAGGAGAAATTTATAATGGAGTTCTGTTTATTTACAAAGAACATGCACAAAGCCCTATTTATCCAAACACACTAGCAATCCAATAACAGAAGGCAGTTTATTCGCTTGCAGCTCTAAGCCTTTTTCTAGCCAGCATTCTGCTCCAAAATCTCCTCCCCTTTGGCGCTCTCTCAGGGTGACATTTTTAGTATTTCTCTTCCTGCCTGCTTCTGCCCACAGATGCGCGTGCTCTGGAAAAAACAAAATCCTGATCCTCCCTTTTTGTCATGAGGACCAGATACAAACAACAGAGGCAAATGAAGTGCAACTTAGGCACTTATATTCTTTGATTAAAAAAAAAAAATCCCCAATTTTCACATTTCAAAAAGTAACCTAAAATCCATATTTTTCCACCATCAGAATGAAAAGCCACTAATATATAGCTATATATACAGTTGTGTTTCATTTTGATCATGGAAAAATGTGGATTTTTGGTTACTTTTAAATCTGAAAATTGGAGATTTTTTTTATCAGAGAAAACCAGGATGCCTGATGATGCCTTAAGTGTTTAAGTCTAGAAGCACTTTCTGACTGTGATTCCTTCACTCACCTAGATGTTTAACTCAGGTTAAGAAGTCTGAGAAATAGATAGGATTTGAGAGAGAGCTTCACTTCATTCAGCATTTCTATTGATCAGCTTATGTGTCCAGCATCTCGGTGTTCTGCTTGTCAATCCGTAATTCCCCTATTTACATTGTAGGATGCTTGGGTACTTTGTGAATTCCAGTCCCAGAGCCTGTTACCTAAAATGAGCTCTGGCAACACTGAACATCACCATAACAACCCTGTATGGATTTGGTCCTTAGCTCCTTGTACAACTTGTCTGCTTATAGAGATTAACTTCTGGCAGGATTTGTAAGACTGGGGTAAAGAGCAGTGAAAGGCCAGCTATCATACCCAACAGCACCACAGAGATTTCTCTCAGCCTCAATCTTAACTTTAAATTCAATTTCTGTCCTTGCTTTAAAGAGGAAGGCATTGGTCAGGAAACCAGCTTGCAAGAGGGCACTGCTGATGTTCAGCTGGGAGAATAGGAACTAAGCAATCAGCTAATATTGATACTGTTCTCTTAATGACCTGTTTACCTTGGTCCATTTTCAACTGAGCATCATGCAACAGAAATGGCAGTTTCACTAGAAAGCTAAATACAGTATACAGCTACGGAAAGTTTATCCATTATTATAAGCCACTATCAAAAAAAAAAAGATCAAGCAAGGTTAATAGTAGAAAGAAATGATGACAACACATACAATGCCATGGGAAATTACACTGGTGAAACAAAAAGTTACATTCTTCCCTTTGTGTCACTACAAGATCAAGTCTCTGACGATTTTCAGAAGTATGGCGCTTTCTCTTGAAAATAATGTAAAATGGAGGTCCATGTGACTTTTAGACTATTAAAATTCCATAGTTCTTCAGAGCTTGTTACATAAGAGATACAGGGTTTGTTACCCAGATTCCCAAGCTAGCAAGAACAAGTCCTCAAAAAACCTATTTTTCATACTACACAATGTTACTGACTAATTTTGGGATATTGCAATAGCATTGGTGCCTTTAGGCAAATTATATTTCTGTGCGATAGGGCCGGGTTGAAGTGTTCAATCCATCTCATAGGGAAAAAGGGATACAAGCAGGAATGCAGAAGCTAAATCAATTCCCCATCACAGATGAGCTCAAACTTTTGGACCTGAAGACCAAATGAGTAGCATGAGGCTGGGCCACAGGCCAGACTGGAACCCACGCCACATAGGAATCAAGGCCTCATGCCTCCTCTTCCCACCCCTGAGCACTGGGATCTGGCCCCATGTCATCCTGTGCCAGATATAGCATGGGGCACCATGGGTGAGTACTGTGCTACAAAGTGCTTTAAAAAGGGCTGATCCTGTGACAATCTGAACCCTCACTACATGAGAGTTCAGAAGAAGGTACTCCAAGCAGACTGCCTATATTAACTTGTGTCTGCACACACCAGGAGTATCAGCCCAGCCCTCCTCCCAGAGCTGTTTTCACAATGCAAGGTGGGGAAGGGAGTAGAGGGAGCTTGTTCTGGGGGTTGCCCAGCTGGCACTGAAGTGTGGGACAGGTGGACTGGAGCCCCCTCCAATCCACTCACCCTCCACTCCAGCATGAGCTGGGGAAGCCCAAAGATAGATTTCCCTCTCCTGCCTTATCCCCTTCCCCTGGACAAGACACCACCAGTGTCCGGCCGGGGGGGGGGGGGCGGGAGAGCTAAGGGAAGAGGCTGCACAAAAGCAGCCTCTCTCTCTGGATCAGCTCCAAATTGGATCTCAATTCCCCCATTCTCCTGACTCAACAGCAGCAAGAGGCTGCTGGAGCATGGCAATGGTCACGCTCCAGAAACTCGATTAATCGAGTCTGCTCCAATGCGCTACAATTCTAGTGCATTGGAGCAGTCTTGGTGCTTGTGTATAGGCACCCATACTCTCCAAAACTCCTTTGAACAGCAGCAGGGCACCTTTCAGTCCTTACCAAGTGACATGAAAATACGTATGTCCTTGAGTCAGATTTATTCCTGGTATAACACCATAAATTATGTCCTTCCACAAACAGGTCTAATGTTTCCTGCATCTCAATTTCCTTTGGCCTAGACACTAGGCCAAAGTGATAAAAGGAATGCCTCTTTGAAGCATTCTCCTCACATGAGGGAAACAAACACAAAAAAAAGAAAGCCTTGAGACTGCTGTTGCTTGCATTTAGTGAACGGGTCTCGCATAGTAAATACCAGGAAAAGCATTTTCAAAGGTTATCTGAACTCATGTTAAATAGTTGACTATTCAATCAAGCAAAAAATAGATCCAAAGGATGAAATAATAAAGCACCAGGGACAACAGATCCACACACTATTTAGCAGAGAATGAGGCTCTCTATAAAGGAAACATAAGCAGTGTCTCCTCTGGTAGTTTCAGAAAATAACTGCAAGCAAAACCTAGTGAAAAAATTAAACTATTCAGTGACAGCTGTTTACAGGTTTTCCTTTTAAACCATGCACAGCGGTATTTCAGGGTGGTATTTTCTGGGTGTTTTGTGTATGTGTGTATGTGTGAGTGTGTGTATGTTTGTTCTGTTCTTGAAGCTCTTTCCTCATGCAAGTTTGCAATGAAAACACGCTTACTGGGAATTGGATTAGTATTCTATTGTAAGCAATTGCTTTGTTAAAAAAGTGCACTGCTATGTAACTTAATGAAATCTTACACTGGAATTTTCCAAAATGCACTTTCCAGGTTTAGGCATCTAGCATTTAATATTTAAAATATATGTAAATAGTTTGCTGATATACTATCAAATGGGTATTACAGATGAAGGGGGGGAGCGGGGTATGAGGAGGGAAAAAGGTAAGTCTGCTTTACCCAACAGTACATATTTTAAAAAAAGAAAGAAAGAAATCAAATTTTTTGTCCCAGTGTTGCTAGACAGTAATAATTGTCTTCTGCTGTAAAACATTTAAGATAATAATTCTGTGATGTACTAACCCAACAACTATGGAAATTATACACTGCCAAACACTTCACATAGCTTTTGGCATGCTAATATTTTCATTTCATCTTATAACTCTAATATAGAATTTTTATTTTTAAATGTTGTTTTATAAGAATTGGGGCAAAAACATCCTAGAAAAGTGAATGTCAAGTATGTTGAGGGTATTTATACAGCACTTGTATATTTTATTGTTGTGCAAACTGGACATTTTCCTTTACAAACGGATCTTGGTGATTATTGTTATATATCAGCTTGTAGAAAGTTGAATATTAGATCTGTGCAAATAGAGATCCATTCTATTCAGATTCAGATTCAGCTGGTTCAGAAGCCAAAGATTCAATTCAGAGATCCGAATAGTTTTTCTGCTTTGATTAAGCTGAATCACTTTGGAAGATTTGTAGCCGATTTGGAGGATCGGCCATAGAGTATAATGGGGAATCAATGAAATATCCATAACTTTGTTGTTTTTTGGCTGATTTGGATGAAATTTGCAGGGGTGGTAGCCTTTGCTAAGAGCATGAAGCCTGCAAGCTTTCAAAGACAGAGGTGGAGGGGTTTCTGGGAAACTGCACCTGTGCACTTTTACCTGTGCTGCTACATTCCCGTCCCCCCACAACCCCAGCCTGTCCCTCACCCCCTGATGCCTCCATTTCCATTTTCACTGACTGGCTTTCTTGCCCGGATTGCATGCCAGGCCAACCTCTGGCTTCTTTACTATTCCTTCCATCCAGGACCAGGAGACACACCAACTGCAGGTACTTCCTCAGCCTGACAAAGGGTTTTTCAATCCCAAACCTTCCTAAGATATATTTTTCTAACTATTTGGTTTTTTTCATAATAAACATATAAACATAAAACACAAGATAAGCCATCACACACCATGAGTAACATATATCCAATACAACACCTTTACTTGCTGTCAATTCCTTTATAAAAAAGAAAGGCTCTGTGACGGTTCCATCTGGGTACCTTTGATGCTACTGGTGCTATTGGTGTTGAGCCAGCTAAGTTAAAAGCTAATAAGTTAATAAAGCAACCAAAACGCTGGCTTGCATCCATAGATGCTTCTCGAGCAAATCCCGGGATGTCATTCTCCCCTTGTACTCAGCCTTGGTGAGGCTGCAGCTGGAGTACTGCGTCCAGTTTTGGGCTCCACAATTCAAAAAGGATGTGGA
>NW_017728906.1:135106038-135125263 GCF_001723895.1 Crocodylus porosus | reverse complement strand
AGAATTTCTTTACTGTCCGAGCCCCCAAGGTCTGGAACAGTCTGCTAGCAGAGGTGGTTCAAGCACCTACATTGAACACCTTCAAGAGTAAACTGGATGCTTATCTTGCTGGGATCCTATGACCCCAGCTGACTTCCTGCCCTTTGGGCAGGGGGCTGGACTCGTTGATCTCCCGAGGTTCCTTCCAGCCCTGATGTCTATGAAATCTATGGAATCTATGAAGTTATTTTGACCTGCCATTATTTACAGTGGTGGACACTGGGATGAGACTGTAGGGAGAAGGAGACCTCATGGGGCTACACTGCCATGCTGTGCAGAGGCCCCAGCACCAAGAAGGGTGCACCTGAACCTACACACTGTGCCACAAGCACCCATGTCACAAATTTTACCTGCCTGTGGCCAGAGGTGCAGGGCCCCAGACTCTCCTAGCACCTATCTCCTTGACAGCTGGCAGATTTTGTGGCCACAGCAGGCCCTAGCAGGCCTGCAGTTTTCACCCCCCTGTGACTTAACACACACAGTGTCACCATGTCATGAGTTTTGCTTGTCAGCAGTTTGAGGTGCAGTTTCCCAGAAACCCTTGCACCTATCTCCTTGAAACCTGGCAGGATTTGTTGCCTCATCAAGAGCTACCAGCCCTGCAGTTTTCACCCCACTGTGGCTTAACACACACACGAAATGAGTTTTGCTTTCAGGATTTTGAGATGTGGTTTCCCGGAAACACTTATACCTACCTCCTTGAAACATGGCAGGTTTCACGCCCTCAGCAGAGGCTACCACTGCTGTAAGTTTCATCCACATCAGCCAAAAAACAACAATGTTACAGATATTTATTTGATTCCCCATTACACCCTATAGCCAAATCTCCAAATCTTTTCCAAATCGATTCGGAAAGCCTAAAGCTTCTAGGGATTCAATTCAGATATGTAGTTTTGGCCTCCACATCATCTGAATCATCTCCAAATCTGAATCATGATCCAAAGCTTTCCACAGCCCTATTGAACATACACAAAAATCTTAAAGGTAAAACTCTTCCAAGCCCACAGAGTCTGCAACCATGCACTGTAGGTAATATGTTGGCCACAGGAAAGCCCAGTGTTATTTGTGGCCATGGGAAATTAAATATTTCATAGTTTCATAGTTGTTTCATAGTTGGTAGGGTTGGAAGGGACCTGAGCAGATCATCAAGTCCCACCCCCTGCCATGGCAGGAAAGAGTACTAGGGTCAAACGACCCCGGCAAGGTGTTTGTCTAGCCTCCTCTTAAAGACCACCAGAGTAGGAGCCAGTACCACTTTGCTTCGAAGTTGGTTCCAGATCCTAGCCGTCCTGCCTGTGAAGTAGTGCCTCCTGATATCTAGCCTAAATCTTCCCTCTGCCAGCTTGTGACCATTATTTCTTGTCACTCCTGGTAGTGCTGGGGAAACAGGGACTCCCCCAATGCCTGCTGGTCCCCCCGACAAGTTTGTAAATGGCCACTAGATCCCCCCTCAGCCTTCTTTTGTGGAGGCTGAACAGGTTCAGGTCCCTCAACCTCTCTTCGTAGGGCCTGCCCTGCTGACTCCTGATCATGCAGGTGGCCCTCCTCTGGACCCTCTCCATGTTGTCCACATCCCTCCTGAAGTGCGCCACCCAGAACCGGATGCCGTACTCCAACTGTGGCCTGACCAGTGTCATATGGGGGGAAGATCACCTCCTTGGACCTACTTGAGCCACATCTGTGAATGCATGACAAGGTACGGTTGGCCTTCCTGACTGATTCCCCACACTGTTGGCCCATGATCATTTTGGCATCAATAATGACTCCAAGATCCTTTTCTGCCTCTGTTCTGCTAAGAAGGGAGTTCCCCAGCCTGTAGGTATGCTGCTGGTTCTTCCTCCCCAGGTGTATCACCTTGCACTTGTCAGTGTTGAAACCCATTCTGTTCTCATCTGCCCACCCCTGTAACCTGTCTAGGTCTGACTGCAGCCCGCAGCTTGGTGCTCTCAGTTTTGATGGAAACCAGACAGGTATCTTGTTGTAGGTGGACAGCTACACTGGCAGAAAAGATTAATATACAAATATTCAGCCAGAAGCTCTTTAGTTCAGATGCTGAGGGCCACACCTTAAAGGATCTCTTGAAGTGAAAATGAGACTGTGTTGTTGCTCATAGATACCTGGAAGAGGGAGATTGATAATCTATGCCCATAGTGCTAGATTTGCATGGAGTAAAGGATTAGATACATAAAAGCATGTAGATGCCCACAATACAAATTGGGAAGAACTGCGACCTCTACAACTAAATTGGATGAATGGTGTGTAAGATGGAAACAAAACCAGGGGTGTGTCTACATGTTGCCCTTTTGGAAGTACTAAAGCCCAGTGCAGTAACTACCCATACTGCACCATATGTTATTTTTAGCAGGTATTTAGCCATAGTGATGTGTGATAACAGGAGAGCTTGTTTCTACAGTGAAGTAGCTGCTGGTCACTTGTAGATACCTGTGGCCACTTCCATCACCATAGTGATAACATAGCATCATGTGCAGATGCACCCTGGCTGGATTACTGGGGCCAGGGGGTAATAGTCAATGGTAGCCTAATAACACTGTGCAGTAGCGTGTCATGGCAAAAACCATACTAATAGCCTACAATGCAGCGTAGGATAATGCACAGTAAGCATCACTAAATAACCATGCACCAGCACTACCGCACAATAACTCTCAGTACTGCACATTTAGATAGTACCTTTTAAAGGAAGTACTAATCTAAATGTGCAGGATCTAAAGAACATTAATGACTGTGTAGATGTTCCCAGTGTTTCCTTATTGCCAAGAAAGCTAATGATATGCTGGGTGGCATCAGTAGGAGCATTGCCCGAAGATCAAGGGAAATTATTCAGCACTGGTGAGACCACATCTGAAGTACTGTGTCCAGTTTTGGGACCCCAACTACAGGAGAGGTGTAGACGAATTGGATGGCAGTGAAAATGTTTAAGAGTCTGGAGCGTAGGACTACTGAGGAGAGTCTGAAGGAACTAGGTTCATTTAGCCTGGAGAAGAGACGACTGAGGGGAGATTTAATAGCTGCTTTCAACTACCTGAAGGGTGGTTCCGAAGAGGACGGAACTAGACTGTTCTCAGTGGTGGTAGATAACAGAACAAGGAGCAATGGTCTCAAGTTGCAGCAAGGGGATTTTAGGTTAGATATTAGGAAAAACTCTCTCACTAGGAGAGTAGTAAAGCACCGAACTAGGTTACCCAGAGAGGTGGTGGAATCTCCATTCTTGGAGGTTTCTAGGATCCGGCTGGACAAACCCTTGACCGGGATGATCTACATCATGGAAATGGCCCTGCTTGGGGGTTGGATTAGATGACTTCTTGAAGTCCCTTCCAACCCGAATTTTCTATGATTCTAAGTGAAACATTTGCATCAAAAAATACTCCTAATTCTTAATAGTCCATAGGTGCCTATATTTTGGCCAGAACACCAACTTGCATTTCCAAAGGTGCCATCTTCTTAGCTGGACTAAGAGTCTTGGTGCTTCTTGCATATTTGGAATTTAGAAACTAGACATCCCTATATCTAAGTCCCCAGAGGGATCCAATAGTAACCTTCTGCACACTGTCAGAGTGAATAGCATCACAGCACTTATCAGTGGCAGTGAAAGCCCTTCATTTTGCAATGACTGGCTGATGTTACACTTTGTTACCCTATCTGTTCTTAAAAGAAAGGCAAAACCCAGGAAGACAGAAGAGAATATTATGGGTATAGTCTTTGCAGGAAGACATAGTGAAGTGGCAAATTGACAAAGTTCAACATGAAAAACAATTTAACTATGTTTAGTGAAAGGTTCATCATTACTCATGGAGCAACTTGGCAAAGGGATAAAGGTTTGAACAGACCATAAACTTTTTTGGGCAACAACATTTCCTTGTATATCAACCCATATTTCCTGCAGACTCTTATTCAGAGGTGAAGCACCATGGAAGTCATGCTTATGTAAAGACTCCTCACTTGAAAAAAAAATGTTACTTGCAAAACTCGCAATGACACATGGTTAAGAGGAGGCCTGGCATTTTCTTTCTTATCTCATCACATCAGTCTATAAGGTGATAATACAAAGTTAAAATCCACTTTCTCTTCCAGGTATTCTACATGATTATAGAATGATTTATTGACTAATCCACTGAAGGCATTTTAAGGTAGATAATATATGGAAAGACGTCTAACCCACCTGCCCCTGTGGGCCAGATAAATGGTGTAGGGTTGGCCCCATGGGCCAGGGTTGAGCCCACAGATACCCTTCCCTACTGGTCTGGGATCCAGCAGGAAGAGGTCCAGCATGCCAGGTGCCTGGCTGCTGCCACAGAAATAAAGGAATAGCATTGCTCTTCTTCCTATCTATTGTATTGCTGGAGCTCCAGCACTGCAGCTCTCACCTGGGGGCTTGGCTGCCACTGTAGGAACAACTCATGGTTCTGGGCTCTTTCCCACCATACTTCTGGGGCTCCAGCACCCCAGTTGTCAAGGCTGCAGGCCAGATAAACAACTATGTGAACTGGATACAGTTCACAGGCAATATATTTGAAATCCCTGAAACAGGGTAAAGGAATGACACAGAGGTTGCAGAAAAAAATGGAACCTATTTAAAACTTAACAACAAAAAACTTATTTCTCCTGAAATAATCTGAATATTAGCCACATGCCTACACACACACATACATATTTGTTTTAACTGGGCACTTTGCTCATTGTTGTGGTTTCATATTTCAAAGTGGTGGTTGAAGGTTTCTCTCCCAAATATGAAATTATTTTCCTAGAAAAATCAATAATAATATATAAAACCAGCTAATTCTTGGGGTGTGCACACTCCACTTGAAACTATATCCAAGGGAGAAATGAAAAGAAAGAAGGGCATAAGTAACAAATGAGTTAGGTTTAAAAAATGTTCAGTATTTAACAGTAAAATAAAAATGCATACATGTTTAATAGTGTAGAAACTCTTGGTTAAATGGCCATGTAGGGAAAAGCTTCCTAGGTGGTTGAAAAGAATTTTTCATACATTGTTATGATTTACAGTTAAGATTAAGCCTGAAAATTGAAATAGTACATATTTATCTTTTTTAAACCTAATTGAAGTACTTGAGCTAGAAAGGTTAAAAATGGCTCAGGGAACAACCAAGCTAAGTAATGTTTTTAAGCCTTGATTTATGCAACAAGTTCAGTTCAATAATGAGCAAAACTGCTAATCAGTGCCCACAGATATTAGATAATAAATTCAATAGGTTGAAATGGATATTTGTGGCATTGCAAATGCTACTTTAATGGTTTAATTAATCTAAAAATGCAAAAATTCTTGCTTGCTTGCTTGAATTTGTTTAGCACATGCCATACTAATGGAGATACAACTGCTATTTTCCCCCCTATAAATAAAAGTGTAGGTTTCAGGAGAAAGAACTTATTGCCAGAGGTGTTATGAATTCCTCATAAGAATCTCATCAGGGAGCAACAAGAACAAGATCTGGTAACTGGTCAAGTAAAAATTCACCTTATCTGGCAGAATAGATTAAATCCAGTAATTGTGAAACAGTTATGCCAGACAGACATGGTGGTAATCAAAGTGTTTTATAATTAACAGATTATACTGGCTCACTCTATAGCTGCATTTTTTGGAGAAGGCGGCCAGCCATATGTATACTCGCACACACATGGTTTCGAGCTAAGCTCCATTAATAAGATACTAATTAACTTTTTATCTTGTCTATCAAAGATACATTCATATTAAAATGTTAATAGTCATACTTAAGGACTTATTTCTTCTATCTGCTATCAGATAGTAATTTAAACCAATATTTTTCTTCTTCTACCACATTCAATTTTTTATTGAGCAATGTAACCATTAAAAAAAGCAGTACTTCCAAACATCTTGAAGTCTGACCCAGAATAATGGTCCAGCCTTAGAGAAAATTAAGAAAGAGAATGGGTTGAAAGTTAACTACAGAAGGAGTCCTTTCAACTCTTTATTAATTTATTTTAAATGGGTAAATTCTAAGGCACTTATTTTGACCTGGCTTTTTTTTTACTGTAGTATTATTCAGAGTCATAATTATCTACAGGAATTGAACCTTGTCAATTGCGGCTGACTGACTCAAATTATCTTAGCCATGGACTAAACCCCATCAAAGGAAAACTCATTATGAATGGCTTACAGGCTGTGCTAGAGCCAACTTCCCATTTGTCATTTTTTTCACCTCCTATGGCAAACACAGACTTGAAATGCTATAGAGAAAGATAATTTAGATGACCCTCGTATTACAGTTAACCTGGACTGAGTAGCAGCATGTGACAAGTTCACTTGCTAAAACATAAATAATAGGAGAAAAGAACATCATGTTATTGCTCAGCAGTGAAGATATTACTCCAGCTATTCACCAGACTAAGCAGATTAATTTGCATATGTTTTCTATTAACTCAATACGGGCATGTATACATGAACCGAGTTCTTTTCAGGAACACTCAATTGAAGCTGCATAGATTATGCATATTTGGGTTATATGAATAATATGTAAAGGAAAAAATAAGTTGTTAAACTGTAGTATTTCCTTGTTTACATCACTAGAGATTCTCAAGATTCAAATATTTTCCTCAGGGACAGTGCTATGCCCATTTTAACACCCTTTCCAACACCAACAAAGTTTAGTACCTATGGTTAGCTAATACATATTTGCCAGAGCTCAGATCCTCAGCCTAATTACACAGGGAGATAAGCATATAGTCATATGAAAGCAAGCAAGCAGCACAGTGCTGTCAGCAAACTGCCAAACTTAGTCGATGCAATACATATTGCACACAGCAGAATACAGCGTTAAGCAGGCTGGCACCTTTTGATACGTAAACATCTGACAAGACCATAAAGGAATGGTGCTGACATAAGCAATATGGCATTCATCCTTCTCTCGACCCAGCACTCTCATTTTCAATCAAGGTTGCATTTCAGTCTGCTTTGGCCCAGGACCCAGGATTCTGAAAGCTTCTGAGGGTAACTGTTTCCTTCAAGCTTATACAGTTGGCAGAATGATTCATAGACATCTTTTGAGCCATAAATAACATACCTTTCTGAATTCTGAACTGAGTATAGCAGTCCTAAAATGTTTCAATGTACATACAAGGGTTGCCTAGAAAAATGCTAGTTTTTTTTAACATTTCTTATACTTTAATCCTGCACCATTATTGATCCATCTATCCACATGCTCCTAATACCACTTCATCCCCGTCCTTCTGATTTGGCACATAAAAAAGAATCTAAAAAGATAACGCTAAAAAACAGGGAACATGCTAAATTTGTCAAAAAAAAAAAAGACTTTACCTTATCGTTTTGGCTCCTCCTCCCCAATATATATGACCCCTATGTAGAAAAAGGAAAATATGTAACCCATACTTCCCATCATACATAATTTTCCCCTATATATAGCAGGCTAGAGAAGAGGACTATAAACAATGAGTATGAACCTTTTCCCCTTCCAGCAACGCAATGATTTGGCACAGTCAACTGCTTACCAAGATAGTGAGACTGAGGGACCAATCTTGGATGCCTCCACATACTGCAGCTCTCATGATGGGCTCCATAGCCATATATGAAAATAAAACTATGAAGTATGACTATATTTCTAAAAGCAGACAAGAACGTTTCAAAATAGATTCACAGTATGCAAAAGACCAGGGAAAAGTAGAAAAATAGAGATCTTTCAAGTGTATCAGAATATAAAGCAGAGAAAGAGAAAAAAAAATTATTGATGTAATATATTTAATATACTTCCTCCTGCTCTTTTACCAAGAAGAGTTTAGTCTAGCAGGCCCACACAGATTTTACAAGACAGCTGCCCTCTATTGCTGTGCCCAGCAATTTTTTTAGTCATAATTTTGTAGAAGCATTTATCTCAGAGTTGGTATGAGGGTTAGGCTGCACAGATCATCACTAGAGAGCTTCACATTTTGGAAGCCTGGCTGCCAAAGACTCCTGGAGCATTTCCTTGTGAATACAAGCTGTGGAGAATCTGTATGGACTCTATCCAGGGGACTGAATCACGGAGAGGGAGAAAGAGAGTTGAGAAGAAATACATAATAGAACATAGGCAGAGAAAATAAGAGAAGAGGAGAATATTCAATACCTAGTTGCAGGCTGGACAAGCCAGAGCATCAAGAGGGATGCCAAAAAATTATTTGCTCAAGCTGTAACTACAGCCAGGATGGCTCTTTCTACCAATTAGCAAGAATCCCACTCACTTCACTTTCAAATATGAAAGGCCTTTTTTTCTTTAAAAGTTTGCAGGTCAAATACTCAGTGGACATTGCTGAAGGTAAACCAGTGCCTTGGCTTTTCTAGCTTTTGTGCTGCTTGTAATCTTAAAGATGAAACATGCCATGATTACTGACACCAGCACTGGGAGCCTATGTCAGCCTGCAAACCATGTTTCCATGTTACTGTTATACAGGTTTAGAACATCCATACTTCAACATCATGCACTTACTATTTTGATCAATCAAGAAGGATAGGAATTGTACTCCAATTTCACAGAATCATAGAAAACCAGGGTTTCAAGGGACCTCAGGAGGTCATCTAGTTCAACCTCCTGTGCATAGCAGGACCATCTTCAGCTAGATCATCCCAGTCAAGGCTTTGTCTAACAGTCTTAAAAACCTTGAAGGCTGCTATTAAATCCCCCTTTAGTCCTCTCTTCTCTAGACTAAATAAGCTCAGTTCCCTCATAATGCATGTGTCCCCTAACTATAGTTGTTGCCCTATGCTGGACTCTTTCCAATTTGTCCACATCCTTTCTGAAGCTGGGGGCCCAAAACTGGACACAGTACTCCAGATGTAACCTCACCAGTACCAAATAGAGGGCAATAATAATTTCCCTCAATCTGCTGCCATGGCTCCTACTAATGCAGCTCAGTATGCCATTCGCCTGCTTCACAAAAGGCACACTGGTAGCTCCTATTCAGCTTATTGTCCACTGCAATCCTCAGGTGCTTTTCTATAGAGCTGCTGCTTAGCCAGTTAGTCCCCAGCCTGCACCTGTGAATGGGATTGTTCTGTCCTATGTGCAGGGCCCTAGTCTTGCCCTTATTGAACCTCATGAGATTTCTTTTGGTCCAATCCTCAATTTGTTGAGGTCTCTCTGAATCCTAGCCCTACCCTCCAGCTTGGTGTTATCTGCAAACTTGATGAGAGTGCACTCCAACTAGACATCAAGCCACTGACTACTACCCTCTAAGCCCGCTGCTCCAGTCAGTTTCCTATCTACCTTACAAGTCCTTTCATCCACGGACCACAACCCATACTTCAGGACAAGAGACATGCTCAGGTGGGATGGGCTCCACCTCTCCCCCAAAGGTAAGCATGTGTTCCCTTTCAGGTTGGCTGATCTCCTCCAGCAGCTTTAAACTAGGCTCATTGGGGGAGGGGGAAGATAAGGATGGAGGGAGCCATGGAACACCAAACCAAGAGCCACCCACAAGAACAGCCCAGCCAAGACAGGCAATGAGCACAAGAAATACCCAGGTAAAAGACAGGGGCCCAGATAGTCCTGGGATTGGAGGGGCGGTGCATACACCTCCATGAGGCCTTAAATGCCTCTACACTAATGCTTGTAGCATGGGGAACAAGCAGGAGAAGCTTGCACTCCTGCTAGCTAACGCTAACCTGGACATAGCAGGGCTCACTGAAACTTGGTGGGATCTAATGCATGATTGGACGGTTAACATCAAGGGCTATAGGCTGTATGGGAGAGATAGAACAGGGAGGAAAGGTTGGGGGTGTGGCGCTCTATGTCAAAGAGCAATACACAGCCACAACAAGCAGCACTGGGTCAGAGGAGGGGCAGACTGAAGTGCTCTGGATTCGTATACAAGGGGGTTGCGGGGAAAGGGACTTAACAGTAGGGATTTACTACAGACCAATCAACCAGGGGGAAGAGCTGGACCAGGAATTCTAATGTCAGCTCATGGAGGCAGTTAAGTCAAGGGACGTGGTCATCATGGGTGACCTAAGCTACCTGAACATGTGGTGGGAAGAGCAGTCAGCCAGGTCTGACCACTCATGTAGGTTCCTAGCCAAGTTACAGGACCTCCATCTAACTCAGGAGGTGCACAGTCCCACCAGGGGAAATGCCTTGTTGGACTTCATCCTGGCCATGGGAGATAACCTGGTGAGTGGATTGTGGGTGCTCTACCACTTGGGCAATAGCAATTATTGCTTACTGGATTCACCATCCAGCGTAGGGTGTCAAAGGCCTGCAACAAGGCAAAAGCCCAGGACTTCAGGAGGGCAGATTTCAATGAGGTAAGGAGACTAGTTGGGGAGGTACTGAGGTCCTGGAGGGGAAGGGAGCTGGGAGTCCAGGAAGAGTGGTCGTTCCTTAAGGAGACGATCCTCCAAGCCCAAAGGGTGTCAATCCCGGCATGGATCAAAGGGAGCAAGACTGCTCAGAAGCCCCCATGGCTCACCAAAAGGATCCAGGAATGTCTCAAAGCCAAAAAGGAGGCATACACCCTATGGAAGGGAGGGGCGATAACCAAGGAGGATTATACCTCCGTTGCTTAGGACTGTAGGGGGGCTGTTAGGAAGGCTAAGACAGAGATGGAACTGGGACTAGCATCCCAGATCAAGGATAACAAGAAGTCCTTTTTTAAATACACAGGGAGTAAAAGGAAGGTACCTGGTAACATAGGGCCTCTGCAGGCTATGCTAGGAAATCTAGTAGGCATACTAAATGACAAAGCTAACCGCTTTAACAATTTCTTTGCTTCCATCTTTTTGACCAGGGACCAAGGTATCCCCCCACTGGGATCCCCAACGGACCCAAGGGAGGCACTGCCAGGTCCAGAGTCAGTAAGGACCTAGTCAGGGAACTTCTAGTGGGACTAGACGTGTACAAATCAGCAGGCCCTGGTGATCTCCACACCAGAGTGGTGAGAGAATTAGCAGAGGTCACTGCGGAACCCCTGGCACAGCTTTCTGAGTACTCGTGGTGCTCTGGCGAGGTGCTAGAGGACTGGAAAAGGGCCAATGTGGTCTCCATTTTCAAAAAGGGGAGGAAAGAGGACCCAGGAAACTACAGGCCCATTAGTCTTTCCTTGGTCCTGGGGAAGCTCTTTGAGAAAACTATCCAGGGGCACATGTGCGAGGGACCAGCAGAAGGGATCATGCTTAGGGGCAACCAACATGGGTTCATTTGAGGCAGGTCCTGTCAGACCAACCTGGTTGCCTTCTAGGTCCAGGTCACAAAATCCTTGGATGCAGGTGTCACGGTGGATGTAGTCTTTCTGGACTTTAGGAAGGCCTTTGACACTGTCTCTCATCCCATTCTCATTAAGAAATTAGGAGACTGTGGCGTCAATGCCTGCACAGTCAGATGGGTCGCAAATTGGCTGGAGGGTTGCACCCAGAGAGTGGTGGTAGACAGGTCTTTTTTGACCTGGAGGGATGTGGGCAGTGGGTTATCCTTGGACTCAGTCCTCGGGCCCGCACTGTTCAACATCTTCATCAGCGACTTGGATGAGGGGATGAAAAGCACCCTGTTCAAATTCATGGATGACACTAAGCTGTGGGGAGAAGTGGTCATGCTGGAGGAGAGGGACAGACTACAACTAGATCTAGACAAGTTACAGGGGTGGGCAGATGAGAACAGGGTGGGATTCAATACTGACAAGTGCAAGGTACTGCACCTGTGGAGGAAGAACCAGCAGCATACCTACAGACTAGGGAACTCCCTTCTTGGCAGAACAGAGGTAGAAAAGGATCTTGGTGTCATTATTGATTCCAAAATGAACATGGGCCACCAATGTGGGGACGCGGTCAGGAAGGCTAACCACACCTTGTCATGCATCCACAGATGCATCACGAGCAGGTCCAAGGAGGTGATCCTCCCCCTCTATGCAACATTGGTCAGGCCACAGTTGGAGTACTGGGTCCAGTTCTGGGCACCACGCTTCAGGAGGGATGTGGACAGCACTGAGAGGGTCCAAAGGAGGGACACTCGCATGATCAGGGGGCAGCAAGGCAGGCCCTACAAGCGGAAGCTCAGGGACCTGAACCCCTTCAGCCTCCACAAGAGACTGGTGGCTGTCTGCAAACTGGCCAAGGGGGACCAGCAGGCTATGGGAGAGTCCTTGTTCCCCCGAGCACTACCAGGAGTAACAAGGAATAACGGCCATAAGTTGACTGAGAGTAAATTCAGGCTAGATATCAGGAGGCACTACTTCACTGTCAGGGCGGCTAGAATCTGGAACCAACTTCCAAGGGAAGTGGTGCTCAATCCTACCCTAGGGGTCTTCAAAAGGAGGCTAGATAATCACCTGGCTGGGATCATTTGACCCCAGCTTTCTTTCTTTCCTGCC
Source organism: Crocodylus porosus (assembly GCF_001723895.1). Lineage (NCBI taxonomy): Eukaryota > Metazoa > Chordata > Crocodylia > Crocodylidae > Crocodylus > Crocodylus porosus. The sequence goes on along the minus strand of NW_017728906.1, from coordinate 135,112,882 downwards.
CATGGCAGGGGGTCAGACTTGTTGATCTGCTCAGGTCCCTTCCGACCCTACCAACTATGAAACTATGAAACTATCCAGCACATACTTCTTTAGCTTGCTGGTGAGAATGATGGAAAGAAGGATCAGAGGACTTTGAGGGGATGTTTTCAAGAACAGGACTTGTGAGAATGCTGAAGGAGAGTTTGATAGGCAAAGATCAATAGAATCATTGATCTATTACCTTCATAGGTAGATTTAAGATAGCAGAAGATCTGTTACATCCACTTACCGATAGGAAGTTCTTCACCTGTTACACACACATGCACGCACGCAAGCAAATACATTGCCAAATTACATGTGAAAAATATATGCACAATTATATACATCATTATCTTGGAAAGTATCTTTATAAAGTGTGACTGTGCATGCAAATGACCACTTTTTTTTTTAGCTAACTAGTGAGTGCAGTGATCTGATTTGCCTTTATAATTAAGGCAACAATGAACACAGGTTAAGCACATAACTATACACCCCAGTCCTGTGGAAAATAGGTTCCAATTAAATTCAGATGCAACACTACAATGGCATTGGCTATTGCCATTGTTCAATATGGACCATTTTCTGTGAAATAAGAAAGCCTAAATGATCAATGAAATTGTTTCATCCCTAGAGCTAATCCATCAAATCTTGTTTAAATACTTCTGTGGCTATTTTTAGTGTCTTTTCTGAATGTTCCTAAGTATGTTCAGTTAAGTCTACTGCAAAAGGGAATTGAGAAAAAAAAAAAAAACTTCAGACAAAACTTCTAATTTCACCAGATAACCTACAAATGACTTCAAAAACTGCTGGTAACACTAAAGCACTACTAGCCACCTACACATTTTTATTGAAAGACTGCAGCTACAATCCATTAGTTAATGACTAAGCTGTGCTTGCCAGATCACATTCACGTTCACAACGACTGGTAAGTGGCTGGGTTTCAAGGGCCTTGCAATAACGGTAATGATTAAGCCAGCCTCTTTTGTTACATTTTTGTAAGACCAATATGCTTAAAATAACACTTGAATTGGATTTGATTCTCTATTGAAAAGGTGAGGCTTCTTTTCCATGTCATTGATCAATTGTTTTTGGTGCTACTGAATTGTACATGTATATATTATACACTTTTTAATATAAAAATAAAAAAATAGCTTTAATTTGGGTGACAACTAAGAAATTATTGAAGTTAAAATCAAGAGAACATACTGGATGCATCTACATGAGATGCTTAACTACACAATAGCGTAGTTTACTGTACTGTAAGTGCACACGTCTAGCACACTTACTACTCAGTAAAGACCCCTTTGCAGGTATCAAATTTACTTATAATTAGTTACTGCATAGTAATGCACACATAGACACAGCCCAGAAGCAAATTTGCTCCCAGGTCAGCCCTGCCACTAGTAGGCTGGCCTCAGGCTAGTCCCAGGCCCGGGCTGAAGCCTTTCCTGCCCCAAGGCTGGTCTGCCTCTATGGCAGCCCCTGCCTCAGGCCTCTAAAAGCCAGTGGCATTCTGGGGCCTGGGGCACACCACAAGGCAACCTGAGACCCTGTGTCCACCTGGACAGGCTGCAAACTAGCCTCATCAGTCTACCTGCACCCCAGCACCACTGCCTGGCACTGCAGTGCCATAGGCCTGCATTATCCAGGCCTGCAGGCTGCTCCAGGCTGCTGCAAGCTCCAGCCAGGCCTGTCAGCACCCAGGCCCAGCTGCAGGCAGCTTCTGGATGCTGGAACCAGCTCCACCTGCCTGCAGCCCACCCCCAGCAGCCTGCCTTGAGCATTATCTCAGCCACATGGCTCTCACTGTCATGCCGGGCCCCTCTGCTAGATGTTAGAGGCAGCTGCCCAGGCCTGGCAGCACACAAATAGCCATGCAGAGGCCCAGAGAGCCAGGATAAGACCCAGAATGGCCTCATCCTTGCCACCACCCATGCCCACGCCCATGGCTACTACCTCAGGTCATAGGAGGAGACTGGCAACCTCGTGGTGCTGCGGGGTGAGGTAGGGGTGCAGTATCAGCTCAGATGAGGCTGGCTATCCAATGCCCACATCTATGAGGGGTTGCTAGGCCAGATGCAGGAGCATGGGCACAACCAATCAACATGGCAGTCCTGCATAAAGGTCAAAGCCTTGTGGGCATGGTGGATTGCCATCATGGAAACAACCATTGGTTGGGGAGTGCCCATAACTCCTTACCTTTTATGCAGCAACTGACAGACATCCTCATACCCTGGGACCCATGCCACAGCCCTGCTGCCTACAGCAGCACAGGTAGGCTGTCTGAGCCCCAACCCAGGCTTGGCACTCATGGTGACACATCACTGGGGGAGGGCCCCTCAGACATCCAGCAGCCTGTCCCACTGAGCACAGTGTCCCCCAGCACATCCCAGAGGGTGCCTTACAGCTCCAAGATAGCCTCCCCAGTGGTGGCCTTGCCCACACCAAACAGGCAGTCAACATATCACAGGCTGGTGAGCATGGCCAGCCAGTTGTCCACAGTAAGGGGTGGCCTAATTCCAGTGTTTTGCTGGTCCAGGTATGGCCAGAGCTCCTCCAGGAACTCCCAGAACATGACTTAGGTCATGCTGAAGGTCTCCAGCCACTGCTCACCATCCAAGGTGTGCTGGATAATGTGCCACCAACACTCCTGACTAGTCCAGCAGGCCCAGAGTTGGCAGGGCTGCAGGACCAGGAAGGTGAGGGCAGCCCTGGCAGTGACATCCTGGAGCCCATTGTTGACATCACTGGTGGGGTCTGGCTAGGTGGATGGGTTCAAGGCAGCAGATGCCTGGGGGAGGCCCTGGGATGGCACGTGGCAGGTGGGCAGGTGGTCACTGTGTGGGGGAGCCAGGAGGGGTAAGAAGGACATGGGCCAGGCAGTGGTCAGGGTGGCGGGTCATCAGGGGCAGCACAGCGGCCAACAGGAGTGCAAGGCACTGGTTGTTGCTCCCAGGAGCAGGGACAGGAGCAGCCATGGTGCTGGGAGGCAGAGGTGATGAGCAAAGCATAGCCACGTGCTGTGCTCTGCTGTGCACACTAGTCAGGGAAGTGGCTGGCCAGAGAAATCTAAGTAAGGCGGGTCTTTGAAGACAGCTACCAGCCGCTGACAACTGCAGCCGGAGCCTGAAGCTCCCCCCAGCGGTGGCTGGGGCCTATTGCAGGGCCTCAGGAAGTGGGAGCAGATTGGTAGCAAATCTGCTCCCGCTTCCTTTCACATGTAGATGCCTGCCCTGCACCGTTTACTCATGAGTAACTTACTCACAAGTAAACCTGGGCCACAGCAAATGCACATATAGACATGCCCACTATCTCTGCTGTTTGATATGAACTCTTTCGCTTTACATAGTGAAATCTAAATGTCAAAGCAGTCAATCCCAGCCAGACATATTTTACACGTGCAAAAATAAAGGCCTCTCTAAAGTGATAATCACACCTACAAATAAGTTTCTGGTTATAATCTTTCCTAATGAGTCATTAAAATAAGGGTGCTTGTAAAAAAAGACCTTGTTAAAGTTATGTTCCTTTACGAAAATAATTTTTGTTTGAGACTTGATAAAAAAGACATCTTAGGTCACTTTTCACGGAAGTCTGCCTATATGCCAAGGATCACACAATACTTAATTCTAATTAGTCAGGAAACCAAAGGATGGGTGGGGGAGAGTTGTTCAGCCCTTCAGAATACCATGATAGACTTAATCATTGACTTCAAATGCAGATAATGCCTCTCAAAGAGATATAGTGCAGCATATAGCGACAATAATAGAAGAACAAATCTTTATGGAGACATAAGGATACCCTCTGAAAAATTCTATCTCAAGTGTTGTCTTGAAAATGAACATTTTGCTTTTTCAGGTTGAGGGATTTTGGGAATGCTTTCAAGTGTTTATATCAGAGATGTTTAACTATTATAGTATGTTGGCAATAACTCACTAGTGAAAAGCACTTTAAAAATGGTAAGAGAGCTGGCCCTTAGAGAAATACTTCTGTACACTATATACGTTAGCGTAAGAAAGCACGTTCTTAAATGCTACACGGATTAATTTCCTTTAACAAAGAAGCATTTTCTCAGAAGAAACAATTAATGTTGAGCGTAACAAGCACTATAAGTGTATGAACTAACTCTAGTAATATTGTTCATGTCATGGTGCCATGTTTATGGTGAATAATGTAAATTCTAATCTTTTCCAGTAATTACTTTGGCTAGAATCCATCTCTTTAGGTGTTTATATTACAGTTGTCAGTGTATCAAGCTACCCTGATAACCAGGGATCCTGGTTTTCTCTGGTAAAAAAAAAAATCCCCAATTTTTGGATTAAAAAGGTAACTCCAAATCCATATTTTTCCATGATTAAAATTAAACACCACTATACATATATTTATATATTAGTGACATTTCTTTTTATTCATGGAAAAAAGTGGATTTGGGATTACTTCTTTAATCCGAAAATTGGGGATTTTTTTTATCAGAGAAAACCAGGATCCCTGCTGATAACACCCAAGGAAGATGACTTCCTGAAGGTCTGGAGGATGCATGGAAATTAACAACAACAATAATCATAATAATCATGAACCCCACAGAGAAGTGTTTTATTTATTATGGCATGGGAAAGTATAATTTTACATAGAAATAGGTCCTTCTTCAAGTTGAATGTTTTTTAAGCAATGCAAAAAATCTGAAACACCAGATTTTCCTATTTTGATTGCTGAAGGGAAAAAAGACTCAAGCTTAAACAGTGGTAAATGTGAAAATGCGTGCATATTATCCACTTTTCCCACCAAAGGTAAATAAGCACTAAGCACAGTAGACTGAGATATTTTCACATGTGAGTAGTAAGGCAGCTTTCTCTCTATGATTGACAAGAGTAACAAGTACTTTGTTGTGGTGGTAAAATCATGGTGTAATATACCGTGCATGCCTGAACACTACAAACATTCTGTGATTATTTTCAATCTATCTACCCACCTATCTACATTCCTTTTAACTATGTGTTTCTATGGTACCATAAACGGAAATAAATTCACAACCTAAGAATCAATTCACTTATTACCATTACTGTTAGAAAATTTATGCTTAAATTTTTTCAATTGTTGATAAAATGGCCTTTGTTTCTCATCTGCTTTTTAACACAGCTATTTATTATGGGTTTTTTTTTAATATTAAACAAAATTTATGGGAGGAAATATGGTGCAGTATTGGAAAAGCCAGTTTCTGTTCCTGCCCTACTACTGGTGTCCTATGTGACCAGGAGCATGTCGTTTAGTCTCCTGTCTATGGGACCCTCAGAGGAAGTATACTTATCAGGGATTCTATCAGATACTTATCAGATTCTATCAGATACAATTGTTTCAACACCATCAAGACTAATATTATGATGGACTAGAGATACATGAATAAAACAAACTTTATTCAAAAAAATTAAATTAACGCAACTTGTATTCTCTGGTAAGGTTTGGTCAAAGCTGTAGGCAACAATCATGTACCTGGAAATTCTAAGGGAAACCCATTCTAGGAAAGGGGAGCCTGATCATATTTCAGCCTAGCATGCTCTCTAATAGCCAACATTTTTAAATATTCTGTTCATATATTGAAATGTTGCAGTGAAAAGAATTAGGGTAAAGGAAGACGGGAGAAATGTAGTAGAAAGATAGCTGTATCCCATCCCTAATTTTGAACGCAAGACAATGGCAATGTCTGTATCTTGGTAAAAACGAATAAAGTAATAATTCTAAGGCTCCACTATGTAATGCACACAAGTAATTCACATCCTTTTTAAATTTGTAAGGGCTCCTGAATGGGAACAAAGGCTGTAAAATAGAACCCCAGGTTAGAATCTGAGTTTACCTAATCGGAAAATCATTCTTAGTACCAGCGTAACAAATACATCACACACAAACACTGGAGTTTTTAAGTTCACTAGATTTTCCTACAAATTTGTGAGAGTCTTCAGGAAAAAAAGAAACCAAATTTTATATGACATACTATATTGTTGCCTTATCATCCAGGTTTAATACGGAAGATACCAAGATCCCTAGCTAAACCACTGTGCAAGCATATATAACTAGTTTCCCTGCCAGAACATCCAGAATGCAAATAAAGTCCTTCATATCTATTCCATAATGACTAATAACTATTTTATTCAATTGTTTGTCGTTCTTTTATTTCCATCAGAATGATAGTTTGCAAGATAATTCAAATCTATTATCTGCCCAACTCAAACTGGAAAAAAAAAATCTATTAACAGAATATCCAACTGAAAATGAGTAGCTTTCAACTTAAAAGGAAAGGAAAAGAACAGTGAAAATTTGGTGCAAAGGTGTAATTTTTAAACCTGGTTCACTATAAGTCCTTGTTCACCTGAGACATTCATAGCTTTGAAATGAAACAGCAATATTGCAAGGGTATGTGCTGCCAGTGGGAGAAGAGTCTGAAATGTAGGGATTTCAGATGAAACCCCACATAAAGCTCAGTGGTTTTGAATCCCAGAAATCTTTTCAAGACAACTTGTTTTTTTTTTTATTTTGTTCAATTCTAAAATTCAACCAGAAACTAAAAAGATTCTGAAAGGAAGGAAGGAAGGACGAATTCTTAGAGTCCACCATTAATTGAGAGCCCTGACTTGCACACAGCTATACAATTAAATTTAGCTCAAAATAAGTTGATCCAAACTATAATTGGATGCTTATCTTGCTGGGATCCTATGACCCCAGCTGACTTCCTGCCCTTTGGGTAGGGGGCTGGACTTGATGATCTCCCAAGGTCCCTTCCAGCCCTAATGTCTATGAAATCTATGAAATCTATGAAATAATAACTTTAAGAGTCATC
>NW_017728906.1:135103825-135105938 GCF_001723895.1 Crocodylus porosus | reverse complement strand
AATGTGCTAATACATGGTAGGGTAGGGAAAGAAATTAAAACACAAACCAATACAAGTGATCAGGAACTGGTCTAAACTTGTAACAAAACAGAAGTTCAGCAGTTTCAAAATGTGCAAACCCAGTTTAAGATAGACCTAGATGGATCTAGTATCAGACTGAATCAGTTTAGGTTAGATTAGTCTATCAAACTTCAGTACAAAGATCTCCTCTTGACACGTTACCTTGTAGTCACCAGAATCCCAGGATGCTTTCCAGCTCCCAGCACATGGCTTTCCACAGCTGGCCAGACCCTGGCTCAGGAGAATCCTGGGCCAAGGCTGGGAAATCCTCTGGTAGCATGGGGTTAATCCCATCCCTCCTGCCCCACACTACAGCTGGGCAGACCAGGCTTGCGGGGGGGGGGACCCAGGATGAGGGTAGGTGAAAGGCCCCAAAGGTGGATGGGCAGACCCCAGCTTGGCACTACAACAAGGGACTCTTTCACCTCCTTGCAGGGGGACAGCAAGGGGTTGAGGGTCTGTAGAATATCCAACCAGGGATGGCTCCCTCTTGGCTGGACTCAGCAACAGCTGCCAGGCATGCCTGAGACTGGCTGCTTTCTGGCCTGGGTCAGTGCAGGTACTTTTCTCAACTGAAAATTGAAAATGAGTTCACTTCATTATCAGTTTAATCTACGCAGCTTGGAGAAGCCTGTGAAGATTTGCTCTGTTCAGCCTAGGGCTTTTTGACTGTCTGTACTTAGCTGTAATGTAGATTTTTACTAAATTTTGGAAACTAAGTTGATGAAACTAAGCAATCCATGTACTCCAGAATGAACTCTCACAGAAAATGATAAAGCATAGAAATACCCCAAATAACTCCCATCTCTGACCCCATAGCCCTTGTTCTCAAGGAAAACCTAAGAATATCTTCAGAATCATAACATTAATAAAACCTTCAGAATCAAAACTGGTTACAAAAACAAGCAGACAAACAAATCCTTCCCTACCCAGTGATTTAACAGGGACAACGGTTATATGGCTCCTTACAATTTACTTGCCACCTCTCCTAATCTCTGCATGGTCCAAAGGTAATAATGACCCTCTTCCCTTTCTAATGGTTTTTTATTCTTTTACATAATTAAATGAATCTATTTCAACTGTTATTTACTTGGTCTATAACTACTTCTAATAACTTCTTTACTGTGCTCTTCCCTTCTTAAGTGACCACTTTCATTTACATAATGGAATTAAACACAAGTAATTATTCTGGGAGGATTTACCTTAGCCTGCTTCTTCTTCTTCCTCAGATCAGAGAAAGGACACTTTGTGTTTGAAAACTGATTTATCATTTCTCCCAACTATACAGCTGATCCAATTTTTTTTTTTACTAAACCAAACTTGCTTCTTGATTTAGTTAAATTCACATTAATTGGATCAAATTCAGTGTTATAGATTTTTAGTGATATGTAGGAGTGATAAATTAGATGTCATTAAGTGGGAATGAGTTAAGAGAATTTATGTTAGTGGAACACGTACTAGATGAGACATGACCAGAGATCTGGTTTTATCCGATTTAAAAATATCCCAAATTTTCAGTTAAAAATAAAAACCCAGATCCACATTTTCCCATGATTTAAAGGAAATAAAATGGTGTTTCATTTTAATCATGGAAAAATGTGGATTTGGGGTTACTTTTTTCAATTCAAAATTGGGGATTATTTTAAATCAGAAAAAACTAGGGTCCCTGGTAATGACTGTATTAAAAGTATACATTCATAGGCACCAACTTTTATTTTGCTTGGGTGGGTGAGGAAGAGAACTAAGATGATGGATATGTGGAAAGTGTTATGCATTTCAAGTCACAGCCCTCTTCCCAAGGGAGGCCAGGACCCTTGGGCCCCCATATACTCAGCTCCTTTCCATGCATGTATGTATGGCTGTATGCAAGTAAAATTATGGTATTTTCCTTCAATCACTGCATTTTGGAAGAAGGCCAATGTCGTGTCTATCTTCAAGAAAGGGACAAAAGTAGATCCGGCAAACTACAGGCCCATCAGCCTAACCTCTATCCTGGGGAAGGTCTTGGAAAAGATTATCAAAGAAGCCATCCTTAACAGACTAGCTGATGGCA
>NW_017728906.1:135102238-135103814 GCF_001723895.1 Crocodylus porosus | reverse complement strand
TCTTGGCAAAACTGGCTAACTGCAGCCTTGACCTCACCACAATCCACTGGCTGGGGAATTGGCTCCTTGGTCGGACCCAGAGGTTGGTAGTTCATGGAAGCCAATCATCTTGGTGCACAGTCACTAGTGGGGTCCCTCAAGGCTCTGTCCTAGGGCCTATACTGTTTTACATCTTCATCAATGACGTGGACATTGGTGTTAGAAGTGGACTGGCCAAGTTTGCCAGTGACATCAAACTCTGGGGTAAAGCATCCACACCTGAGGGCAGGAGAGTGATCCAGGCAGATCTTGACAGGCTCATGAAATGGGCGGATGAGAACCTGATGGTGTTCAACACCGAAAAATGCAAGATTCCCCACCTTAGGAGGAAAAATCTGCAGCATGCTTATAGGCTCGGCAGTGCTATACCAGTTAGCAATACTGATGAAAGGGACTTGGGGGTCATCATTGACTACAAGATCAACATGAGCCTTCAATGTGATAGTGCAACTAGTAAAGTGACCACAATGCTGGCTTGCATCTACAGATGCTTCTCAAGCAAACCCCAGGAAGTCATTCTCACTATTGTACCCGGCCTTGGTGAGACCACAGCTGGAGTACTGCATCCAATTTTGGGCTCCACAATTCAAAAAGGATGTGGAAAAGCTTGAGAGGGTGCAGAGGAGAGCCATGCTCATGATCAGAGGTCAGGAAAACAGACCTTATGATGACAGGCTGAGAGCCAGGGGACTCTTCAGCCTGGAAAAGCGCAGGCTCAGGGGTGATCTGATGGTCACTTATAAGTTTATCAGGGGTGCTCATCAGGATCTGGGAGAACGTCTGTTCACCAGAGTGCCTTAAGGGATGACAAGATTGAATGGTCACAAACTCTACTGCGACTGATTCAGGCTGGACATAAGGAAGAACTTCTTTACTGTCTGGGCCCCCAAGGTTTGGAATAGACTGCCACCAGAGGCTGTTCAAGCACCCACTTTGAATGCCTTCAAGACACATTTGGATGTTTATCTTGCTGGGATCCTATGATCCCTGCTGACTTCCTGCTCCTGGGAAAGGGGGCTGGACTTGATGATCCTCCGGGATCCCTTCCAGCTCAAACGTCTATGAAATCTATGAAATTTATTCCTTAATGTTTACATTTTGCGCACACACTTTCAAAGATGTCAACTAAAACAACATACAGAAATAACTATGACATTTGTTAATGATGTATACTTCCTTCTGTTCATATATCTCAAACTAAGCATGGCACTGGACTGCTGATAATGGACTGGTGATACATGGCAATGTTAATAGATGAGAAAAAAATTTAAGACAAACACTACTGCCATGTATGAATGCATTTTTAATATAAGTCTTGTCAGACCAAGTTTTAAATTTAAGACTAAATATGAGCTGTGAGAATATCTTTCCCTCTAATTTTCAAATATGCTTTGTATTATGATGTCAATAAATCTTATAGGAGTTTCATAGATTTCATAGACATTTCATAGACATCAGGGCTGGAAGGGACCTCGGGAGATCATCGAGTCCAGCCCCCTGCCCAAAGGGCAGGAAGTCAGCTGGGGTCATAGGATCC
>NW_017728906.1:135069423-135102073 GCF_001723895.1 Crocodylus porosus | reverse complement strand
GTGTTCAATGTAGGTGCTTGAACCACCTCCACTGGCAGACTGTTCCAGACCTTGGGGGCTCGGACAGTAAAGAAATTCTTCCTTATGTCCAGTCTGAAACGGTCTTGCAGGAGTTTATGACCGTTCGACCTAGTCATCCCTTGGGGCGCTCTGGTGAACAAACGTTCCCCCAGATTGTTGTCTTTATCTTGTCAACCTGCAATAAATAGAAAAAATATTTATGCTAAATAGCTGGCCCATTAGAGGAGCTACACTGTAATAGGCCCTCTGCCCCTGCTTTTACCCCATCTGTCACATTTCTACCAGCCTTTCGTGTTTCATCATCACACACATACAAGGGCCGTATTAAAGTGGACTATCTGATGCAAAGACAATAAGGCTGCTTACTTGTGTAGGACATGGACTTCGTTATTACCATTGCATTTTTTAAATACTTATGATTTCCAACATGGGGCATTTATATTAAATTTAATGGACACTGAAGCTGATCTTAGGGGACTTACTTTTTTTTTTGAAATACAGGGAAAACATGAGCCTAGGTTTCCCTATTTTAATCCTACTTTAAGGCTTTTTGTTCAGCTGTTGAGGAATGAAAAAAATACCTGCTCACTTCAAAACACAACAATGTGTACAAGAAGAAATCAATAAAAGCACTGTCTGTGTTTTAGGGGGTTTTATGAGACATGTTTTCCCTATTGTGGGCATTTAAGCTGAAATTGTTGTTATGCCATTTTAACCTTAGGGCTCTTATAAAGGGGTCCAATGATTAAGTGGCTAAGCATGCAGTATCTGTCACTGTCCTTTTTACAATGTGTCTAGATCTTGCACCCACACTTCAAAAGGGATGTTGAAAAATTGAAAAATGTTCAGGAAAAAAGAGCCACAAGTACAAATCCATGTCTCAAAGACCTGAGTCATAGCTAGGTTCAGAAGCAAAATTGGTTTAGTTTATCAAACATAAGGTTAAGAGGTGACTTGATTATGGTCTGTAAATATCTGAGTAGTGGATTCTCCATCTGAAGCCTTTAAATGAACACTAGATATCTTCCTAAAATATATGCTCTACTGCTGTAAATAGAAGTTAGGGCCTTGAAACAGAATACACTGGGTACAGCTTTTTGGCCTGTGATATACAAGGAGTCAGACTATATATTTTAAATGGTCACTTCTGTCCTTAAGATCTATGAATCTACACTATGAAAAGATTATTGGTAGTAGAAGACTCTTCAGTCTAGCAGGGCTTTTCTACTATAGCTATAAGATGAAGCTAAACAAATTCAGATTGGTTAAAATATTAATTAATATAATTTAACTAAGTTATGTTTAAGTTTGGGGCTTCATGCAAAACTTTGCAGGTGGAATTCTAAGTCCAGTGCTAAGGAAAAGCTCATGCTAGATTATTATAGTGTTCTCTTTTTTGTCTTTAAAAGCCTATGATTTTCTGTGACTGATTTGGGTCCATGCTAATAGGAACAAGAGAAAGGACAGTGAGCAAATAACTGTATAACATTCTTAGGGTAAAGTCGTTTGATATACTTAGCTGTAGTTTGTAAGCTAAAAGCAGTTCAGAGACCTGCTCTATTTAAAAGCATTTCACTGAGGAATTCAAGATACATGAATGAGCTTAACCCACCAGGGTTAGTGTGAAGTGCCTGGTATTTTAATGCAGACACTTGACTCTGTACTTGACAGAATTGCAGTACACCTGGTCATCTGCTTTCTTCTGATCTTATGGGGCAGTTTCATCCCAGACTTACATCTGGGGCAGCCCCTATCTGCATGAGGTGAAAGCAAATAGAACAGGGCAGCTAAGGCTCTGCCTGTACTTTTTAAAACCAAAATGCTGTAGAAAACCTTGTTATAACTTGTGCCTCTGCAGCCTCTCTATTTATTTGTAAAATAAATAAATGCATGATACTAGGATGGAATTTGGTCTTCAGTCTATTTTATAGCTCTTCAGTCAGCTAATTCACTAACCTGACTCCAGTTTCTCTTGCTACTATATGCCTGTAGCTAAATGTGATGGTGTAAGTTTCTGTGTGAGGCATGAACTTGTGTTTAATGAAATGGAGGAAATGACTCAAAGGCAAATGTTCCTCTTTTAGTTCACAAAGAGTCTCATAATATGAAAACAAAAGAAAAACCATGGACGGTGATTTATCTACAGAAAAAGAGTTAACATAGAAGCATCCTTTCTTACAGATTAGGCTGTGTACATTCAACTATAGACTTCAGTGTTACCAAGTGGTACAAACAACTTTTGAGCAGTAAATGGAAGTGAGGATTATACAGTGGGAATAACCTGCAAGGGAGAGCACCATCACCCACTGGGTCTAGTAATAGTGACACTTTACACCCAAGCAGTTTGCATGAAAGGATTAGCTTACCCACATGGGACCAGATCATATGACCAAGTGTAATACAAGACAGTCTTGCCATTGCTCTGAACTGTAATCATAATTAAACCACTGCCACAGAGATATTCCTACTTATTACTGGCATTATATTATGATTTAATTCCCCTGACATCATTTCACTAAACCACTGTAGCATTAGGTTTATTAAAATGCGGGGCTCATGTATTTATCAGCCACACTTAGCCATATAATTTTTAATGTACTGGAAATAAAAGGCATCCCAGAAATAGCATTAATGGCAGACTTGCGCTATTTTAGACAGCACTTTAATGTTGCTTCCAAGAATATGGAATTGTTTCAGATTTTTTTTTAAATACCTTAGGGCATTTTAAAAACATTTTCTTAATTTTATGTCCAGTGGTGACCTTCATAAATCACTGACTTTGGTACATGTTTTCACCCAAGCTCAGTTTTCCTTACTTGAAAGCAGCATTTTGGGTTATGTAACATATATTTACATATCTTGCTAATTAGAGGTTGAAATTAGGCAAACATTTACTTAGCAACATATATGCATAGTGAAAGTTATAAATGTTATATTTCTCTCTGGCTTTTACACCACTGGAATTACTACATACACTCATCTGAAATGTACAGTAGGATTCCTCCCCAGAGCAGTTCTCACACTCAGCTAAATATATGCTATTCCTCTTTATCTCTTTGAAGAAGAATGAATCACATCCATAGCTTGCAGCTATCAAAATGTAATTCCATCAAGCCAGTTCATAAAAGTACACATTTCCCCTTCTTTACACTAGGAGGCACATTTTTCCTATACACCATTCTATCATACTGTTAACTATAGCACATGAAACCCTTCAGTGTGCTAACATTTCCTATTTAAATTTAAGTGCTTATCAAAATTTACTAAAAAAGCAGTGGAAGCAGAATTCTTAGCTAATAAGGGTTTATTTTGGGGTGATGAAAATCAAAGCAAGGAAACAACACTGAACATCTGTTTGCTGTTTTATTTTGTTTTTTAACTAAATTATAAAAGCAGCAATCCAGATAAAAAGAGTGAAATCAGATTTATTTTAAACCTATATTATTAATAAAACAGGATGTCCCTGTTAAGCATACTCTGAGCAAGAAACACATTAAAAATCCACAAAGTAAGCAGAAAACACATATTTATAAAAGGTTCAGTAAAGTCATGGTGATAATATGCAATTTTTAATATGAAACATTTCACCAGATGCTGGACTGACTTAATATTTTGCAAGTTCACACAAATATACCGGGCATGTCTACATGAGGTGTTATGTCACTGCAGCAATGCACTATGGTGACGTAGTCTTGGTGGGCACAAACCAGGATGTCACAGCTACATCGCTGTAGCACCACACTCCCTCACTATATAGCACATTGCTATAGTGATGTAGCAGCCAAAAATAACCGTTCGCCGCCAGCATGGCGCAGTACAAGTTTTTACTGTGCTGTCATTTAGTACTTCCAAAAGGAAGTACTTGGCCCAGTAGCAATGGCACCATAGGAGCATGTGTTGACATGCCTGCTGAGAGGTAAAGTCTGGCATCACTGAAAGTCTTCAGAACTGATTTTTACTTCTACTAGGTTTTGTGAGAAAAATAAGAAATGCTATCATTTGTAGTACACGTACAAAACTGGATAGATCAAAATTCACGAACACAAAAGGTAAGTGCTTGGCTGAGCAATTTTTAATTTCCAGTTCTGGAATTCCTTTCAAATTATTATAGCTTTATAGCAAAATTTACCTCCCTTTTCATTATCTTCCTCTTTTTAGTACCTGTAATGTAACAATCACAGATCCCTCCCTTTCTTTGGTTCTATTTATACTATTTACTGAGCTAAGGACAGGTTGTGCCAAACTGCCTTCAACTTGTGCTGGCCTATATTAATAACTAAAGATAGGCAATTAACCTTGCTAGTCTGAAGGCAGGCAAAAGGCAGGGCAGAGTGGCACTTTACAGATTAACTAATTCAGAGAGGCATAAACTTTCATAAGCACCAGCTTCCTTCATCAGAGTCTATGAATTGACCTGCTCCCCATCCATACTTAGCATCTGACAAAGCCAGCTGTTGCTTACAACAGTTTATGCATCTCTGAATTAGTTTATGAGGCCATATCTATCTGTTATATTTAAGGTGTGATTAACCAGTTAATGGTGTCTTAAGTTGTGACCCAGCCACACCACGTTCAATCAATTACTGGCATGATAAAACAAGGAATAAGCCACAAAGTTATTTCACACAAAATATGTAATAAATTTGTGGCTCCTTCTTATCACACCATTAATTGAACACGTGGCCAGGTGCTGTAGCTGTAGCTAGGAGCCCCAGCAGTTGAAAGGGCTCGCAGACACAAGGATGCACCATCCACTGCCCCTCACTGCGAGACTCCTCAGCTGTAGGGCTGACAGCTATGGGAGCTGGCTACTTTTGGTACTTGTGGCTGCTTGCGGCATGGCACGAGGCATGACTGTGTGGATCGCACACCAGATCCTATCACACCTTTACTTGAACATCTAGAGGCATCCTATGGTGCCACTTTGCCCTGCCTACATTAATGACTAAGCCAAGGTCAACATTTTATCCTACAAGTTTTTCATATGTACATATATTTCAGTGCAACTATGGTAAAACAAAGCAATGCCATGTGCTTAAGGAGGAGGCATGTGGTTAGAGCTCAGGCAGCTCTTGACTCATGTCAAAGTTGATGAATTAGGGCATAGACACTTTTCCAAGGACTATACTACAGCAGTGCAAGCTCCAAGAGGTTTCCCTACCCCCGTCCACTACCATCACATCTCAAAAAAGATTTTTTTGCAACAATCCTTGTTTGATTAACTTCACTGAATGGGTGGTTCCCTGACAACTTTAGGTGTATCTAGATGCTTTTGAATTTTCACACTCCTGCCATCCAGCACCCTGGCTGTTGGATTCGTGTCAGTCTGGCTTTCATTCTGGGTATAGTAAGGACACTGTGGTTGTAGCCATGCTAAAATATCTTTGCCTGAAGATCAACAGGATAAATTGTAGCATTGATCCTATTAGCAGCAGCATTTGATGCAGTAGATCATAAGGTGGTGATAACACAGCATAGCAAATACCTAATAGGTATTTGTGGCACTGGTTTCACTCTTTCCTAACAGGGCAATCCCAAAGGAAGGTGATGATTCATCTTCCCACTGTCCCTTGCCTACAGAGTTCCCCAGGGTTGTCACTCCTCCTGTTCAATGTGTATCTGAGACCCCTGGATGAGGAGATCTGGAGAAAGGTACCATCAATATGCTGATGACATCCAGGTCTATCTCTACCTTTTTCCTATGCAGGTCCTGCAGTTTCTGTCCTTATGCCATGCCTGGCTGCAATTGGAGACTGGATGCAGGCAAACCTATTGATGCTGAATCCAGACAAAACACAGGTGACGGTGGGCAGATCAGGGGAGACAGAAACACCCACTACTCAACCTTGTTACTCAGATCCACAGCATTGGGTTGCAGAGGCAAAAATAAGCAGGTCCTATGACACGCCCAGGACAGGACTGGGAGCTGCAGTTTCAATCACAACAGTGATCAGATGCTGCTGCTGCTAGTTTTGCACCCCCTCCACAAAAATGTCTCCCAGGGCTGCTGCCTCAGTTGTCTCCCTTTAGTTATGTTTCTGAGGGATCCCTCGATGCACCTGGATTCTCAGGTTGCAGCTATGACTAAAAACATCTTTTACTAACTCCAGCAGCAAGATTTCTTTTATATTCTGAGCGTGGCCTCATCCATGCTTTCATAACCAGGAGGATAGACTGCAGCAATGTGCCCCATATGGAGCTAGCCTTGAGGATGGTTTGGAAGCTGCAACTGGTACAGAATGCAGCAGCCCACCTTGTGATATGGGTCAGTTGCTGGGACACATTATTCCAGTGCTCTAGAATCTGCACACGTTTCCAATATCTTTCCAGGGGCAATCCAAGGCACTGGCCTTGACCTATAAGGATGGAGGCCTGGGATCTGCATAGCTAAAGGACTAGTTCTTTCTGTACCAGCAGGGATCCTGGTTTTTTGCTGATAAAAAAAAAAAAATCCCCAATTTTCAGATTTAAAAAAGTGAACCAAAATCCACAATTTTCTATGATTAAAATGAAACATTACATATATATATATGCTGTTTCATTTTAATCACAGAAGAATGTGTATATTGTGTTACTTTTTTTAATTTGAAAAACTGGAGATTTTTTTTATCAGAAAAACCTGGATCCCTGTTTACCATCTATCATGATCCCTCAAGTCAGCTGAGAGTGACTTCAGAAAAGTACCTTCTGCATGCCTAGTTCACTTTCTCACTACGTCAGTAGAAACTTCATTATCCAGTTATTAAAATGAAATGTTTGGTTTTTTTCAGCTGTTTCATTCTTGGTTGCTGTTCCTCAGTTCTGAAACTCCCTGCCCCCTTGAGGCCCATGGGAGCCTGATGCTAGCTATCTTTGAGAAGCAGTGCAAAACCTTTTTATATTGGCAGCCTTTTAGCAGATGGGGTCAAGTTCTGGGTGTTGGGTGTACGGTTTTATTGTTTCATTAATTTATCTATTTTTATTGCAGGCGTTTTTGGGGAGAGCAGCATAAAAATCAAATAAATTACCCTGTAATCCCTGAATAATAAGGCTTCCATAGTTAATTTTAATTAGCTGTTGTATAATAAAACATAATACAAGCCACAGAGCTTGTTCTAATATGTGGAAGGATAATGCTTTAAAACACAAAATAAGTTATTGCCCAGTTCTGGAAGTATTCTAATAAAGCATATTAAAGTCCAAATGTGATAATCTTGGAACATACTTATGAATCAAGTAATAGGCGAACTTTGCAGCTGTTTAACAATCAATTAACATTGATAATGGAAGTCTGAGATGGAAAAGTCTTTTTAGTAGATTAGACAACAGCTTCAGGAAAAAGAAATGTGAATTTACAGAAAGAAGACAAGTTTAAGTGACCTAAAGCCATTATGGAATATGCAAATCACTGTTAACGCTAATTTATTTCTACTTGTCCTTTCTATCCTGTCTCCCCTTCTACAGTACACAGGGTGACAGTATGTAACTAACAAAGCTTTTGTTTGTATTCTCTCTTCCTTTCAGCTTCTCCCAGCATGAGAGATGGCTGTCTTTAAGATTAGCTGGATGAATTTTCTCTTGCTGGGTATGTCTTTTCATTAGATTAGTGTAATTGCAACTCTCCTGTCTCTTCATAGGCTGATGACACTGAGAAAATATAATGAGCTCTCATGCTCAGGTTTGTTAGGCTATTGGAATGAATGTTTAGCTCATTTATAATGTTGCAGGTTTTCAAAACCTGGCCCTTGCCTGTTCCAAATTTAATTAAAAGAGCAATATACTGATATTAGGAATAATAGCTACAGCTTTATTTACATAGCTTTATGGTGTCCAACAATGAACCACACAACTCACATTCACATTAAAACCATCGACTAAAATTGTTCTCACCATGAGGCAAGGCCTCTTCTATCAAAAATTACATCCTACTCCAATCAACTGAGCAATCCTTGAACTAGCTTATAAAAGGGACATTGCTAAATAAATGTGGGTCCACATGTAATTTTTTTTTTTGTAAGGACTATTTTTGCAAATAGATTTTTATGCCAGACCCTCAAAAATATAAATTTAATAATTACAATTACACAATAAATAATAATTCTCAGCTATATTTTTGTTAAACGATTATTATGTATTAGACATGCATATACACATACCAAATGGTGCTGTTCACTGTTTCACTACACGAAGTGGAAAATGAAGCTTTTTGAAAACAAATGAAACAGCTGTAATGGTTTGCTGGTTCTGCTACATATCCTAATCTGTGGGCAGGCTTTACATTTACAGCACTACATACAACCTTTTAGCACTACAAAAAGGAAGCATGCAGTCATTCACACTGCTTTTAGAACTACAAAGGCACATCTCCATTTTGTAGCACTTGGGTATTATATCCATGGTATTACAGGAGTCTTTAGCCCTCATCATTCCACAGTCTTTTGCTGTCCTTCCTTCCTCTCCCCTGAGAGGGAGGGAGGGAAGGAGGAAGAGCAGCAGGTTCCCTGAGAGCAATAAGGTATGAGGAAGCTGTGCTGGTATCCCTGCTTCTGCCGTGGCCACAGAAGCTGTGGAGGTCTGCTGGCCACAGGGACTGTGGGGTTGTTTTGCTGAGTTGAGAAGCTGAAGTCTCTGATAGTTGTTCATTATACAGCCTGCCCCTTACCCTGGCAGAGAAGAGGACACACTGTCAGAGATCAGGCTCCTTTGGGAGCAGGGGAATCCAAAGAGCAGCCCCTTGTATATCTTTGGCTGAACAACTCGCTCTGAGATGCATTGCACTCCTCTAGAATAGTAGTTCTCAACCTTTTCCCTACTGGGACCCATTTGCAAAGGTTCATGGCCTGTTCCAACCCACACCCTGCTGGCACACAATGTACGGTCCCTACTCCCTACCTCAGACCATGCTGGTGCCTCTCATTTCCGACCCACAGCCCCTGCTCACTCCCTCCAGCCGCCCGCATCCCACTTGGGCCAGAGTACAGTGGCTGCAGTGGCTCTGGCTCATGCAGGCAGCAGTGGAGCAAGTCCAGCCCTGGCATGGGTTGGAGGGAGGCAGAAGGGAGGCCTGTGGCAGCCCCTGCCCTGGGCTGGGCCTGCTGTGCTGCACCAGGCAGCCTGGTGATAGCCCCTTCCCCCCACCAAGCAGCATCTCCTTGCCACCCTGCCCCTGCAAGCGCCTAGCCTGGCCGCACAGCTCTCCCGCATATCCAGGCACCTTCCTGCTGCCACTTTACCATGCTACAGCCTCGGCACTTTCCCAGGATCAGCATTTCTCAACCTGTGGCTCGCAACCCTCTGAAATCTTCTTGCGACCCACTTTTGGGCCACAGTCCATGGGTTGAGAAACACTGCTCTAGACAGTACCCACATGCCTCCGTAGTGCTACACTTTTGTTGTGTTCTAGGCTAAGTACAGACAGCCAAAAATCCTGAGGCTGAATCCATTCAGACTTTGCATGTTTGCCTAAGCTGTGTAGATTGAACCAATAAGCAAATGAACAGGTATTCACTTTTGATTCCAGAAATCCAACCACATGCCTGCAGTGGCCCAGACCACAAGCTGGGAGCACTGGAACATACCTCCCTGCTTTGCTGGAGCAGACAGCCTGGGTCAAGGCTAGCCCACCCACCTGGCAAGGGGGAGTTTGCAGGGGAGGTGTAAAGCAATCTGGGATGCTGAGGGGCTGTGAGTTTACTTGAATCTGGAAGGGATTTGGAACAGAAGTTTGATATACTGAGTTAACTAAATCAGTTAAATCTGATACTACATCCATCCAGGTTTATCTTAAACCAATTTTAGTCATTTTGAAAGTGGCTTGTGTGCACTGAACTTCTGTTGTGTTACAGATTTGAAATGGTTTCTCACCACTTACACCAGTTTATGTGTAATTTCTTCCCTGAGCCATAAAATGCTGAGACACGTTGTAGCACTACAAATGAATACCTGTTTATACCCTAGGTCATCCTGCAATGATTATTACAGAACTACTATGCTCTGATTTTTTAAATACTAGTTTAGATATAGTCTCCATGTTAATAAGAACATTGCATTTTTTACAAAGAATATTCACATTCATCACTTTCTAATATCCAAAATCATTTACAACCATAACAAGTGTAAGAAAATGCTACTGTTCTGATTAATAAAGTTTTACATGAGCTATCATATATTTTTACAGGTGTAAATGGTGCACATGGTAAATGACAGCATCAGACACTTCCAAATTCTTTACCGATATCTATTTTCCTTAATAACAAATAATAATAGCTAAGAAAGCAAACAAATCCAAAAACCTTTCTAATTATTTCTCCATATTAAAGAAAAATAGCCCATTGTATCTGTTTCATTAATCTAAAAGTATCAGTTTCCACCATGTGTTCTTCCCCCACTGTAAAATTACACACATAAGTATTCAAAATGTTTTGTAAATTATACCATCTATTATAGGAATCACTTTCAGCCATTGGAATAAAACTACCTCTAAGGGTGAATATAGCAGCTCTTTAAAATAGCACAGCAATTAAAAAATACAGTTTAAGACAGTAAGTTTTTTTTTTAATACCAAAAGCAATTGACACTAACTCAGGATTTAAGTAGGCATTTACATTTAAATTATACTCATTGTAATTTTTCCCAGAACATTGACTAGAATTTCTGTACTTGGGATCTTTGATGCCCATAAATTGTCGCAAGCTCCATTTCACATCTCATCCATCCAAACAAACAAAAATGGCATTTCTAGTAGTGCAGTGTCTTTTAACCCTGTAGCTGGGTAATAACTTAATAATAGCCAGGAGTTAAAAGTCACCAGCATCAGTTCCTCCTTCTATACCTGGCTTTTTTGGGGGCATCTTCTGTCCAATTGATCACCAATTTAATTTGAGAAATCTGGTAAGTACAGCACTATTTAAATGCTTAATTCAGATTATTACAGTGAGTTATATTTTGATGCCTTACTAATCTTCAATATGTGTTCCCCATTATGGGTGTGTGTAGACAAAACAGGGGCCCTAAATTGAAGCAGTGAATTTTTAAACCTACCACTTCAATTTAGGACCCTTAAAACCCCTGTGTTGTGCACATACCACACACTTACCTGCCTCTCCAATGGCTAGGAGAGG
The DNA here is from genome assembly GCF_001723895.1 of Crocodylus porosus. Classification (NCBI taxonomy): domain Eukaryota; kingdom Metazoa; phylum Chordata; order Crocodylia; family Crocodylidae; genus Crocodylus; species Crocodylus porosus. Next base: position 135,090,953 of record NW_017728906.1, on the reverse strand, counting down.
AGGGCAAGCTGCTGGCAGGCAGACCGGTCCCTGGTCTGTGGGGGTGGGGAGGAGCTGGTGCTTCCCTCTGCAGCACTGGTGACCCCTCCAGGCAGCACCTGCCCACAGGCACCCAGCTCAAGTGGTTTGGGGTGGGGGGGAGCACTGCAGCCACAGATGGAAGCACCAGGCCCCCTGCAGCTAAGGCAGGCATGCTCCAGGAGGGGAGGGGAAAATAAATCAGACTCACCACTTTTCTTGGGCAGAGCCTGCTTTCCTAGACTGCTGCAGGGCTTCTTACAGAGCCCCTGAGCTGCACAGAGCCCGTTGCTTTGCTCCATGGCTGTAGGGGCAGCAAACCAAAACTCCTCAGAGGAGTTTTACTTTGTTGCACCCCAAATCATTAAAATAGCAGCTGGAATTAATAGCAGCTGGCCTTTCCTACGGCAGCTGAAATTAATGACCAACACCAACACCATTAAAGCGGTGCAAAAGCGTTCAGCCTGCTTTAAAGTGCACGCACGCCCCTTATTTCACGTACACACAGCTTATATTTTTACTAGTGAATTGCACATCAAGAATGATGGGGGTGAGGATGGAGCGCCCTATGCCACCAGACAACACTACTGCCACCTCCCAGGAGTGGGAAAGGGGGGAAGCTTGCATGCAGTGGCTGCCACTTCCAGTCACTGGCCTATGCTGCTGCAACTCTGCATCCAGCCCCGCACCACCCATCCACCCACTCCGCATCCATCCCTGTGCCCCACCCGTGGTGCCGCCACTCTGTGTCCGGCTGCACGCCACCCCTCCCCACAACACCACCCCGTCTCCACATCCAGCGTTCTGCCTGTGTGTCTGTGTGGAGCACTCTGATTGATTGTTTTAGTAAGCATTGTGATTGGCTGCCAAGACAACCAATCAGAGTGCTCCAAGAGCATTACAGCCAGATAGGCAGACATACAAACAGACGGACTAAGCCCTTTATATATATATAGAATGGATTTACCATTAACTTATGGCATACGATGACATCACATACAGTCTTCACAAAAACAGGCATTCATACTACCTTAAAAACCTTCCCCTCTGATTCATCTTTCCTCAGAGTTTCTCTTGAGGATCATTTATGGTTAATATTACCTGTATGGATAGTGAAGCTGGCACCTTTATTTTAATGCTGAAACACTCAGTGTAAAACTACAAAAGCAGTTTATTGAGCCTGCTTTTGCTCAGGTCTTTTTGAGGTTTTGTGGGATTTTTATGTTATGTGTTACAGAGACATGCAGCTTAGCATCAGCAAAGCCAGTGCTGCAGCACCTACTGGTAATACAGCCTTAAAACTGCCCTCTGCTATAACTAAATCTTTCATACCTTTCATACATGGTCAGGGAATTAGTGGGATAATTCCACTTAAGCTCATCAGTTGCTTAAACAGACACATATTTTTGTTCTTGAATTGATTTATTCCCAGCTGCTATTCTACCAGAGGTCTTTGTGTTTCTGTGGATTAAGGTTTAAGGTCACATTTAAAACAATATTTCTGTTTTGCAAAAATGAATTAAGGTTTTAGAATATTTCTTTTTATTATCCAGAAGAAAATTGAGACTGAGGCCAGGTGCTGACATTATATTTTTATCAGTAAAAGTGTTTAGAAACTAACCTATACCTATAACAGAACAGAAATTTGGAACACGTAGACTGATTTAAAGATGGAAGTACCTAGTTTAAGATTTGCCCCCATCCCACCAAAAGGCAAATACGTGTTCTGTTTGCTACTGATCTAAACTACGCCACTTACAGAAAAAACGTGCAACTTAGATCAATTCTGTCTTGGGATTTTTCACTACCTGTATCCAACCACAGAGTGAGAAAAAGAATTACCCCTAACTATCTAATATCTTAGTAGTTAGGACACTTGAATGTAGATCTCCATTTAGTATTCTTCTCTGACCCAATGAATATTTAATTACTTATACAAATAAAAATTAGTTCAAACAGAAATGACAAAGACTGACTCTAGGGCATACTCACTGGGGATATAGGAAACCCAGATCCAATTCCTTACTCTGAATGAGTCCAAGAAGAGACCTCTATCTGTGCTTTTCTATATTCTGGATGTGTCCTAATAGACTATCAACTCTTCTGGGTAAATTTGTGTCAGTCTTTCCTGCCTGGAGAAGGTGTCTCTGATGAAAGTTTTATGAAAACCAAAAGATTTTGATTTCACTGAAAAATGGAAAACTTCCCATCCAGTTCTAGTCACATTAGCTGCAATTTGGGATAATCCTCCCATTATCATCCACTGAGCTGCATGAGCATACTGCAGGATACAACCATTGTAACCATTAAAATTCCACAGTACAATCAAAAGAAAGCAACAATAACAAAAAATAGGTTACAATACATATACTCAAACTGTACATACACAATAGTATCCGTGATAAAATTTGGCAGCTCCAAAACATAGCACCTTTCCCCTGGTCAAGTTAGAGAATCTCAATTTCTTGTTGCTAACAGTAGGCATATGCCTTTTATCTTTTGCTGTTTATACACTAGTTAGAGATAGTAGATATAAATTCATACCACCTAACATACAGTATGTATCTTAATGTCCTTCATTTTTCATACCCTAGCAAAAGCATTATTTTATTTCAGGTTAAAATGATGAAAAGCATCTCCTGCAACTCAATTGCTCTTTAGATTTCGAAGGGTGATTAAATAATTACACTGAACAGTAAAAGCATCTTTGTTAAAGTAATGCATAGGTTTGTAAAAAAAAAACCAAAAAAAAAAAAAACCACAACCAGCAAGAGAGCTCACTAGCTTCCTTCTTGATTTTTTCCACCCCATTGTGTAGTCTGTCTATACTGTTTCTCCGAGAAGCATTATTGTTTTTTTAAAATTCGGTCAGCGTTAGTGGGATATTTCAGGCATAGTACACTTAAGAGGCTTCAAAACATTTTGAACCAATGTGACTAAATGTTCATGCACATGCTCTACATCTCTCTAGTTTTAAAGCTCAAAAGGGCAAAGAGACAAAAAAAACAAAACAAAGCAAACCAAAAACAGGCAAAGCCTTGAAAATCAACTCACCAGAGTTGGGGTCCGAGTTGCCATCAGCTTCAGTCCTCTTGTCCGGTGAGGCCTGGTCATAGAATTCGTCCTGCGGCTGAACCAGAGGGAGAGGGTGTGAGATCAGGGTTCCACTACCCACAGGCTCATGGTCTCCTAGACCACTGTCACTGCAGCTTTCCTGGGAGCCATCAGGGAGGTGAAATGTAACACGGCGCTGGGACTACAAAGAAGAGCACAGGACATGCTGATTAGTGCTCTTTTTTCTGGTCTCTCTCTCTTTTTTAAATAGATTCTCATTGTTGTTTCTGAGACACTTTAAAATTATATTTGACTCTTGTTTTATTATTATACAGGAACCCAGGGAAGATGGCAGGCAGGAGAGTTAGTTTTCAAAGGATCCCATGTGCTCATCTATAAAGAGGTGAGGCTTTCTTAGGGCAATATCTTTTATTGGATTAACTGAACAATGAAGAACTGTCTTGAATTCAAAACTTGTCTAACTATCCCAACCGTGCAGTTGGTTCAATAAAAGATATCATCCTAAGAAATCTTTGCCTCTCACAAGATTCCTGGACCATCACACCTAGAGCAGCATGCTTAACACTACTCTATGAAGTAAGACTGCCAAGACAAAGTGATCAGAAAGCACCCCCTTCCCCATTTTTATTTGTTACTGTGTCATAAAGATGGCCTAAGAACCTGGTCTTGAGAAGCACCACCCTTTGGGAACTAAGTTAAGAAACAGAGGAAACAAGAAAACACTGAAAGAAACAGATAAGCCATTGGAGTGAGCAAACAGTGTGAACACTTACTCCATGGGTATGCCTTTTTAAAAACCTTCCTCTCATCTTTCCAGGAATAAAATGGTAAAAAGTGTTTTTAATAAAATATATACTTATCATTTACCACATAGCTTTGATGTTACAATACTTTAACTCAGACTAACAAAAAACAACAGGCAATGAAGCAGGCAATTATACTAATCTTAGAGGGGGATTAAGGATAGAAGTCTTGCTGAATTAAATAGAATAAATCAGAGCCAGATTTAGAAATCATTGTGAATTAAGTGAAAAGACTAAGGTATTTGTCCAAAATACTTGCATGGTGTGTGCCTGGATAGGTCAACAAATTGTAATGATTATTAAACCACTCATCTAACATAATAATCTGACTTCATGAATTGTAATGACAAAGCAATATAGTAATTCCTTACGATCTGGCACAGAATGAGATTATTGATAAAAGTAGAAGCTCTACATTAAGCATACCAAAAAGTAACTAGACACAGCTAGCTCAGTGCATTTCAAGAGCATTTAAAAGCATCTTTACTCAAAATTTAAATGTTGTCCGTGGCATATTTTAATGATAGGATTAGCTGAGATGACTTAAGATCCCAGGTAGACTTACAGTCTTATAGTTCAGGTTTGGAAGTCTTTGGTCTAAGGACCCTAAAGAGGTCTGACTGTGGTTATTGAAAACAGCATCAGCCCCTGATATTTGATTACTTAGCAGACAAATTTAGAAATAATGCGAATGTGTGTTGGCTTGTTAAAAAAACATATGATAACAGTAACTGCTAACATCTTTACAGGATGATCAATATCCTTAACCAGGATCCTTTTTCATTCATCTCCCATGGGTGGACCTGAATGTTTGATTAAAACCATTTTGTTGGATTACCACATAATTAAGTACAGAAAGAAATTTGATACAATTGCTTTTGGCTGTACTTTTATAATTAGTATTTTGCTTTTAAGCTTATCCTCAGGCACTAGAGCTGGAACCCAGCTGTTGCAAAGTGGTATTGTTCCACTGCAATCAATGAGCTATGCCAATTTATACCACCTGTAGATCATTCTCTTTGTGCCTTATGACTAGTCAGACTTTGCAAACTGGAAGTTAGTTCATCTTACATGTTTTTTTCACTCTGAATTTGCTTCTCTGAACATATTTTGCAATCAGTAATACTAGTAGACTCTTTCCCTTAAAAAGGAACAGAATACAAATCAATTTAAACCAAAAATAGCTTAACATCTATTCCTTATTCATTTATCTCCAATGACCCAATTCAGTGCTCTGCATTTCTGAACAAGAGTAGCTGGCATTAGCAGTATAAGAAAGCCAGTATTTTTTCCCATTGCTTATGAAGCAAAAGTGCAGCATAAAAAAATATTTAAGGCTGAAGAAACAGATATCAAATGTAGGAGACAGATAAAAATCCTTTCAGAGTGTAAAATAATTGAGAAACACATAAATAAGCTAAATAGAACGATCTGTAATTCCAAAGACTTTTTGGGTTACAAAGCAAATAATATTGGTTCAAATTAAAATAAATTTATCTCATCCTAGCAGCCAGGGGATTGTGGCAGGTTAGTAAAACATCTTATTCCAGCCTCAAGCCAAAGGTCACCTCACCCTCCCCAGATGACTGAGCTATAAATGTGTACCCGGTCATGAGAATGAGGAGTCAAGGACAGCTAGACGTGATCTTACCCAAAATATCCCTCGTATGCTACTGGCTACAAAAACTGATGCGTCTTAATTATGCTAACTCTATGGACTCTAGGAGGTTCTATGACCCTTTTCCTTTCCTTACCTTTCCTTTCTGAAAGTAGCTAGCACACACTCCATTATGGCTGTTTCTACACCTTTTTCAGGGGAATCATTACTACATGGAGATCACATGCATACAGCTACCATTAGTCAGCTTCAAACACATTCATACACTCACAAATGATCATGACAATTCTTTATCTGACAGCTCCATTTTTAAGTCCCAGTGGGTGCATCTACAAGAGATGCTTACTGTGGAGTTTTCCAATTATGTCCGTAGTAAACCATCACCATCTACACAAGCAGTGCTATTAGGCCAGAATAAACTAATTAACTCTGCCATAAAATAGTACTGCCCAGCACAAGTAATATTTTATGGTGGAGTTATTTACTCCATGGTAATTCAGGTGTACACGGTGACTGGGGTTGGCTGGGGCACAAGAATGCTACAGTGCAGGACTGCCTGCTGGCTAGCCCCACACTGGAGCAACTTCATGCTCTACTTAGCCCATTTGTAGCTGAGAAGAAGCAGCTGCAAGTTAGCAGGCTGACCCCCAACATCCCCTGCCAGCCAGGGCTAGGCTGCACCTAGTTCAACATGCTGCAGTCCCAGGTGCATGTGTAAACACTGTGCCCAGGAACAATAAACTCTGGTGCAAACTTCACCTGATTCTATTGCAGCACATTAATATTCATGAGTAGACACACCCAGCAAGAAGGAAAAAAAAAAGATGTAATATTAATTTTAGATATTGGAACTCATTGCTAAAATACTGATAACCTTATAAGCCCTAATTAAATTATTCTTATTGCTAGCCTGAGCAGTCCACATTGTCCTTCTCTTACAGATAGCAAACTGAGAATTATGAACAGAAGTGAATTGGAAAGATCAATTAGGAAATCTGTGGCTAAGCCATAATTAGAAAATGATCTTCAAAGTCTCAGTCTAGTAATGTAGACCATGAAACAGCGCAATAGAAAGGCATTGCAGAACTTTCCAAATGCTTCCCCTGGCAGCATTCCTATCCCCTGCCTTTTTTTTTTCGGCCTTTTATAGCCAACAGACTTTCCCCCTTGAGAGTTATGTTAGGAGCCCCTGTATTTTTATTTTAGATGGAAATGGTATAAGATTCCCAGACAATACTTTTATACACACACACAACTTGCACCTCATATTTACAGTCATGAATAACAACTAAAGAATTTCAGTGCACCCACCCCAAGACAGATTCAGTTGATACTCAGTAGCAAACTTTATAGTCAGAACAGCACATTTTTACAAATCATGGTCAATGATCACAACCCTTTATTCCTCTATATAAGTGTTTCAGTTTTACCTGAGTTGCGTGTTTTAGTTTTAACAGGAATAAGTGAGGGACTGTTGTATTGGCATAAAGAGTAGCCTGGTGTTTGAAGCATTCACCTGGCATATAGGTGATGTATATCCAAGTCTCTGGTTTCCAGGTTCAGGGGTGGTTCAGTCTGTCCGATCTGAAATTCTACCCTTGTTAAAAATGATAATTTTGTCTTCGACACATCACTATTTGCTGATATAAAACTGTATCATCTAAGAACTCCTTGGCTCTAGCAATTACAACAGCACAAAACTTCACTGACAGAGTGATTTTTTTTTCCAGAGGTGTCATATTAATGATCCAAACTAAAATGCTGTTTCTTAGCATATAACTAACTACTCTGAAAAATGAGAAATGGCCAGTAAAACAAGACAAGAACAGAATGCCTTAGCAACTAAATTTTTGCAGGGATTAGAGTAAGACTAGAAAGACATGTGCAATCTAGATTTCCACAAGAACATTTTAAAAAATCTCCCAGTAGGTCCTGATATGATGGATTTCAGATATGTTGGGGGTCAAGCATGACAAAATTTAGACACAAATAAGGCATCAAATAAACATGCTAATCCTTGGGGCCAGACAAACAGTTTGGAAACCATACTGTATTACAGGATTCTGCTAAATCCTGAAAGCTCACATTTAACGTAAGTTATAACAATGTAAAGGATGTCTGTCAGATCCTTAGTGCAGATGTGTTTATGTCATTTCACATTTGGGGCCTGATTTAGTTTCACTGAATTACATGACCAGAATTTAAACCTAAATTTCTGTGGTGTATTCAACCCTAAACTATAATGAGAACTCCACAAAATTAAATAAATGTACAAGGCTCCTTTAATGCAACACAGATGTTTGTGTATTAGGTGCTGTGAATCAAGCATGAGAGAGACTCAGTTGAGACAACTCAGGGCTTTGACACTTAGCACAAGTTTTATTTATATTGTAATAAGCAGTACCATGTCATATTAAAAATTAGAACACTTTCTGAGCAGGCTGATAATGTTTGCTATACTCTTAGCTCACTCTGGAGAGGACTGAGGCCAGCTGTACCCCCTCAGCAATGATCCCAGCAGCTGGCACTCACATGTCCTCCCATGAGGATGTGCAAGCCCCACACCCAGAGCTTGTACTCTCTCGCCACATGCCAATACTGCCAGCCTGGGAACACCTTCTACTGGCATACTGGGGCAAGCTGGGTCTCTACCACTGATGGCAGGTGGGAGGAAGCACAGGGAGCCAAGACTGGGAGAGATTGCTGCTCCTGCATCTTGCTACTGGATCTCTCCTGTCAGTCTTAAACCAAGTCCAGTGGCAAAGGAGGGACTAGGACTCACAATCAGCTGATTGTGGTGCCATGGTGCAGTGCTGGCACTGTGACCATCAATGGACGCTTGGTAGAGCAGAGGACTCCCTGTCAGATGTCATAGGTGAGGGCCATACAACGTGCAGCAGTCCAATGACAGCTGAACATGTTACTTAATATGATCTGGAGATACACCTCCAGTGAAAAATCATAACTTTGCTAAAATATAATCAACTTGGCACGTGTTTTACTGCTTGAACTCCCAGACACTCAAGTTTTAAGTGCAGGTAACACATCCTAAGTTGCCCTAAATCTCACCTGTTTTTTGGCATCAAACTTATGTAAATTTATTAATCATATAATAGGCTTTTGTACATGGAATGAGTTAACAAGAACATTTCTGGGTGTCAAGTTTTATTGAACTGTAGTTTTAGTAGTCATACCAAATACAATAAAACTCATGCAGCTAAAACACATTTGACGTGACTGACACAGAAAAGAATGCCCATGCTTTGAAAGATGTTACAACATCATCAGAGTTTTCTAAATTTTGAGTTCTCTTCAAGCTATAAAATGAATACAATTCTTGTTTCCATAAAAGTTGTTAGAAACTTGGTTATAAGCCTGTTGATGTCTTTCAGAACATAAGGCACCCAGGAGATATTAAAGCAAAGGCATGATGGGATCTGATGAGAAATCCCAACAATCCCAAATGAGCATAACAAACGTGCAATTGCGGGACCCCACATTAGATCCCATCGTGCCTTATGGCTTGGGCAGAGGGAGCCGGATCCTGTTCCCAGGCTCCCTTTGCACAGGCTTGGCTCCCAGGCAAAGGAGTGCACCATGCACTCCCATGGCTGGGAATCCCAGTCAGATGATTGGACCTCCCAGACAGGGAAGCGCAACATGCTACCTTGGCTGGGAGCTAAGATCATCTGACCATGGCTCCTAGCTGCAGAAAAATAAAGCTGCCCATCTGAACTGGAGCACATAGTGCACTCTTCTCCCCCCTGCCTCTGGCTGCAGCTCCAATCATCTGACCAGAATTCTCAGTTGAAGGAGTGCAGGGCGTGCTTCCCCACCTGGGAGTCAAGTGTGGTGGGCCTGCCTATCTTTGCCTGGTTCCTCGGGCTTAGAGAATTGCCAAAGTGATTGGTGGGGCAAACCTACTAATCTGAGACGAGCAGGGGAGGAACCTTGGGAGAAGTCCACCCCACCCCACGTTGGGGCAAGGAATGGACCTAATTGAAGACTGTGCTCCAACTTCCCCTACTTGGCCAGTCTTCAATCTTGGGGCAGAGCCCCAAAAGTGTATATAAGGAGCTGCTTGCACAGCATGCGGGGGAGACAATGAGGGATGGAGAAGAAAGAAGAAGCTGGGGCTGACGAAGAGCTAGGAAAGAACTACCCGAGGGGCACTTCAAGTTGCCCTGAAGGGCTCAAAGACTCTACCATCGGATGGGAGTGGCAGGCAGCCGTGTCCCCAACCCCTTGCTGTGAGAGAGCACAGCAAGGCGGTGCAGGCATCACTGCACAGAGGGTTCAAGAGGGACCTTGGGAGCCACTCGAGGCAGCTCGGGTGCCCAACCCCTGCACAAGGCTGGACGGTACAGGCATCGCTGCACGAAGGATCCAAGAGGGAACAGGACCTTGGGAGCTGCTCAAGGCAGCTTGGGTCTCCAACCCTGGCACAAGGCCAGAACCAGTGCAGATGCTGCTTCAAGGTGAGTCATTGTCGGGTCGAGGGCCCTTAGAGGGGGCAGAAGGCAGTTTGTGCCCCATTCCCCACTGCCGGGTGTGGGGGCCCAGGTCCCACAGCGTGGCAGGCCTGTACTTCAGCCCCAGCCCTGGGCACGCACGAGGTGGCCCAGGACTGCAACCTGCTAAAAAGGATGAGCCACTGGGGTGTGTGAACAAGCCATGCACCCCATGCGGGGACTGAAACAGAGCACCCACTACAGGAGCCACTTGCCTAGCTGAGGATGAAACACCAGAAACCCTTGCTGGACCCCTACTTGCTGGGAAGTGTGAGTTCTCAGGCAAGGGGCTTCCCACTGGGGAGGAACACAGTGCATAGCCCCATCAGAGGGGGTTTAGGTTAGAGAGAGAGAGAGAGAGAGAGAGAGAGAGAGAGAGAGAGAGACTTCTCTAGAGAAGGAGGATATTTGGGATTACCATGTCTTATGTTTTGGAGTGTTTATTATTTGCTGCATTTTATATTTTGGAGTGTTTATTACTTGCTTGCTGCATCTTATATTTGGGAGTATTTATTAATTGCTTGTGTTTTCTATTCTGGAGAGTTTATTAACTGTTTATTTGTGCTTTACATTTTATGGGTGCTTACCCATCAATTGCTGGGACATACTTACCGTCTGAGGACTCGTGAGTGAGGTTTCTCTTGTGGGTCTTGGGGACAATGAGGGATGGAGAAGAAAGAAAGAGCTAGGACCATGCTTACCTGTTCAGTTATTTGTTGACTTGAAATATATTATATGTAGAGATTTATATTTATCACCTATCCAATTTGTTCTATCCCCTCCCATTTTGTTCTGCATCTCAATAAACCATGTATGTAGTTAAGATATTGTGTCCTCGTCTTCCTCTGCAGAGACACCAGAGAAGGGGAAGCTGCAAGCAAGCTGCAGTTTCCATCTCCAGCATGTACACCCTGCTGAACGTCCCCTTCTATTGGAAAGGGGAGGTACACATTCCAGTATACCCGGGTTATACAAGCTTGCTACTTGGTGGTGCAGGGGAAACCCAGGATTGGCTCCCCTTTCAATGGCAGTATGGTATAATGGGATCCAATGTGGTGTTCCACAAATGCATGTCCTACTGTACACATGCAGTCCCTGCCATGAACATTCACTGCGCTGCCTGGGAGTTTCTATCACCTGAATGATTAACCAGTTCATCATATCTTAAATGTAATTTCCATCAGGGGACTTAAAAGAATGAAATTACAAATTACAACATATCAGCCCTAAATTAAATTGCTTTAGCTGCTTATTGCTCAGTACAAACAAGAAAGTAGATTTGGGACTTTCTACGAATATGAATTTCAGTTTGCTGAAAAAAAACAATATAAATAATAGCTACATTATCTTGAACATGTCAACAGAAACAAAACAAAATCTCCCTCTTTCTTACCAATATTTTTAATCTTATTGTTCAGAACAATAAAGCTGGGTTTGCCACGGCATATTACTTTTTTTTTTTCATGGCAACTGTGTTTTATTTGAAAGAATTGAAATATTTAAAAATACATATTAGTTACAGCTTATCTCCTCCTCTCACATATTCTGTTGTCGCAGATGTTTCAGTCTTTTGTTGTCTTGATGTTTTATTGTGAGAGAAAGAGAAAAAGAAAGAGAAAGAGAAAAAGCAAGCAAGTCAGCAAGCAAGCAAGAAAGGTGACTCTTGGTGATAGCCACCCGGGCAGAAATTTTCTCTTAGACCAATTACTTCTAAAATCTGCCAACTTCAGTATTCACCCTTGCCTTAGCAGGTCCAACATTCCATCATGCTACCCATGTATTTCTCTCCCTTAACTAGCTGGAGTGCAGTCAGCCAGGTAAACATGCCATGGTAATTGTTCGCTGTATCAGTGGCTTGCTTTTCAGTAGTCTATATAGTGCAATACTATGTATGTATTTATTTATTTATTTTGCTTCCTCTCCTAGTACCAAAGTAACCTATATGAAAAGGTGCAAGTTACTAATACTGGCACTGTATGGCTAAATCACTGTACAACAAACACAGGTCCATCATTCATAAAGGCAATACTGCTTTTGGTCCAAAGTTGTCATATGACAGATGTGTTTACAATACTCCTAACTAGGACTGTGCAAAACAGCACTGTTTCATTTCAACTTCTGTTTTGATGGGACAGTGTTTCATGTTCAGTTTCATTTAGAAAACACGTGTTCCGTTTTGTTTCATCAAAATTGTTTCACTGTTCCGACGCTATTCTGACATTTTGCCCATAGTCTATAATGGGAAAGCACACAACTGCCTATAACTTTTGTCATTTCTTGCCTGATTCAGATGAAACCTGCAGGATGGTAGCCCCTACTTAGGGTATGAGGTCTGCCAAGTTTCAAGGAGATAGGTGCAGGGGTCTCTGGGAAACTGTACCTCAAAGTTTTGAAAGCAAAACTCATGTCATATTAAGGTACAGTGGGGTGAAAAGTGCAGGCGTGCTAGCCCCTACTGAGGCTACGAAGCCTGCCAAGTTTCAAGGAGATAGGTGGAGGACTTCTGGGAAACTGAACCTCAGGCTGCTGACAAGCAAAATTAATGACAGGGGTTACTGTGTGTGTGTGTTAAGGTGCAGTGCAGTGAAAACTGCAGGGATGGTAGCCCCTGCTGAGGCCATGAAGCCTGCCAGGTTTCAAGGACATAGGTGCAGGGCTTTCTGGGAAAGTATACCTGAAACTGTTCAGAGCAAAACTTGTGTCACTCGTTAAGTGTGAAGGCACAGAGAAAGCTCAGTTCAAACAATGCTTTTTATAATGTTTTTCCGTCCCTTCCCCAGAGCACTGGTATTGGAAGGGACCTCAGGGAAGGATCACAGTTACTGGCCAGCTACACAGTCAATATCAGAGGAGTCCTTCCCCCATCTTCCCCCTCCCTCTTCTTACTTTCTCTTTAGCTGCAAGCAAACCCAGCTTCAAAACTCAAAGTGTTTCAAAACATTTCGGCTGCCCTTGTTTCATTTTGAGGCTGTTTTGAAGGCTTTCGTTTCATTTCAATTTTGCTATTTTGAGCGCGAAACAAGTTGAAACAGTGTCAAAATGAAACAGCAGCCAATATTTCACACAGCCCTACTCCTAATATCTTGCTAATTTTGCCTTTTTACCATAACTTGGTAAGATACGGACATTGGCAAGATAACAAATATAGACTCTTCAAACAAATAAACAAAAGCAGAGATGCAGAAATCTAGAGCCTATTGTCAGCTTGCTTAACACTGCAGACTGGCATGCATATACAAACATCACTGTAGGAACTTCTATTGTGAACCACACATATTGTTATTTAGGTACCTAAATGGGAGCTTTTGGCTTCTGAGCTCTTTTGAAAATCTGGTCATTGTGGCCATACATTATACTTATTAAATAAGGTATCAGAGAAGTAAGTCTGTCTTACTGTTCTGGCTCTATGCTTTCCACAGCTACAAAACTAACAATATATATCATTTCTCCTGTAAAATATAGAGTACAAAATATATATGTATTCTGGATTATAACAATGATACCATAGTGTTTATTAACCATTTTAAATGAGATTTTTGTCCTCTTATATCTGCAAACCAGGGACTTATTACCATCAGGCCCAAGTCTCCTCCAGGGTTCAAATTACACTTTGACTCTTGGAGGGGGTCTGCAGTGGTGGCAGCCAGAAGGAGCTGCCACCACCACTTGGGCTGCTTAGAAAGGCATGGGCCAGGCCAGGGGCTGACCAGGCTGTGGGGGAGTTCTCATCTCTTATAGGTTCAGCCCCCCTGCCTCCCAGCTCCCCCATAATTTGAACCCTGGTCTCCTCTAAGGAGAACTATAGATCAAGCATCATGATTACAGTTTCTCTGGACAAGTAATAGTCACCAAACTATCTTGCTCAAATGAAGTTGAATAGAGTGGTGCAGGATGGCTGATCAGCACCATATATTCAACTGGAGGTGATGTGAATTGCTCTAACTCCATTCAAGTTAAATGTCAAAACTGAAAAAATATTTCCATCAACAGACACGCCCAGCATATATTACACTTGAGAAGTGATTAATGTCTTAAGTAATTACCTGGCCATGGGTTCATACAAAATATATGTAATTGTGTGGCTGGTTCCTAATACACCATTAAATGAACATGGGACCAGACTAAGTGACCTTGGTAGATTGCAAAGTGAAAATAGCTATGTTGCAGCTTTGAGGGGCAAAACCAATATATCTGCTTCAGCAAGGACAGTAAGTAGTAAGAGACATTTCTGTTCCAGAACTGTGATACTCACTCAGTAACAAATTCTCTCATGATATAATGTCTGTTTGGAGCTCCTAGACCTCCAGAGAGAGGGGACAAACCAGGTAGCTATTTTCACTTTGCAATCTACCAATCAGAATACAAGAGTGGCAATGATCAGAGCAGGTGGCTACAACTACTCTTTGCTACACTCCCTTTGCTACATCCCCTTTTTCATGCATTGACATTTTTATTGCTTATCTAATAAAGATGCAGCCTCTCTGGCATACTTTATCCCTACCTTGGAAGGAGATCTTTTTTGGAAGTCTTTCTCTGGGCAATGGAAAGACTGACACACATTTAACTATAGACATTAAGCAAAATATTATAATTTATTTTACTGCAAGGATTGCCTTCCTAATATCCAATTAGAAGGTGACTACACTCTTTCCTAATAAGGCCTCTATATCTATCTCTAGCCATTTTGATTAAAATGTAAAACAAATTTTACCTAACTAACAAACTGAGTGGCACAATTTAATGTAACGTAAATCATGGCATTACCTTTCTCAAGTTGGGATTCAGCTAATAGTACTAATAAATTTGTTGTTATGTTCTCAGTAATGCAAATTTACCAGTACCATTAAGACATTTTCATTGGAAATAGTAGATAACGTGTTTATATTTGTGTGATTACACAGACTGTAAACAAATGTCACATTTATCCCAAGATAAACCATTTTTTTCCCCAGGACAAAGTGCAATCATACAGACATTCAGATCTGTTGTCCCAGTATAAATCCTAAAAAAAAAGTTTCCTGAGTTAAACAGACTTTGGGTGTGCCTATACACAAGCCAGGAGGCTGCTCCAACACACTGTAATTACAGTGCATCAGAGCAGATTTGATTAATCAAGTCTGCTAGAGCATGCTAATTACTGCACTCCAATCAGCCTCTGCGTGTCATGTATCAGTGTCCCCGTGCTTCAGAATGGCAACAGGAATGCTTTAACTAAAGCTTATTAGACAAGCTTTAGATAAAGTGCCCCTGCTGCCATTTTAAAGTGTGGAAATGCTGATACACAAGACTCTCTAGGCATTTTAACTACAATAGCTCTCGGAGCATGGCTGCACCTTAGCGTAATGCAAGCTGAGTGGTATGGATCAGAGGTAATCCTGCCCTGGAGTGATGCAACTTTGAGCCACATAATGAGTGCTTCAAACCGGTTTCAGGTGTTAATGTGCAAACAATCCAGGGGTTGAGAGCTCCAGGAGCCATACAAAGTTACCATCTAACAAGGCCCTTACATATATAAAAGTGCTGTTTTTTGCAGTACAGAATACAAAGACACTGAAAAGCAATCAATTCAGATTCAACAATATATCATATGATAAGTAAAAACTTGAGCAGCTTTTAATTTATTTTATTTGGCTTGAATTGACCTGATGCTGAATTCCCAGAACCAAAAGACCAGGACTACACACTAAGAACTCTGAGTTGTAGAAGCATCACAGAAGCGTAGTAGTATATAATACTACATATAGCTTCAGCCAACCACCATAACTTCTCCACTTTGTCATAACTTTGTCAATAGAAAAAACATATTGATCAATAATGTAAATGAGCTGTCAAAATGTTCTAGCAGCTGTTGTTGGAATTTTATAAATTAAATCACTTAAGCAAAACTCTGCCCTTATTTAAAACTTACGGTTGCTCTACTGACTTCAGTGAGGTGCATATGGTCAAAAGTCAGGATATTATTTGGCCCTTTTGCCTACAACCTCTGTTTCAGGATATAAGCAAAGTGGAGGGAGGTAAAAGGGAGCCCATATCAGAAATATGCATAAACTCTAGTTTGTTTTATAAACAAATTATTATAACCTTAGCTACATGATATTAAATAGTGAAAATGTTGACTGTTATGATTTGTAATGATATGTATAATATCAATATAAATTTTGTTTATAGCTATTTAATTAGTTACAGTAGTAAATTATCAATGCCATCAACTAAGGTTTACTAATTATATTGAGTATACTGATATATTATGTCGTATAATGTCAATAATGATTCTTGATATGGCATCTCTTGGCCAAGTTGATAATTAATCTATTACAAAAATGTTCTCTGTTTATGCTTTCATCATTGTCAATCACTGAAGCAGAAATGCAGATTTATATGGTGTAGGAAAGCAGGAAATTTCCCAGCTCACTTCAGGAAAAAAAAAGAAAAAAAAAAGAGCTGATGAAAATCCCTTTAGTATTCTGTTCCATTAGCTTTCCTTAACATGGTGTATAACCTTGGAAATCAAGCAGGCCATGGCTCTTGTGTAAAGGCAGCAAGGTTGTGTCTGAAGGGATGTGGCCCTCACTGTACATTATGATTAACCTCAGGACTTGAACACTTGACTTACAAAATTGTTAACTAAAAGAGAGTAAAATATGTGCTTTAAACTTTTACAATATACTGCTTTAGCAGCAAAAAACTAGTTATTCAATAAGAAGCTGTATGACACAAGACAGAAAAGCAGGTTAAGCTAATATTTTTTTTTTAAAAGCTATAATAAGAAAATTTGAATCAATACATTCTATAAAACCATTAGTGGGACAATGACAACTTGCTATTTAATTACACTTTTAATCTTCACGTTCTTAGCAATGTAAGAGGAAGCAGGACTTTGGAATATACTGCATAAAATATAGACTAATCTGTGCTAAAACAACTTTTGTCCTCAGAATGATTCTCAGGATATTTTAGAATTGGAGCGAAGGGTGAAAGATGTAGAATCTCAATTTAGGGTTGCTGCAGGGGGAACAGTACATTAGAACATTGCCTCCTGGACTAGTACTAGTGCTGTAACGAATATCTGTCACTGACAGCTCACTGGGTTACAATTAATTCTGAGTCATCAGTCATGTCTTCTCCTGCAAGCGCACAGAAAGTAGCAACAGCAGCAGGATTGCCCTTTGAGGATAAGCTCTTTTACATGCTATGATTCTAGAAAGCAGCCATACATCTATTAACACAATGGACACCATAGCTGTCATTTTAGATAAATGGATCCACGTGGAAAAGTTGAAAGTGGACATTGTCAAAGATAAAATAGTTAACTTAGTACACCATGTGAAATATGTGCTTTCAACAACATTTTTAACCAGAAATTAATGTATTGGTTTCCCCCATCTATTGCATATACTGTAGGTTAGTTAAAACACCTGGTGACTCTGCTGCATCTCTTTTGGCCGGAAAGGTCTGACACCAAACACTGCTGCAGAAAGTACACATTCAGTAATTCTACAAGATGCAACGTTTTTTTTTTCAGTAATATCTTTTACTTGGACTGGCTGCATAGCTGGGAGAGATGTTAGACAAGCTTTCAGGCTCAAAGTGCCCTTCCTCAAGTATTAATAATTTTGTACAAGGAGACGCCCTTGTATGTTGCTTAGTGACTTCCAGGGTGTTCAAAGTACTGTAATAGGCTTCAGCATTTTAGAATTTTACTTTTCTTGTGCTTAAATAGAAGAAATACACGTGGGTTTCTCATAGTTCATCAGGGTCTAACACATAAAGCCAGAAGTACTGGATACAAATCTATCCCTTATGTTTATATATACCACAGACACACAAATATCCATATCTTGCAAAAATAAATCCACGGGGAGGTTTAAGACTCTCAGCAGCTGAATGACTGTTTTAATTCCAAATAGGTCCTTCACTCTAGTACTATTAGAAAGTAAAAGAGTCTCATGGTTGGTTCAAGAAGTTCATGTGGGAAATGAAAAACTTGAAGTGAGCAATAACTTGTTAAGCCCTTTCTGAGGAGAGTTTTCTTAGAAGTTGTAAAAGATGCTTTTGCTTGTTAAAAGGCAAAAATGATGGAGGCTCATTTAGTAACAGAGCAGGAAAAAGCCTTCTATTCCTTCCCACCCCTTATGGCACCCATACATGCTCAAAGCACACAGGTACTACTAGTGTGGCAAAGCAGCAAAACCTATTTATATGTCTTTTCTTTCAAGCAAAAACAAGATAAAAATTGCAAGCAAATAATCAAAAAAGCTTTGGTGTTCATAAATATCACCACATTTTGACCGCCTTTTACTCATCTACAGAGACTATGTGATAGATCACCACGGATCCTGGTTTTTTCTAATTAAAAAAAAAACATTAATTTTCAAATTAAAAATGTAACCCTAAATCCACATTTTTCTGTGATTAAAATGAAACATCCTTATCTAGCTACCTATTTACCTATCTATCTATCTATTGGTGTTTCATTTTAATCACAGAAAATGTGGAATTGGGGTTACTTTTTTTTTTTTTATCTGAAAATTAGGGGGGGTGGGTATCAGAGAAAACCAGGATTCCTGATCTTCAGGCTCAGAATGAAAACCCCTGTGGGTGACTGGAGATTCACCCGACAGGAAGGGCAGGGTTTAGGAGGCACATAAAGCTACTGCTTGAGACCAAGTAGTCAGTCTGTTCATCCCTGCAGGTGGCAGGGAGAAGAGTTCTTGAACAGGATGGCTGCAGAGTGGCTGGCTGATACCTGAGCTGCCCTAGGAAGTCCAGGTAAGGAGCCTTCTAGCTTGCAGGGAAGAATGATCCAGTAGCGGAAGGGAGTTTTGATGGATAGCCAGTGGGCTTGTATTTGGTTTAAGGTTTAAGCTGGCAGACTGGGAGTGGCTATAAGGGGTGATGTTGAGGCTACGGAGGGTCCCAGAGCACATATGAAGGCTTGAGCCTGCCAGGGGCAATGGCACAAGCCACAGTGGTACCCAGGGGACATGAGGGTGCTTTGGGCCCTATCAGCTCTGGGCTCAAGACACAGGCAGGTCAAAGCCAAGAGGATTAAAGCCTGCAAGGGAGGCAGCCTGAAGGTGAGAAGGCTAAGGGAAAGAGCCCAAATGGGAATGAAACCGGGGCCAGGTACCTAAAGCCTGAAAGGGGTAAAACAAGGCCTTAAACTCCTAACCCAAAGCCTGGTAGAGTGAGCCTAGATTAAAGAGCCCAACTAAAGAAAAGAGGAAGACTGCAGAAAGGTCAAGGCCTCAACAAGGGTATGGAGGCCTAAGGAGGTCTGATAGGTGTGTTTACTGGTAACAATTGTGAGTCATGGACATGGCAGAAGGGGCAGAAGGAGGCCACAAACAGTCCTTAAGGCAACTGATGTCCTGGGGGTATGGACAGCCCAGGGCAGACAGTTTAGTGTTTGAGGGGCAGGACTTGGACCACCAGGGTCAGAAAGAGGCCTGGTGGTTGAAAGACAGATGAGGGCGTTCTCTGGGATCTCAGGGCAGCCTCAAATTTTACAAATCATCTAATTAGATCAAGACATGGCAGGAGAGAGAAAAGGAAGAATACTCAGGGAGCTAGGGTGGGGCAGGAGTTGCGTGAGCACCAAAGGGCATCATGGCCACCCCTGGAGAGCCCAGCCCATTACACATGCATACATATGTACATGTGTACATATATACATACGTGTGTATATATATGCATGTGCGCGCATGTGTGCATTCAATAAATACACTCTTGCTATACAGACAGACATGGAAACAAAATCACCCCCGAATGTGTCACTTGTAGTTTTGTGCAATAACATATTTTAAATAAATATGTATGAACATTAAAATCAAGGTGCAACTAAGAAAGAACATCTTACACATCTGCACAAAGCAGTACCATTGTACCTTATGTCAGAAATAGAGAGGAATATTCATGACTGCATGCGATTGTCCTTACGAGAGAATATGGGGAGCAAGCCATTCACAGAAATAAACACTTTTCAATCCACTGGTATATATGCACTGTAGTTTCAGAATGCTCAGTATTTGTTTTATACAAGATTATTTGATTTAAGGAAGAGTGGAGAAAGCTCCTTTCTGAGTTAAATTTCAACCTGTGTAGGATTGTTAAAACTGATTAAAAGTATTTAGAAGCAAATTGCACTGAGCTGGCTTCTATATTTTGAAGTTAAATATTTCTCATATCAGAAAGAATGCTGATGTACTATACAGTGTATCCTGACAGATGGAAGAAAATAAATTATGGTACTTTTGGATTTAAGGCGTTATCTCTCTATGGAATGCATCACAGAACTTAATGTCTGTAGAAGCCATCTTATCTCAGGCTTCCCAGGTTGACAAAGCACACAGAGAATTCAGCTCAAACTCCTGGTTTGATCTTTAACTTTGACAGACTGCAGATATGAAAATCTTAACGATTTTCCACAGAGATTGTAAGTAAGGTGATAACCGATCAAACATGGCAGATAACCACGCCTACTTTAGAGGGTTGTTCAAAAAGAAAACTTCTGCTATTTACCACATAAGCTATAAGCACAAAAGTTTGTTTTGTTTTTTCAACCCTGGAAGAAATTTTGAAAGGTTTTCTTCATAGTAGCATTTATGTGATGTATTCACCTTTACTTCTAAAATACAAAACTCTGTAAAACTGATGAACTAACCTCATATCTGACTTAAGTCAGCAGAATTCTATTGACTTTAGTAGTATAAAGCTTGTTTTACACTAAGGTGAGGTTAGCATTTTTAGGGAAGATAAACATAACAAAGGAACTCACACAGAAAATCAGGGCTTGACCAAAAGCTTACTGAAGTCAACAGAAAATCTCTAGTTGACTTTAGTGAGTTTAAGATCAGTTTCTTACTCACCATTACCACTAACATCAAAGCCAGTAACCATTCAGATTCTTCTGGCCAAGAGCTACCACACAACTTTCTCTGTGATTATAGACCTGCCTTAACAATGACACAATCATTTGTATTCAGATGCAAGTGGCCCCATTCTTCCTGAGCAAGTATTGCTTTGCAGGCTTTTCTCGCAGCCAGAAATGAAGGCCTCATATGGACATAAAATTTTTGCTGGGAGAGTTGTTGATCTCCTAGGAGAAACCATAAATGTACAGATATACAGGCTTTTCTCTTACAGTAAAAATGGCCACTCTAAGAGAAAAAGAATCTGCGAACAACCAAGGTTAAATCACTCCCAGAATAATTTCTTATGGGAGAGTGAATGTCTGTACAGGCTGTAAAGCTACATACAGAAATGTAGTTTCCCCTGGGAGAATCTTGGGAGAAAACACACGTGCTCAGATGTTCATGATTTTTCTCCCAGAGCAAGCATGGCCACTGTCAGAGAAAAATAACTTGGGAGCAACTTAAGTGAAATAGCTCCTGTGAGAATATCTCTTTGGACACCAAATATCTGTATGGGTACCTATTTGCAGAGTGATCCTCCAGAATCCCAGGAAAGCTTTGCTTCCTTGCTTTTCACCCACCCCCTGGCCCC
>NW_017728906.1:135038877-135069323 GCF_001723895.1 Crocodylus porosus | reverse complement strand
CCACTCCCCATAGGTCCAGGGAAACAGTGTGTTAATCCCAGCTAAGCAGAGAATAGACCATGCCCCCTAACTGTTTGGGGCTGGAAAAGCCCAATGCCAAAGTACTTGGGGGCATGTTCTGCTCTCAGCTTTTTCTGTTCCCATCTTTTCCAGCCATAGGCAACCCCTTCCCCCCATACTAAGTGACCTGAAAAACTCCCCAGGCCATCACTGACCTGGCAGCCCTGCTTCCCCCAGCATGGACCCAACAGTTCTCTCTCCCACATCACTGATGTGGCAAATCCTCTACTCCTCTGTCATGGACCTGGAAGCCTTTCCTCTCCCCTCACTGACCTGGCAGCCCTCCCTCTCAAGTCAAAGATCCTTCATCCTTCTTCCCCGCATCTCTGATCTAGCAGCCCTCCTTCGTCTGTTGCTGACCTGGCAGACCTCATGCTCCCTGTCCTGACTGCAGCACTTGGTATTCTAGGGCCCCTTGACAGCCAAGTGTCAGCACTGTTGAGCTTGAACATCTATGTAGGACTCTTGAGGTAAGTTTTTGGGGTGAACAAATCTGGGAGAATGCTCCAAGATTATCTGAACACGTACATAGCCTAAGAAGTTATGAATATAAAAATTGTAATATGATTGTGACTTTTTAAATAAGCCTTAAGAAATTAATAACCCTTGAATATGGTATAGAAATTCTTTGCAGAATTCTGTGCTTGGTTTACTACTTGAATCAGTTAAAAAAATCTTCTAATGGCTTATTTCTACCATTTCCAAGTAGAGATAAAATTATTATGCACAATTAATGAACCATGCACAAAACATGCCCTAAACTCTTGAATTACAATGACCAAAAGAAATCTGCTCAAGAAAAATATGTTGCAGTCTACTGGCAATTTTAAAAAAATAAATAACAACGCTGTGAATTGAGGTCAACATTTCTCTATAAAGCACACCTCAGTACTGTCTTTTTTCACTGAAGTCCAAATCCTGTAGTCATTATTCAGAAATCAATGAAAGCCTTGTGCACCTAGGGACTTCAAATTTATCCCACTGGTAATTCTTCTAACAACAGCTCAATTGGCAGGTGGGAGGAAGGATGCAGAGAAAAGAGAGAGAGAGAGAATATAAATGGTGGCTGGAGAAAAGTATTGAAGTACTATATAGTTATGAATATATTGTTTATATCGGCTCCATTTGTTCCACATATAAACTGGGTGTAGAAAAGCCACATATATATTCCCTTCACATTGAGTTACTGAAGAGAAACTTAATGGAGGAAATGGCAGGTCAGAATAGTAGAATGGGTGATATTTTTAGATCTAACTAGATCAATGCTTTTTGTGTTAGGTTTAAGTTGTACATTATGCTTAGACCATACTCAATCGGTGGAATGTTAAGCAGTGTTAAAGTTGCAATGTGCTGTAACCACTTGCATTTTAAGGGTTAATGCAATCTTTTGCCTGCACAATTCTGATTTGCCACTAGTATAGGGGCACGCAATTATTTTGGGCAGAGGGCCGCTTACTGAGTTTTGGCAAGTCATCCAGGGCTGCATGACAGGCAGCCAGGGGCAGATAAATATTAATTTTCTCAATTTTGGGGAGGCCATGTGGGCCAGATAGAATGGCCTGGGCTGCATCCAGCCCCCAGGCGCCATTTTGCCCACCCCTGCACTAGTACCTTGTGAGCAGATGCAGGGCTACAAATCTGCTTGGGGATGGGGAGGCAAGGCAAAGCACTGGGAGCAGTGCATCCTGGAATGCTGAAGGACTGCAAATTGTTCATTTTATCTCAGCTTCAATAAGCACAGTAAAGCAACATTTCAGGCTTTCAGTAATTCAATATTTTAGGCTTTTTAATACAGAATGAAGACCTTAAAAATGGAAACACTCACTGCATATTTTCATTATTATTAGTTTTACATAAACGAATACACTTTATCTTCTGAAAAAGCTCAGTCTGTACATAACAGAAACTAAAGCTGAAACACACACACACACACACACACACACACACACATTTAAGTAGCCATGGAAGGAGAATCCTGAAGATCAGGGTTAATAGCCAGTGCTGCATCTTTTTTTAGCAGGAAAAGAAAGCTATTTAAAGGTATTTTGAAGGAAACACTGCAGTGTAACTCTCTACCCTGTAAAAATGGTTTATATGTTTTAAAATAACAGAAATAATTATCATTATATTTTTATAATTATTATTGACATCTATAATAATAGCTTTGTTTTTAACACTATCATTAGCACTATCATTGTTATTCTTATTATCATTATTCATGATCAAGCTGTAGATTTTTTTTTTTCATAATGAAGAAGCCAAATGCTTCTCATACAAATAAATTTAAAAAAAAAAGGATATGGTACATGGCCTGGGTTGACAGATGGAAGGAAAAGAAAGACAGATGCACTCTAATTTCTTGGGTTTTTTTTTCAAAAGACTACCAGGCACAGATAAAACTGCTTGCTCAGTAACACTGGCTGAAGACATACACCAGAGCAATAATGCCAGATTTCCTCTAGGATTTTGCCTGTTAGTATAGTCTCAAAAGGAATTCAACACCAAGTAAAAGGCATAACAGCTGGCAGTTTCCTCAGGAATTGGAGAATACCAGCCACATCCACTTTGTGCATTCTTTATATTCTAGGGGACCATATGGAAGGCTTAGCCTGAATCTTAACAATGAAAATGAGAGGCTAGGTCAGACGAGCAACACTTTAAACAGTTCACAACACTAGGTTCCTAAGCTAAACTTAAAATGACAGATGCTTAAAATGACAGACAGCCCAACATCAAGGAGAAATAGGAAGTCTCTCCCACCCAAGGGAGTTGCAATGTACATGTGAGTAAAGTGCAGGACCAGTAGTTTACTCTGGTTCTTGGCTCTGTGACAGATTTTCTCTGTGACCTACTGCAAGCAACATAAAGTCTGATCCAAAGTCCTCTAAAATCAGTCAAAATACTCCTGCTTATTTCTGTAGGCTCTAAATCAGACAGACTGATGCAATACTCCCAATACCTCTGGAGGAATACTAGGTGCCATCAGCAGGACAGAGGGAAAAAACCTGTTTTTTCATGGCCTCCTCCATTACCTTCTTTGGAGAAGAACAAGGAACTTCGCGCAAAAAATGAAGCAGAGGGTCAAGGGTATATGATGAGGCTAACAGCATTAGCATCTTATGACTGTAATAATTAGGTATGGGCACAGCTTGAAGAGCTTAATACATGACAATTTGGTTTCTTTTTTGAATGTTTTCTATATGTTTTTCTCTTTTCTACATTCTGTTTTTATAACCCTTGACTATTTTATTTAGCCTTTAGGTATTTCCAGTTTCAAGAGATGTTGCTTTAATCTACATTTTATACATGCACGCGTATACATATGCATATGGATACATTTTAAATAGGTTTTTTAAAAAAAACTTCTCTTTTCCTTCTTGAATTCCCTTCTGCTGTCAGATTACTGTCCATCTCCCAAGCAACTATGCTTTTATTTAAGAATATAAAAGAAAGAGAGCATGCATACACCATGATTCTGTATTACCAAGATTAGGGAGGTGTCAGAAACTTATCTGAGTATATAGTTAAAAGCATACTTTTGGAAGATAGCTACATCTTAGGTTTTATAAATATTGAGGAAATATTTTGATCAGAAAACAAAAAGATTCTGAAGTCGTGAATTTCAGTCTTTTTCTTAATCTCTTCTCTATAGTCCCAGTGGTTCCTCAAAACCTTACTCCTTCTGATTTTTGAAACACCCCTTTAAAACTTAAAAAAAATGAAAAAGACAAAATCTACCTAAAATGAGAAAAAAGCCTGTTCTTTTTTCTCCAAGATTAAAAAAACCCCAAACTGTTATCCAAGCATAATTAAATCTTCATGTGACACTCAAACCCAAATGACTGACAGATTTACAAACATAGGCTTGAGTTCCACAAAGATTTATACAGACTTTAACATACATCAGCAGTAAAAAGTAGGAACATGTACACATCATTGCAGAATATGGTCTTAGCTCCTGTGTGATAGGATAAAATGGGGTTGTGCTGGTATCTATGGCAAAAGTCTACCATATTTCAGCAATCCTAGAATTTGATCCCTTAATTATCAATCAATTATCAATGCAAAAAAAATCAGTATAAAATAGGAACAAATGTGCAAGCCACAAATTGCAAGACTACTACATCATATTATAATTTCTAACTAAAAGCAAACATGAGAAATGTGTGCTGTGCTAGTCCTCCACCATAAATTCCTCTAGAAGGATAAATGGCAATTTTCACTGGCACCCAGTATAGAACCTAAGTATGTTTACTTGCGACTGTGTTTAATGTCATATTGCAATGATTAATCAGAGCAAACGTCTTTATTTTCTGCTGTTTTAACTCCAAGAAATGATCACTTCTGTTTTTATCCTATTATAAGGCTCGTTACAAAAATGGGAAACAATTAACACTGGGTTTAATGCGTGAGTGCTATAGAGCTGAAGTAATTGCACTCAAGGTCTGCTAACTTTTTAATCAGGCATTTGGTTGCAAGCTGCTCACGATTGATTCTGAGAGAAGAACTAGCAACGTCAAAGGCAGAAAGCAGGTGTGCCAAAAAAGCAGACATGTTGGCAAAGCCAAGGAAAGACCCTAAAGGGTAAAAGACGCATAAACAAAATGTTTTGTTGAGAGCATATGCTCTGAAGTCTTATTGTAAAGGTATGAAGTCAGTGGTTATGAACAAGTACATGAAGAGTGTCTGACCAGAACAATTAAAACTAAATAAATATATAAATAACAGAAAATAGCATAAAAGCTCAGCCTTGAGAAGGCTTGTCAGTCATGATGGTAGTGAATTGAGTTAATTAAAGGATGGGGAGTTGAAATTTCCATATGTAGTTGGCTAAAAACATCATGAGAGGTTTCTAGAATTACATTCTAATTAGAAAACTTCTTACTCTCAACATTCATGCTAGGGATTGGAAAAAAAATTAAAAATATAAATTAAAAAAGGAACAGGAAAAGGAAAAAAGTGGCCGTGGAATCTATTAGTCTATTTTTTCTCTATTCATTAACCAGTATCTTTCTCCCTGGGCACATCTACACGTGCATTTAAGCACAACTAAACTTGACGCACATTAAGGTAATGCGCATTAAGCAATTTCTCACACATATCTACATGCAGGACTTGGCAGTAAAGTTAGTGCACATAGCACTAAAGTTAGTGCCAAGTCCCTGCAGCCCTGCCATGTGCCCCTAATAGCTGGGCAGAGCCAGCGCTAAAGTTAGTGCTGGGTTGTGTCTACATGTGCATTTATGCACTTTAATTGCATCTAAATTTGATACTTGCATTTGCAGGTATCAAATTTGGGCACAATTAACCTAATTTTGCAATTTTAAAGTGCATTAAGAGTTTGTACGTTTAGACATGTGCCCGTAATGCACATTAAATTAGACTAATGCACACTATCGCATCTCGTGTAGATGCACCCGTCTATAATATTTGCACTGGGTTAGTAAAAGTGCTTTTGCATTAACATATGTCAGTTATAAAATCATGTTGCTGATAAAAGTCAATTTCTTGCCCAAGATTTTATACTGCAATTTTATACTGCAACATTGGCTATTATGTGGCAATTATTTTTGTTTAGATATCTAGAGATCTTTGGACATGACATCTGTAAATTTCATCCACAATTTTTCCACTAAAAAAAATTAGTGCTTAGAATTTGGCACTGAAACAAATATTAGGGCTCCTCTACATGTTACATTTATGCCACAATTGTGTGTTAATCGCACCAAAAATGGGAAGGTTTTTATACATACACCCAATTAAGAAGCCATAAATGTACAATGTGGAAGGTTTCCATGGCTTGTTTGTATGATGCCTTAAATTGAACGTGTTGCATGTTCACACCCTGAGGCTGTCAGGGGTGAATGGACAACATTCAGCTGATTGTTGTCAGCTTTAGACAGCTGGACAGCCCTAGATCTCCAAAAGGCAGTAAAAATACTCTCACTAGAAGTGGTCAGGAGCAGCCCTGGGTCTTGAAATTGTCCAGATCTACTCCAGAGCCCATGCTGACAATCAGCTGCTTGTTGGCAACAGCTGCCCCAGGGCACTTTCACTTATGGACACAGGGCTGTCCTGTGAGGCTCCCTTGCCCAGGAGTTTAAACCCCTGCAGACACAAGCTTCAGGGAGCTGCCCAGCATGGGAGAAGAGATTTGCAGAAGGGGGGAGATGAACACCTTTCCCTGGCTAGGCACTTTAAACCCAGTGTCTCACCATTCTGATGGAGCTGCTGGGTATGAATGGTTAGAGGGTCCCACTGCGGGGAACCAAAGGGCTTCCCCACACAGACTTTAAGCTCTGCCTGAAGTTTAAAGTCTCCTGTGTGGAAAGCCCTTTGGATCCCATCATGGGAAGCCTCTGATCCTCAACACCTGGCAGCCCCACTGAAACTTCTGGGTGCAGGGTTTAAAGTCTCTTGGTGGGAGGGCCCTGAATGGACCTGGGGCTAACAATAAGCTGATTGTTGGTTTTGAACTCTCCCAGAGCTGTCCTGGGCACCCCCCAGCATCAAAAGGTAGCTGGTAACGTCCCTCCCTTCCTTCCTTGGAAAAAGCTGTTTAAGAAGAGCTTGAACTAATGAGAGAGGCTTCTGTTTTGCTGATGGGCTGATAAATGCTCTGTTATCAACTCCCTGTGTAACTCCCTGTCATGTAAGTAAATGCTGTACAACTCCCTCCTGACTCCCTGGCTGGGAAAAGCCCCTCCCTAATCAGAGTGTCCTGCCATGCCCCACCACACCTCAGCCCTGTGGATGGGAAGGGCTTTTGTAGCACCCCCCACCTTCTAGTTTGTGCCTGTATTTCCTCAGTGCAGAGGGAATGTCTATACAGTTTCAAACTGATTCAATCTAGGCAGGTTAGAATAACCTGCAAAGATTGAATCAATTCAGGCTCAGGCTTTTTGAATGACTGTCCCTAGCCTTGAAAGGATCTCAAGGCACTCCACAATATCACCAGTATCCTGGTTGAGAATCATTGCCATATGCACTTAAATATTTAAGTTATCTGGAGCCAGACCTCTACAGGTCCTACTGATGCTGTGATAGTCTGATACCTTAGACAATTAGATCAGCAGTTTAGTTACCTAAATATGGGTTTTGGTGCTTAATTTCAGATGTTTGTTTCTGAGCCTGAACATTTTAACTCAATATTTCAAGTTTTGCAGTGTGATATTTTGTATCTGGTTAAACTCTGAAAGCATGTCTGAATAAAGAGAAGTGTTAGGACATAACCATTAATCTATTTATTTTAACCAACACTAGCATCTAAACTTCCCATAACTGGAGGAGGGAAAGCTACAGCAGTTCCAGCTTCTGAAGCACCAGAGTTAGCAGGAGGGCTAGGCAAACAACATGCCGCTTCTTGACGTAGAATGCCCTCTGTAGTTTTTAATTAAATGGACTGCTGCAGGTTTTGTTACCATCCTGCTTTGAATCCCCCCCACCCCTCATAAAAGGTGCCTAAAGGACAGTGCTTATAAGAAGTTATATCCAATTCAATAGCAACTATTCCACCTTGGGATAAGCAGAAGCACAGTCTCATTTGTGTGCATCTGCCAGCTCTTCAGTGACAGGTCTCTGTCTGCATCACCTCCAACTCTAACAGCTCTCACTCGGTCACTCCACCGTCTGTCATCTGTAGGTGAAGAGCTTTACACAAACGAAAGAAAGTGGTCTGGCATACAGCCACACACATGCATGCACACAAACAGTCTCTTAATCATACGGGACTTTCATATCTCTCTGATCTGGGAGCAATCTAGGAAAGATGCCAAAAGGACAAAGAATAAAGAAACTAGCATTTAAAAATTCCCTCAGTGGCTTAGTAATAGTGCTGAGATGGCTTTTGCCAGATTAAACAGACATGCTCCTTTAGACTCTAAATATTACTCTGAAACCAATTCCCCATGCATTGTTCACAGTTTAACAAGGTTTGGGATACCAACAATCAAGCCTTGAAGTGGTTCTCCTCATTCCAGTGGAGTTGGCTACAGAGACAGCTAGAATTTTCAGGTCTTTCCAGTCCAAGGAGAAAGAGGGAAACCCGATTTCTTTGCTTGCAATTGTTGTCTTCAAAGGACTTGGGCAAAGCAACTCTAACAAAACAGTTTATTTCAAAAGTAAGGTCAAGAGGAAGGGGTAAGAGAGAAGCTAGCTGGTGTTTTTGAATGCCATCTACATTCACTGCAGCACTCTGATATATTAAAAATACAGTACATAAGCTGCCAGGACATGAGTGAAGTCTGCCAGGGTAAGGATATTCCTTACCTTGCCATTTTGCTTTGAAGTGGTAGGGAAGCTTTAGAGAGGAGAGAATTTCAAGATGAGGATTATAGAGTATGTGATGACTGTATGAAACAGCATTGTATACACCTGTTCAAGCAATGCCATAACTCGCTACTCCGTCTAAGTAGCAAGTTCTTTAAAGTCTAGTAGAGAAGCGTATGATGATAGTGTCTAGTGTTACAACTTCCCAGGTAGTAATGTTCACAGCAGAAATATGTTACTTGTGGACTCTAAAAACTCTAGCCTTTTTAAAATGGGTAAAAGAATTTAGGTCTGGAGTAGTTTCAAGGAAGACATAGTCTTTCTAAAATGTATCTGTGTTTTCTTTTTCTGACTTTTGCAAACAATATTCAGTGTGAGGAGTACACATGCATCTTTTCCACAGTGCCTGCTCCCACACATAAGATATATATTTCCAGAGCGATATGGAAATATTAAACGACCTCTTACTTTTCTATATACATTTGTTTGGTTGACTGGCAAGCATTATCGCTTTCTGATACCTTCTTTTTACTCAGGCTAATTTAATTAGATTCTAAAAGATGTTCATTATCAAGAGATATTGAGATATTAAAAAGTGATATAACACTAAATTCCAGTCACTTGGGAAGATGAATCAAATTAATACAAATTCAGCAATCTACTCCAAGCCCACTGTGAATATATTTACTCCTCATAACATCTTAGCAATGTCTGCAGAATCCAACCTTAAAAATAAAAGGCTGGAAAAACCTAATAACCAGGAACTCTGAGCTGAATGCAAACCAGTGAAGTGACCTGTTCCTAAATCTGCAGACAGACAGCTGGAGTGCTCTTGCTGTAACCCCAGAAATATGACAGGCTGCAGCAGAGTTAAAACTGACAAGAGCCTTTTGTCAGATTTCCCTGCTGCTATTCAAAACCCAGTGAGCAGCAGGAAGACTGATAAGAAGCAGGTTAATTTCTCTCTGTGACAGCTTAGATTGCGGATGTGTATGAAGTAAACACTAAACAACTAGATCATCCCGTCACAAAACCGTCGACTGGCACTTTGGTGTCTGGTGCAGGTCATATGTAGAGCACCCCGCTACGTGCTATCATGTTACTCCCATTTGATTTGGCACCCCTCATGCAAGGGTGCCTGGTGTCAATGCACTGCTAGCATGGTCTTTGCAATGGTACTTTTCCTTCATATCTCTGAAAATGTGGTTTGGGGAGGACATGGTAGAAGAGGTCCCCTTCCCTTCCAGCTCCAAATTAACATGTATTAGAAACACTTTTCACTTCCTGATTTCTGCAATAAATGATCTGTAAAAATCTTTCAGTGACTCACTATTTTAATTTGTTATTAGTGAGGTCTACTATACATTCATGTACAGCCAAATGATTACCTGATTTATATACACACAATGTTACAACGTTCAATGATTTTACAAGTTTAAAGTTAATTTCAATGTGACCTAGATTCAGGGGGATAGTATAGTATAAAGTAGCCTGTATCAAACAAAATGTTGTGTCCCTGGTTCTTGGTGTGAATTTAAAGGACTATTTAGAATTCCTCTGGGGGCTTAGTAACACTTGTTTCTATAGAACAATGAAGCCAGAGAGACCAAAATGTTTTATCAGTGCTTAATCACCAGTCCAGAGTGTGAGGTGCTTTTTTCCCTCTATTTTTGATATTGTTAACTGAAAGTAGGATAGGGATCCACATAAACCAGTCAACTATTCCAGACAAAGAATGAGTCTGTTATTTGATTTAAAAAATATAACATGAAAAGGGTACAAATAATGTACAAAACAGAAAAAATAACTATATGACTTACTATTCATAGGGCTGGTTGCATTTCATTTTATTAAGGTGCCCTAATTTTTTCCCCCATTTTTGATTTGGACTGGAATTTTCCATGTTGGTTATCAGCCTCGTACAGTTAATTAATTCAGTCAAAAGGACTCAGCCATTGCTGAGAATAAGGTTAGAGGGAAACACATTATTTTCCACATTAAAAAGTTCTAGTGACCTTGAAATTGGGCTACAGAGTAGGTGTGCCTTTTGCCTGCTGAAGTGTTACTCCTTTAGCTTGAGTGGCAGAGGTTTTTTTGCAGTAAGACTAAAGGTAACAACCCTGCTGATGATCCAGGAGATGTCATTATTATCCTTGCTTTTAGTTCACTTAAAAACCCAAGGGGTAGGGAGTGGGAAATGCAATGCAAAAAAACGGTATTGACTACAAAATAATTTAAGAAAACATTAAGCACTCAAAATTCCAAGATGCCGGAATTAGGTTTACCATTGAAATTTTATTTTGGACCTCACCGTACATATGCACTATCATGCATTCCAGTTACACAATCACTTACTGATTTTTTTTTTTTTTTTTTTAAGAATGGATGGAATGGACCTGCTGGATGAGTCCAGGTCACATAGTGAATGGCACTTATCAGTAGAACGCCTGCCTCACTTGTTTCAAAAGGGTGAAGATATACATTGAATGATGAAGGGGACTGAAGGAAGAAAAAAAGAGGGATGGTCGCAAGGTTAAGGCATACTTCAATGCTGCCCCAGAAAATTGGATTTTATCCCTGCTTCTGTCATGGACTACCTGTGTCATAATAGGTAAATCACCTGGTTGGAAAGAACCATGTCTCTTATTTTCTGTCTGTGGGTTAAGGCCCCGAGGGCTCATATTCAGAAGTTCTGAACCCTTCTACATTTTCAGTCTATGAAAAAGGGATAATAATATCCCCTTGTCTTACTAGAGTGTTGCTGACAGAACTTACCTTCATTTTTGTAAAGGAGATATGATGAATACCATTCAAAATGCATGAAAAAACTATTGTCTTCAGAGTAGGGGTTAACAAGGGAGCAACAACAGTTACCACATTGCTTGGTAGCTCATTGAATATGCACTGGTCATTCTGAACACTTAGAGGGGCAGAAATAGTCAAAAAGATAGTTCAGGATCGTGTAATTAAAGACTAAATTATAATACTGTACACATATGAGGTTCTACAAGCAACCTCATTCCAACATTTCCTAAATGTATGAGTACTTGACTTCTCACTTTTAATTATTCTATTGTAACGGGGGGGGGTGCGGATGGCAGAGAGATGCAGAGAAAACTGACATTGAAATATAGAGAAAAAAGATGTTTTGACTTAGAACAAGGCCAATCTTTCTACAAATGTGGCAAAGCATATAGCTGATACCAAATAGAAAAGAAGGAAACTGAATATAAAGTTTATGATTCCTATACTGCTGATTCATTTGAAGTTTTTTTTCCCCTAATGCTTTTGCATTTTTTTTCTAGTTTATATTGTCTCTACTTTAGCCAGACATTTTACTTTCTATCCTCTTTCATAAATCAAAAGAAACTGAAGATGAGAAATATATCCAAGTTTCTTTTTCCCCCATCCTCCCTGGAATAGAAGCTATTCCTACATTTGAATATGCTCTTATTAAATTACATGCATATTTGTTGGCCACTCTCTCAGCCTTTACAACATGCACTGTTTAGTTTCTATTTATAAACATCATGGATTGCAAACTGAGATGCTTCCACAAAAACATCCTTGGCTTAGTTTGTATGCTGGTCCGATTGGCAAGAAACAGCAACCACGTTCAGGGCTCTCTCCTCTCTTTGGAGAGAAAACTGTTGTGGAAAGTGAACCTCTGCACACAGTCATTGAGAAATCTGAAAGCACTGTGATTGGAAGTGCCAATGTGGCTTGCTTAGTAAGGATTTGTTTTGAATGTGCAGCTTCAGGATTATTTACTAATTAAAACTGTTTTACCACAGAGAAATCCCTTGAGATTCGCCTCTTGTTTCCTTGGGTGCAGGAGCGTGAAATCATGGATGAGCGAACTATAGCACCATAATTTGCTTCTGTCAGTTTAAATGAAAAGGTTTGAAGTGAACTGGTGAAATTTGTTTCCAACAATTTTACCCACCAGTAAATGCAATTTAACTTTATTGTAAACTGTAAAAATATATCCAGCTTTCAAAAACTCTGAATCTGACACTGGAAGGCAAGGCTTGGATACCATTTTTGCCTCCTAGTTATACACACTAGCGAAATGAAGGTATCAGACTTTGAAGGTGACATTCATAATAAGACAACAGATGCAAATTTTTGACTTCCCACATTAAGAGGAAACACAATGATTCTATTTGGATCAGAGTCAAATTTCCTTTTCTCCCTTCTGCTTTCCCCAGAAAAGGATCTTTAAAAGAGCAAAGGAACATGCACTCAAAGAGGGGTTCAAGACTATTCTGTTTATCCATCTTGTTCTCAGATGTTATCATTCTGAAGAAATCTGCCATTGACATACTGGTGGAACTGGCCGGTTATTCCCCACAGGAGTTTTGCACGGTAAATGTAGCCCCTTCACTGAGAAGGAAATAGGGCGCATTGAGAAAGACATCATACATCCCTAAAAAAAACTGGCTTAGGTTGAAGACTAAGATATAAGTTTGATTTTTATTTCAGTTATCAGGAAAGCCCAATAACAAGATGAAGAGACAAAAAAAAAAAATTCCCATCGTTTGTCTCACTTGCCATGGTTAAGTAAACTGCTTTTCTTTTTTTCCCCTGCTTTTTTTTTGCTGTGCAGAATTTTATTTACGGTTTCTGACAGTGATAAATATATTAATAACACCGAGTCTCTGGGAAAAAGAGCAGTTTACAGCAGTGTAATTTTATTAATAGAACATTTGTATCAGTCCATTATGATTACGTGGAGAGCTAGAGATTGCCATTTTGCATAAGATTTGTATTTGGTAGCATGCTTCCCGAAGTTTCATATTTCCACACTGTTCATTGGGTCTTACTAGCATCTTCAATGCCTATTTTCCCATCCCAAATACAGCCTAATGCCCAATCTTGAAATCTGATTTCAACAGGAAGACTGTGAGGATTCTGCAAAGTCATGGTAAGGCCCAACAAAGTGTGTGGAGGGTCTTTTCTTAAGACTGGTCAGCAGGATCAAGGCCACCATATTCTGAACCATCAGATACTGGTCACTTCTTTTCTGCAAGTTACAAACTTCCCTATTTTCTGCCACCTATAAAATTCTCACCTAAGGCCCTGATCCTACAATGAGATGTATGTGCATACAGAGTACCTCCTGCATGAACTTCCTTGCAGGACTGGGGCCTGGATCAGCTACCCAGGGTACACCAAGCATTTTCCTGGCTATATCTTGAGTATATTTTGATGAATATAAATCTTCTGGCTCCCTCCCAGGTTCCAACTTGGGAGGGAGCCAGAAGACTTCTATTCATCAAGATATGCTTAAAAGAATGGGGTGTATAGTTGTGTACATTTGCTTAATCCTTAGATTCACCATCTGAAAAGGTGTCGCATGATGTTGATGTTATATTTTTGCTTGCCTTTAGGATCAAATGATAGGAATAAGATCACCCTAATAAAGTGTACAACACTGCAGTTAGGTGGAGTTATTTCATTCATGAGAAATATTTGTATATATCCCCCCCACCCCCCCCCACACACACCATCATAGTATGGCCAGGGCAGGATTTCCATTTTCCCCTGTTCATTAGTGTACCTTTGCTTCCAGCTGTACAGTTTTGTTTGGAGTTCAAATTTGGTATTTTGCATACTTACTAAATTAGGACCGAGGTACAACATTAAAAATCAAATCAACTGTAACATATTGCCAATGTGGACTCACCAGATTGGCTTGAGATACTTAACCTGGGCTAGAAACAGTGCCGGTGAACTCTGAGCAACCACAACGGTGGAGCAGGGGAGCCCTGCCTTGTGGAAAAGGAGAAGCCAATCCAAAGAAGGGGTTTTCAATCCCCTCATTCACATGGAAGGGGGATGGCTGGAGTTGGGGGCCAGCTACCCTGAGCCCTGGTTGGCTGGTTTGCAAGCCAGGAACGGACTCCAAGAGACGATAAAAGCAGCAGCTGAACTGGGGTGTGGGAGCTGCTGACAGTGATTCTGAGGAACGATGCAGAAGAGCTGGGGTGAGCTGACCCAGCAGAGGGAGCAGAGAGACCCCTCTGAAGAGCCTTGAAGGCCCTGGGAGAAGAAGGCAGCAGCAGTCAGCTGTGCCTCCAGCCCTGCAGCAGAGAGGGAGCAGCAGCCAGGGCTTGGGGCAGAGAGCTTGTGCTCCAAGGCCCCATCACAGTGTGCTGGATATGCTGGGCATGCCGGGGGCTAGGGGTGGCAGTCGGCCCCCCACTCCACTGCAGAGAAGAGGCAGCAGCCACTAGTGCAAGCAGCATCCTTATCTGGAGCAGGGAGCTGGGTCGGTGAGTTAAGGAAACCCCTCACCTTCCCTGGGGAAGGAGGACAGCAGCAGGCAAGGCAATGGGATCCTGAGGAGCAGCAGAACACCAGGACAAGGGTCCCTGGGGGCTCGGGGCACAGGCTGGTGCTTGGAGTGGGACTAGAGAGCAGCAAGGCATGTGGGGCACCCAGCCAGTCATCTGGAACAGGGGTTTGGAGCAATGACCCCTGAGAGCTGCCTGTGCTGCTGACCCTCTGCCACTGACTGCCCCAAAGGGGACTCAGTCCTGTCCCTTATTCTGCAGCTGCTTGTCATCGGCTGGAGTCCCTGATCTTTGTGCCTGGCTCATGCTGATTGCTGCAGGAGCCTACTCTATTGCTTGTCTTTTTGGTTGCCACAGAGGGTCACCCTTCAGCCTCTTTGGAGGGTTGGGGTTTGATACAATTTGACTGCTGCAGAGCAGAAGAGACTACACTGTTGCACTCTGTCACTTACTGGGAAGCCTGGTGGAGCTGCAGGGAGTGACCACCTTGCTTTCTTGTAGTAGCACCTCAGCAAAGGCTGAAGGCTGCCAGTTACCTGACCTGTGGTTCTTGAGTCAAGGATTGACTAATGCATTCTGGTTTGTTTTGTGATTCTGGTTATGCCATTTAAGTTCACTTGTAAATAACCTTTCCTATTATTCTTGTTTTGTAAATAAAGTGTAAATAGTTAAATCAGTTAAGTGTTAGACCTTCTTGGGGCCATGGGCTGCTCTGTGGGGAGCAGGAGCCAGCTAGAAAGTAAATTGGTGCTGGCCAGAAGCCCTGCCCCACTCTAACCACACCATCCCTGATATTGGGCATGGGTGGCAACTATTGGGCAGCCAGCCGGGTTACAGAACTTTATTTTGTCAGTTATGTTCTCAATTAAAACTATGCATTTTATTAGCGGTTTCTCCCTTAGAAGGAAACTCCTTTTTTTTTTTTTTTTTTTTTAATAGATGTGATCCTCCATCCAGGTCATCACAACCAAGCTATGTCAAAATTGTGTGGAAGCTTCCACATAACTTAGCTAAGCAATGGCCTTGCTTATACATCCATAAGCTAAAATTGTCACCCCGTCTCTCATCATCTCACATCTGACTTCCACAACATCTTTTTCTCAGGCCTGACAAATATAATCTTTTCCTGCTCACAGCCATTCAGAATGCTGCTGCAAAGAGTCATTTTCCTAGCCATCACTCCTATTCTGTCATTCCTCTCTACCTCTCTCAACTGATTCCCCCTTTTCTATACATAAAACAAACTATTTGTCTTCCCCTTCAAGGCTTTCCTGGCTGATCTCCACCTCCCCTACCATCCCTCATTCAGCACTGAAAACTTGACTTCTAACTCAGATAAAATCAGCCTCCATCATCCAGTTGTTACATTTTCAAACAAGCACCATTGTGCTTTCAGTCCAAGTATTGCTGTGATTTGGGGAGCTCCCTGTTCCTACACACAAAGCTATTTCATAACCCCCCTTCAAACAGCATCTTATTAAAGTTCTCCTTTGCTATGATAGCCATACAAATCTGACAAAGGTTATGCCACTAGTGGCTGAGACTGCTTCTTATCATGCTGACTAATATTGTCTTCTTGTCTTTTTGTCTGTATTCTTTGTGGCTTTTTTGAAGTATGTGGATTATACCAAATCTAGGGAAGGATTGCGTTTTTGATCTATTATTGTATAAGGCCTACCACAACAGGGCTTCTAAGCATGGTAATGCTACAAATAAATTAGAATAACTATCATATAAGAAGATTGGTGCATGTGAATGAATTCTGAATTGTATCTTCTCACTTTCACCACTTGAAGGATCTTAATGTTCATTATTTCAGTGTAAGCAGTCCTCATTCTACTGCATTAGCAACACTCTTTGGTGTGGTCTGGAAGAAAGTACAATAAAAACTAAGGGAAATGTATCTAGAAAGACAGCTGTTTAGGTGACTGTGTACTGTCATATTGAGATGTACAGTGTAGAAATTTAATTACAGCTACCATTATCAGATAGATTGGTGTTCTGATGCCAATAGGTATGAATTAGGGTCAAAGAAAAAGAAAAAACGGGGGAAAATGGAGCTTATCAGCTCATTTCATTTTCACTAACATGCATGTCTGCTGATCTTCACTTAAGGTGGAAGGAACGCTTATCCATCCAACACAGGAATAGCAGAGCTGTCAATCTGAAGTGTCTTGCTGACTAATCTTCAAAACAAATTATTATGGTTCTACTCAAAGTCTTAACAGCAGCAATTCCATTGCTTAATAAAGGTGACATTGAAAGAAGACTAGTCGATTGAAACTGGAAGGCTGCTGGCTGTCTCAGAAACTAGACCTAGATTTCTCTTATCTATTTCTTCTACCTCTCTGAGTCAGATACTCTTCCAGTCTGAAGTATGTGCTTAGAAGGAGGATTATGTTCTCCTCATGCAAGATTATCCTCCCTTGGAAGCATTTTCTAACTTTCAGCCATCCTACTGCATAGTTTTTCTGTTGTCTTAAATGGGGACTTTCTGTTAGGGGAAGGTAACCTTCTGCCACTGTAAAACAGGTATCAAAGACTACCAAAAGCAACAGGCAGCAACTTATACTCATGTAAGGAAACAGAAAATTGGACTCAGAATGTGTTAGAAACTCATTCTGTATGGACTTCATGATACACACACCAATAGTCCTGCTGCTGGTGGACCTTGTGGTGATTATGGATCTAACCACTATAACTTGACAATGCTTAAAATAGAAGATCACAAGGATTAAAGCCCCATTTTACAGGGTTTTTTTTAAGGTGGCCCTCCATGCATAATAAAACTAGTGAAGACAAGTTACTTCATTACAAGGTGAATATAGCCAGAACATCTTAATTTAAATAATCTTTGCCCTAAAATGATTGCTTAATATGTTTTCCTGAAGCATATCATTTTTTTTGTTTTCTTTTTATTTATTTATTTATAATTAATTAGACCCAGCTACCTCACATCTTGGCAGCTGCTCCTCTCAAGAGTGTAAATAAAGTTCCCTTTTAGTAGATGATACTAGTGCTGCTTCTTAACTAAATGCAAGGTCCAGCTGAGCATGCATCACCAACATCAGTTTGACTATATTTACCACATTTAGTCTCACAAAGTTTAAGGCAAGAAAGGTCCCTTTGGTGATCTACTCTGACCTTCCATGCATCACTGACCATTGAATTTCATGCAGATTCAGCTGTGTTAAACCCAAGGACATTTGTGAGCAGTTTGATCCTCAGAAGACTAACCCATGTGCCACTGGCAGAGGTAGGTAAAGAACTAGTGCTCAAGACCTCTGAAATGTCAGGGAACTCAAAAGGCACATTATTTATAAATACCTTTTTGAATATTATAAGGCATGGTGGCCTAGCAGCCAGGCCATTGGCTTGGAATTTAGGAAACCTGAGCTGTAATCCCAGCTGTGCCAGTATCCTACTAGCTGACCTTGAACAAGTTATTTTCTCTCTTTCTACCTCTGGTTCCCTCACTTCTAAAATGGAGTAATGATACCACTCTGTCACAAAGCAATTTGGAGACTGGCTGCTTAAAATGAAGCCACCAATTATTTATTTTACACTTTTGTGGGATAACTTAATTGATTACTCACATAATGCAGTGTCTTTTCTTAAACCAATCTTACCTACTCAGGAATGGTCTACTCGTTGCTCCTTACTCTCTTATACTTACTTATTCCTCTGTACCTTGATTCAAGCTCATACTTCGTGCCAAGTTGTAAGAGTCCCACAAACTGCAAGTTCTACAATTCTAGCCCTGCTTGTCCTCTAATGCCAGAATCCATCAGAAACTTCAATAATCACTAAATTTAATCAAGAGTCATTCAAATGGTCATTCTACATTATAATGGTTAATAAAATAACATTATTAGAAAAAATGCAGGTGGGCAGATTTGAAGTTGTAAGGACAGATGAATTCTGAAATGGACTTTTTCACTTCATCTAGAGGAACTTCAGGTACTAAAAATCAATGCTGTGGAACAAAACTGTTTTACTTCAAAGTATCTGCGGCCTTGCTCCTATCTACTGATTGCTAAAACTCATCAGTCAGTATACAGGATCATAATTTCTTCGGTTTGCGCACTTAAGGAAAACGTGCTTGGTAAAAAAGGAACCTTTGACATTATCATTTTTAATTGGAAAATTCAATTTAATCAACATTGAAATGGTTCACAAAGTTCAAAAATATGCTGCTTTTGTGAAAATTTCATTTAAGAGAAAAAGGAAGTTCTGACAAGTCAAAATGTTGCTTATTCAATTTTCAGAGCTAACATTTTGGTTTTTCTTCTTAAAATTAATTTCAACAAGAACAAAGGACTTTAAGGGAACTCACCTTGAGTTAATAAATCTGCTTCTCTAGTAATCACAGACAGCATTTTCATTTAATCTTATTTCATTTTTTATTGTGTTTTATAATGTTTAGCTAAGTATAAATAAAGTAATAAAAAACACTCTGAAGTGATAGGGATAGTTTTATTTCCTTCAGAGAAATTAAGAATTTGAAAGTTTGATCTCATTTAAAATGATGACATCATTCCGGTGTTCAGAACTCTTGCTGAATACACCATTTCCTTTCCACACGCAGTTTTATTAATAAGTATTCAACATGAATGGCTGATTTTTATAACATTCTTTTCTGCTGCTCTAAAATTCTTTCAAATCAGTCTGACAAGACAGCAAACATGAGACAGAATTGGTAACAAATAGTAAGTGCAGACCCCACTGTTCAGCAGAGAACAGAAACTAGCAGTGAAACAGTAGGGAAGTCTGATACAAGCAGCGCAACAAAGACACGAAAGTCAACTCAGTGGGGTACATCACCATCTCAATTCATGCCTAGGTTAGTCCCATGCAGAAATCCCTCCATACTAA
The DNA here is from genome assembly GCF_001723895.1 of Crocodylus porosus. Taxonomy (NCBI): domain Eukaryota; kingdom Metazoa; phylum Chordata; order Crocodylia; family Crocodylidae; genus Crocodylus; species Crocodylus porosus. The sequence goes on along the minus strand of NW_017728906.1, from coordinate 135,049,821 downwards.
ACTTAGAACATATTCCAATTTTTGTATCCATACTGTGTACCTAGGAGTTTCTGAATAGCCTGCAATTTAGATTACAAGCTGAACCTCTACCATATAATAATTGAAAAATAATTGAATTTATTAGAAGCCACAGGGGGCAGTACATTTAATAGATGTGGAGGCTCTTAGTGTGTAGTATTCAGAGCTGTCGCATCTGGAAGAGGTATGCAGTATTGTTTTTTATTTCATAAATTTATCTTAATTTCACACTCCTGCTTTTTATCAACATGTCATATGGATGGGAAAAGTCATTGCCATGCTAATTAGTAATGGATGCAAGGAAAAAAGCTGATTTTGGAGCAGCTGAAATAATTGTTTTGTTTGTAACTCCATGATAATATTTTGTATACTCAGAAATGTTTTATACATTTCTTCCTCACAAGAGGATTTAATATATTACTTGGAAATGCATATCTTGATCCAAAAAAGCACAAACTGTAACTGAAATATGAAAAACTAGGGCAATATTACACTTGGGCTGGATTTGAACTACTGTATACAATTGCATTATGAATACAGATGCAATGACCCAATTGTTTGACATTTAAGTCACAGCAGTTACTGTTTCCTCTTGGGATCGTAGAGCCAAGTCCATGGGGCCTCACCAGCCTACATTAATTCTCAGGCTCCTGGGTAAACAAGGATATGAATTACACTTTGTGAGCCATATTCATACATGTCAGTGTTAATCTAACACACCAAAACTCATTTTGCCTCCCAAAGTAGCATACAATAAGTAATTCTTTCTTCAATTATACATTCATATGGGAATCTCATTTTACATCTTATTCATAAACAAAAAAGATAAAAACAGTTAGGAAATACTTGATAGCAGAGTTTATGACTCCAGTAAATCATACTTCTGCCATAAAAGTTGAGGGGAGCATTATGTGAGGTTGTGTTACACTCCAGGATTTTATAGCCCAGAAAAAAATCAGCAATAAATTTGAATAAGGCTAAGAAGGGAAGCAGCTGGAGCTGAATGAGAGAAGTGACACCTTTATATGTTATTTCTGTTCACTGTTTAACCATAATTTTTGTTTCCACATTTTAAGATTAGATTTTTTTCTTTTTCTTCCTTTTATGCAGAAACTGCAGTGACACGTTCCTATTTTAACCTGATGTATGTCAGTGACGTTTCTTTTAATATCTTCCAAAGAACTTCTGATTATTTTGTTTCTTCCTTTAAAAAAAATCAAAATGTTTTATCTTTTACAGAAAACATATTTTTTGAGCTAATGCTCTCCCTTTCATCTGAAGATTCCTCACTTTGTCTCTCAAGACTGGGTTGGAGCTATAAATCAAGAGATATTTTGTTTAAATAGGGAAAAAATGTATGTACTATTTTTTCATTACAAACTACAAAAATAAAATTTGTGATATGGGTTAATCCATATTATATTTAAGTCTCAAACAAAATCTGCATGATTCCAAAGTACAGATGTATATTAATAAGGGGTATTGGTTTGGACCCTTTTCTCACAGCATCATTTATAACATTTATAAAGGTTAATAAAAAATGGTTGCCTCTTTCCCTGAATGTCTTACATACCTTTTCTGCATTTTTTTTGGCAACCCTTTAAAATAATGTCCCTAAGTCATTTCAAAATCTAATCCTGAGCCAAACTGTGAACTTAATCCTTCTCCCAATAGCTCCAAGGCCTATTATATAGTACTGGATTTAGAACAGGATTTAGATACCTCTGTAGCTAAGGATCAGTAAGTGCTTCTTTTATAAACTTCTAATTTTACAGGTTTAGATGTGTAAATTATCAAAGTAAATAAAATCACCTGTTGATACCTTTGAAGTATAAGAAAAATGTATTGCACAAAGAAAAAATAAGTTCTCTCTGCATTTTTTCAGTGCTTTTCTATTTTTTAAATTCAAACAATTTCTTAAAAATTTACATGCAAAACAAACCACTTTAAAAGGCACTCATACATATGTCTAAATATTACTGAAAGTTTCATTTGAATGCAAAAAGAAACAATGCCTTGTCTCAAATTTTGTCATTAGATATTGGAAATGGATGTGATGCTCTTTGTATCCCTAATCAATTTTAAACTTACACAAATAACTTCTGTACAGATCACACAATTGCACTAACAATTGCACTATTGTACCATCACAGTAGTGTATGGGTAACATATCCAGTGGTTTTTTTGTTTGTTTGTTTTTTGGGGGGGGGGCCTCTTTTGAAATAAAATTGAACACAGATAACATTGCTATATTAACAAGGACAAAATAAATTTGGTTAGTGCTTCTGTTTCTGTGTGTGTGACATCTTTGCAAATTAAATCTAATCAGTATTTGCAAACATTTTTAAGATAGTGAGACGTCCCTTGATTTCCCCAAATGATATTCTTTGAGGTTTACCAACTGCAACATGTATTCTATATTTGTAGCTATGTTTATACAGCTATATGCATACCTGTCTATATGGATAACTAAAAATGGATCAATATGAATTCTTAGGGCAATTCATCTGGGAACCCACAAAAGGAGAAGCAATTCTAGACCTAATCTGAGTAGTACACAGGACTTAGTTCAGGAGCTATCTGTTGGTGAGCCACTCTGTAACAGTGATCATAACTTAATCATTCAACGTTCTAGGAGGAGGGAGTAAGCCCCCAAAAGTCCACCATATTGACATACAACTTTAGGAAAGGAAATGACAGAAAATGAGTGAGTTACTGAGAAAGAAAAGTTTAAAGAAGCAGTCAAAAATCCCTGCATGGGTTAATAGCAGACTTAAGGAGGCATTCAAGGAAAAAAGGCATCCTTCAAAAATGCTAGTAACAAGTCAAGTGAAAAAGCAAAATAAGGCAAACAAAAAAGAATCTGAGGAGTGTCTAGCAAAAGATTCTTAAGTTAAAACTTTTAAAAACACATCAGAAGCAGCAAGCCATCTAGAGAATTGGTAGGACCATGAGATGACCAAGGAGTAAAAGGTGCGCTCTGGGATGATAAGTCCAGAGAAGCTAAATGAATTCTTTGAATCAGTTTTTAGTTCATAAGACACTGGGGAAGTTTCCATCCAGGACCAATCCTTTCTGGTAGATGACTGAACAGTTGGACCACTGAAGAAACAACAGACAGGTTTTGGACTAGACCAATACATTAAATACTAATAAGCCACCACAACCGGGTGACATTCATCTGAGAGTTCTAAAGGAACTCAGCTGGTCAAATTGAAGAACTGCTGGCAATAGTATGTAATCGTCACAATGGTCTCTGCGCCAGAAGACTGGCAGGTTGCCAATATAACATCTATCTTCAAAAAGGGATCCAGAGGTGATCCTGAGAACTACAGACCGGTGACTCTCACTTCCATCCCTCGTAAGTTGGTAGAATCAATAATAAAAAAAATGAAATTAGCAGTCACTTGGACAAATAGGATCTACGGGGAAGAGCAAATATGGTTTTTGGAAAGGGAAATCGTGCCTCACATCTGAGGGAGTTCTTCTGAGGGTGTTAACAAGCACATGGACAAGGGGGAATCCATTTGATATAACACTTGGACTTTTAAAAAGCACTCACCAAGATCCCTCACTAAAGTCATTTTTTAAATCTTTGTTGCCATGGGATTGGAGGGAAGGTTCTTTTGTGGACTGAGAGCTGTTTAAAAAAGATAGGAAGCAAAGGGTAGGGCTAAATGATGACTTTTCAGGATGGAAGGAGGTCAGAAGTGGGGTCCCACCAGGGTCTGTTCTGGGCCCAGTTTTGTTCAACATTTTCATCAGACACCTGGAAATGGGGATTTAGAGTGAAATATCCAAGTTTGCAGATCATTCCAAATGATTCTAGGTAATAAAATCCCAAACTGATGAAGAACAGCTAAAGAAAAATCTCACTGAGCTATGTAAGTGGGCAAGGAAATGGCAGACAACCTTCAATATCGACAAGTGGAAGATAATGTACCTCGGGAAAAATAAGCTCAGCTATACAAACACAATGCTGGGTTCTGAACTAGCTGTTCTGAGTCCAGAAAAAGACCTTGGAGTCATTGTAGATAGTTCTCTAAAAAATGTCAGTTCAATATGCAACTGTGACCAAAAAAATCCACAGAAGTGTTGTGCATCATTAAGAAAGGAATTGAAAACAAAATGGAGAACATCATTACGCCACTATACAAATCCATGGTGAGCCCACATCTTGAAGACTGTGTGCAGTTCTGTCCCCACATCTCAAAAAAGGTTGTAGTAGAATCAAAAAGGGCAACAAAAATGATCAGTCAATGGAGCAGTTATCACAGCAGGAGAGACTAAAAAGGCTAGGACTCTTCAGCTTGGAAAGGAGAAGGCTGAGTGGGATATGATAGAGGTCTAAAATCACGAAGGGTGCAGACCAAGAAAATGGGGAACTGTTGTTTACCAAGTCACAGAATGCAGAAACAGGGGGCACCTACTGAAGTAGGTGGCTGTTTTAAAACTAACAAGGCAAAGTAATTTTTTAACATAAAACACAGTTAATTAATGGAATTCATTGCTACAGGAGGTGTTACAGACAGATAGCATGTTGATGTTCAAAAAGTGGCTAAATAAAATCACGTGCAATAAATCTATTAATAGCTTTTGAACAGAACAATTGGAGATGTTTCCTCTGGCACCTCTACACCAGTAATGGCAGATCATTCTAGATACAACTGGTGCAATTTTCTCTGTAATATCCATGTCTGCCACTATCAGAGACAAGATACTGGGCTAAAGGGACCATGGATCTAACCCAGTACAGCACTTCTTATAATCTTATGTAAATACACAGCTTTTTTTCTCATTACATTTGTTGTGCAATACCACACACTACAAGAACAGAAGATACGGGATTAAAAAAATATATGACTATACAAGAAGTGCTCTTAAACACACAAAAGAACAAACAGGTTAACTGAGAACCATTTCTAATACACATACATGCATATCTGCACACGCATGCACAGAATCAGACTATAGCTTACTGCTGTCAGGTGATGACCTGAAAAGCTTAGATAGAATCATACAGCAGTAGTAATCAAAGTATAATACAACAGAACTTCAGCAATTATGTTTCAAAATCTGAGAAGTCTAGTCTTTTCAGCTGGACCTTTGAAAGAATTTTTTTACTTGAGCAGTAAAATCAAAGCCAGACATCTCAACCTGCCAAGACTCAAATGTGGGATTCAATAAAGCCAAAATGAGGGACACAAAAATCTATTCATGCAGGAAACTTAAAATGACATGAAATTCATTCTTTTAGCTAAAAGAAAAAAAAAAAATCCTCTCCAACCTCAACTCCACAATCCTGCACAAAATAATTTTCAATAATAAAAGCGAAGTGATGCCAAATTTGTATAGAACTTAATTATCTTTAGGAGCAAACTATGTAATATTCCCTTAAAAAGGAACAATTGACAACTATGATCAGGTTGGTAGGATGAAACAATATGACTCTTCCCTCGACTCTTGGTAGTTGTAAAACTATTTATTCAGTCATTTTTATAGGACTGTTTCTGAGATATTGGACATAGGTTTTCATTCAAAGTATGCCAGCAGCTAACAATTCAGATTCCATGTAGCTCCCTGTGAATGCACTGAAAGCATCTGAAAAAGGACTTCAGTAGAGATGAATGAAATGAAAGAAAAAATATTAAACTCCAATAGACTTCTACAGGGAATCTGGATAATACCATTTAATTAAGAAACAGCTGGTTTAGTTGAGGGAGTTTTCTAAAAATCTACATACCCCAGTTAGATAAAACTTAAAATAAGAATTTCACATTTTATATTATTTACAGGAAATGTAAAACTCTCAGAAGTACTTAGATAAAGCTGTGAAAATATGGAATTATCACTTTGCTCCAGTCTTCAGGGGAAATGTTCGTGTTTTTTTTCCTTCTGGTTTACATCTCAAACCAAGCACTTTCTAAATATATTTACTTACCCCTCTAGCCAATCACCTGTCTGTTGTTACTGTCAAAACTAGTGAAAGTGCACTCAGTGCTTATTGTAATGCTGTCTGTTTTCACTATGGCCTCATATGAACATAACATTTCTCTTGAGAGAGTTGCTGCTCTCTCCCAGGAGAAAGCATTCAGGTTTTTTTCTCTCAGAGTAAAAATGGCTTCTCCCAGGGAAAAATAACCTGGGAACAACCAAGGTTAAATCACTCCTGGGAGTGTTTCTCCTGGGAGAATGGACTGTATGTACATGCTGTGGTTTCTCTCAGAACAGAACATGGTCCATCAGCATGCCTGCCCTCTGCCTTGGGACTGTGTCAGTCACTGGACTCTGCTGCTCTGCTCCTGCAGGAAACAGAACATTCCCCATCACAATACCCACACCATGCTGCAGAGAAACACAGGATGATTATGGGCATTCTGGGTCAGCCAATCAGGGCTACCCTATGCACTGCTGCCATCTGTCACCAGGGAGACTAAAGGAGCCTGCAGATCATGTTGAGATGTGTGTACAGTCCATTCATCCATCCCCCCTTCCCCCACCCTCCTCCCATACTTCCCCTGACTTCACCAGAAGTTCTCCATTCTTCAAGGTCTCTGCATTTAAATTTCTGTTCAAAAAGCTCTGGTAAATTTTTCTACCAGGTGAACAAATCTGGGAGAATTCTCCCAGATTATTTGACTGTGTGTACACAGCCAAAATCAAGTATGCATGCAAGGCACAATTATATATATACTTGTTATATTGAACACATCTCTAACAACTTCATGCCTTGAGGCAAAGTCAGTTAAAGTCGATAGCAATACTTCCATTGACTTGAATGGGTTTGATCAGAATTCCTGATTGGACTTAGCTCTACTTTCAGTGAATAGATGTAGTTCTATTTTTAGTAAAGTCAATACCTTCAGTAAGAATGGGATCAGGACATTTCTTCAATGCAATAAAGCTTTATTTTTCTTATCAATGACATATGTTATGGTATTTAGATAACTGTAGGGCCCAAAACAAATGCTACCACACAGAAACTTGATAGCCAAAACAATTTTCTTGCCCTGACCTAAGATGTACAGTACAAATGTTACAGTAATGGAAAACATGACTGCTATTTAGATCAGAATTAATTTTAGTGTAATTTCTTATGCCTTACTATTGTGGTAACATTAATTTGTTTTGCAACAATATACTCTCACCATCTGCTTTTGGATATATGGTCAAAGAAAATATAGATGTAACTAAGCTATTCAATGGAATAACACAAATATACTTCATTCAGCTGTTAGGAGAATAAATCTATAACATTTATATGCAGGTGTTAATACACAGCTTACGTTTATCTACCTCACAGGGATGTTATGAAAATTGATGTTAGTAAAATTCTTAAAATGGGCACTAATTAACATATAAAATATACCATTTCTGAAAATGTAATATTCCTAAGTGTATATAGAGGTCTCTTACTGTAAATCAACACCCATTATGATCACTATAGGATAGCAGATCAAGAAGATGGTTAACTATGTTAATTTCAGTTTCTTAATAGTATCCTGTTAACCATGGATCATAGTTACTAGTATGCTCCAGCTGTCATAATTGCAGTGATTTAAATCAGTTCTTTAAAAGGATATATCAGCCTGTTCAACAAGGCTAGTGCTGCAAAGCAGTGCTTATTGGTGAATCTGAAACCATAATGTTATAGTTTATGTTTTTAAAATTCTGGGGTGATTTACCAAAGTCATTTCAAAGTTTTTGCACATCCATACATTCTCATTTTGTTAGCATTTAGAGTCTATAGGTGAAGTCAGGCTTCCTGAGAGACAGCTAACGTTGGAAATTAATTAGGTCATGCAATATATGCTAATGTATTAGAAAACTTGGGCCCACATTTTCAAAGTAGTGCATGACTAACTGTGAATGCTCAAATTCCTTAATGCATATTAGAAGTTTGGGTTGACCATGTTGGAGGCTTTTAAAACTTGTCTATGTTGATTAAAACGAGTCAGAAAACAGTACTTTACAATTAACCACTCTGTAGTGGTTACTTAAGTGGAGAAAAAATGGTATATTTTTTGGACATCATGGAGAAGCTGTGTCTTAAGGGATTTGAATTATAAATATATTTATGTCACGGTTAAAAGTTTTAAAGTAGAGTTAAAAGCCCAGTATAAAAACAGTTATAAACACCTTCAAGAAAAAAAGTTAACCCCATAAGCCTACTGTTGATAGGGGTAAGTAGAAATAATTGTAAATGACCCAGATAACAACAGTTAGTTGCTAGGAAATCTACTCATGGATCAGGATGCCATTGCTAGTTACCAAACAACTGCAGAACAAGAAGATGCTCCCTAGTGTACATATATAACCAACCTTTTTAGCACCTGCATCAAAGTATATGAGAACCTGGGAAACATTAATGAATTTATCATCACACCACTTTTATTTTATTGCTCTCCTTTTTACAGAAAAAAAAAAGTGCTCTGGTGGCACACCGGTTACTTGCAGAAGGGACAGGCACAGAATCTAGATCTCCAAGATCCCATATCAGTACTTTAATCATACTACCTTCTACTACTTTGTGCGCTCTCTCTCTCTCTTTCTCCCTCTCTCTCTCTCTGACACACACGCACACACACACACACTCTTCCTCAATGAAACTCACATGTCTAGCAATTTTGACAATGAAGCATGTTAAAGAACTACGCCACTGTAAAATGTTGGCATTCTATATTAGAGAAGTTATGTCCCAGATAATTTTGGCTTACCTGAATTAGTTTTTGGCTATGTCAATTAATTGTCCTTAGCCCATGTTATATCTGTAGGACATATCCATAAAATGATACCACATTGTTAATTATAATTTCCTGTTCATTTTAATGACATTTGAAAAGCTTTTGTAGCTTACTAAATGAGCCACTCAGTTTCCTTTTCTGCCTGGTTAGTGCCTACCAGCAAGTAACCATGTACAGCAGGGATACTCTAATTACTGGCAAAACCAAAGGTCACCTAATTCCAGGCAATGCAAATAGCCTAATTATATTGTTTCTTAAGGACTTTTCCAGACAAGTGTCAATCAACAAAAGCAGCAAATACTGAAAGAAATAGTCATATTTAGAATAAATTCTACAAATTTCCATATATAGCATGGTGCAGTGCAATGAAATGACACCACATGAAATTGGTTGATACAGAATTTAATTACTATGCTACATAATGGGGAAACTACAGGGTACTTAAAAATTTACATGAAAACTCTTTCTATATACCTTTCAGCAGTTACAGCTTCATAATTATATACATGAACACCCCGGTTATATAGAAAAAGCCCATGATTTAATGTTCCAAACATTTTATTCTATAAAAATTGAACCCTTCAGCATATCAAAATTTCTCTTTATTAACCTGGAAACTAGGAATGGGAGAGAAAGACACATAGCAGAAATCTTAACTGCTATGTATATGATTATTTTAAAGCTGTTTCTATTGATACATTGTGGTAAACTGAACCATGCAAGTACCAGAATGATATTAATAAGGTGAATTTCAATATCTTAACTAGAACATTACATACAGGATCTCAGCCCTAGCTCATATTTTTTTCCCTCCCTCTGTTTTAAATCCTACCCACTATGGACACATCCACACATGCAAGCACGTGCACTTGCAGTGGCTCAAATAAAAGTGGTGCAGATTTAAGCCAGGGCTTTTTGCCTCAGCGCATGTGCTTGGACATGCACTTTGCTGTGGAGCAAATTGTGTCACTAGGGGCAAAATAACCCTTCCCGGCTCCTCCCAGATCTTCAACCAGGGGGAGCTAGAGCCTGGGGACAGCACAGGTGCTGTATAAAAAGTTGCCCTGTCCTGGTCCCACCAGTATAAAAAGCCACCCTGGCAAGTAGCTCAGGGCTGCTAGCTCTCAGAAGCTTATGGGGCCCAGCCAATTGGTACCTGGGAACACTATCCCTTGTGCCAGCTGGACTGCTGAAGCAGCCCTGAGAATTCCCTGAACCCTTTACGCACTACAGGAGTCTAGCAGTGGGGACTGCTGCCTGGCTGTAAGCTGCTGTGCACCTGTCAGACTCAAATGAGGACTGCAGAGACAGTAGAGTCATCTGCCCCTCTGGGCCAGCTGCCAGTGAACTATGGTTACAGGGTTGGCCTCTGTATGGCACTACTGCCATGTGTGCCCCCTGCCCAGCCATCTGGGCAGCTATCGCCCAGAAGATGTTCCAGGTGTGGTGGCCTGCTTTGAACTGTCAAAGCATGTCCTCCTGGCTCCATCTGGAAAACTGAAAAATCCCAGATAAAAAAATACCAAAGCCACTCTGTAAAATACCCCCAAATCCATGTTCCTCCACAAGAAAAACAAAAGACCACTATAATGAGAGAGAGAGAGAACAAGACAGAGATAGTGATCAGTTGGATAATGTTTTATTGATATATCTACAGTGGTAAAGCAAGTCTTTTATCATAATAATAAAGTGAACTCTAAATACATGTTTCATGAATACACATTTTGCTGCACTTCCACAAGGAGATGGCCCCTACACAAGGGGTCTGTCCCCCCAAGGGGTTCAGTCCCCCAAAAAGGGGTACAGCCCCCACACAAGGGATTCACCCCCAGCAGGGGGTTCAGCTCCTAAACAAGGGGTACATCCCCCACACTAGGGGTGTGGCCCCCCAACAGAGGGTACAGCTCCACAAAAGGGGTTCCACCCCCTAACAGGGGATTCAGCCCACACACAAGGAGTACGCCCTCCCAATAGGGGCCAAATGGCCCCCACAGGGGCTACCACCCCCCCTGCAAGGCCCACATGCCCCCGCAACTGCTGCCTCCTGGCCCCATCCCCCATCCCTCACATGGATTTCATAGACATTAGGGCTGGAAGGGACCTCAGGAGATCATCGAGTCCAGCCCCCTGCCCAAAGGGCAGGAAGTCAGCTGGGGTCATAGGATCCCAGCAAGATAAGCAT
>NW_017728906.1:134976944-135038215 GCF_001723895.1 Crocodylus porosus | reverse complement strand
GGGGCTCTAGGGCCTCCTGGCAGACCCCCCCCCCCAAGGCAGCAAGGGACAGCAGAGGGGCAAGAGGGCCCAGGCTGCGGCCACTAGGGCAGTCAGCCTGCTCTGCACTGTGCGGGTGAGGCCCCAGGCAGCCACACAGCAGCTGAATTGCAGATAAGTGCCGGGGGTGGGGTCTGTTGTTTTTTCTTAAACTGTAGGGTGGGGGGGCAGGGATGGGGTCAACCAGGGCAGGGTCAGGAGGCTCAGGGGCATTGGTGGGGCAGGGACGAGCCCTGGCATGGGTTGGGGAGCTGGCAGGGGAGGGGCCAACCCCAGCAAGTGGAGGGGTCTCGAGGGAGCTGGTGTGGGGAGGGGCCATCCCTGGCAGGGCTCAGGAAGCTCCGGGGGGGGGGGGGCGGAAGGAGGTCGGGGGGCTGGAAGAGTGGGCAGAGCCATCGAGGCCCCCCCCACAGTCCCTTACCCCCTTCTCCACCAAGGCACTGGAGCCCTGGTGCTGAAACACACAGCCTGGTTGGCCACGTGTTTCAGCACCAGGGTGAGGGGTAACCATAGAGAAGCTCTGGCAGCCAGAATGACTCTATGGAGGACCCAGACTCCAGTTGCCTCCAGTTGTCCTGACTGTGCCCTGCCCCACTTTTTTATATTTTGTTTTTTTTAGACCCCTGGATATCCTGTGTTTGCAGCGTGGGGAACATTTTTTTGTTCCCACACATGCCTCTTGCCCCACCTAAAAAGGTTTTGAGGCAGGGCAAGAGGCACATGTGCACTCATCTGGATGGGCCCTATAAGCCTAACCATATAACTGTTAGTTTGGTGCTATTACCTACAGATAAAACTAGAGACTGCTTTGCCATCTGACACCATAGTAACACTTGAATACAGTTCCAACAAAACTAAGACATAGTCAAACAGGAGGCAGGATACAGACACCGACCCTGAATGAGAAATACATAAACTCTTGTGAACAGAAGCTTACTTCATCAACTGCTATGAAAGGACACACATAGAGCAGGCTACATGGTCATAACATGGTCAAAAAAGCCTGCATCATTGCTCATGGATGCTCAAGTTTTTATCCACTCCTTGTAAGTGTGATAATTTATACCATTAAGGTGGCATTCTCATCTTTCCTGCCCATTTTTTGATGTCTGAATGGCATTTTTGGTACTGAAAAATATTTTATTTCTGGATGCATAGGTTTGCACACAGGGGTGACTACACACATATGTAATCATGCTAAGTGAGCATGCTTAGTGTCCAGAGCCCTTATGGATGCCTTTTGTGGATATGTAGTGAACTTCTTAAATGCCTGTAAATGGAGTCATTCATAACCTATAACTATGTATTGAACTGAACTTCAGAAACAGAAAGAGGGCTGTATTTTGTCCCTCTTTTTCACATAGACAGTGGCTAGGGCACTCATCTGGGATGCTTGAGATCCCATGGATTTGAATTTGGACCTCCTTTGCTACCAAAAACAACACTGTAGTTACCACACAACAAGTGAGTCATTACTCATTCCCAACTCTGGTTCTCCATCTGAAGCTGAGCCACTAAGATTGTTCTTGGAAATGAAAGGATAGAGGGTAGTGCAAGGAAGAAAATTCTGCCTCACTGGCAACACGGGCCCTAGTTAAAATATGGGGTCTTCTCCCTTTCAGGCCAACAGTCATCTTACTGAACCAACTTCAAAACAAGTACCAGAGAAGGGACTGAATAGTTAACTTTCATGTGGATAGAAATCTGGGTTGAAAAGTCAAAAAGGTCTAGGGTCAAACTGTTTCTGGGTGAGGCAGGACCAGAAGCAAGGACCTCCAGCTTGCCAGATGAGTGCTTTAGCCATTAAGGTACTGGGGGTAAAAGGTAGACTCATTACAATTACAATTTATTGCTGCTAGTCTATGCATGCACATAGCCATTGTGTGCTGTGCTATGTATTTAGGAACACCACTAGAATACTACTGTCTAAGATGCCCTGTTCATATCTGGAGCACATCTCCACGAACAGAAATATGTATTTCCCTACAGACAAATAGCAGTGGCACATAGTTGCACCACTGCTACTTGTCCCCAAGGACCACCCCTTGTCCCCATGGTCTTGTGCGTGGCAAATTGCCCCAGGTCAGATAGGGGAGGCTGAGCCAGAACCTGGGTTGGCCTCAGCAGCCTTATCTGGAGTTCTGGGGGCCTCCTGGGGCTGCAGCAGTGGTGATTTGGGTGTGTGGAGTCCGGGCAGCTGCCAGAGTGCAATTCTGGCCAGCCACGCTTCGGTTCTATGTGGTGCATGCTGCAACCATGTGCACTGCCCTACTGTTTTTATTTCCACAGCTTTCTTAGATACCAGGATATCCTGGTATCTAGTTTTGCCACAGTGCTGCAAATATGCAGCCGAGCGAATGGACCCATGTGCGCTTCACAGCATGTCAAAAGGCTTTGAGGCACCACAAACTGCATGTTCCTGCTCATGTGGATGGAGCCTAGAGGTACAAAAAGTGGCAGTTTAGATGGTCAGATAGAAAACAGAATATTATATTTAGTGTCCCATTCCAGCACACACTAGTCATACGTGTCAAAGATCAAAGTCTTTGATTTCAGATGCCGATGGCAAAAGGTCAGAGACAAAAGGTCAGAGGCTAACACAACAAACTCTGTGGTTGTAATTTATGCCTCTATATTAACAGTGTTGCATATACACACCCCTGTTTGTGCCTCATTTCAAATTACTTGAGTTCTCATACTTGAGAGAGAAACTGGCCTTGACGGCCCAGCACAAAAGATAAAGTACCTATAGTAACAAGATTAGCTGACTTTAGTAAAGTTGTAAAATTAAATATACTATGCGCGCCATCCTGTGTCCAAACAGAACCAGTACCACCCAAGTAAAAATAACCCCCCTTTTTTCTGAAACCTGAGCAAAGAAAGAAAGCACAAGTGCCAACTCATTAATTATTTATAATTGGCGTATAGTAATTGGTCACCTGTGAAAAGTATAACTTTGAAAGAACTTCCTCCCAAAGCAGAGAGCAGAGAGCAAAGAACTGTGTATACACTCAAGAAGAACAAATTGAGCATCTCTCCGCCTATGTTATCTTTCTGGCGTATCTCGTCTTACCGGTCCATTTATCTCTTTATCTTTGGTGTTATCTTTCTTATCAAGAGCTCTTAGTAATCTGCAGACTGCAACGGCTTATATGAATCGCTCGGAAGCAACTGTCTTATCCACCCTGTAAATGCTGGGTAACATGATATCTGCATGGTCTAACTGAATCAATCAGCTCCTCTGCCTACGCTGCAAGCACATCAGAAGCATAAGTAAAATAAAACTTTTGTGAAACCATCACGCTATGTTTAAATCATACTGACTCCTGCTCACCGTTATCACCCACCTGCCCAGTCATAAATCCCCCTCCTCGCGCCAAGCCGGTCGTGCCGACCCAGGCTCGCAGGTCAAGGGTGCACCAGCGTTATGGGGCGCGACAATACGTACTTCAGATTCTGAATTTATCATGGTTAACTATCTCTTTTTATCAGACCATCTGATTATATCAATAGAGAGATTCTGTATTTGACTTCTATACATCCCTAGTATTATTTATTGATGCTGAATTCAGAGCTGGGATATTCTAATACCTGCTGAATATATTTTATATGTTTCCAGTTTAACCCATAATGCTCAGTGTTGCTAGCCTAAATTCCTGACTGCTACTATAAGATTTAGTTATAAAGACTTTTAATTTGCTGTCTAGCAGCTTAATGTGGAGCATAGCACCACTGAAGTCAGTTAAAAGCAACTTAAAATGTTATTTCACATGAACAGGACATATCAAACTGTAGTCCAGACAATGTAAGGAGGAGAAAGAAAAGAATCATACCTATTTTCCTGTTTCTTTCTCCTTATTAGTGCATACAGTACTCAGGAACAAATATGAGTTTGGCTAGTAACATTTTTGTAATACCTGTGAGAATCAGACTCATTAACTCAAACTGCATTGACAGTTGTCATTTAAAATTCATTGTTAGAACACATTTCAACACATAAGTGGGCTGCCTGTAAATCCTACAATCAAGAAAGCATCAATTTTGATGGTAAGTCTATCAGCCGCTTCCAATTTGTATTTTTTTGGCCCAGCAAGCAGTCACATGCCATCGGCCTAACACCAGTTTAGCCCAGACACACTGTCAATTTACATGGCTTAACTAAACAAGTCATGCTTGTCGCCAGTCATTGTTCTCAATGGAGCTGCACAATACCCCACTGGCTACAAATACAAGTAGGTATTAGCGCAAGACACACATACACTTCCAGCTGTAAATTCTGTTTCACTTCTCCCTAACCATTGTTAGAATAGTTTAAATGAATAAACAGTGTGATGTTACCCCTGATAGAGTACTGTATTGTGATGAAACCACAATACCATTACCATTTCCAATTACTGGGTTTATTTTTAGGTACTTATCATGTTTTACAGAGTGTCAAGTTAGTGCAAAATATTATAATACTTATGCTATACCTATTTTGCTCACGTGTAAATGACTGAATTTAAGGTTTGTGGTGGTGAAAAATCTGTACTAGTACTTTCAGCCATAGAAAAAGAATTAGTAAGGGTGTTTTACTGTTCTGCTAGTTATTTTCTAGAAAACTAAAATAATAAGAAAGCAACAGTACAAAGCAGAAGTAAATGAGTGTGGTGAAGTGTCCATTATGATGTTTAACTGAATAATTTACTATCCAGACTGACTGCAGCCATCATCTAAATTCTGAGATATCAGACTCATGGCAAATGGTACACAACAGACAATAACTCTTGGGGGGGAAAAAGTGCTACTGGAATATACAAATTTTCTACGATTAACTGCTCCATCAAATAAATCTAGTATTTTGCCTCTAGAATAGGGCAACATATAATCATGGATATTGATACACCTGTTCCACAAAACTTGGTCAATTGTGCAACACCATACAGTTCTGGTGAGAAGGAAAAAAAAATCCTTTCAAATATGTAGAATTGCCTATGGTATCACAGAAAAGCCAAAAATAGCCATATAAACTGCATTTAATATTAAGGAAATAACCATATGTCTGTTCATCTTACAGACTGAAGTGGAAGTTCCTCAGATAAGTGCTTTTCCCTTTTTTGGTTTAGACTGGACCCTAAACTAGTATTCAGTTTAATAGATTGCATTACAAGAGGGGTAAACAAGGTTAACCAGGTATTTGGCATGTCATAAATGAATTGGTTTTTAAAGCCCAAAAGACCTCTGCAATTCGGACTATGTAAATCAGGGGTGGGTAAAATACGGCCCACGGGCTGGATTCGGCCCATGAGGCCATTCTATCTGGCCTGCAGGGCCCCTAAAAATGTCAAAAAAAAAAATATTTCTCTGCCCTTGGTTCCTCTCAAAAATGTCAGGACCCAAGGGAAGCCCAACGGGCTCCAACAACGGTGGGGCCCGCCTGGTCCTGTCCCCCCAGCTGGAAGCTCCTACTGGGGCTTCTGGTCTGGGAACATGGCTGACCCATGTGGGAACTGCAGTTAAGTGGGGGGGAGAAGGGCAGGGGGGAGAAGGGTGGGGGAGACCCTGGCCAGGGAAGGAGCATGGGTGGGGAAATGGCCCCTTCCCCGCCCTGTGGCTGGCACCCCATGCTGCAGCTGCTTGCAGCCTACGTGGGGTTGCCTGTGCCTGCTCTGGACAGCCCCACCGGCTGCAAGTGGCTGCAGCAGGGAGCACTGGCCATGGGTCAGGTGAGGGGCCACTTTTCCCCCCACGCTCAGCTTTTTCCTGGGCTCCTTCCCTGCATGGAGAAAAGCAGCCCCTCACCCATTCTATGGCCTGCACTCCCTGCTGCAGGTGCTTGTAGCCCATGCAGAGCTGTCCAGAGCAGGCACAGGCAGTCTCAGGCTGGCTGCGAGCAGCTGCAGTGTGGGGCACCGGGCATGAGGAAGGGGAGGACGAGGGGCTGCTCCTCCTCCCCCCCCCCGCACTCAGTACCACCTTGTAACCCAGCTCCACTGTCAGGCTCGCAGCAGGGGTGGGGTTACAAGCTGGTGCTGAGCACAAGGAAGAGCGGCCCCTTACTCACCATGTGGCTGGTGCCTCACACTGCAGCCGCTTGCAGCCTGCATTGGGCTGCCTGTGCCTGCTCCAGACAGCCCTGTGTGGGTTGCGAGTGGCTGCAGCAGGGAGTGCCGGCCATGGGGTGGATGAGGGGCTGCTTTTCCCCACATTCAGCACCAGCTTCTTCCCTACTGGAAAGCAGGGGGTTAAGGCTGTGTGCTGTCCCCTCGCCTGTACCGTGGGACTGGGGGGGGCACTGGGTGCGAGTGGGCAAGGAGCCAGTGGGAGCACGGGGCCCACAACAGTGCTCCAGGGTCAGTGCCAGCGGGGCCCAGAGCAGGGTGGCAGGGGTATAGGGAGCTGAGCCAGCTCCCCACTCCCTGCTGGTGCAGCCCAGCCCAGCTCCACAGACCCCTGCCAGCCTGTGCTCTTCTCTGGGGCCCACCGTTGCTGGCCCTGGGACATTGGTCCCAAGACATTGGGACATTGAACCCAAGATGGTGACCAGGGGGCGGGACACCTGTGAAGGGGTAGGGAATCTGTCAAGAGGCAGGGCTACCCATGCAGCCCTCCACAGCTTGCCAAAACTGGGTAAGCAGCCCTCCACCCAAAATAATTGCCTGCCCCTGGCATAAATAATTGGGGACATAGGGCTTCCTTGAATTAGTTCCTTTTTCAAGTGCAGTATATGAATATACGTTAAGTCCAAACATGGTTGTAAAATTTCCAAATGTTGGAGAATTTGAATGTTGGTGACCTGTTCCTCACTATTAAAAGTTGTGATTTAATTGTGCTTTAATTGTGCTGGTATGAAACTAGTTATTTGTGCTCTTAGTCTAGCTTCACCCTCCAGCAATTGAATCTTGTTATGACTTTTCCTCCCAAGATTAAGGACCCCTATCTTGTCAAATTTCTATTATCTGTTTTTTCTAGACTGTGATCATGTCAACCTTTAATAACCTTTCCTTTTATAAGCTGAATAGGATCACTGAGTCTGTCACTGTAAGGCATGATTTCCAGTCACTTATACCAGGGCTGTCCAACTTCTGAGCAGCTGAGGGCTGGATGCCTTGGGGGTGTACCTTCCCCACTTTGTGGGAAGTCCCTTTCACCACAAGGCAGTACAGGCAGCGGGCTTCCCGGATTCCCATGCCCTGTCCTAGAGACCCCAAGTGTCACCGCAGCAAGAGCAATGGGGGGAGAAGACCAGGTGGGAGTCCACAGGCAGCATCTTAACCTCTCATAGGCCAGATACAGCCCAGAGGCTGCTGATTAAACAGCCCTGATTTAAATTATTCTTGTAGCTCTTCTCTGAATCCTCTTTCTTTTTCCCAGCATCCTTTCAACCTGCAGATACCAAAACTAGATACAGTACTCCAGGGGTCAGCAAACCCTGGCATGTGTGCTGAGCACAGCACCTGAGGCCATTTTGCTCCGCATGCCACGGCCAGCCCTGGCTCTGGGTAGTTGCTGCCAGCAACAGAGCCCAGGCTGCTCTCGGAAGGGCTTGCAGCATCCCAGCTGCCTGCTGGGAGCAGCCTGGGCTCCTGGCTGGCAATAGCTACCCAGAGCTGGGGCCAGCTGCAGCAGGGAGAGTCCAAACAGCTGTGCTGGGCTCCGGGTTCTGGCATCAGCTACGTACTAGCGCGTGCACTCGCGCGTTGGAGCAGGTGGTGTGGGAGAGGCCTGAAGCAGTTGAGATCCAGTCTCTCCCCCATTCTCAGCACAGAGGTGATGCAGGCTTCTGAAGCCCAGCACAGCTGTTCGTTGCCAGCCCGGGCTCTGGGCAGCTGCAGCAAGCAGCGGGCAGGCTGCAAACACCTGCACTGGACTCCACAGCTCTGGCATCAGCTCCATGCTGGCAGCAACTGTGCATGTACCTCAGGGCAGACAGCAGGGCAGTGTAGCCTGCCCTGAGGTGCCCATGCCATTGCCACCAGTGTGGAGCTGATGCCGGAGCTGTGGAGTCCGGCACAACTGTTTGCAGCCTGCCCGCTGCTTGCTGCAGCTGCCCAGAGCCCAGGCTGGATACAAGCATCTGCACTGGGCTCCGGAATCCTGCCATCACCTCTGTGCTGGGAGCTGGAGAGAGACCAGACCTGTGCTGCCTCAGACCCCTCCCCTACCATCTGCTCCCATGCACAGGTGCACATGTTGGTATAGAGCTGATGCCAGAGCCTGGAGCCTGGCACAGCTGTTTGGAGCCTCCTGGCTGCAGCCAAGGTAGTGGCTGACAGGCACAGAGCCTGGGCTGGGGGGCAGGGGCTTTGGGTAGGGTGGAAAGGGGCAGTAGGGCTGGGGGGCAGGGCCTGTGGGTGGAGGGCAAGGGGCACAAGCAGGGCATACTGCCATGTACCCCTTTCCCTCATTTTGTTTTTCTGGCATTCCGGCACTCCGGCACCTTCCGAGGTAGGCAGTGTGGTTTTTTTCAGCACTCTAGCCAAGAAATGTTGCCTACCCCTTCACTACTCCATAAGCGTTTGCTTCAGTACCAAATAAAGACATATAGTACAATATCTCTACTCCTTACTGCTCCCCAGTTTATATATCGAGGATAACTGTAGTGATTTCAGCCAGCATGTTCATCTAGGAGTTTATGTTCAGCTGATTATCCAAATGACCTCGAAGTATTTGTTAGAGCCATTGCTTCCCAGAGAGAGGTCCCTATCCTATATGGCTTACATTCTTTATCCCTTTTTGTATGATTTTACATTTGGCTGTAATGCAAGTTGCTGTTTGATTGCAAAAGTTCAACAGATGCAGTTCAATCTTATTCCATGACCTGTCCTCTTCATTATTTACTGCTCCCCTAGTTTCTGTGCCAACACAAACTTTATCATTAATCATTCTTTTATGTTATTTTCCCCAGGTAACTTGCCAAAATATTAAAATAGCATAGGGCTAAGAACTGATTTCCTTTCATGCAGTATAGAAGCCCTCTTGGGAGTTCTCTCTCAATTTGAAGATTTAACTCTCACTTTATTTGTGTAATCAAATTAGAAGCCATCTGATGTAGCTTTGTCATGATGCACACATTAGATTCTGGGAAAACCTGTTATACAGTCAGCTAAATCAATAACAGAAATTAAATAACTGTGGTATCACTGAATTTCTGCTTCCCTTTAATACTCAAGGACATGCCAGTAATGCACTAGTTTTGCAAACAACTCCAAGAGATCATCCGGAATGGGCAATTCACAGGATGTTGAGCCCTGCTCGATGGGATGCCAAGCAAATATTATAATTAAATGAGCCAGTAACTCATTAATCAAATGGAATTCTGTTTTCAAGTTCTCTACAAATTTTATACTGGCATCCTACGATGTCAATTACAGAACAAAACAAGCAATTTGCAAACCTGACCTACATTTGCCTAAAATAAAGTATCTATTTTTGACAACCTATTTTGCTTCCCCTTAGTTATAACAATAGCAGGAGTTTGTTTCACATTTTTACTTGTCTTTTTCTGTGTTTATCTTATTCTGAATAGTGTTGTAGAAAGATAGCCCTTGTTTGTGTTCCATTTAACTGTGTTTGCTCTAGATTCAGTATTATCACTTCTGACAGCTGGAAAACCAACAGAGTTGTTTGGAAGGTGCTGAATCTGATTCTTTGTTTGTGCCTTTCCTCCCTGCCCAGCGAGATTGACTACCTATTGTTTTCTTTCTCTTGTAACGAATAGCTCACAACAAGTCTGCAACATATCCTACACCAGCACTATAGTTTCACAGGGGAAATGCAAGGAAAAGCTTTCCTCTTGTCTGTTAATTTTAAATAAAATACATTTTGTTATTCACCAAAGTAAAGAGTATGGTTAACAAAGATGACCAATAGAATGCACTTCATAAACATTTTCTGTTGAACACTATACTCTTTACTTACTACATTAATCTGTTATATGATTCTGACGTATGATTCTAAACAATAGTTTTATTCCACTTCAGAAATGGCTGCATTTCAAAAGTGGGCAGATTATCTATATGGATAACAGACACATCAGTTAATTAAGTTAATACAACGTATGAGCAGCTTTCATAAAAGGTGTTATAAAAATGGAAGTCATTATTAACAAACAGGAGATTTGTCCTACTTTTAGCGACCTCAGTGAGCAACTTATTGTACTGTGATACAGTACTCAAAAGAATAGGAGCAAATACATGGAAATGTAATAGAATGCAGCTGTTCAATGATTGTAAAAAAAAAAATTTAGAAACATAATTCTGAGAAGAACTGACAAAAGCAGCAGCACACACTTATGAATAACTGTCCGCAGTCTGCAATTCAGAGATATTTACACCTGTAGGCTTGAGATTTTACACTTTCTGTCTGATCCCTCCTTCTTAGGAGGTGAGATATTGTTCCCACATGTACCAAGCAAACATTTAGCCTAGCAATAAGTAGATAAATAAAGATCAATAAATAAAACTCAAAGTTTCACCAGGTATTATAAGACTTCTGCCTAAGACCAGGACGATGTGTTGTGTATCTTGTATTTCTCTACCTGTCCCAACTTTGCCCAAGGTCTTTAAGGTGGCATGATTGTAATCCCCTATGTGAGAGGATTATTACAATAATGCCAACCTTTGGTTCCTCAGGGCAGCAATATCCTGTATAGACTTGTGAGGAATTGGGATATTATGCCAGAAACAGCTTTTTCTGCAGCCACCCAATTGTGACTGCAGTGGCAACAACAAAGGGAAGTCATCACTGCCCCTGTGCGCAGCAGCCAGTCTAGATGCCCAGCTGTGTTGTTACGCTACTGTACTCCAGTCCTACAAAATCAAAATCCCTTCCACTCAGAAAAGTAAGAAAATAAATTGTCTCTTCATTCTAATACACTATTTTAAATCCCAAACAAAGTCACTTCTGCCATCATCTCATCCCTCCCCTTGTTCATTCATAATTTACCAATTGCAATGTGATCCATGTGGGGTTATAACTTAAGGCTAGATACAGACATTCAAAAAGCCTGAGGTGGAATCCATCTATGTTACACAGTTTTCTGTAAGCAACATAATTAAATTGGTAGCAAAAAGAACACACATTTGCCCTTTGATGGGTGGTGTAGGGGGAGACAAATCTTAGACCAAGTTCTGCCATTTTTAAACCAGTCTATATGGGCCCTTACATGCAGGGAGCCTGCTCTAATGCGCTGGAAATCCAGCATGTTGGAGCAGACTCAATTAATCATGTCTGCTGGAGCATTTAAATTTGAAGCACCCTGGCAGCCTTACACATCGTGTGCATCAGTGGCATGGTGCACCTCCACCCTGAGAAAATGGTGGTGCACTTTGAACTAAAACATGTTTGATGTGCTTTAGTTCAAAGTGCACCACTGCCATTTTATCAGCATGGATGCGCTCTGCACTGCTGATACACGTGGCACCTGCTTTTAATTAGTGCAGCTCGCTAATTAAAAAGCATTCGGTGCCTCATTGGAAACACTTGTAAAAATATTCTGTTACAGGTATAAACTGGTTTTGTGTGCCAAACTTCTGTTCTGTTATGGGTATAGACCAGTTTCTGATCACTTATACCAGAAAAGCATAATGTCTGGCTTAAATTAACATGGAAACAACCCAGTAAAGGTGATGTTGTCCTGGTTATTAATCCATGTAATCTCTTTATGAGCATATGCTCTCCAAATCTGCTCTGAGTGCGTATTATTTTCCAAATTATATTTAAAATGGTATTTTTAACCTATAAACCCCAAAATGGTTCAAGATATGCCTGTCTCAGGGACTGATGTTTTGAGATTGGTCCTTCTATGACCAGGTAACTCACCTCATCTCCTTCTACGACCAGGTAACTTGCCACCTGGACACAAGAGAGCAGGTTGACATTGTATACCTTGAAATCCAAAACCTTTGATTTAGTATCCCACTATGTCCTTGTGAGAAAATTGGAGAACTGTGGGCTTACCTCTGAGACAGTCAGGTGGGTGAGAAACTGGCTGCAGGATAGGACTCAAAGAGTCATAGCGAGCAGAGCTGTGTCATCCTGGCGAGAAGTGGGCAGCAATGTCCCACAGGGGTCAGTGCTTGGTTCAGTACTTTTCCACATCTTTATTAACGATTTGGATATGGAGGTAAAAAGCTCACTGGACAAGTTCACGGATGACACCAAGTTACGGGAAAGTGTGGTCACACTTGAAGATAGGCTACAGATATAGGTGGACCTGGACAGTAGGGCCATGTGAAACTTTGGTTGCTGATTCAATTGGAGGAGATTAGGTCCGATTTAGCAGCCAAATCTCAAAATCTGAATCAAATCGGGAGGCCCATTAAAAGGTCCAAATAGAATCTGAAGTCTTGAAATTGATTCAGAAAATATTCAGAGAGATTCATAGATTTGGATTGGCTGGGGAGAGGTAGGCACAGCTGGGTGGCTGCAGGTTCTCCCATGGCTCCTCCTGCTGTGCCTGCCTCAGCCCTGGTGGGGGAAGCCATGGGAAAAGCATTCATGGCTACCCTGCCCGGACCCATCCCCCACTGGACCCAGCCTCCTGGCACTTTAAAAAATAAATAAATAAAGCCCCACTCTCACCAGCTGCAACAGAGAGGATCAGGGCATCTGGGAGGCTGGGGCCAGGAGGCTAGGGATGGGGCTGGGTAGGGCATCCATGGGAGCTTCTCCCATGGCTCCCCCCACCTGGGGAGAGGCAGGCGCAGCTAAAGGAGCCATGGGACAACCTGCAGCCGCCCGGCTGTGCCTGCCTCTCCCCAGCAGGTCCAAAATCTCCAAATCAGCACCAAAACTCCAATTCTGATTTGGCCAGATCAAATGGGGACAGTGATTCACATCATCAAATCAAATCACTGTTCTCCGAATCAGCTGAATCCAAATCTGAATTGAATACTTCCCTATTTGCACAGGCCTACTAGACAGGCTAGCAAGTTGAGAAGATCGGAATCTGATGAAGACCAACATCAAGAAATGTAAAGTGCTCCGCCTCAGAAGGAGCAATTACCAACACACCTACAAGCTTGGCAGCATCAAACTGATGAGCACCATGAATGAAAGGGACCTGGGGGTCATAACAGACCACAGTATGACTATGAGTTAGCAGTGCGATGCTGTAGCCAGCAGGGCAAACAATACTCTGGCATGCATCAATCAATGCATCTCCAGCAAAACGAAGGAGGTGATTCTTCTGCCCTTCTCAGCACTGGTGAGACTGCAGCGGGAGTATTGCATCCAGTTCTGGACATCACACTTTAACAAGAACATGGACAAGCTCGAGAGAGAGTCCAAAGAAAAGCCACCCGTATGATCAAAATCTTACAAGGCAAGCCATATGAGGAAAGGCTGAGGGATTAGGGACTCTTCAGCCTGATGAAAAGAAGGCTGAGAGGGGACCTGGTAGCAGCTTACCACTACACTAGGGGAATACATCAAGGGCTCAGTGAACAACTGTTCACCATGGTGCCCGAGGGAAAAACTAGGAGTAATGGAAACAAACTCCTGGAAGATAGATTCAGGCTCAACATTAGGAAAAACTTCTTCACAGTCAGGGTGTCCAGACTGTGGAATAAGTACCCTCCAGAGGTGGTGCAATCACCTACCCTGCAAATCTTCAAGAGGAGACTAGACAGTCACTTTGCTGGGGTCACCTGACCCCCAATTATCTTTCCTACTTGGTGCAGGGGGCTGGACCCAATGATCTTCAGAGGTCCCTTCTGGCCTCCCAGTCTATGAATCTATGAGATCATCAGATGTGCTGAATCTTTTTGGTGTGAGAGGATGGAAGCTACTAGTAAGGAGTAGTCTGTGAACTCTTTGCTTTTAGAATTTACTTTCTAGCCATTTGAATGTAATGCGTTACCCTTCACAGCATAAGAAAAACCCATCTATCTGTGGAGGCATGTGGATGGTGCTGATATTGTCGGAAATGTGTGTGTGAGCTTCTCTTTGAAGTGAATAAAGTTTTGGCTGCATTACCCCTTTGTGTGTAGGGAAAGATACTTGCTTTTCTACTATTGTTTGTGTCTGCATTTTTAATTTGTCAAGGGTAACCAGAGGCCAGAAAAGACATTCTTTTACGTTTTCTGACCAGAAATCAACATAAAGATATTTAGCACCCTGTACACAGAGAAAACATTGGCTGCTATACTAGAAAAAGCTTTATGTCTGAAAGTGCATCATGAAAAAGCATGCTGAAAGTGAAAGAATAAAGAAAAATAAGGAAGATGCAAATGTCATTCTGAATGAACACTCCAAGAATTCCTAACTAATTTAATTGGTGATGCATACTGTGCTATTAAAGGCAAATCCCTACCAATAAAAGGCACAAACAACACATGAAGCATTCTTCTCTGTTACCAGAATATGATTTTATACAATTAAGATTACAATTCAATTTAGCACACGTCCCTTCCCCCTAGCACCTTTAAAAACAAAAACAATAAAAAAAGAAGAAATAATTCCATAGGAAAAACAACCCTGTCTCCATTGTAGGTTACTAGAAAAGACTTATACAGCCCTCTAGTGTTCCAGAACCACAGACCCCAAGTATAAATAGACTAAAGCAATGCTAATCTCTACCCCTCACCCATCTCCTTCACTACAGAAACATTGCTGACAATACATCAATGCTGGGCACAGAGATTATTCAAACAACTAATACTGCAGTTTTGGCAGAGAGGTTTGCACTTCTCACTCTCAAACCACAGGGGAGATAGGACCAAGCACATGACAGTTTAGAAACTATGTTTGTTAAAAAAAGGAACTGTCTGCATAAATACATAATACATATCCTGAAAAATATTTTTCCTCTGAAAAAAAAGAAGAAATAAAAAAGATTACATTTTAAGTTGCTTTGTACTCATTTAAACAGCTGACTGGAGTTTATTATGCCTGATTGCAGGCCTTCAGCAGGAGTGATAGCTTCTTCCTTATTTCCCTCTTTCCTGCCTTTCATTCCCAGTGAGTTTCCGTTGACAGACCCTACGGCTATACTCTCAGAAATCATATAAAACCTGACACTGCCAAAATTTCAACCGCAAAAAGGTGTTTTAAGGTGTTGGCTTTCAAATCTAATTTTAACAGACAACTGTGTTCTGAGAGCATATCCTATAATGATACTGTGAGGCACAAGGGCTGCCCATGGGCTGCAGATGGAGCTGTTGACAAAACAGTCCCAGTCGCTTGAGATAAGACTGGATTGGGGATTCTGTATTCTTGAATCTCTCCTGTTTTAAAGGGGCATTGGCCTAGATTCTGCTCAAAACTAAAAAGAAAACAAATGTTTTAAAACAGCTAACCTTAAGGGCAAGAGCAAAGAACTCTGGCTCCAAATGAGGATGTCCAAAGAGACAAAGATAAGATGCGTTTATAAATTTTGATTTGTGAATAAAGATTAAAATTACAAAATCAGCTAAGGAAGAGGTAGGAACACAAGAAGGAGATCTGCAGCATGTTAACCCCCTGCTGACTTACAAAGGAGGCTGGTTTAGGAAGTATCTAGCTACTACTATTTTTTTAAAAAAGTCTGTTAACTGTTTATAAATACAACAAGGATGGATAGTGAAATAAGTAGTTACTCTTCAGAATGTCTATGGTTTTGCAAGGCTTTCATTAGCAGAGGTGTAACAGGATCAGACCCTTACTGTGGATTTGTGTATACTACTATTTACTGCAGCTGTAGACATATCACTATGTTGGCTGACTGCTGGAGCACAACAGTTTATTTTGCACTTGAAATTTCTGATAAATATTGTCTGGGGATCTCTGCAGGAACTACCAGAACCCCAGCTGTTATATTTACTAGTGAGGTGGTTAATTTAACCTTCCTTTGGACAATTCAAATTAAGGTATCAGTTCATAATTATGCAAAAAGGCAAGAATGATGACACAAATGATCATCATGTGATACAAGATACAGAAAAAGAAATCTACCTTGTAATTAATGTTGCAAGCATGATAATATCTTGCCACAGCTTCAGTATTCCTCATGATCCAGTCTGAGGAAATAATTGTGGTTGGAAAGGAGTGGGGAGGAGATGTGAAGAGCTATGGTTTCTTTTTTGTTGTTTTAACTGAAGGTTCAAATTTAAATGTTCAAGATTGGAAATTAAATTAAGTTCTGCTTGTAATTAACTCAATCATATTGCAAATATACAGTCAAGTTCTGGCAAGAGCAACTTAACTCCAGTATAACTGATAGAAAAACACAGTCTATTTGAGTTTTGTTTTCTATGTAGGTTGTTAAAACCATATCTAAATCTACCTAGCAAGCTGAATTACACAGCTTCTGGGGCTATGTGGTGTGTAAGTCAGAACAGCATTGGCCCTTTATGGATTTTAAATAGTACCCAAAGGTGTGCTACATGCTTTGCAAACACTATGGAAAGATACATTCCCAACCCAAAAAATGAACACCATGCATTTTAGACATGACATAATGAGTAGAAGTGATGAAGTAAAGAGGGAATGAGGTTCACAAAGACAAGGGTTAGGGCAATTTACATGGATTAATGTGACTATGGAGCACTTCAGCTTCTCATTTCGTGACTACTGTTCATTCGCATTTGTAACAACAGCGTGACACCACTGCAACTTTGGGGCTTTTTTTTTTTTTTAAAGACAAGAGGAAACACTCTTGTCTGAATACACTGTTAACATTTAAATGGCCAGTATTTGACATTCAGATTAGAATTAGTGTCTCCGTCTTGGTTTCCCACTGGTAAAATGCAGATTACTGTCTCAAAATATATCTCCATGAGACTTAATAGTCATGTGTTTATGTATGCTTTGAGTGCTTACAGTGGAAAGTAAGTGAATAAGGGAAGCAGCATCACCCACTAGGAACTTTTATTTTCGGAAGCAAGAAGTATTTAGGACAAGTACAATCTGAGACACGTTAAAGGGAATTTCATAATGTGCTGAGCATGGGCCAATCCAGGATATCACAAAGGGGGGTGCACTGCAAGGGATTTCATACCCCCTGCTCCTATCATCCCTGCCCCTTCCCCCCCACACCCAAACAAGGGTGGGTATATGGCAGGAGCAGCAGCAGGAGCAGGAGCAGCAGGGGACTTTTAAGTCTTCTTTCGAAAGGGTAAAAACCTTCCTTCCCCTCCATACTCAGCAGTACATTCCCTTCTCTCCTCCTCCCATCACTTCTGCTGTCCCCAACTGACCTGGGGGCAGGAGGAAGGAGAGGGTCCAGAGCTGCTCCTGCCCCACTCCAGCCAGGCTCCATATGGAGCAGACACAGTGAGACAGTGGCAGTAGTTGGCAAGTCCCCTCTATGCCTGCACCCAGGCAAGCACGAATACTTGCTGGATTAGAAAGGAAGGAGAAACCTGCCTGCTTTTGCCACGGTCCCTGGCTAAGTCTGGTTCACTCGGAGTCTAACTGGAACAGAAAACAGAGGCTCTGGATCCTGCCCCCAAGCCCTACCATGGAGACAGTGGCAGCAGTGGGCAGAGGAGGAAGGGAAGGGGAGATGAAGGGACATGCTACTGAGCAAGGAGGGAAAGGAAGGGGGTGTTACTTACTGGCTCCAGGGATCTAAAAAAAAAATCCCTGGAAGCTGCTGTCAGTGTGGTTGATAGAGAAGGTGGTGCACTCCTGGATCCACCCCTGGTTCTGAGTACCTATGCTCTAAAAAAAAAATCAAATTCTGGCATGAATTTCAAATTATGGTGGGTATCTAACATCACTAGTCCTTTGTGAAAATGTTGATATTCTACAATTCCAGAAGTTAACAGTTACAGACATGGAGCGGTCAGTTCCTTGGAAGGGTTAATTGCATGTTAATTGTATGTCTGTATAATGATGTGTCACAGCAGTAATGCAATTAAATACAACTTCTCAGGTCTTATAATAACACCATACTCTTCTGTAATATCTTCCAGCTGAGAACTGACTTCAATACATGCTGTTTTTAGAATATCTGAGTATTAAGGCTCACTGCCATCATTTTAATTATGCCCTGAAGTCAAGATGGAAGAATTGAGGTGACACATTTTGGTGGAGAAAAAGAGCAAAGGTGGACTCAAAAATGAAGTTATAGTGGAAAGCCAGGTTTTAAAGATGTACGGGGGAAAAAATAAATATAGCAAAAACATTTTTGGTGACACCATGGATATGGAATACAAAAGGAGAAATGGAATGAGGCAAAGTCAGAAGACTTACAGGCAATAGTAGGAGGCAGAAATGTTTGGATCAAGTATCCAGAAAGAATTATGGAAGAAAAGGCATGGGAACCAGAGTATATGAACTGCAAATGACTGGACAGACCAGAAATGTCAGCAGATATTTTTAAGAATGGATAAGCAGTAATTACATGAGTCTAACAAAAACTTTGGTATAGTCTGAATGATAAAGGGAATAACAAATTGTCTAACACCACATTCTGGATAGACAGTGATGAGGAGAGTTAAGTGAGGTTACCAAGAGAGGACCAAAGAACAGACCAGTGATTTCAATTATACATGGAGAGGAACATTTTACTATAAATGCACCGTCATTCATGTTGATTAGTACTTGATTTCTATAGATTATATTTTTGGATTAAGGCCCAATTACAGGACTAAAGCTAGCCAAATCAGGTCCTCAAGGACAATTATCATGTCATCTTTTCACTTTAATGGGAAAAATACAAAATACAGAAATGCAACGTGACATTCTGGCCCAATTGAAATCAATACCGCATTTCCCATATAAATAAGTATACTGAATAAGGGAAGGGGTTTTCAAACACTTGAACGGCTGCCATAAAGAAGAGGGAGGGAAAAAAGTCTCATCCTGCTGCAGAGAGCAGGATGCAGACCAGTGCCTTGAAGTTGCAGCTAAGTAAGTTTAGATTAGTTATCAGGAAAAAACACCTTTGTTAGAACAGTGAGGCAGTGGAATAAACTGCCTAAGGAAGTTTTGTACTCTCCATCACTGGAGGTGTTCAAGAAGAGGTTGGACACCCAGGGGTAAGGGATGATCTAGGCGTAGCTATGTCTATATTCTATTATGGGCATTTCCATGCTTCTGGGCTTTGCTAGTTGCAGCATGAAGCCTGGAGGGAATTTTATTCCCTTCCTTGTTCTCTAGGAATTGGGAGGTTTTTTTAAAGCTTTCTTTGGAGACACTGAGTGTTGGCTGAAGCCAAGGTGGGGGTATTTGACTAGGTCAGTACTTCTGCTGGGACTTAATGCTGGAGGTACCTGGCTAGAGGGTCTTGCCCCTCTGCTCAGGGTCAGACAAATTGCCGTATTTGGGGTCAGTAAGGAATTTTACCCCAAAGTTATATTGGTATGGATTGTGTGCATGTGTGTGGTGTTGGGGGTGGGGGGTTGCCTTGCTTTGTAGCCAGGGGGCGGGGCATAGCCCTCTTCCTAGGATCTCTTAAGTGTATATTAAAAACATTTACAGCAGCACAGTGTTGGCTGCTGTGGTTCCCTTGCTTTATCTGTGGCAGGTTAGGCTTTTAGTCTTGTGTTGGATCAGGATTGACTGTATAGTTTTGCTAAGAGCTTAGACAATTGACTTGTATAGGATGGTTTGGATAGGAATGATCTTGCCTCTGGCAGGGAATTGGATTACATGACCTATGGAGGTCCCTTTCAGCCCAATTCCTCTAAGATTTTACCAGTTGTTTTAAGACAGGCTTTATATATAATTTTAGTAATAGCTTGTGTGAGTAGCATTTAATATGTCAGTGGTTTTCAAACCTTCTAAAGTCAGGGAAACTTCTTATGTCACTTCTACTACAGAACCCCCACCCCTGGCTCTGGAGGTCATCCCTTCCAATATTTTTAAGCTCAGTCTTATTTAAGTCAATAGGCATTTTACTAGTAGTTTCAGTGGTATCACTTTTCACCTTTGCATCTGTATTTTGTATTTGCCATAAAATTGAGAAATGAACCAATATGGTAAATGCACAGTCTGTAGTCAAAGTTGATTTGAAAGGCATGGTGGCTATTCACAGAATAAATTTGAAACACTCATATTTGTTATGCAACTGTTCAAGATTTAGTTAATAATTTATGTAGTTTTCTGAAAATTACAGAATGTACATAATGAACTATATTCATTATAAATCAAAACCTGAGAGAAAGATCTTTAGAATTAAGGTTCAAGAGTATTGAGACAGGAAGCATGCAAGTACCCAGCATGTCAGAGCCAAGATGATGAAGTTTGCTTGCAAGCTTACAAAGGAGCTAGTTATTTTTTGTGACCTCAAATCATCAAATGCTTCATTTTTCCATTTCATAAAAAACCTCCTTGCACATTCTTACTTTTGTCTGTAAATTTTATCAATATAGTGGGAAATAGTGGGAAACACACACACACATCTGTACACACAGCTAATTGGTGGTGGGAGCAGAACTTTTCTCTGGAGAAATTCATACAAAAATGTCAAATATTGAGTTTTCTATCTAGTGGTATTGGATTGGTGCTGTAATCATAATGATTCAGAAAAGATGCAAGGAACACTTTTTGGTTTGGTAATATTATTTATTGAACCAACTGAAAATGCTACTTCGTGTCCAAAAACTTATCTAACATCTTTCCCGGACACACAGCTTTGCAGTATTTCCAATAAAAAATATAACTAAAAAAATCCTTACTTCAGTTTTCAAGTTTTTCAGATAGAAAAATATTTTTTAAAATGGAATACTGTCCATTATTCATTTTGTTAATTGTAGCACAAACTGAAACTGTTAACATCTTAATTTAATTTGTGAAGAACTAGCAGTTATGAAAATGTGGCAATCCCAATACACGTTAATGTACTTGTTCATGAACAAGTCCCATAGATGTGGTTAACCAACATAGCAGTTTTCTGCATCTTTTTACATCAAACCATTAGTTTAAAAATAGATCTATGATAGATCTGTGTCTTCTGTCCAGTTGCATATATTGAGAATACGAGGCGAGATTTTTTTCTCAACTTGCACCTCATGCTGTTTGTACCTGCACAATGAGATTGTAATGTAAAATACTACCATTCTCATTTCAAATCATTTTGCATGTACTTTACGCTTATCTGCAGAGGCGTGAATGACTATTCATATTGGAAGACAGTAGAATTAGGGATACAGTACTTTGGAAGGGAAGTATATGATAACTTAAATAACATATTTCTGGTGCCTCCAGAGTTTTAAAAGTCAGAGATGGTAGAGACTAATTACGTTATTTTATCTGCCTTACTTGTCAATTTAGGTTTTTCTTTGCAGTGGATTCTTCAAGTGCTTTGTTTAGCCCACCGCTTTCCTGATTCAAATTATGGGATTTCAACAATTTCCCTTACTCTAAGGGATTTGTTACATGGTACTTTTGGATGGTTCCTGGAGCTCTTAACACTTAGATTGTCCACACATCAACACCTGAAACTAGATTTAAGCACTTGTTAGGCAGCTCAAAGTTACTCCATTCCAGGGCAGGATTATCTCTGATCCATGTTACCCAGCTTGTGTTACACTAAAGCCACTCTAGGCTGCACCTTAGTGTAAAAACCCCATGTGGTATCCACTCTCCCCACTGTCCCAGATCAAGCCCACAACCACCTCTCGCCCTCCCCAGCATCCCAGATCCCAGCTTAATGCCCCCTGCCACCTCCCACTCCCACTTACTTGTGGCTGCCCACACTATCTGTCCTGGGGGAACAGGTAGGGAAGGGTTAACTTGCCTGCTCAGCTGTTGCCACCCCTGCTGCTGTCTGGGCCAGAAAGGCAACAGCCCAGCAGCAGTGTCCACACAGGAAGGTTAGCCTTTTGCTGACTGCTCCCCTGGGACAGAAAGTACAGGTGGGCACAAGTAAGTAATGCCCCAGGGGCAGCGGGAGGCAAGGGGAAACCCTGAGGGGCAAAGTTGGCAGGGAGCCCTGGGGCAGCAGGGGAACCAGGGAAGTCCTTGGGGTCCAGGGGCAAAGGCTGGAATGGCAGGGAGAGATGGGGACATTCCAGGCGTCCAGGCCCCTGCTGGCCTGAACATGTGACTGCTCCAAACTTGAGCTAACACTAACATCAATCAACCATTTGTGTGCCTCGCAATGCAAGGTGTAAAAAGACCCTAATAGAACTCAACATGAAATATTCTCATTATTCATTCATTGCATATTTAACTTTATCCTATAGGCTAGGATTAGCACTAGGCTTCACAACTGTGAAGTTACTGAGCAGCCTCATGTTGACTTAAAAATCATTTGAATCAGACATTTAATGTTGTTTCTTTCTTACAAAGGAACTAAGACTAAATGCTACAAACAACTGCAGGATCAGCCCATCTAATGTTTGTTTATTCTGATGACTGGTTGTATGTTTAACTAATCAATGATAAGTTGTTAAAAATGCTATTTATCAATGAATGTGAACTAGCTCCCCACAATCACTCTATTACTGTTTAATGTCAAAACAGCTCAAAAGTGAAATCATCAACCACATCAGATGATAAGTGGGATGTTGGAACTATATCACAATTTACAATTAGATTCACTCAACCCTGTCTACAAAGGAAGAAAAAGAGCTGAATTTTAAACAAAGTTCTGTGATGGCAGACTATGTGCTCACACCAATTGTATTTTCATTTTATATACACCAATCATTCCTGTATTTACTGAAACATCAACAGTAGGCATTAAACAAAGACAGTGACAACATGGTAATTGTCCTAACCTTATCAATTCTAAACTCTTGTAAGCTGTGTAAAACAGTGCATCAACTCCTCCCGTGCAATGGCTTTTTCATACAGTTTGACTATGTGATGAAAGAAGCTAGTTGACATGCACTTACCATATCAGGCCCTGGCACCTGCATTGCAGACACTAATCAAAGTGCTCCTTCAGAGGGGTGAAAGAATCACCATTTGTAATGCAATAATTAGGCTGGGTGGAAGGGCCTGAAAAGTAAATCAATCTAGTCTGCTCTCCAAATCTGACACCATTCTCTTTGCAGATTGTTAACATAATGAGACAGAAGCCTACAAGAGGTTCCAAAAAAGACCTATGTCTTTTTACCCCTCTTCTCCTTTCTCTTACAGTGTTATTTAGAACATAATTACAGGCAATTCTGCTCTAAGTCAACAGTATAAAAAGCGAAAACTTTTAAGCAGCTCATAAAAAATAAGCTCATAAAAAATAAACAGATGGACTATACATCACATTAAACCAATTCACTTTGTCCAACTAGATGAAAATAATTTTAACTTATTCCTTCCTGATATTACCATTGGAATTCCTTTAAGAAGACAATAGGTGTGTCTACATGAGATGTTACTATGCAGCGGTTACTGCACATTAGTTGGTACTTGATAATACGGTAGTTACTGCATATTTAATTGCTACTAACTAAATGTGCAGTACTAACTAAATATGTGGTAACCAGAGTTACTGTGCAGCAGCACTGGTGAATGGCATTTATGTGATACTTATGCACAGTAGCCCAGTAATACTGTCCAGTAGTGTGTTAGCACTGTTGGTGCTGTGATACTTTACTGTGCAGTATCATTTGGCTACTGCACAGTCAGCATCTCATGTAGATGTGCCCAATAAGATCTAATAACATGAAAAGAAGATCATTCAAATAAATACTTAAAATGCATTCTGCATTCACTTACACAAGTAAATTAGGAATCATTCTATTGATGCCAATATTACCATGCCACAGTGAGTAGAAAATCAGACTCTCTACGATCATCTTGAATTTTAACAAGGAACTACTGAAACAAACCATATGGATGATAAGATTTTCAAACATCCATGTTTTCTTTGTAACAGAAAGAGAGTATGGCCTGTTTTAACTAGCCCAACCCCAGCAATTGAATTGTATTAAATATGACAGCTATAGCATTTCCAACTATGTAATGTCATTGTCTTATTATTTTTATTACCAAAGTGATTAGGAGTATTGTGTGAAAATATTATATATATAATAGTGAAGTTTTCATTTATAGTGCACTAAACGATACAAACAAAAAGAAAATGAAAAAAAAATGTTCCTTATGACAGGACATCCTTTATTCCATATATCTGAATTAAGTACCCCGATACAATGAATATGACCATGTTATTTTTACCTGAGTCGCATGCATATTTGGGTGCTGTTACAGGTTACCTTTCAACCATACCATATTGCTGGAATGTTAGCCAGTATTAAAATCAGAACAACAATTTCAAAGCAGTCACAGGTTAAAGTTTAATGCCATCTCTGACTTGCACAACAGTGACTTGCCACTAGGGGGACTAGCAAGCAGGGGCATGGCCAGCAGCCAGGACTCTAGTCCTCTTCTAGGAGTGGAGCCCCAGGGTCTAAGCAAAGGAAGAGTGTGAAACCTGGAGAAGCAAGTCTCCTTGGCCTCCATGCTCTCGCTGCACGGACCTGCTGGGAGTTACTGTGGTGACAGCATGGGCACAGAGGAAACACACCTCCCTGGGCTCCATGCTCTTGTCATACTTGGTGCAAGACAGCTCTTTCCCATGGGAGGAACATGGGAACCTGAGAAGAGAAGTCACAGCCCCCCTCCCCCAAATGCTCTTGGCTAGGAAAGAACCACCCAGGTGTGGAGCAAAGGTTTAGTCCTCTGAGAGGAGGTCCATGTGCCTGGTCCCTGTCCCAGGGGCCAATATAAGGTCTCATAGGGTCTTTGGAGCTAGCAGTGTGGTGCCAGATGGGCTGGGGTCATATCCATTGGGAGGCAGGTGGGGATGTTGACTTGTGGCCAGCACCATCCCCTGGACACTAGAGCTTAAGAGGGTGGAAAATTTGTCAGGGGTAGTGGGCTGGGAACTATGCATCCTGGGATGCAGAGTGACTGCATTTTATCTCCATGCAGCATTGAGCTAAATAGAATGGCTCAACCCTCACTCTAAGTGATATAACTTTAAGACACTTAGGGCATGCCTAGACGAGTACAGATGTGCGGTATTTGGCACCGCACACCTGTTTGTGGCACTACACATGCCACTTATGCAAGCATTCCCCACTCTGGTAATTTGCAGCGCATGGGGTGGGGGGTGGGGATTTGACACTGGGAGATCTTGGTGTAAAAAAAATCCGTGCCTTAACAAAGCAAGGCAGAGCATGTGGTGGCAGCATGCACCACTTGAAACCAGAGCCTGGCTGGCCAGAGCTATATTCCAGGTACTGGCCAGGCTGTGTGCTGCTGGATTGCTATGGCTGCAGTCTCCAGAGGCTCTCAGGCCCAGGTGCTGGCCCCAGCTTCTCCTACCCCACCTTGGGGAATGTGCAGTGCTCCAGAGCACATGTGCATGAGCGTTTCCTAGGCCCAAGCAGCAACGACACGTATTGTGCTTCTGCTGTTTGTCCACAGAGAAATGCAAGTTCCTACTCATATGGAACACACCCTTGGGCCATGTCTAGACAACTGTGGCCGTGCGTCATGTGGCACCACATACATGTCTGTGGCACCACATACCACACATTCAGGTGTTTTCTATGCTGCAAGGTAGCTACGTGGGGAGCTTTTTTTGACCCTGAGAGATC
This sequence comes from Crocodylus porosus, assembly GCF_001723895.1. Classification (NCBI taxonomy): domain Eukaryota; kingdom Metazoa; phylum Chordata; order Crocodylia; family Crocodylidae; genus Crocodylus; species Crocodylus porosus. Next base: position 135,012,716 of record NW_017728906.1, on the reverse strand, counting down.
CCCCCCACACACACAACACCCCCCACACACACAAAAAAAAGCAGGGCACTGCATGCGGGGACAGAACGCACCACTCAAAACCAGAGCCTAGCTGGCGAGAACCAGGTTCCGGCTGCAAGCCAGGCTCCAAGTGGCAAAATTGTTGCTGCTGAAGCCTCAGGAAGCCCCCAGGACAGGCTGCTGTGGCCAGCCCAGTTCTGGCCCTAGCCTCCCCAACTCCACCTGCAGTCACCTGCCACAGGCCAGACAGAGGGAGCATGTCACAGGGTGTTTGTTCCCTGGGAACAAGAAGCAACAGCACAAGGTGAACCACTGTTTCTTGTCTCCGGAGAAACAAATGTCTGCCCTCATGTTGACCTGGCCTCATGTTGACATAGTTTAATACCCTTTATTGCATAAATCCACATTTTAAGTGCCCAGTTTAAAGGTAACTTGTAACACCACCCTTAGTTAGTTTTCTATATTATTTAATATCACTCTAATCCACATCCTTCATCTACATGCAAAGGGTATAGTCAACCTCCTATGTCAGACAGCAGGTAAATGTTGTGACCTCATGACTTGATAAAATTTCTTAACCAATTTTCCTTACATAATGCTGTTGTATATATCACAAATTTAGGGTATTGAAGTGCAAGTTGTCATTCAGTTTTGGGATGTTGCTATTATTTCCAAGTAATTTCATAAATCAGAGAAAGGTTTGGAGGTCTCATAGCAATTAACAGTGCACTGTCCCTGCTGCAGAGGAAGAAACCTAAGTTCTGCATGCAGAATACTGGCAATTCTTCAGCTTTGCCATTTAATGAGACCTTTCAAAATAATCTCCTATTCTGCTTTTATTTCCTCTATACTATAATGTCCTGAATTTATCTATTGCTTTTCATCAAGTAGGCTCTGTTATTGATTTACAAACTACAAATAAACAAACACAGAAAGAAATAATTTGGTCTACCACTAAAATATAACTATAGTTAATGACAACTATTTAAATGGCACACTAAAGTTGTGCACATCAGTAGTTAAGGATGAGCTATGCTAATGCTACTTCCATTCTGAGACTTCAAAGGAAACTTGCATAAGCAAGATGTAAGCAGGGTTGCCAATTGTGCATAAATGTATGGACAGATAATTAAAAAGGCTAAAAGAAACCTATCCATAAAGTCTGTAAAAAATTGAACTGTCCTGGAAAAAAAATAGAGCCAGTAGAGCTGATTGAAGGTTCCTGGTCAGGAAGAAGTTGGAGGTAAACACTAGAGGATGGAGAGAGCAGCAGAGTGCCACCTGGTGCCTGAGCAGGAGCACAATAAACTGCATGGAGCATTCTCTCAGGGCCCTGAAGCATATTTGTAGCTTTGGGTGGGATGATATAGTTAGTCCTGCTTTAAGCAGGACATTAAACTAGATAATCTCTCAGGTCCTTTCCAACCCTAATTTCCTATGATTCTATGATATGGGATCCTGAACCTCTGTAGCATTCTCCCCGCCACCTTAATCCCTCCCCCGCCCCGTCATTGATGTGATGCTGTGTCAGGTTATCTGCCAACAACACCTCTGGGGCACAGATAGGAACGCAGTAGGCCTTCTCCGTGCTGGGATGGGGGGAGCAGGCCAATGGGGGTAAAGATGTGGAGTGGACTGGGGCAGGGTGTGGTTGAAGGAATCAGGATGTGGGGGTGAGCAGGGGAACCTGAGGTTGTGGAAGCAGTATGTCAAATAATTGTCAAAATAATCAATCAATCAAGGCTGCCAAACCAAGGATTTTGTTTTTACACTGATAATCTGCAAGCCTTTTACTGACAACCATTTTTTTACTATACTTGGTATTAAACTGCTAAATTTGAACCTGACCCTTGTTCAGGGCTAGGCAGAAAGGTTACATTTGCACTATGTAAAACGTAAGTAAGTAAACAAAAAGTTAGCTGTCAGTAAAGGTTTGCAGACTGCTAGAAAAAATGTCTTCAGTTGGCAACCCTGGATGCAAGTACTTAATAGATTTTGGTCAGGATACCAAGACCAACATCTATAGTCCTGAAAACAGCAACATTTGCTCTCTAACACAATAAAGTGGTTAAAACCATAATTAAGGGTGCCAGCAGAAGTGATAATTTTTGCCTGATCTGGCCCCAAAACATGGTCTACAGCCATGACCAAACACAAGTGAATGGCTGCAGGCCACTTTAAAAGGGCCCAAACCGGTGAAAACCTGAACCCTCACTGCAGGCAAAATGATTGCACGAGGGTTCAGATGAAGATGCTCCAAAATGGAACTTGTTCTGTAACTTGTATCTGCATAGCTCCCAGCCTGCCATGGTTTTCAAAATGGAAGAGGATGAAGGTTGGTCTGGGTTTTTTTTCAGCCATTATTGGAAGGTGGGGTGGGTGGATTGGAGCCTCTCTGAGGTGGGTGGCTCCAATCCACCCACCCCACCCCCCAGCACTGGCTGAGGAACCCCAAGAACAAGCTCCCTCCTCTCCCTTTGTACCCTCCCATTCTGAAAACAGCATCCAGGCTCAGAGTGGGGAGTGGCATTACTATGAGACTAGGCTGCAGGCTAACAGCAAGCAGTTGGCATCCCAACTCCTGGACCCAACAGCGAACTTCTGTTTGGTCCAGCATATTGTTGCAACTCACAGAGCTTCCTGCAAAGCACTATGAATTGGAATGGGGAGCTGCTTTTCTGTCTGTACCCTAGGTCTCTTGGAAAAGATGGCATTACCTCCATTATGGAGTAAAGACTCATTCAGCACTAAGTTATCGGGATAGGTGCCACCTGCTGAATCAATTTGACAATACAATTTATGACATTATCAGAACACTCAGTCTATTGCTTTTCTTCCACAAGTTAATGGGTATTAGAGGATATGAAAAATTATGTCTGTAGTACTATGACAATTTAATGTAGCAATTTGAACTTGGTGGGTTGACTGGTTTTTTGTTGTTGTTGTAGTTTACTGGTCAAGGTGATATGGCACAAGATTCTTAGGGTGTCCAGGAAAAGGTGAATGACTTTTTGAAATTCCTGTTTGAAAAGGATACGTAATTTTATAAATTTGAGAAGCTGAAAAAGGTATCAAGTAATGCTATGTTATATGTATGATTCTTTTTTAAAAATAATTTGTTCAAAGCTTCCCTTGCAAACAGACTATATTTGTTTTCAAAAGGTAACTCAAATATGTCAGAAATGGTTTGGTTCATCCATAGAGACTTATTTATGAAAACGATGTGTAGTTTTGCATAAAAGAAGAGATTAAACAAATCTCTCTATTTTGCTAAGTGGTCATGCCCTCCATTACAGCACACCTGCATTGCATTAAAGACAGAACCTGATATCTCATACTACATGAGACAGGAAGAATGGTTGCTTTGGGCAAAACTGATAAGAACCAAGACGACTAGGCATTTTTAATGCTTTTTCTTTTTGTAAGATTCTAGACATACAGCGATGATTTATATATTATTTAGCAGCTCAATAAAATGAATGCAGTCTCTGTTGAGTTTGTTTGTTCATCAGACAAAGTTTTGGGGTTTTTTTAAGTTCTTTAAAAAACCCTGGGCAAACAACCAATGCAATTATTTGGCTTTTGTGAGAAATTAAAGGTGAATAATCATGGATTTAAGGTGAATAATTGAAGATACATTAGAGAAATAAACACACAGAAACATCAAACTCTACAGTAGATAAGCATGGATAGCTAGTAGATAAACATATTACAGATTGCAAAGGGAATTTTAGATCTCATTAGAAACTTCTAAGTAATAATTAAGGTAGAAATTGCATCTTGGTTCACTCTGCAAAACTCTTTCAGTGCCCCTTGGCATTTTCTATGGCTCTGTATGTAGGTTTGGTGTAGTTGCAATAAAGACCTCTTTTGACAATTAGCGTACATTCTTTCATGGATACATCCATAAGAAATACCCAGAAGCTGCAGTCAATGTTGAAATGAGCATAGGGTTCATTTCCTTTTTGCCCAACTGCACTTGTACCCAGAACATATGCATACTTCAATTACCATCATTTAAACTATAATACTATTCCATATGTTGAATAATTCTAATAACTTAAAGTTAAACCTAGGTATTCATTTTTTAAGTAACCTTTGAGTCCTGCCATTCCCAAATGCACTCAAGGTCCTTGGCATAATTCAGACAGACCTAAAACCTATAGACCTAAAGCAGCTATGCTGCTTTTTGGACTGTAGTACTACTGGAATTTCTGCAGCATCATAAGTGTGGAGTCTGAATCAGGGCTTGCAATGTTATCATCAGGAGGCATTATTTTTTCTGCAATGCCCATGCTGAGGAAATCCTTGCTCAGCAGGGATCAGGGCTTATAGAGCCCTTCAAGCCACTCCAGCAGAACAGTGAGGTCAGCACAAGGGTGAAAGTCACACAAGTGTGCACAAGCATTACATTTCAACTGGAATCTCAATTCTATCAGTTGAAAGCCTCGGTGAACAGGCGTTCACAGTACTTCAACTAGAGCAAAAAAAGACTGGCGATGTGTCAGATAAGAATCAAATCACCTCTGAATGCAGTTCAACCAGTTGAATGAATGTTTGTACATTCACTTCAACCAGTTGAACCTTCCTATTCAAATGCAGCTACCACAGTACCCTCTGACATCCCAGTGTGCCTTGCTCCACCTCCTTCCCCTCCAGAGAATAGTCTGCAATTCAGGCTGCAGTCAATTGCTGTACTCTGAGATATAGGAAGCCCCTCTCCCTGACAGCTTATTGCCTGGGAAAGTCCAAGTACTCACCACAACCCAGATGCTGTGCAAATATCTATGCTGGCTAGCACTACAGAAGAAAGAGACTTGGGGGTCATCACTGACCACAAGATGAACATAAGCCTGCAACGTGATGCTGCAGCTAGTAAAGCGACCAAAACTCTGGCTTGCATCCATAGATGCTTCTCGAGCAAATCCCGGGACATCATTCTCCCCTTGTATTTGGCCTTGGTGAGGCCGCAGCTGGAGTGCTGTGTTCAGTTTTGGGCTCCACAATTCAAAGTGGAGAAGCTTGAGAGAGTCCAGAGAAGAGCCACGTGCATGATCAGAGGTCAGGAAAACAGACCTTACAACAAGAGGCAGAGAGCCAAGGGGCTCTTCAGCCTGGAAAAGCATAGGCTCAGGGGTGATCTGATGGCCACCTATAAGTTTATCAGGGGTGACCACCAGTACCTGGGGGAACGTTTGTTCACCAGAGTGCCCCAAGGGATGATGAGGTCGAATGGTTATAAACTACTACAAGACCGTTTCAGGCTGGACATAAGGAAGAATTTCTTTACTGTCTGAGCCCCCAAGGTCTGGAACAGCCTGCCATCAGTGGTGGTTCAAGCACCTACTTTGAACACCTTCAAGAGCAAATTGGATGCTTATCTTGCTGGGATCCTATGACCCCAGCTGTCTTCCTGCCCTTTGGGCAGGGGACTGGACTCGATGATCTTCCAAGGTCCCTTCCAGCCCTAATGTCTATGAAATCTACCATGCACCCTGAGTTGGGGGGGGGAAGGTAAAGGAGCTGCCAGAACCAGTCCCCCATACCCCTGCTATTCCCTAAGCCCCTGTACCCTTCCCCCATGTGGATATTACCCAGCTGACCCCCATGGACTCTGGAGCCCTCTGATCACTCTGTACCAGGCAGATACTGATGATCAGCCTTCCCTGGAGGCTTCCATGGTCCCTGGAGCTCCTTAACCCTTCCCTCCACAAGGCAATGTATAGCCTAGTGCCCACAATCCACATGTGGGACTGCAGATGCAGGGCTCTAAGTACAGTGGGAGGGGGACACCTACCACCTCTGAGTACATCAAAACCCCCACTTGAAAATGCAACATGAGTCTTCTGTTTGACAGCCTGTCAGCTGCAAGGGAGAAAGGGGATGTTGTGGGGTGGTGGGCATGATCCTTTGGAGCTATCAGCCAATCAGCTATGACCTATGGCCTGGGCTGCTGTCACCTGTTTAGAAGACAGGGACACTTGCAAAGCATGCAGGGATGCAGGCTCTGACCCCCTGGCTGGGTGCTGTCAGTGGTACAGGCTATTTGCAGTGCACACAGACAACCCTTTGCACACTTTTCCAGCTTTCAATAGTGGAGTTTCAAACAGCTTAAAACTAAATTAATACATTTCAACTGGTTGATTTTAATGTTTGTATACACCCACCAGAAATGCTGCAAGTGAGCTGTGCAAACCATTAGCACAGTGAGGAATACAACTAAGAAGTCCTGGTTTTCAATTGCGTGCTGTTGCCATTAACCATTCTTTTGAGCGGGGGCAAATCAGACATCTTAAGAGAAGAGTATAACTGGGTATGTGTTCTTCTCACTAGGACAATTACACATCTGAACAAAATATAATGCTGTAGATCCTGGAAGCAAATCAAATTCTATATATATTATATATATATATAAAATTTTTCTCTAAGACTGGATGATGCCTGGGAGATGGTTATGAATAGCGGTTTATAGTGCACTGTGCATCTTAATTTAAAGGATTAGCTGAGTGTCTATCATTTTTTAAATAAATTTGAATAAATAAATAATGTATACAGATTATAATTGGGTCTCACACTTGTATTTTTTCCTTTGGTACTGGCAGCTTTGAGTTTGCAAAGTCTCTATTTAAAGAGCCATTTTTTCTGTAAGTGCCAACTTCTGTCATTTGCAGAACTGTAAATCCAGAACATTTCCAATTCTACCAGTGAAGCTATTCCTGATTTACAGAGAGTGTTTGTTCACAGTTTCCAACAGATAGGTAACAACACATGATTTACAAGGAAAAACAAGATTGCCTCCTGTCTTGTAGAAGTGTTGGGCTATGGCCATTTCAAATCGGGGGCCTATTTTATGTAATAGCTCTGTGGTGCCCTTTTCGGCTCTGGAAGATATCATTCTGAATTGGAATGTGTATTATTTTTATTAACATAGTTACTCCACTGAGAAAGGTGTTAAACCAATATTTGAGATAATAGTCCATGCCACCCCTAATTCCCCCATCCCTCTCCTGCCTTGCAATCTAAATACCCAAGAGAGGCATCTTGAAAGAGGAAACAGGTATGACAGGTCATTTGCAAAGGTGAAAATAGGATCCTGCTCTGTATGTCAGCCTAACACTCCATCTACTATACTACACAGCAGATCATTAGTAGTGCTTTCCATAAGCTGCCTATGAACAGAACCACAAGCCTGCTGCTGCTATTTTAGCCAACCATCTAGGGCCTATTTAGCTCTGATTTCTGTTGAGCCTACCACATTTCATGATTTTGTTACCTTGTAGATTAATCTCTCTTTTAGATGCTAATGCATTCCTTGATTTGTTTCCATATGCTCTCTTTCAAGTTTCACCAAAACCTTTTATGAGAACTATTGCTAGTATGTGACAAAACAAAGAGGCCGTTAAGGCAAAAATATGACCTTCAACAGAAACTTAATTAAAAGAAAAACAGCTCATAAAGGAAGAGCCCTCGTAATCACAAATTAACCCCAACTCACCCATCTGATTATCTTCTTAGTTTGTGTAGCCCTTAATTCTCTCCAGGCTTGTAAAGAATGTCCATCACTTTTTCAAAGCTAGAATCTGTACCAATCTGGGAATATAACTGGGAGACTATGGGCCCTGTTACTAAATTGTGATAATAAACCCACCTTAATTACTTCAATTAGATAATACACAGGGAATAGCTTTACACAACCTATAGGGATTAACAGGCCCATGAAACACTACAAACAATTACATGGGGGTAAGAAACTATCAAGAGTTGGCAGAGAAACAAAAGTTGCTACCTCTAGTCATTTTTTCCAGCCACTTTGTGTGCCCATCTGGTGAGCAAAAGGTCAGGAAAGCTATTCACAGGTAAGGGAAGAACCTGGCCATGACAGGTCTGCAGCAGGTTTTTATAAAGACTTTAGATTGCCCATCTCCAAGAATCCCAATGATGCTGAACCAGGGAAGGAATTTACTCCTGTCATATTGGTTGCATCACAGACCACACACCAGCACAAAGTAATATTTTAACACTGGCCCGTCTAACCCTATTTTCTTTGCTTCTTTGTCTTTGTTCTCCTTCTTCGTATTCTCCAGTGGTAGTTTCTTTCTAGTGAGTGGGATGCCCCAAGTCAAACATTTTTAATTAATACGATTTTAAGGTAATGAAAACTAATATAGTGAAAACACTATTAAAATGATTAGTTACTGAACTTTTAACTTTGCCCAGTTTTACTAAAACTGATATGTGAAGGCTAGTCAGAGGATTCAGACAGATAGCAGTATGTCCAGATAAGCAGATTATTTCCTTCATGACAGTTTTTTTAATGCATGTGTGTATGAGTATAAAAATACACAGAGGGAGAAAACACAAAGAGTACAACTATACACATGTTCAACATATAAATATGCCCTTAAAACTGTGGGCATTGCTCTTAGGGATACAAAGCCAAATTTAGGTTTATGCTTTGGGCATAGTAGTCAAGAAGTGGAACTGATGTAAACTATTTCTTGAACACAGAAAATTCTACCTTGCAGCTAAAATTATGACATGCAGCAGCTGCAGTAAAACCAGGAAGGACTATACATGCTTCAGTGAGACTAAGCATGTAGAGTGACACTTGCCCCCAACTAAATTTATGGTGGATGAGTTGAAGAAGACTGAACTATCCCCAACTGACATAGTAGTCCTAGTACTCTGTCAAAACTTACGGGTCCATGCTGCAACCTTTAAATTCATGGATATGATCAGAAATGAGATAGAACAATTTAGCCGTAAGAAAATCCCCACAGCTTTTCAGCTTTGGCATAAGGCTGGATGAGCTGGTTGATTATAATATTCGACAACTGATATACTATATAAACTGCACTCTTGGGTAAGCAGAGATATTTTGATTCAGTGGGTTAGTGACGCAAACCCATCAAAAGTTATGTCTGAAAATAATAAAACACAATATTTTGCTCTTGATATATCACAATTACAAATGCTTAGATAATTAAATTGAACAGCACTGAATTCTTCATCAGTCCCTTTCATTCAAGATAAGGGATAGTTGCTGTGACTTCTTTACACACTACCCCAGCACACAAAGGAACAAAGGAAGTTTCCCCATATAGAAATCTAACCTGTCCTCATTGATAATAGTCAATGACATTAATGCATTATAAAATGCGCCAGTAATTGTCTTTCCAATTCTGTACCCCCTAATGACTTCAGCTGGGGCATAAGGGCTACAAGTAACTAGATGCCATTTGTACTATTCAGATCTTCGTTTCCTCAGTTGTATGTTTTATAAACAAAGGGGAACATTTTTTCCCAATAGATAAACACCATCCTTGAAATTGATGTCGAAAATTAAATTACTTGAAAAATGTATGTGTTATTTTCCTGATGGAATTAAAAAATAAACACACCACAGTGGTAGTCCAAACATCAGCTGAATTTGGAGGGCAGAGTAAACATACCAAAATAATGAGAGACAGACTGTCAAAGCAAGGCACATATCATTGCATGCATAAATTTGGGCATACACCAGTTGTAAGATGATAACCATTTAATTTATATCCATAGGTATTCAATAAAGTATTTGGTATCTGATTTGTACATGCAGCCTGGATATGTATTAGTTCACATAAACACACACAAAAACAATCACATTCCTGACCCTAACAGAAAATACACAAAACATCAGGGATGTCATTTACAAAGCAACAAATTTGCCGCTCTGTATACCCCAGCACATGCAGTTTGGTTTGGGGCAAACTGCCCCACTTCAGGGAAACTGCCATTTCCCCACTCCTCCTGGCTGTCACAATGCTGGAGCTGGGAAACAACTAGAGGAGGGGAGATGCTCTAACTGGCAACTAGAGCATCGCTCTGGAGGCCTGAGACTCCATGTCTGCCAGTGCAAGGTCTTGGAGGTGCACCGTGCTGTTTTTTGGTGCTTTTCTTTTTTATATTGAGAGTTTCCAGTATCAAACTCTGGTGCCACACTGCAGTGTGCCACATTCAGTTTGTGGCACCTCAAACAGGTTTGAAGTCCTTTGTGTCTTTCTCTCTTCTCTTCCCAGACAACACCATTCTTCCACCACTCTTAACTTACTTCCAGACCCACAGAACTCTCCCTCCTCTCATAGAATTGAGTCTGGGAGGGAAGAGTTTTAAGACTGGAAGGGACTTCCTGGATAATGCACTCACAGGAGTTATGCCATATAATCCCAAATTTATATTCCATATCATCTTAAATTGATCAAGCTCCATTTTAAAGCTTATTAGGTTGTTCTGCTCCCCACAACTACCAGGAGAAGGCTGTCTCACAACTTCATTCCTCTGATGGCTAGCAACTTTCTTTTAATTTCCAGCATGAACACATTCCTAGTAAGTTTATAGGCACTTTTCTTGTACAAATACTATTTTCTTTGTATCTTGTGTTTGCTACCCTGATGCTTTTTATTGTTTGTTTTTTTTTAACAGTCATGCCCTGGCTCATACAAGTATCAAAACTGGCCAGTCACTGTCACAACTATTTTGTGAATTCTTTCTGAATTAGTACCTGCACTGGACCCCTTAGAAGCTGCAACAACACCCATCTCAAAAAATGACTGCTGTCCCATAGCAAGGCATAGAAACCCACTGCTACTCTGCATGGCCTAGGAGGAAGGAATGGATACTCCTAGGTTAGGGATGGCAGCTAAGAAGGGGAAAGGTCTTATAGGGATCATCTACACATGCACCTTACTGCAGTTGACTAATTAGCTTCTTAGTAAAGCATCACCATCTACACATGTGGAGCTATTAGGTCAAAGTAAAGCAATTAACTGCTGTAGGATAGTACCAACACAAGTCTTATCCTACGGTGGAGTTATTTACTTCAATGCAATGCAAGTGTAAACAGTTACTGGGGCTGGCTCAGGCATGAGGGTGCTACAACGCAGCAGCTTCACACTAGCTAGCCTCACACTATAGCACCATCGTGCCCCGACCAGCTCCTTCACAACATAGTGAGCCGGGCAGAAGCAGCTCTGGGCTAGGAGGCTGACCCCCCACAGATCCCTGCCAGCTGGGCCTGCTCCACTCCAGCTTAACATGCTACAGTCCCAGGTACACATGTAAACACTGCAAAAAACTCTGGCATGAACCGTGCCAGAGTTTATTCAAGCACATTAACTGCACGTGTAGATGTGCCATAAAGTCACAAGCTTGGTACAGCTATTACTCTCAGCGTGTATCCCTCCACTGAACCCACAAGACACTGAAGGCTCATCAAAAGGTATCTGCAGTTAAAGGATGCACAACTATTTCTGTCTTTTACCCTATCACCAATGTGATTGCATTGAATGAGGCATTGCATGGCCAGATTAAAAAATCTGTTCCCAATGCTTCCTTCAAGCATGTGCACAAAACATCCCTGAAGTTACTGGAAAATTGAATTTTCTTTGAACTGGAAATACTGGAACTTACTACTTATTTGGCCCAGGAAGTCCTGAAATTTCTGACCTTCCTCTTTTTGTGGAAAACAGTGTAGGGGAATGGACATGATAGAGAAGGCAAACCTTTTAATGCTGGTTGCTTAACTGGGGTCTATGTATTAGTGGTGAAGTTGGCAACTTGCTGTGTTTTGTTTGGGGGTTTATCCTATACACACTTCTTATTTTAATTGTCTGTATAAGTGCCAAGAATAATGGGCAGGCACTTGTAAATACACCATTAGAAATAAATTACAATAAATAAAAGACAGGAACTGGACTCAGAAAAACATTGGCTAAAAGGGCATATGTTAGAGGATCTAAACTAGAACAAGAATAAAGCATCTTTTCATGAATAAAAATGCTTAATTTTGCTTTGTGGTATTTTCTAATTATGTTTTATGGCTTTTCAAATTTATCATAGTTCAGCCACGGCTTTAGCTTGATTTTATTTTTGACTGCATAAGGAAACCAAATGCATTGTGTTCTCTTGACACACTGAAGAATGTCTGACCTTGTTTTAACTCTTTCTTTTTTTTTAAGGAGGAATAAACCCACGAGACAACATGACAAGAATGCTCCCGTTGCCATGTACAAAATTATGTTCTCAGTGTGAAACAGACACATGTTCTCTATCTGCAAAGACAAGTGCCTTTGCCATGCCCTTCACTCTTTAAATGGGTAACAGTACTTCATTTGTTTGTTTCTTTTACTAGTGCATCCTAAAATAAACTATGAAGGAAACTTAATGTAGTTAGCAAGATGTAAAAATGTCAAAACTGCAATGTTAATACAAAATAGTTCCTTTCAGATAAAGCGTTATACCAACTCAAAGTAAAAATCCATAATATTCTATACTAATTTAATTTTTGGCTTTCTAGAGGTAAATATATCTCCATGTGTTTACTGCACATATCCTGCTGCAGGTCAGAAAGGTTTTGTTTACTTTTTGTTTTTCTTCTGTTTTGTTTTATATCTCTCTCCATGGGAAATGTAAACTTTTCAGCAGTTGGAGGGTAAAAAAAGAAAGCCAAAATTTGGTTTTATATTGGAAAGATTTTGGTGATTGTTGTTTCCCAAATGAACACCTTAATGTTCCAATTATTATTATTTTTCTTTGGTGGAAGGCCAGCACTGTACTAAATACTGTACAAACATACAGCAGCATGTAAAACTCACCATAAAGATGTTTACAATACACGTAATAAATTGTGACTTTTGCTAAGCATTTCCAGAGGCATAAAGGTGCCAACCACTGCCCATCATTCTAACAGCATTATTTCATTTTTAACTGTGTTCTCCACTGGATCTGCACAGATGAACCTTATACTTATGATTTTACAGAAGTGTTTTAAATGAGGCACAGCAGCAGGTTACTGACACCACATAGGGTACCAAGTGTTTTAAAATGTCTCTCCAGGTCAGAGGAAGCCCTCCAAAAGAAGTCCTCCAAAGAAATGCCTTCATATTAGTTAACTAAGACAAGGAAGATTATGGTAAAATGTAGGATTTGTCATCACTTAATTTAATAATACAAGTAAATCCTGAGAAGGTTCTATTTTGTCCTAACTTCTTGCATGCAGCCTTTGTTAACAGCAAGTGGAAAAAACCCTCACTAGAACTGATGCTGAATTAGACCTTGAAATAACTGCAGATTAGGCATAGATTGGCAATGATGGCTGACAGAAAGAAAAGACAACAGAAATCTGAAATGCAATAGCAAAGACATCACAGAACAAGAGGATATTCTGTTTCTCTGTATTCCTCTGGATAGAATTTATTGTCAATATTAGGTTCAACATTAAATAAGCAATTTGTAAAATGTTGACGAACTGAAGGGAGCATAGGTAAGGGTAACAGAAATGAGGGAGGAAGGGTGACGTAATAGTCTATAAGCATTTCTAACCCATTAAAACTAAAGGAGTAGAGGAATTGCTATGGAAGTGCAACATAGTATAGTAACTGGAAGTAATAGCATGAAATTTATAAAGAGAAACTGTAAGTAACATCAAGAAAAATAATGATACTAAAATGCATTTTACAGGGAATAATTCTGCAAAGGCGGTGGAGCCCTCATTGCTTGGGTCATATCAATCTAGACTGGAGAAAACACTCATAACTATGCAAGAAAGAGCAGCAGGGGATTGGAGAAGTGACCTAGCAGGTCTTTTCCATCTGTAGCCGTCTGATTTGTACATATTGCTATAAATATGTACACACACCATAATCAATACCCTATTTTTTCACTTACAACACACATTTTTTAATCCAAAAATCAGCTGCTGAAAATTGGAGCTGCATTCAATGTCAGTATTAACAGTATTTCTGCTGGTCACAGGACAAAAGCAAAAGTAAGACCTATGCGTGTCTCACAGGGAGCAGAATAATGATAAGGTTTGGTTCTCTAACTGCTGCTACTCATTTTCTTACAGCAAAAGTAGTAAAAAAAAGTAGTTCCACTTTTATCAAAAGCAACACAATAAAACCTTATTAGTTTGATATTGGATGATTTAGCATATTAGATACTTCAAAGCTACTGTCGCTTCCCAGCAAAAAGGACAGGTTTTTGTATGTTTTACATTATGGATAATTCAAAATATGGCTACTTTGAAATTCAAAGCCATTTTCCAGTCCCTTGGACAAGGAAAATGCCATTAAATACATGATCTACGGTATCTTTAAACTGCTGCAACATGTGCTCAGTCGTGGAAGTCAGCTGTGAAGATGATTCAATGCACCCTGCACAGAGCACATCCATAGAACATTTGGCACAAAATCAAGGCCCGTATAGTCGGCAAACATACCGGTGGACAAATCTACCAAAAGACTTGGTTAGTGAAGCCCACCTGAATAAGACATAGTAGCCATGCACTGACTCTTTTACAAGTCATAGTGAACAATTACATCAAATACATTTTTACTTTCTCTTCATTTCACTTTGTCTTTACTTCCACACCTTTCTTTCCATAATAATTTCTGTTTCACCAGCCTTAAGTGCCCGGCAAATGTCACCGCATGTCTACACAAATGAGAGGCTTTATCGCTCCATCTCTTGAGCCATCACACGTGACCAGTGTGGCCTCATACTCCATGGGATAGAGCCAGATGAGGTGGGCATGCACCTCGTCTGCATATACATTTCTGGAGGGTCCAAGGACTCGCGACAAAAACACTCAGTCCCAGCTGTTAGTGGGGAGCTAATTATTAGCACATGGCTCCTCTGCAGGGTATTTGGAGTATACACCCATACTGAATAATATCATGCTTTGAACTAATATTATGCATAGTTTTTATTTTGTATAATCAGCAAAGATCCTGGTTTTCTTTGATAAAAAGATCCCCAATTTTTGGATTAAAAAAAAGTAACCCAAAATCCACGTTTCCACAATTAAAATGAAACACCATTAATATATATATTTTTAAAAATGTTTCTTCATCTATTTCATTTTAAATCATGGAAACGTGGATTTTGGGTTACTTTTTTTAATCTAAAAACTCGGAATTTTTTTTTAATCAGGTACAAAAGTGTTGCTCAAAAAGGTGCTCGTGGAATACTGTTCTGAATAGGCCAGTATTTGGAAAAAAAGATAAAATTCATTAATTATGGGTGAATTAAGCCTGAAGATACCCAAACCATTTTGCATATATGTAAAATAGTATGGGAACATTTATTTCAAAGCTGCTTGTTTCAAATTCAGTGCCTTTCAGTCCTCTGTATTTTGAATTAACAAGGTTTTACTATATGTGTATGTAAGAAAATACAGTAGAAAGAAGCTAGTTAAATCTTTAGTATTATTCCAGTTAATCATGTCTGGGAAGTGTGCTCCAGTTTTACCCCAATCATTTTCACGAAAGCAAAACAACTTGGAATTAAACTCCCTATAAATCTATGTAACAGCCATTTACAATTAACTTCCAAAATCACTTGAGATAGTTTTTAAAGTTACATGAAGATAGCTGCTCACAAGACCAGAATGTTTAAACAAACTAATTACAGTAAAAGCTGTTTCAGAGGCTATATTTAGTAAGTCACTTCCTGTCCTAAGAAACCATCTTTACGTATCTCTCAGCTTATTTCGCAACAACTTGGCATCATTTCTTTTTAATTAAGTCACCTAAAACACTTCATTATTTTAGTCAGTGGAGTGTGCCCTTGAAATTACTTTAATGTCCAAAAAAAAAAAAAACAGGAAAGAAAAGGAAAAGAAAGGATACCACTGCTTACCAACCTCTGCTTCTGTTAGATTGTATACAAAGATCATTCAATGGAGAATAGACTATTTAAGCCTAATGCTGTCTTTCCCATAAATATATACCATTCCAAGTGCTGTGGAAGTTAGGTTGGGAGGGAATATGACATGCTTTTTGGCTCTTTACACATAAGTGCATTTGAGGTTATTTTATATTTATATTATAATATTTCTAACATCTTAAAATTTGAGAAGTGACTACTTTTTCATAGAATCAGAGCAAAGTAGGACTGGAAGGGACATCCAGAGGGCATCTAGTACAACCCCCCATGGGAGACAGGATGATCCCTATCCAAACCATCCTATATAAATCCAGAATCAAAACTGTTTGTAAAATTACTGTAAACCCTGACACAACACAAGACTAACACTACTCTGACACAGGGCAAGCAGGGGGACCACGGCAGCCAACATCCTGCTTCTATAAAATGTTGTTAATATATGCTTAAGATCCCAGGGAGAAAGCTACATCCCTTGCTACAGAGGAAAGCAAAAATCCCACAGTCCTTACCAATCTAACCACGGGGTAAAATTCCTTCTCTGCTCTAAATACGGTGATCAGTCTGACCCTGAACAGAGGGGCAAGACACTTTAGCCAGGAACCTCTGGCTTTTATTATTATATTTGTATTTACCAAGCAATTAAGTTAGAATATTTGTAAAAAATACAAAAATTGTGAACTTTAAAATGAAAACCACATTTTCCACATCATATAACTATGCTTTTCCCTGTATTTGTGTCAGTTATATGATTTCATTTATCAGTTGATCTAGTGAAGAAACATGTGAATGGTGTATTTGTATAGCATGACCCCTGTCATATTACTGAATACACAAGACATAGTTTACAGGCAGACCGATTGTTTCTAGCAAACAAAGAGACTATTAGTGCCTAAACATATATCGTTTTTCAAATGCATAAGCACTTAGGCTTCCATAAATATTAGGCAACATTTCTGTGAATCACACTGTAGACTTCAGATCTAACCCCAAGTGACCATGTGCCTCAGTTTACAAAGGAATACCCAGTACTGGATCCATTGCTTCGAATGTCCTGAAGGGACATAACTAGAGTTTTGTCATTGCCTTCAGCTGGAGTTGGATTTCACTAAGACGCACATAATCCAAAATCACAAAAGCAATGAAATTAAATGATGTAACCATATAATCCCATTATTCTTGCATAAAAAAGCATATACCTCATCACTAGATCACACACCATATGCAACAGATAATATACCACATTAACACTGCCTCTTCCCCAAAACCCCTAATGCTGGCACTGGATTTATGACTCGGATATCTTTTTCCAGGTGGACCCAAACCCTCAGAGTGACCACAACCTTTTTATTTGATAATAGGAAAATTTTACTAATATACAGTAATAGCAGATAAGAATAATGTAGGCAATGCAAACAATTCTAAATCTATAGAGGGAAGGTACATCTGGCCAGTACACGAGCTTCACCCTGAGGTTCTTTTTTGAATATCAGATGTTGGCAGCCTGGAGGTCGAGGGCAGAGGCCCATCCCTCTCCCCCTCAGTGGGGTGGGTGAGACAGGCTGGTCATGTACCCTCTGTCCATGGTGGCCTCGGGTTCCCCTTTTGGGGACCCTTTGCTACTTTGAAATCTTCCCTTTTGTGTTCTTCCCCCCCCACTCTGATGACTCCTCATCTTCAGGCATTGTTCACTGATTTCCTGGTTTTCCTGTGGTCATTATGCTGCTCATGTTCCTGTCAGCATTTTTTTGTTTTAAAAAACTCATCACATGCACACATCTTAATTTGGTTATTTACCGGACCTCCTAATTTGGTCTGTTTACCAAAACTGGAAATCCTAGGGGCTCTGCAGTTGGGAACTGTGAACTGGAGCTAATGTTGCAGAACCCCTTATCTTTATTTAGGTACACTTTTCATGTTATGGAACAGTGCAGTACATGTCTTCAGTTTTCCAGCCTGTGTGTCTGCTGGCTTCAGACAGAGTGGGCTTTGAAGAAAACTTTGTCACAAACAGGCTTTTAGAAACCAATTAACTTTTGCTGTTCCCCATGACCATTGTTCTAATGAATATCTACTTTATCTACAGGCCAATTTCCAAAAGCAAACCTCTAAATATCATTTTATAGCCATCACCTAACACAACCAAGTGACCCAATACTAGAAGCCAGGTAGCTAAATTGGTCCCAGCTGGCCCTACCTAGGTGGGCCTCTTTGCTAGGTAGCCCCAGGTAGTCCCAGTTGCCTAGGTAGGCATGCTTGTTTTTATGTATCTTGGAGCCCAAGGGGCTAGTCAACAGACCAGATTTCTCACAGTCTAGCCTTCAGTTTCTGACTCTTTGTTCTTAGTTTCTTTGTTCCTGTCACTGATTCCTAGTTTTCTGGTCCCTGGGCCCTGTCTCTTTGTTTCTCTTTGTGTCCCGGGTTCTGTTTGTTTGCTTCTGGTTTTCTGCTCCCTGGGTCCTGCTTGTTGGCTTTCTGACTTCCTGACTTTAATCTGAAACAAAGAATCATTAAGCACTGATCAAGTCTACACCCTTTACTTCTTGGTACACTGGCTACTTGACCCCATGCACTCCAGACTCCAGTCCAGACCTCTGTCATATAACAGTTAGTTGCTAGCATGTGTCTTAGCTTTACAATTGCAAACCTCTCAGCCTATTACAGCTACAGCTACCGCCCCAAAACCACTGGGTAGTGAATATAGTACCCCTCCCTCCTGTGTTCGACTCCCCTGGCTCCTGGTTCTACCCAAGGTGATGAACTAGGTCTAGTTTCTTTCAGACTTCTGCTCCCTAACCCTCCTGCTCCTGATCCCCTGACTGATATTGAGACTTTTGCTTCCCTGACCTTGTCTGCAACCCTCTAGGGTCAAGCTTCAACCTCTTGCATCATTTTTATATCCCTGACACCTGACTTGCCATAGGTCACATTGTTATTTTCTTTACTGCAAAGTTCTGTAAAAATCAGAGTAAGTCATTTTTTAAACTTCAACTATTGACTTCAAATTGAGGTGGATTGGGAGGGACATGTTAAAAAAATGTTAAAATAACTTTTAAAAAAGAATCAGAAATCTTATAGAAAACTATCTGAAATGAGAAGGAAAGTCATTAAATCACAGTTCCAACAGAACAAGACAAAAAAGCCTAAATCATCAATAACTACACATAGTGGATATGCAAAAATCATGGTCCGATTTCTTGTTACTCATCTATTGTATGCAATGCCAACTACAATTCAGGCATGAACTTAACAATCTTTATACTTTACACTTGTGTGCAAGTGTCTCTGGTATGTAGTGGCTTTGGAATTATTAAGGGAAGTTGAGTGCGATATTTGCTATTATTGATTATTGCAGCAGTTGGAATGGGCACTTGACCTCTGCTTGTGAACAGCTATATACAGCTGAGATATAATCCAAGCTAACAAAGCAGTATCTTTACTTTCTCTTTATGTTCATTTCTAAACTCCCAGCTTCATAGTATTTCATGATCCCTTTCCACCTCATGAAATAACTATTTTTTTCATTATAATCTCCTTCATGGGTTATAGAACATGAGCCATGATAAAAATCCTCACTCATGAATTGGAATTTTATTGTTTAGCCAATTATAGTTCTGAGGTATTAAAACAGGAATAAAGCTTGATCTGTCCTTAGTGGAAATCTAGAACTAATTTTAACTTTAAACAAGCCTGGTCCCACTTATTTCTCATTCCTTCTCTGCATTTATGCTCCTAAAGTGATTACTTTGGTTTTAGATTATTAGTCAAGCTACAGTAGCAAATGCAATTTTCTCATGCTGATAAATGACAATTGTAAGCAGCCTGGGAGCCTCTAATAAGCTAGCTAGAGTAAATATTGTTTGTTTGTGGTCTAAATGTTGCTTTTGATCTCATGTCCAATAACTGTCTAGAGAAAGGTAGAAAAAGAATACAAGAGAAAATACAGGTATTTGCCAAACATGTGGGTCAAGTTCTTTCCTTTTGCTGTGCAGATTTTTGTAGCTTGTTGATGCTCTGTGTGTTTATGTACACACATGCACACACACACACACACACACACTTTTAAAATCTTTACTGGAACAGATCTGCCAAATGCCCCACATTTGGCAGGTCTCTTAAGCGCTTCTGCAAAACTGGTAAAAACGAATTTTTTTTTTAAACAAGAAAAAGTCCCCACCCTTCATCTGACTATGATTAAAACATTCTGTGCATTGCAAACCTTTACTAACCAAGGTCTCGTTCACCTACCTTAGGGGGAGGCAATTACCATCCATCCATTTTATGGAGATTACTTTACTGAGAGGTTGCATAATGTCACTGTAGTCAGAGATGGGAATAAAACTTCTGTCCCTATTATAAGAGGCACATTTCATTCATTTTTCCAAACAGCTTTTTGGAAGAAGTGGATTGCATTATGTACCTATGTAACCCGCACTAGCACCATGCTAGTCTTTAGTCTCTCTTTTAGTGATTAGATCTTAAATAGAGACCTATATGAGTGCTAGTTCTTCCATAGTATTAGAGCTCATTCTTAATTAAATAGCAGAGGTTTATGATTTTAGGTCCCTGGTTCAGTTCCCAAAGAAAATTGTAAAAAACAGGTGGTTGTATACTTGCTATCTCCAAAAGGGATCAGTTCTACTATAGGTGAAATAAAGATTCCTACTGTGGTATTGCTAGCAGAAGCCAAGAACTATTGATGTGGGGCCCATCTTTAGTCTGTCATGATATGGGCAGAAGTGGGCTGAACCTGCAAATGGACGGCTTATAAAAAAAAAAACCTACTCAGTGGGTGTGCTTACATGTGCATTTACACCAGCTTAAATTTGCTGTGCAGTAAGTTACTGTACAGTACATGGGAATAGGCAGGTGTCTGTGCAGGCATTAAAGCGCATTCATGCTGCATGTGGCATGACTTGGGACTAAAATTGATCCTAAATCAGTCTGCATACATAGCGTTAGTGAGCAGTAATGTGTCTGCACGTGCATTACTGCACAGTAATTAATCAGGAATAAATTTAATACATGCATGATACAGGTATCAAATATATGCTGAAGTCGGCATAAGTTGCTATATTTACTGTGCAGTACGGGCATGCACATGTAAACGCGTTCCCTTACTGCTCAGTAATTTTGGTTACTGTGCTGTAAATGCACGCATGTAGATGCACCCAGTAGGTAACAGTTGCTGTTACAAGACGAAATAAACAGCTTTCTATTGAGACTTTTTTTTTTGTTATATTTGGAAATTCTATCTGAGTCTCTCCTTATATGGGAAATATTATCCCAACACTAAGAGAAAAGAGCTCTTCTTACTTTGTTTTTGAAAATCAGGAATGGTTTTAGAGAGGTCAGATGGGGATAGCAAGATGCCTAGATTGTTTTCTATGTCATACTCTATATGTTTTTCAATCCATCTGGCTGCCCAGCTGAAATACCTGAAACAATTTATAAAGAAGAGAGGAAAAAAAGAAAAAAAAAAGGACTCTGCACTTGAATCCAATTTATCCTTTCATAAGAACTGTACTTGAACCATGAGAGCACTACTTTAATTGCATGACCTTGCAACATGAAGATGTTTTAAGATAAAGATCTCCTATGCCATGAAAGCTGAAATCTTCTCTATGACTTTATCACTAATGATGTTAATACTAGGTCTAATCATGTCATTACCTATATTGTTATCTTGACAAACATCAGTCAGGAAAAGATTCAGATCTTTAAGTATACTTCATCGCAAGTATTATTTCAACATGTGGGTCAGTATGAAGGTTTAAGTTGTAGACACATGTACTCTGAGTGAGTTTAACCTTGCTTTTAGACAAGTGTATGTGCGAGGATAGGAAGACTTTTCTTTTGCCTTAAAAATATATCAACTAGAGTGAATGTCTTGCCGTTTTAGATAAGCACACAACCAAAGCAACATATAAAATGGAGGCAGGGAGGGAAGAAACTTTAACTTGTGCAAAATTAAAAATTATTTCTATTCCTGGTGCTCATCCAGAAGTAACTGGAAGACAACAGTCAAGGGAGGGCATGGGAATGAGGTGAAACTGTTTACTCTGGTACAAAATTAAAACAGTATTTTTATGTAGCCCTATGAATATCCAGTCTTCAGGCATGCTAATTCCCCTGAGAAATTATTGTATAGGTACAGATATGATTCTATGTGTTAAACTGAAAATCAGACAAAACTAACAGTGGCTCCGGAAATAAAACTAAAATACACGGCAGTGCCTGAAATATCACAATTCCTTCCATTCCTATTTTTTCCAATCTAGTAAATGATAATTTCTTATGGTAGCCAAAATGTTCTAGATTGGGTTTGTCCAACTTCTAAGCCCAGGGGCCACTTGCCTTGGGGGCTGCACCACAACGGGCTATACCATGTGTGGCATTCCTCCCCACCTACTGCTGCACTGCAGTGCGCACTCATGTGGGCACACAGTCTATCACCACACAGCACAGAGGAAGTCCATTCCTGCTGCAATATGTGCCGGTGCAGGTTCCCCCACTCCCCACTGCACTAATCTGTGGAAGCAACCCCCCAGCCCCAATTGTGGTTTCAGTCATCCCTCCCTTCCCCAAGACTCAGCTCCCTCATGTCCTCATGCTGCCGTACTACATAAAAATGTGCCATTCTACATAAAAATCATCACACAAGAAATTAAATATTACGTAGATAAAGCAAAACAAACTAAAGAGCTATGTATGAATTTGTAGCACTCAAAAAGCAACAGCAACAAAACCTTCAGATGCAGTCGGTATGGTGATTCATGGACCTTTAGACCTCTGTAGTTTTGCACTTAAAACTTCTATCACATAGGAAGTGTCTTGGTAGGCTCACTGCCTTCACTCCAAAGTTATGCTACAATTTAGTTGGTGTCAAAGAGGATTCATCCTTTATTCCAGGGATCTCTACTTGACAGCCTGCGAGGAGGTAAATTGAGCACACCCCACCTCCCACCCTCAAGTTCTTGCCAGGCTGCTGATTGTCCCATCACTGCTGCAGGCACAGTTTTTGGGTTTTCCCGTCCCCTTCTGATTTACTGCTTTGGCATAGTGCATCAGCATGGGGAGATAAGGATAAGCCTGGGGTACATAGTGAGCAGGGTTTGGAGGCAGTTAATAGGCACATGGTATAGCAGGGGCACACTGACACAGGGGTACAAAGGAAGGGGTGCAGGCACAAAATGCAACAATGTGGAGAGGGATTGAGGCACACGGTGTGGTCGTGAAGGATCTGAAGTCCTTGGTGCAACCCACAGAGTGTATGGCCCTATTAGTGTGGCCTGTGAGGCATGCCTAGAAATCCCAGGAGCAAACCAGCACCCAAGCCCTTCTCAGTAATGAAGGTATTCATGTACAGCATTCTTTTACTTTAGATAGCTTGGGATACACATATGAGCTATGTCACTTCTGGAGCAGTTCCCATAATACAAAGGCATAACTAAGAAATAATCCCCACTGGGAATCTCTTTAATTCTGGCACAACTCCCACTCTTGCTGAATTCAAGGTATGTGAAGCAAGTCCTATAAAAGTAGACTTTTGCTTTATGGGATTCAAAAACTGACAGGAGAAAGAGCAGGCAAAATAAATTTCAAGTTTAAGAGGAGTTGGCAAACATTTTCTAGAAACTTAGCTCTCTTTTCGTCTCTCCTGAGCACATATTCATGCACACATGTGCATGTACACACACACACAATACACTGTTTAAAAGAAGTTTAAAATACCTCAGAATCCATGGCAAACTGCTTCACCAAACACAGCCTCAGATGAGCTAGTGTTCCAGATACGTACTCATCTTATGCGAGTCCATTCCTTCTTAGATATCCCTTTTCAAAGCACTTACTTTATCATCCAAAGCTCCATCAAGATCCCTAGAATACAACTGAGATGAATAACCATTTTCCTTAGTACTGTGTATTATTTCCTTAGTACTGTGTATTTTTTCTCTGGTTAAAAAAATCCCCAATTTTCAGAATTAAAAAAGTAATCCAAAATCCACATTTTTCCATGATCAAAATGAAATGCCACTAATATAATAGATATAGGGGTGTTTCATTTTGACTAGGGAAAAATGTGGATTTTGGGTTACTTTTTTAAATTTGAAAACTGGGGATTTTTTTTTTCTTTAATCAGAGAAAACCAGGAGCCCTGATTATTATCATGGGGAGTATTCATAGGTGTTTGTGACAGGGGGCCTTAGGTCTGTTATTTTATATTTCAGTGGAAAGGAAAGTTGCTATATTAGGAAAGCTAAAAAGGGAAACTCTTGGTATTTCTGTGATCAACAAATCCACATAGTGCATTCTATCATGTGATTTAACACCCATATGCAAGAACAATGAAAATGAAAATCAAGCTAATTGTGGGGAAATGGAAAACAAAGTGACCTTTGAAATTCTCAATAAAATTAGAAAACATTCTAAAAATATGAAGGACTTTTACAGGAGTCTAGTAGTTATTCCTTAATGAATATCTCTTTGTGGATTTGTAATTGTTACCTTATCCTAAATGGCATTGATATGGTCAGGTGAAGCATAAACACAGATTTCCCTAAGTAAAGACTAAAGACCCCTAATGACCCAAGTGGAGCAGGAAGGGCTAATCACAAAAAATGATCACAGGAAAAGATATTTAAATTTTTTCTTCATAAATAAGCTATTTTATTGCAATTTTCTTTCTATTATTGATTATCATGAAATCAGGTTTTGTTATTGTAGGGATGATTTCATACAGACAGACCTAAACAGATACAAATGCCTTATCCCTTATAGAGAGGTGCTGAATAAAAAAAATCTATGGAGCCTAACTTATTTTTCCTGATCTCAGTCAAATGGGCCAATGAAAAGAGATCAACTCCCTTGTTAAGATACATCCAGAGATTGTGGCAAGCAAATATTGTAAAAGGGGTGGGGGCAGGAAACCCTAAAGACCAAAAAGGAGACATACTGGTAAGGTAAAGGTGACAATCCTAATACAAATTTTGTCTTGCTTGCAACAGAACATAGGCCCTGGATAAGCCCCTTGCTTTTACTCACTCCCCTTCTACTTTTTTTTTAATCAAACATTTAATGCTTTTTTTTTAAGTTTCCTTTTTTATGTTTTTGAAGTCTAATCCTGGAAATACTAACCCACAATCCTTTTAACATCTCACATTGTTTCCCTCATGCTATCCATAGTCAGGAGGGCCAGGCAGAACAAGATGAATTGCTACTTTTGCCTTCAATAGTTGAAATCAGCAAATATATCATGGAGTTACCTTTCCAGGCAAATTTTACAATGTAGAACACTGCTAAGCCAAACTGAAGTGTGCAAGTGCAGGAAACAAAGTAAAAGTGATGTGGCTATAGAACAAATCATCAATGAGATGAAGGTACCATCTTGTACCATCTCCACTTTTCCCAGAGCCTGACAAAGGGACTTTGATCCCAAAAGCTTGCAGAAAAGGAGAATTTTCTTGCCATTTTCCAGTTGGTCTAATAAAAGGTATCGTTTCAGAACCAAGAGTTCTAGTTTTTTGGATGTCAAGAAGATGAATGAACCTATAGTCTGATATTCTTTGGATTTGAGAATGAATCTTCAATCTGATAAAGCTTTTTCTTGAATACGTGGAACAACATCTGCAACCAGCACTGCACCCATCACCACCAAACTGATCTTCCCTTAATATCCCACCTCAAATAGAGACTCTTATACACTGAAACTTAACAACTATCAAGCTTTGTGGCAGATGCTTGAATTAGAATGGATTAGCAATGGGCATTTTCTTACAAAGCACTTCTACATCACCTCTGTGCTGCACCTGGGAGCACTGTTATGAACCAGCCCTTATTCATTTGCTTCCATTCTGTACACATCAACTCTCCAAAATAAAGCAATGTAGCCACACTAGAGTGGTGCTGAGCATGTGCCCAAGCACTGTTCAAAAACTCTATTTTCATTGTATTTATTGGCACATGCTCAGGGGTGCTCTAAGGTCACTGCTTTGCCTGACTTCTAAGATTCAGCATCAGGAGCAAAGTGAGAAGAGCAGGAGCAAAGTGAAGGGCATGCTTCATAGCAGCATTCCCAGGCGTGTCATGAAAGCTGTGTAGACACGTTGGAAAACAGATATTGAGATTAGATAGGAATTGTGGTTTTTTGTTTTGTTTGGAACCGTTGCTGCTTGGTCCTTGGGTCTGTCTCTCTGCGCTGCATGTACACTGGTGTAATTCAAGTAATTACATTTTAGGTAGAAAATTGGGTATTTGTGGTGAAATGAGGTAAGATGTGAAAAGGAAAGGGGAATTGGACCCCTCTTTAGTGAGGTAGAGTTTAACTTCTTTTGTTACAGAAATGAAGCTAAAGCTATTTTTACACATAAACAACATAAATATTGATCTCTGAAATCAGAACACAGAAAATATCTCCAATTTAACAGACTACAGCATATTATTTTATTTTATAGGAGCAGAGAGTAATTTCACAGTCCACCAAAGCAATAAGGGGCTGCAGTGAAAATTAACAATAAAACACCAGGGTGTTTGGCTATAGTGTAAAAACAGCCTACCTAGATTTTTACTCTGTATCTCTGCCCTAGCAGAGGCACCTTTAATTAATATACATTGAAGCATTACATAATGAGGAAAAATATATTTTTAAAAAGCTATCACACCATGCATGTTTTTCTCCTATTTACAGTAATACATTTTTCATCAGCTATGACCATCTGCCAAAAAGGATGTGTACTTATAAATAACAGTGCTCTCTCATACAACTCTAATTAGAAAAACATCTGTGTTAAAAAAATAAAACCTTCTAATGTATCACTTTAAATCTCAAAATGAATGCAACGCAGTAAAAGCCAGTGCATATGATTCTGCAAAACAGAGGAAAAACCAGACCTGCAGATCACCGGCAGTTTAAGTGAGGCAGCACAACACCTGCTAGGAAGGCAACTAAACAGTCTTTTAAAATATGTAGAGTTAGATGAGGTCTGCAGATATAAATTCAATTTAAGTATGTTGTAAACACAATGATTGTCTTAGTTGAATACTGAAGGTCCAATTTTGAACTGATATATATTTCCTGAGCAATCTGGAGTAATCCCACCCACTACTACATCAGGGAGAAATCACTGAACACATTTTAAAATGTAGTTGTACTCTTAAGTAGTAACAATACAGAGAGGACACCCTTGTATTCAACTGGTGTGTGCTGTATGTATTCAGAGTTACATCTGCCCACTTCAGGGACAAAAGTATCTGATTGCTTCTTCGTAATCTAGGTCTGCAGACTGGAAACAGTTAAGCAGCAGGCTAATTACTTCTTGTGCATCAGTCCAATTGTTAATTAAGTTCCATTTGTAGAACCAAATTCTATTTTTTATTGCAACTCCACTGAAGGGTCTGCAGAACTTTTGTTTGCCCCGAACCCTGAAGGCCAGGTCCTCATGAGTGTGGACATTTGTTTCCCCAAGGACATGAAGCAGTGGCACACCGTGTGTCACTGCAACTTGTCCCTGGGGAATGCCTGTGACACTCACTGTCTGGTGCAGGGCAAGTTACCCAGGGTGGGGTAGGAGAGGCTGGGAGCAGCATTGGGCTGGCCCCAGCATCTTTACCTGGGGCCTGGAGGGCCTCTTGGGGCTGCAGCACAGTGAGCCTGCCGCTTGGAGCCTGGCTGGTAGCTGGAGTGTGGCTCCAGCTGACCACACTCTGGTTTTGGGTGGTGCACACTATCCCCACATCCACTCCTCCTTTTTTGGTGCAGGTTTTTTGACCCCAGGATCTCCCTGGGTCAAACTTCCCCCACCAGCTCCCATATTCCCCATGCTGCAAGCAGCACAGAGAACACCTAAATATGGAGCATGTGGTGCCACAGACATGTTTGCCGTGCCACATACTGCATTGTAACACAAACCCCAGGTTTTTTTTTTTTTTTTTATAGATAGATAGTTTTCTTTATATACATATATAGAGATAGATAGATATAAAAGAAAACTATCTATCTATATCTGTCTATCGAAATGCATTCCCTTCCCTTCCCAACTACTTCTGACTTTTTCTCTCCCTCTCTATTCCCCATAGATAATTATGAGTAAGCTAAGACATGATAAGCTATAGCATTTTATTTTGGTAGCAAGTTTGTTTTTTTTCCTCCCTCCTTTGCAAATAAGTGTCCTGCTTTTTTGGTATGAATATCCACTGTTTTATATTGTATAATTATTATGTTTATATTGATTTTTCCTGTTTTGTATTGTGTGATTACTGTTCTACTGATTTTTACCTTTTTTAATTGATACTATAAGATTTAGGCTTACATGTGTAAGTTAGCATAAATCATGTTTAGTCATGTCAAATCCCCATGTTGTGTCCCCTGCCTGGGCATACCTTATTGTAACTCTGTTGTAACTGTGTGACTCCTGACTCCCCCCTCCCATGTAAACTGGTTACTTGAGTGAGTGGGTGCTTGAGAGACAATGGCAGTAGGTCTAAAAATAGCTCCTCCTGAATGACTGAACTATCAATTCAACAACCCAACCATCACCTTCCATTGACCCTCCCCGGCTTGAGATTTGGAAACCAAAGACTGCTGCAGAAACCAGCCAACCCACCGTTGCAACACAGACACCTGAAACTGCATGTCTTTGCTTGGAGCACACATGCTCAGTACACCAGGGCTGACCCTTGCCTGGGCATGCCCCTGCCACTAGGGTCATAGAAGGTCTGCCCCTATAAAAAGGGGCAGTGAAGAAACACCCAGTGGGAACACCATTTCCATCCAGATCAGACCAGCTCCACGTCACACCACCTATCCACCCCAGAGGCCCTACCAGTGACCCTCTCTGGACAACACCTGGCTGAAGGGGACCCCGAATGGCCATTGATGATCAGCTCTCAGACCGGGATGGATAGATATTACCCATACCTTTCCTCCAGCTTGGACCCTGTCTCTTTCCTCACAGACTTTAGCCCCTCTACCAAGACTCTTTGACCCCTGCTGCCATTTTGTGTGTGCATGTGTGAGAGGGTGCAAAGGAACCAATAAGCTCTATAGCCCATATATTGTGTCACCATCTTTTCCTATTCAATAAAACCACTGTTATTTGGAACCCCAAGTTGGGTTATGTTTTACTGCAGCCCAGCACCATCGCCATCTTAATTCTGGTCCCTCTTGGCTTAATTCTGGTCCCTCTTGGCTCCAACCTCGATTTTCCTGATCTCCTCTCAACTCCATCTCTCCTCTGATTGTACTCCTGGCACTTCCACACTTTCAATTTTTTATTTTTTATTTCCCTTTCTCATCATAACCCCCATCCATCTCCCTCCTTCCCCTCCTTCTGGAAATCTTTAACCTTTGCTCTCCTTCTCCCATAGTCACCAAGCATCCTAGGTATCCCAAGTACCCCAAGCACACACATACACACCACACCACCCAAGTTAGGAAATCACCTGTGGGTATGTTTAGGTGGGTGGGGTGCGTGTGAACTGGCAAATATATCATCATGTGCATGATATATGAATTAGTGATCTGCATATGTGTATTGGGTGTGCAGGTATTGACATCTGATTTTGTCTAATTTTTGGTGTGTATAGTATGTATGTGCGTGAATTGGTGTTAGGCATGCATGTGCTTAGACTAGTAATCTTGGATGTGTACATGCCTGAGTTGGTAGTGTGTGTGTGTGTATCCACCTAATTGATTTTTGTGTGTGTATATGTGCAATTGTGTCACACCCTCCTGTCTAACCGCAATTTTGAGATCCAGAGAGTTGTTGGCCTGGCCCCACAGGACATCAGCATGGCCACGCTTCCTCTGGATGCAGCCAAAGAATGCAACTTGATACTGATTTGCAGAAGACTGCACAGGTCTGAGATGGGAGAATTTGGCCTCACTATGGTAACATATGTGCTTGTTTATAGTGACTTGCCCTTTTTTTTTTATGGGAAGGCATAGCTTTCTTTGCTATACTGTGTGGGCTTCAATCAAATGAGTACCTTATTTTTTTCCCCTCATGAATCCCCTAACACCATGCACAGAATATTTTAAACAATTTAATTTAAAATGAATCAAACTGGAATCCTGTCTCATAAATGATACAGGTCTTTTTATGATAGGAGATTATATTTGTTTCATGAAAGGAAGGGAAAGAGTATAAGGAGACATTTCATTCTTGTTTACTTGCAAACAGGAAAATAAATAATTTAGTAGTTATAGGATTTCCTTTCAATACATTTAAGCTACATGTGATTTTATAATCAGCTTCCAATTTCATAAACAAACTAACTGCTAGCTGTGTTTTATGATGAAACTGGGTCTTATACAGATCTGACCTGTCATATTTTTTTCTTTCTCTCTAATCCCAATCACTGCCCAATATTTTAATATTCAACTAACCTCCCCACAAATAAATAGTAAAAATAAAACAGCAAAACCTCTGTCTGGTCTCTGTTAGTTCTCACCAGGTATTTTAGAAAAAAATAAATTATGACAAAAAAAGCAACAAAACGCAATAAATGCATCCAGCGATAGGAAGGGTCAATATGAGCATTAAGAATTGTATTTCATGCCTTTTATAACTCAACCCACCCCCGCCAATCAAACAGAAAAGTGTTGCGCTTCCACTTCACCAGTATCTTCTTATTAGATAGTTGTCAAGGAAAGCAATAAGTAGAGCTAGTCTCAAAAAGCCCACTTTTCTTAAAAGTTCAAAGGAATGTCACATGACATCATACTGTCAAGCAACATACTTTTTAAGACAAACTTTTCTTAAAATTAACAAGGCTTTAAATGTCACATTGTCACAAAGTGTGAAGATGCGAAGAAAGAAACTAGAAGTAGGATGAACAATTGAAATTTTTTGTGTTGCTGCCTAATCAGTGAAGAAATTCTTCTCCAGGAATAATTATTCCCTTAAGAAATAGTGCCTTTGATACTATTTTTTTCTCCTCAGACTAGTCTGTCTTTAGGATATTTTCAACCCAAAAAAGCTCTGGGATTGCTTAGGAAGCTAAATCTGGAAGTCTGACCCAAAGTTTTGCACTGGAAACTTAATGCTTGTCCTTTGGCTTGTTTCATTATCCCCAGGGTAAAGTAATTTAAACATCCTGGGGCCATCCAGATGAACCTGCACATACCTCTTGCTACATCTCAAAGCAGTTTGAGATGCAAAAAGACACATCTGGAACAAAAAACCCCCCTGCATATTTGCAGTGTGGGCTCAAAATTTGCTACTTGGAAATCCAGGTATCAAAATAAAACATGGAGGGAAAAAGCAGGGCAAGGCATGGTTCAGGACTGTGCCCTGAGGCAACCCGAGTCTCAGGTCCTCCACAGAGCATCTCTATGGGTGCCCCTTGCTCTGGTGCTGAAGCACACTGCCTGCCCATACAGGGCAAACAGCAGTGCAAGCTGTAGGGACCTAGACCCAGGCTCCATTCCAGGTAAGTAGGGGCTTGGGAGGGCTGGAAGGGTGGGGACTGTGAAGGTGTGGGAAACCATGGAGGGGGAAGCTCAGGACCTGCCCACCACAGGGCTATAGGCTCCCCGCCCCCGCATGGCCTGTAGCTTACCAGTAGCAGCAGAGGCCATTGGGGCACTCGGGGCCTCATGACACAGCCCCACTGTGCAGCACAGGGCAGCGTGGCTTGGTGCCGGACATCTGGCACTGCCTCTACCACGTTGTGCAGGTGCAGCCCAGCTTAGTGCAATGCCACGTAGTGTCATGCACCTTTGGGCAGCTCCGAGCTGCTTGGGTTGGTGGCACAGCTGTCACATGGGGCCATGCACCACCAGCCTGAGTGGCCTGGAGCTGCTCAAAGGAGCATTGTGCTGCATAGCAACACACCAAGCTAGGCCACATCCGCGCAATGTGGCAGAGGCATCACTGGGTTCTAGGTGACCGGTGCCAAGCTGTGCTGCCCCCCATTGCCCCACGCCATGCAGGGGGACTGTTCTGAGGCCCCAAGTGCCCTGATGGCTGCTGCTGCTACCAGTACACTGTGGGATATGTGGGCAGAGTGGGGCTGGGCAGAGGGACTCTGAGCCCTGCAAGGGGGCTCTGTAGCCCCTGCAGATGGGGGGCTCTGGGCCCTGAAGGGGGCTATACACCTTATGGGGGGCTTCGGCCCCTGTGGGGGGGCTCTGGGCCCTGAGGAGTGGCATGTGACCCCTGTGGGAGGAGTTGTGGCCCTGTCGGGGGGACTGTGGCCCCTGTGGTAGGGCAGTCTTTGAGTTGTGTGGGGGGATGCACTTTGCAGGGGGCTGGAGACCCACCCCTCCAGAGCAGCTCCTCTATGTGCCCCCACACACCGAGTTCCCCCACAATTCACCCACAAACCCCTCACTCATGTACATGGCCCTGTGGGTCAGGAGTGAGGGGACTGGGGTGGGAAAGCTGTGGGTTAAGAGTGAGAGGCAGGGGCAGGGCACTGCATATCAGTGCTGCACAGTCTGGTGAATGAAGGGGTAGGGGCAGCTCTGAATTTTCTATGACAAAAAAGCCAAAAGTAAATGCCAAAGTGTATAGATATTTAGAATTTATTTTATTGTGAGAATAGAGGCACTGGTAGGCTTCCAAATTACTTTCAACTTGTAAATGTATCAATAAAACATTGCCCAACTGATCTCTCTCTATATATAGTGGCATTTCATTTTAATATCAGAAGAACACTATTTTGGGTATTTTAATGAGAAAATTTGGGTTTCTTATCAGATAATATGGAATTTTAAACAGGGAACACCAGGATCTCTGCTGGTAAGACAAGTGATGAGACCCAAGCAGAGGAGCCAGTCCAGGGTCAGCACTGGGGACCCAGCTGGAGGGCAGACAAGGTGGCTGGCCTGTTCACTATTTGAGGCCAAGAGGACACACTTGGACAAATCAGAGGGGCCACCACAAGGAGTACATCTTCTAAGTAATAGCTGCCCAAACAGCAGAGCGGGGGCACCCTATCTGGGTCTGGGAAGGGCGCAGCCATGGGGCCACAGGTCCATGGGGGTAGATGGTGTCACAGGTGGCAGCAGGTCATAGCCAGGCAGCAGCCCCCACTGACAGACTGCTGCAGTGGGTAAAGTGGGCAGGGGCCACTCCAGGTCAGGGCTACTTCAGCAGTCCAGTGGGCACAAGGGGTAATGTCCCCAGATACCAACTATCTGGGCCTCAGAAGCACTTAAGGGCAAGTAGCCGTGAGCTGCTTGCCAAGACAGGTTTTTATACTGCTGGGGTCAGCACAGGTGCAGGCCCAGCTTCTAGCTCCTCCTGGGTGCAGATCTGGGAGGAGCTGGGCAGGGTTATTTTGTCCCAAGTGGCACAACTTACCCCACACCAACGTGCATGTCTGGGCATGTATATTGAGGCAAAAATCCCCAGCTCAAATTTGTGCCATTCCTATCTGGGCTGTTGCAAATGCACGTGCCTGCATGTGTGGACATGCCCCCTGAGTCCAGTGACATTTAATCTCACACCAGCACCACCATGTTAAACCTCATTTCCCCATCCCTAACATCCATCTCTAGGAAACAAGTAAATATCTGGAAACATTCAACTCAGCATTAGATATCCAACAATAATTTTCAAACCAGAGCTTCCATTTAATTTGCTGAGATAGAGATAGGATGAACATACATCCTGGTCAGGGCCAGGATTGGCCAGGACCCTCCTGGATTCCATAGGCCGGTCCTGGTGAGTTGGTCAAAAGTTGAGGGCCAGAGGCAGGTAGGGAGGTGTAGCGGCATGGTGCACTAATTTGGCAGCTGGGAAGGCACTGCTGCTGGTGTGTGGGGGGCAAGGTGGGCAGACTGGAGCAGGAAGCACCACACCTGCAAAGGGCACACCCTTGCTCCTACACAGCAGCAGAGGTGCCTTCCCAGAGGTACCTATCTGGCCACCTGCCTGGGACACCATGCTTTTTTGCCTCCCCACTGTACTTCAGCCCAGAAGTTCTGAATAATCAGCTAGGGCCAGCCTACAGAATCTGGCTAAGTCCTAGCCAAACCAGGATATACAAACCTGGATCTGATCATAGGGTCTCCCACTACATCCACCTGGCTCCATATAATATTAGCACATCCCACACCACCCAGCATGCCTGAACTACCATGTAGTGCTATGGGTCCCAGGAATCCTTATGGGTCTCTGAGATACCCCACAGACCAGATGACATAATATTGGGGGGCAGATCACCTGTGAGGTGAGACTTGAGCACCCTGGTATATACATTTATTTTATATATTGTGGAAACCTCACCAACAGCAACAAAAAGGATGTTTCAATTTAATTTAAAAGTTCTGGTTTCTTTTTTGATGCATCCAATTACTAAATATAATGGAAGAACTATGTTAAAAACTGTAACAATGTTAAAAACTGTAAGCTGAGGCCTTTGAAAAAGCATGTTAGTGGGATAAAATTAGGAGAAAATTAAGAAGAAGAGAAGAATAGGTGCTGTATGTATCTAAAAGAAATCGGAGTACTAAAATTTGAAAGCATTTAAACTATAAAATATCTGTAGCATCATATCCTTCTGAATTAGTTTTATATATATGAATAAGCAAGATGGGAGTTTCCTGGGGCTGTACAATAAAAAGTGTTGGAAGAAGAGATTCAGTAACATTAAAAATAATAAAAGCTATTATATGAATGCTAAAAATCCAGCTTGTTTTCTGGATGAAAGTATACAATCCTTAGCACAGAACACCCTTGATAAAATTACTTTTTTGATTAATAGGAATCAATTCCTCAATTGCATCATCAAGGTTATAATTTGCTTATCTCAGCCACCAAAAAAGAATAAGATACTATAACTGCATGAGACATTTGAGTCTTAAAGAAGTAACAGCTGATTTTATTTCAAGAATACTTTTAAGTGTGAATCAGTAACAATTCTGATGTTAATAAGGTTTTTATTCTTCTATTTTTTCAACAGATTGTTAGGAATTTGGTGGTTTCTGACTTGGATTCTAAAAGATTAATTGGTGAGTAATTAATAATTCCCAACATCATCTGTATGTGTAAGAAAACTAGTTTAATAGAGAAGGATTTTTCTTCTTTTGCGATATCTTACTTCAAGGAATCATGAGGCATCAGTATTTAGCATCTAGGCTAGGGACAGACATTACACATGAACCAGTTTAAGTGATCAGACACTGGTTTACAACCTGTAATAAAACAGACATTCAGTGCACATAAACCAGTTTCAAAATGGCCAAAACCAGTTTAACATAAACCTGGATGAATGTAGTGTCAGACTCAACTGATTTGACTCAAACTGGTTTATGCAATGTCTGTCCCAGACCCCTTTCTGATTTAAAATAAACCAGACTCCCCCAGCATTCCTGCATGCTCTCTGGGCTGGGTGGGGCTCTCTGCTCCAGCTGCAGGGCTGACCCCACCCTCTTGCTCTCTAGCTGGAGCAGGGATCAGCCCTAGTGGAGACACTGACTGGCATGGCCCCAATAAGGAAAAGTGGGCAGGGAGGGGGTTAATTCTTCCCTCTTTCCCCTCTTCCCCCACTGCAGCTGGGCAGTGCTTGTCTGCCGGGGGGTAGAAGGGAGGGGGCTGCAGGGGTGGCCACCACAGCTGGCAGACCCCACGTGCAGGGAAGGGACAGAGGGAAGAATTAATCCTTCTCTCTGCCCTCTTCACCTTAA
This sequence comes from Crocodylus porosus, assembly GCF_001723895.1. Lineage (NCBI taxonomy): Eukaryota > Metazoa > Chordata > Crocodylia > Crocodylidae > Crocodylus > Crocodylus porosus. The sequence goes on along the minus strand of NW_017728906.1, from coordinate 134,977,378 downwards.
TGAGTGTGCTAGGTTGGTTTTCCTGCATGGTAGGGAGTGGGGCTTTGTTCTGTGCTGAGTCATTGCGGGACCCCTGGCACAGCTTTACGAGCACTCGTGGTGCTCTGATGTGGTGCCAGAGGACTGGAAAAGGGCCAATGTGGATCCCATTTTCAAAAAAGGATGGAAGGAGGACTCAGGAAACTATAGGCCAGCTACTTTTACCTCAATCCTAGGTAAGCCTTTTGAAAGAATTATCCTGGCACATGTCCATGAGGGGCCAGCAGGGGAGATTATGCTTAGGGGCAATGAACACGGGTTCATTAGAGGCATGTTCTGTCAGACCAACCTTGGTGGCCTTCTATGACCAGGTCACAAAATCCTTAGATGCAGGGGTAGCAGTGGACGTAGTCTTTCTAGACTTTAGGAAGGCCTTCGACACAGTCTCTCACCCC
>NW_017728906.1:134973893-134976139 GCF_001723895.1 Crocodylus porosus | reverse complement strand
CTAGATATCAGGAGGCGCTACTTCACTGTCAGGGTGGCTAGGATCTGGAACCAACTTCCAAGCGAAGTGGTGCTGGCTCCTACCCTGGGGGTCTTTATGAGGAGGCTAGATGTACACCTTGTTGGGGTCGTTTGATTCCAGTACTTTTTTCTGCCATGGCAGGGGGTCGGACTTGATGATCTGCTCGGGTCCCTTCTGACCCTACCAACTATACAACTATGAGTGAGACTCTTTGCCCTCCTCCCAGGGTGGGGAGGGGGACTCTGTGAGGCACTGGATGGGGACTCTACATCCTTCTCCCCTTCCCCCCCTGCTGCTGTAGGGCTGGGAGGGGGTGGGCTCCATGCAATGTTGCCTGGCCCCAAGATGGGTATGTTGGGCAGAGGGAGGCTCTGTTCCATGCTGTGGGGAATTCTTCCTGCTCCTTCTTCTGCTCCCAGAGGGGCAGCAGGAGCACAGAGCTCAGCTGGGCAGGGTGTGGGTGTGTTTGGGTGTGGGAGCTATAGGGACTCCCTCACACTCTCCCCATGGCATACAGCCCCCACTGCCTGCCAGCAGCACCAGGCAGCGAGGTCAGGGTGTTCATGCCGAGTACAGGTAGGGCTCCAGCCAGTGCTGCACAGGAGGAGGGAGCGCTGCACAGGGGAGCCTGCCTTATCCCTGTGGCTCTGCTACCTGAGCCTGCAGCTCCAGCACCTGCAGTGGGGAAAAGGCCTGCACTGTAGCCAGCTGCTTCTCCCCTCCCTGCCATGCAAGTGCCTACACACTGCTGGGAGTGGAGGGAGCCCCATACCCTGCTTCTCTGCAGAGTCCAGCATGGGCTTCCCCTCTGCAAATGTGGAGCTTCAGGTGTGCGCTGTGAAGCCCTGGGGATAGAAGCAGCCAAGCAGGCTATGCAGAGGCAGAGCCACAGGGATAAGGCAGGCTCTGCTCCCCCGCCACCCACATATAGCACTGGCTAGAGCCATGCCTGTGCCAGGCACTAGCACCCTGACCTCCCCACCTGTTGCTGCCAGGAAGTAGGGGCTGCATGCCATGGGAGGGAATGTGTGGGGGTCCCTACACCCCCCACCCTCCCTCACACCACACACACCCTGCCCACCTGAGCTCCATGCCACTGTGGGGGGGGAAGGGGAGGAGGCAGAGGGGAACAAGTTCCCCTTAGAATGGAACAGAGTCTCCCCCTGCCCTGGGAGGGAGTGGGCAGGAAGAGTACCCCCCTGGGGCTGGAAAGCATCCCAGAGCTCCTCTCCCCACCCCATGGTGCCAGCAGGGGAAGTGGAGGGAGAAGAACCCCAACAGCACTGAACAGGCCTCCCCACCCAGCCCTGCGGCAGTGGGGAAGAGGGAGGAGGAAGGCAGCCCTGTGTGCTGGGAATCCTAACTGTCAGGGAGCTGCTGGGGTGGGCCTGCTGGGGCCTGGCCACCTCTCCCCTCAGCTCAGCTTCCCTGTGGAAAGGAGGGCTGCTCTAGTGCCCCTGGGCTTCTGACTTCAGCCACTGCAGGCATGTGCCAAATGTCTATCCACTTACAAACCGGTTCATTCTCTGCAGGTTAGACTAACCTGCAAAGACTGAATCAATTCAGGCTCAGGCTTTTTGAAGGTCTGTCCCTAGCCCTAGAGACTGTGAATCATAAAGTGAAAATGGTGGCTGACCTACTACAAAAGATAACAAGATTAAAGAAAAAAGAAATATATACTGTGTGTGCACGCGTGCGCACAAACTGTTTGCTATGCATTGCACAAACTCAGTCATACAGACAAGCTGTTGATTCCTGTAGTTCTACATGGCATATGTTTAATGACACTAACCAGTATCATAAATCTTTAATTGATTTAACACCTCTGAAAGAGTAAGTCTACGATATTCCAGGTCTTTTTGAATTAATAAAACAAAAGCACCAAAAACATGCATTTGTAATTCCCAAATTCTTTATGTTCCAAATGGCTCAGGAAAAGCTGTCTTGTTTAACTTCAAAAGCACGTTACTGAGGCTTATAAGTTTCATGGTGTGGTACAATAGAACAGTGACCCTGAGGATTTGGGGAAAAAAAATCAGTACGCTAGATACTCAACCATTGGAATGGCAAAATGACACCTTATAATGAACAAGTCTAGGATTCTGAAAAGGGGGGGTACAGGTGGTGCAGGGCATTATCATATGACAGAATGGCTCTCTTTCAACTATTAAGAACAAATTAGAAGATTCACTAATCTGCTGGAAACTACGGTTATATTATTCAGC
>NW_017728906.1:134963017-134973793 GCF_001723895.1 Crocodylus porosus | reverse complement strand
GGGGGGGGAAGGGGAGGAGGCAGAGGGGAACAAGTTCCCCTTAGAATGGAACAGAGTCTCCCCCTGCCCTGGGAGGGAGTGGGCAGGAAGAGTACCCCCCTGGGGCTGGAAAGCATCCCAGAGCTCCTCTCCCCACCCCATGGTGCCAGCAGGGGAAGTGGAGGGAGAAGAACCCCAACAGCACTGAACAGGCCTCCCCACCCAGCCCTGCGGCAGTGGGGAAGAGGGAGGAGGAAGGCAGCCCTGTGTGCTGGGAATCCTAACTGTCAGGGAGCTGCTGGGGTGGGCCTGCTGGGGCCTGGCCACCTCTCCCCTCAGCTCAGCTTCCCTGTGGAAAGGAGGGCTGCTCTAGTGCCCCTGGGCTTCTGACTTCAGCCACTGCAGGCATGTGCCAAATGTCTATCCACTTACAAACCGGTTCATTCTCTGCAGGTTAGACTAACCTGCAAAGACTGAATCAATTCAGGCTCAGGCTTTTTGAAGGTCTGTCCCTAGCCCTAGAGACTGTGAATCATAAAGTGAAAATGGTGGCTGACCTACTACAAAAGATAACAAGATTAAAGAAAAAAGAAATATATACTGTGTGTGCACGCGTGCGCACAAACTGTTTGCTATGCATTGCACAAACTCAGTCATACAGACAAGCTGTTGATTCCTGTAGTTCTACATGGCATATGTTTAATGACACTAACCAGTATCATAAATCTTTAATTGATTTAACACCTCTGAAAGAGTAAGTCTACGATATTCCAGGTCTTTTTGAATTAATAAAACAAAAGCACCAAAAACATGCATTTGTAATTCCCAAATTCTTTATGTTCCAAATGGCTCAGGAAAAGCTGTCTTGTTTAACTTCAAAAGCACGTTACTGAGGCTTATAAGTTTCATGGTGTGGTACAATAGAACAGTGACCCTGAGGATTTGGGGAAAAAAAATCAGTACGCTAGATACTCAACCATTGGAATGGCAAAATGACACCTTATAATGAACAAGTCTAGGATTCTGAAAAGGCGGGGTACAGGTGGTGCAGGGCATTATCATATGACAGAATGGCTCTCTTTCAACTATTAAGAACAAATTAGAAGATTCACTAATCTGCTGGAAACTACGGTTATATTATTCAGCAAAAAAAAAAAAAGCAAAAATAAATATAAACTAAATTTTGGCAGGCCTGACTGCCAGCTCCTGGTGCCACGGAAGTACAGGTGTTACCCACCAGAGCAAGAGAGGAAAACAGCTTTTCCTTCTTGCTGCAAAGAATAAGGAGGACACTGGCTTGAAGTTGCATCACAGTACATTTAAATTGGGTGTCAGGAAAAAATTCTTCCTTGTTAGAACACTGACATGGAGGAATAGACTGCTCAGGGAAGCTGTGAATTCTCCATCACTGGAGGCGTTCAAGAAGTGATTGGACAGGAATTGATTCAGATGATTTAGGAGTAGCTAAGCCTATGTTCTACTGTGGGTATCTCCCAAGTTTCTGGGCTTTGCTGGTTGTAACTTGGGGAGAGAATTTTCATAGTTTCATAATTACATAGTTAGTAGGGTCGGAAGGGACCTGAGCAGATCATCAAGTCCGATCCCCTGCCATGGCAGGAAAGGGTACTGGGGTCAAATGACATGGCATTTTGTTCCCCTCCTGCTGCTATGTCAATTTCTGGTTTGTTTTTTTAAAGCTGTCATTGGAACCTTTGAGTATTGGCTGAAGCCAATGCTGGGGGATTTGGACTGCGGTGTGCCAATGTTCCTGTGGGGACTTAAACCTGGAAGTTCCTGACTAGAGGGTCTTGCCCCTCTTCTCAGGCTCATACCAATCGCTATATCTGGGGTCAGGAAATAATGTTACTCCCTGATCAGACTTGTGTGGACAATGGGGGGTATTTGCCATCTTCTGTAATGGGGCATATGGGTTTTCTTCTTGGATCCCTTGAACATTTTTTAACAACCTTGCAACAGCAGGATGTCAACCACCATCACCCCCTGCTTTACCTGTGGCAGCTCAGGGTGTTACATCTTGTGGGTTTATCAGGGTTGATTGTGTAGTTCTGCTAATAGTGGTGCTCAGTTTTGGTGGGCCAGATGAATAGTACAGGGCCAGTCTGTGTAATGAATCAGGCCCCATGCCACCCCTGCACTCCAGGATTAGGCTCCAGGGACCCATGCAGCCTGTTCCTACCTGTGACTGGGCTCCAAGGTCCTGAATTGCTTCCACCTGGCCATGATCAAGCTCTATTGAGCAATACGAGTACTGCCCCCACTTATGGCCCCATATACTGGGATCAGACCCCACACTCCCTTTACAACTGATTAGTTGGATCCAGGGGGCAGACACATTTGATCTGTGGCACTATAAACCTCTTTGTGGTGCCACAAACCAGATGCCTGGCATGTTAATATGTGCCCCACACTGCAAATTTGATCTTCATTTCCTTTCCAACCCTACTTCTCTCTGGTTTTATGAATCCACTGATCTCCATATAGGTTCATCACTATTTTACCCCAGCCCTCCTGACTCCTCAGCATTTCCCTCACACTCCACTGAGCACCCCCTTTCATGCTGTTCTGAGCATCCAAATCTCAATGCAGCCCTTCATACTCTTTAAACCCCCCACAAGTCACAATCCCTCTTGTTCCCAACCCTCCTCTGATAACCCTTTTCACTCCCACAAGCCCAACCTCCTCAGTCCCAAATCTCATTTGCCCCTCAAAACCTACACCTCCATAAATGCCCCAACCTGCACTCCATCCCAAAAGCCCCTTGGTATTCATGGCCCCCATCCAACCCTCAGAGCTTTTGGAAGCTCCTTTCCCTCAAAACCCCTGCCAAACCATTCCTCTTTCCTCATTGCACAGCTCAGCTCTGCCACTGCACAGAAATCACAGTCTGAGGGAATGCATCTGCCTCCCTACCCCCTGCCAGATCTGCCATTGCACTTTGTTAATGCAAACTGAGTCCTTCAAAGTATGGTACTTCACTTCTGTTTTGAATCCCCTTTAAACTTTCGTCAGGCATGGATCAGTAAGGTTTTCACTGAGCAAGTGTACCATTTACAAACTGCCTTATGTGTAGATGCCAAGGCTTTAATGCAGAGCTAATTAGGTTATTCCACAGTAAATATCTCATGTAGTCATGCCCTGCCAGTGGTAGCTATGTAGGAATATTATGGAAGTAGTAAGGATGTCTGTGAGAAGCAAGAATGTCTTATATTATGTGGAAGTGCTATTGGCTATAGAGTTAAGAGGAATTAAAGAATTTTGCAAATAAAATGTGAAAATCATATCAGGAACTGTTTAGAGACTCATACAATCTTTCCTGTTATTTAATTGTTGTTTTCAATTATGCAAATGTAGGTGAGCTCCGCAAAGCTGTGTAGAAAGATGCTTTGCACAGCTCTCTGTCCCTAAAAATAATGGTAAAAAGGATGCATGTAAAAATCCAATTCCATGGTGGAATGATGAATGTACAGAGGCTGGTAAGTGTAAAACATAAGGCATTAAATAAGGTTAAAAGAACAATGAATTCTGGAGAACTGATAGAATATAAGAAAGCAAGCAAGCTATAGTATCATCATTAAAGCAACTAGAAGAAGCTGGCAAAACTGTTACAATAAAATTAATGCTGATAACTCTTCATCATCAGTTTAAAAGTATTAGTGTGATTCAGGATAAAAAGGACTATGTCATGTTTAGCTACTGATGGGATACAAAATCATGTCCTGAAAAGGCCAATAATTAATAGGCCAATCTTTGAAGTGACTTGGAGAAATCCAGTATAGCGGAAATAAGCTTAAAGATTAAAAAGGTTAGAGGGGACAATGTTTGCACAATACAAAAACATTATAGGAATCAAGCAGTCATTATTTGTATGCAGCAGAAAAGTTGGAAGATGGTTCATTTTTAAAAAAATCTTCCATCATGTCTTCCAACTTCCCACAGAAATCTTTGATGTCTCTATTTCTTTCTTCCACCTATACAGATGTGCATCAGTCCTTTTACACAACCTTATTATCAGTGTGAGTTTGGTGTCTGAATTTTCTGCCCACTTGGGCAGCTTTCTCCATATCTTTAAGAAGGCTAAAATACTTACTTTTTTTTACCACAGGGTTAGAAGATGCACACTGGTAGTTACTGTGGAATAGGCACTCTATCCTCCATGAATCCAGCCCTGGGGGAATCCAGTCCTTGTGGGTGCAGGTTTATGATGTAAAGGGTTTATTAAGTGAGAGACTTTTAAACAACAAAAAAAGAATGTGTGAAAGGACAAGATGGGAAGTCTTAATAAGAAAGGCACAGGGGTAGAAAAATAAAGTAGATGGCAAGGTAGATGTGTACCTTACAGACTAACCAAAGTGTGTGTGTGAGTGTGTTTACGTGTGTAGGGATAAACATAGAGAATATGCATACATGCAAAAGCTTTTGTGAGCTGAAATTCACTTCATAAGATCTTGAATGTCACTTTATCTCACAAAAGCGTGTGCTACACAAATGCATGCGCGAGCGCACGCACACACACACACACACTTCGGTTAGACTGTAAGTTGCAAACCTATCTTGCCTTCTACAAGGCTTCAGACTAACACAGCTGTCTCTCTGCTCAAAAAAAAAGCAGTTAAACGAATACATAATGAAATACATAGCTGAACGTGAAATCCATAATTTTCTAACATCACTCTTTGTTACTGGATACCAAAATTAACGTATCTTCCACAGCCTGACTTTTAGCTGGTGCTGAGCACCCAATCCGTGAAAACATCATTCTCCCTCAAAAGAGTACCCAAAAATCACTGGTTATTTTTGCAAATCTTGGCCATATATATTTCCTATTAATATGAGAAAAGTCCAGTTTCTCCCAAACCAATTAGAAATAATCATGACCCTGACCCATATCTGATTTGTGTTCTTCAACTCTAATCCATATTTTATATTTCAGGGGGAAAAAATCTGTTTCATGTGTCAATTGTTTTAAATTGCCTTAGTCAGGAGGTTGCTGGATGTGCCACTTGAGGCTTCTATCAAAAGCTTCTTAGGCAATATGAGAATGTCAATGAGTCTGTACTAAGCAACCACAATACACACCATCTTGTCAACATGTGGTCTCTCATCCATCTCTATAAGTTAAAGACTGTTGAATATGGCCACTGGAGTGACAATAAAACCAAATGAGGGACTGACTTCTCCTGAAACACAGATGACATACATGTGTAGTACTATACGTCACTTAAAAGCTGAGTCAGTACAACTTTAATTGAGTCCCCTGTGCATACACATTATAATGCTGCCCTTAATTACAAGATGACATATACTTTCTGTAGGACCTCTGTCTCCTTCAATGCACAGATAGGGCAGTCCTTACTGAACAGACACTCAGGCAGTTCTTACTGAACACATTCAAAATGTTGTTTTTTCATCATTTTCCAATGTCTACACTCTTACTTATTTATAGCACACTACTGAAAGCCTGCTCCAAAATATAGGTTCATTACAGGTTTTTCTATAGAATGTATCACTACAATATCCTAACACTTATTAAATTTCACTACAACCCAATGAGATGAAGGGCTCTTATGACCCCATTTTGTAGATGGAAACTGAGGTCTTAATTGAGAAATTAAGGTCAAAAGCATCCTTTAATTTGGATGTCTAATTTGAAATAGCTACAGCATGACTTTTAAAAATGGAAACAGCATTTTCTTTGTTGAAACCACACCTCCCATTGGCTTCAGGTGTAGCTGAAGGCAGTCAACGATTCTGGCCTGAACCAACACTGCATGGCCAGATGTAGCCATGTGCCACCCTGACCTGACACTATGCACTAGTGTGACCTGATTCTGCACACTCCGATCCAGCTACACTGGAGCAATCTATTGCACACAGCCACAATACCCTGCCTGTGGGACTTCTCATGGATCGAGAAATTTTGGCAGCAAGGGAGCGGTGATTAACACTTCTATTGCTGCCTCACCACCAAATCTCTAAACCCGTGGGAAGCTCCTGTGGGCCGGATGACCAAGCAATGTGAGCCAGAGATGGAGTACCCTTGCCTTACAATATTCATTTGTCCTAAGAACAATAATTAACTTCAGTACAAGTGTGATTAAACACCAGAGCAGGTTCAACTATGTACTGAATGAGGCAAGGGTTGGCATGGGAAAAACAGTATGCAGTTACATCATAACACATATGCACATGAAATACAAACTAAGGTTGTACACGAAACCCTAATCCTGGCACTGTTAATGTCTGAGTGCCTGACTGTACAATCTTTTAAAAAGGAAAGAAAAGGAAGGGAAAGAAAACTTTTAACACTCCCTTGTATGATTTTTAATTTTTTGAAGTAAAACAAAGGAAAATAAACAACACATGTTGTGTCTTATTGATACACCCGTGCCTCAGCAGACCAGAATGAAACTCCAAATGACTCACCACATAGCTGGAGTCTTTCAAACTACAAAGTCAGTTTTCTGCCACTTGAGCTATTGTCGCATGTGATACCAGTAGTACCTTGTCACTCTGGACCAGTTAGGATACATACTTTGCCAACTGGTTTCATAGATACTAGCTAACAGCAGAAAAACTGTCATATTAAAGAACCTTAGGAGGGGTCAATTTGCAACTTGAGTGTTCGCAGACTCTTCTGCTAATTCCCAACAAACTTGACACTTTCTAAACCCATCCCTCCAAACTTGTTCCAATATAGCCTTTCCTGACCACTGGCTCTATGTCTCAGGATTCTTGTTGCAGGTACTTTGCCAAGCAAGCTCTAGTCTTACCTGCACTGATTTCCCATACCTTATTTTCTTTCTCCTTCTGGTTCAAATCTCCTACGTAGCTATTCCCAGTCACAGCTCTGCCCCATGCTGTCACCACTGCAAGATCCCAGCCCTGGAACAGCTCCCCTCACAGTTATGCTCCCTACCAGCACTGCTGGGGCCAGTTTCCATGGAAACCCTGGCCCTGTGCTCTTATGGCCTCACTGTTACTGGGGTCTCCATGGAAACTGGCTGCAGTGGTGCAGGCAGGGGCTTCTGAGAAATGGAGACCACTGCAAGCCTAATCTGGCTCACAGGCTGGACTTTGCCTGCTCTTGGCATAGACTGAACTGATAAGCAAGTGAACAGACATTCCCTTTTGACGCCAGAAATGCAGCCACATGACTGCAGTAGGCCAGGCCAGAAGTTGTAGGGTGCTAGGGCATGTCTCTCTGCTCTACTGAAGCAGACAGTTTGGGCCAAGGCTGGCCCACCCACCCTGTGAGGCAGGGAGGAGTTGCAGGGGAGGTGCAAAGCATCCTGGGATACTGGGGGAACGTAAGTTAACTTGAATCTGGAGGAAATGACAGCCGGAACTTCAATAAACTGATGTAACCTAAATCAGTTAAGTCTGATACTACTACCATCCAGGTTTATCTTAAACCGTTTTTGGCCATCTTGAAAGAAGTTTATGCGTACTGAACTTGTGCTGCGTACAGAGTTGAACTGATTTTTGATCACTGATACCAGTGTATGTGTAAATTCTGTCCTTAGTCTTAATGACAAAGCAGTCCCCTTTTCTCCTCATCAAGGCTCTTTTTCCAAGATAATGTCCAGTGCCCTCTCCCTAGTACCCTTGCCAGCTCTTTATCCCAACTTTCTTCCTCAGTTAGTTTCTGTTTTCTGCCATTCCTAGTTTTCCTCTCCCATTTAATTATGAGTTCCAAATCCCTCTCTTCCTTTTCTAGACTATTTGTCTCAGTTTCCTCAGCTTCACCCTTCTGCAGGTCTGGTTTTTATCTTCTCTATCTTGGGGGCATGCTTAAATGAGATGCTAGTTGCCTGCTTAGCTCCACACTAAACATCTTGGTGTCTACATGCGCGGTCCTATTAGGCTTCAGGAAACTAATGAACTCCATAGCGGGTTACTGCAAGGTTTTTTCATGAGCAGCAATGCCTGTGTAGACACTGCCCCAACTGGCTAGGGCATGAGGGTGCTAGACACTGCCTGCTGGCTAGCTCTGCACTGAAGCACCCTTGTGCCCCAGCCAGCTCCTCTATAGCATGTAGACCCAGATCAGAGCAGCCCTGGGCTGACAGACTGACCCCTGGGGCCCCCTGCCAGCCAGGGCTGTTCCCACCCAGCTCACCGTGCTGTGTTCCAGGGACATGCACTTCATTGCTTCACCTTAATATGCATGTGTAGATGTACCCAGGGGCAATATAAGTACAGCCCCAGACTGGAGCCTCCTTGTTACAGACTAAATCTCTGCAGAATTTTGCTGCTAAAATTTAAGATGAATTCACTGAGCATGTCCAAACTCTGTTTCCTCCCTTCCCTACCTCACTCCTACCCACAAAGACTTATCATTTGGTCAGAACTGTGTTTATTCTACATGGAAATGGCAGCAGCAGACCCTGATTTAAAAACTGTTTCTTAAAAGTTGTATGGCTTCAGTTTGGGTTGTTTTGTTTTTCTAGTAAAATTTTAGTCACCTCTTCTAACTGAAGCATCTACTTTTTGTATCCATTAGGAAAATATATTCTGTCAGTTCAAATGCCATAGTGTTTTATTTTCAAGGTTTGTGTGAAGTACTCCAAGGAAAAATAAAGCCTTTTCTATGTGCAATGGATAGAAGGAGAGAAGGCAAGAGAAGAACCATAGAATGCAAAACCCCTGTTAGAGGGGGCTTTTTTTAAAGATAATATAAATTTTATACTTTATCCACTAGAGCTGAGGTTATATCCACAAAAAAAAAAAAAAATTCTCTTATGTGTGATGAAATCATAGGAGCTAGAACATTTTTATCACATTGCAGTTTGCAAATGGTGACATCCTAATCCCACCAGCTGCCAACAGACATAACTATACAGAAATCCAACTATGCGGAAAAAAACATTCAAAAATATCTTTTCTCCCCATAACAAAAGGAGCTCTGAATGCTTTACGTCTTTTGATTTAAAACAATGCAAGCACCATAAAGAGGCCCCAAGCATCCTTTCAATTATTTAAAATTACAAAGCCAAATACACATTTCAGTCAGATTTTCCTTTGTACCATACAGCAGTTTGAAATCCAAACATTTGGCCTGTATCCTCCTTAAAGGCCAAACAAAAAAGAATGGACTATAGACCATACTGTGATGCAATACAGAAAATATGGGTTATTATTTCACAACAGGAGTGGGAGAGCACTCCAGATTCTCTAAATTCGTACAAAAAATACACTGCCAGGATTCCTTTCTCCATTATAACAGGTATCTGCTATCAACGTACATACCTGCTGTAACTCTGGCAGCACATCATGGAAAGATAATTAGTTTCTTAAGAGTGAATATTTAAACCCATTTTGTGCTAAACAGAGCAACAGTAGTATCTTAAAGCAATGATCTCCAACTTTCACTGGTGGATGGTACATTGCATTACTGTGCAATGCAATAAGCAGGAGACATGGAAGTTATGTAAAAAAAATCTGGGAGGAAAGACTGTTTTGAATAAAATACTATTCCTTCTTAACTTCTTTTGATATGCTTTAGACTCAGGTGCCAACCACAACCCAATTCCACGATTCTTGAGCTCCTCAAAAATTAATACAAAAGGTGTGTGGGTCTCCCTGTTTATTGCTGGTTTTTTGTGACAATCTTAAAACTAAAATGACAGCATGTTACAGAAGTAGCTGAAACTCAAACAGGGTGAAAGGATATGGTGCCTTAGGTGTCTAGGTAAGTCAACTTAAGTACCACATAGGTGGAACAGGATCTGACCCACAGAATTAGAATTCTAAAATGTATCAGGGTTCTTTACAATGACAAACCACTTGAGCCTCAGGGCCATGATTACCCTGGAGTCATTGCAAAACCCCCATTACGATGCTCTTAAAGCTTAGAGTTCATGCTATGTGTATAATAATGCATAACATAAAAATATAATGTACAATTTATATAGGCTGCGTGCAGACATTCAGGAAGGTTAGGGGGAGGTTAGATCCTATTATAAACTCCACCCAGTCTAACTTAGTTTGTCCAGGTGCAGACATTATGGTAGTTAGGTGGATCTACATATGAACTGTACAAAAGTTCAGGACAGTTAGGTCTAAAATTGGCTGATCTAATCTAAATTATCCCTGCCGCTGAGGTAGTCTAGTGAGACCAATCTAACTGAACTTCTGTACAGTTCCCAGTGAAACTCCAGGGCTGGGAAAGCCTAGCTGCTGGCCTCAGCCGTGGCGTTGCACTTTTCCTACCCACCCATCCCAGCACCAGCCTATTTTTTGGCCCCCAGCTCCTCCTTCCACCCCCAGATGGACATCCCTGGAATGAACCAGACAACTCACCTCCACCCACCAGCCCACCAAACGCCAATCCCACAATCTGCTCCAGTGCTAGTTTTATCACGGTTCACTGATGCCAGAAGCTAAAGTAGTAAATCAGGGTGGGGAGAGGGTCAGAAGATATGGGAAAGTAGGTTTACAGGCAGGAGGCAAAAATAAACACTAGGGGTGGCTATTTTTAATGCAATCTAACCTCCCCCTAACTTCTGCATGCAGCCCAGATGTAGATTATATTGCCCAGAGAAAATATGACACGAGACAGTGCATCTGCATGAGATATTTACTGTGGAGCTGACTAATTGGCTCTGTAGTGAAATCATAGCATCTACACATGCAGCCCTATTAGGCTGCAGTAAACTAATTACCTCTGCTATATATAGATACTTGTAAACACAAGTACTGTCCTGCGGCAACATTCTTTAGTACACAGCAGTGCCTGTGTAGATGCTGACATGGCTGTCTGGGGCATAAGGATGC
>NW_017728906.1:134961173-134962527 GCF_001723895.1 Crocodylus porosus | reverse complement strand
TGACCTCTGATCATGCGCGTGGCTCTCCTCTGGACTCTCTCAAGATTCTCCACATCCTTTTTGAATTGTGGAGCCCAAAACTGGATGCAGTACTCTAGCTGCAGCCTTACCAAGGCTGAGTATAATGGGAGAATGACATCCCAGGATTTCCTTGAGACACATCCATGGATGCAAACCAGCGTTTTGCTTGCTTTACTAGCCACAGCATCACATTGAAAGCTTATGTTCATCTTGTGGTCAATCATGACCCCCAAGTCCTTTCCATCAGTAGTACTAACCAGCGTAGCACTGCCAAGCCTATAAGGATGCTGCAGGTTTTTCCTCCCAAGGTGGAAAACCTTGCATTTTTTGGTGTTGAACACCATCAGGTTCTCATCCGTCCATTTCATGAGCCTGTCAAAATCAGTCTGGATCACCCTTCTGTCCTCAGTTGTGGAAGCTTTACCCCAGAGTTTGGTGTCGTCAGCAAACTTGGCCAGTCCGCTTCTGACACCAATGTCAACATCACTGATGTAGATGTAAAACAGTATAGGCCCTAGGACAGAGCCTTGAGGGACCCCACTGGTCACCGCACACCATGATGACTGGCTACCGTCAACCACCACCCTCTAGGTCTTACCATGAAGCCAATTCCCCAGCAAGTGGATTGTGGTGAGATCAAGGCTGCAGTTAGCCAGTTTTGCCAAGAGGTGATCATGGGATACCAGATCAAAGGCTTTTTTAAAGTCAAGGTATATGACATCAGTCTCTTCCCTCTGTCCAGGTGATACATCACCTGGTCATAAAAGCAAATGAGGTTGGTCAAGCAAGACCTACCCACAACAAACCCATGCTGGGTATCCCTCAAGATATTGCCGTCAGCTAGTCCATTAAGGAAGGCTTCTTTGATAAGCTTTTCCAAGACCTTCCCCAGGATAGAAGTCAGGCTGATAGGCCTGTAGTTTGCTAGCTCTACTTTCCTCCCTTTCTTGAAGATAGGCACGACATTGGTCCTCTTTCAATCTTTGGGCACTTCACCATAGCACCAGAAGTTCTCGAAGATCCTTGCCAGGGGCTGAGCTATGATGCATGCCAGCTCCTTAAGTACCCTTGAGTGTAAACTGTCAGGGCCGGCTGACTTGAAGGTATTCAGCCTATCAAGGTGTTTCTTCACAAGTTCAGCATTGATGGAGGGTAAGGAATCTCCCTCACCCAGGCCTCCCTGACCTAGAGTGGGCAGGGGTGTCCCATGGGACTGGTGAAAAACTGACACAAAGTACCCATTTAGGAAATATGCTTTTTCATGGCCGTCAGTTGTCAGTTGTTCCACCTGGTTTAGCAGGGGTCCAGTGATGCCCTTTCTTTTCCTCTGGCT
>NW_017728906.1:134917314-134960753 GCF_001723895.1 Crocodylus porosus | reverse complement strand
TGCCAGTACCATGTTGAGCAGCGCTTTACCTCTCGTTGGCCTGTAGACTTTCTGCATCAGAAAGAGGTCATCCATGCATGAGAGAAAGCTTTGTGACAGCTCAGATTTGGCTGAGTGCTCCTCCCACGAGATGTCTGGGTAGTTAAAGCCTCCCATGACAATCATACACTGGGAGCGTGCTGCTTCAGCCAATACCATGGCAAACTCCTGGTCAAGGTCCTGACCCTGGGTAGGGCGTCTGTAGTAGCCTCCCACCATAGTATCCCCTGTGCCATGTTCCCCACAGATTTTAACCCAGAGGGTCTCAAGTCATCCACCCTGGGTGCCAATGTTAGCTTGCAGGGATGCATAGCTTTTCTTGACATAGAGAGCTATACCCCCACACCTTTTGTCTACTTGATCCCTCCTGTACAGGGTATAGCCATCTATACCTGTGGTCCATTCATGGGTGGAGTCCCACCAGGTCTCTGTTATCCCTATGACATCATAGTTATTTGCGTTTAGCAGGAGGACAAGTTCCTCCTGTTTATTCCCCAATCTCCTGGCATTTGTGTATAGGCATGCAAGTGTCCCCTTGGGGGCCCCTGCCTTGCCTATAGTTGCTCTCTGTCAGTTGAGGCTACTCCACCTTGGCACTATGTGCTGCAGTCCACGGTGCACATGTAAAAACGGCATCTGGGAGTAATAAACTCTGGCGTGATATGCGCTGGGGTTTATTGCGTCACATTAATTTTACATGTAGATGCACCCAGAGTGCTTTAAAGTGGTCTCTATGATGCCATAAACTGTTTTATATAGCTAATATTCAGAAATATTTAGTTGAAATATTTTGGATTGCGTGAACAGGAGTATTCAATGCAAGACACGGGAGATGATAGTGCCACTTCTCTGTACTAGTTCACCCACACCTAGACTACTGTGAGTGGAAATGGGTAGTTTGCAGTGTTAGTCTGAAGCCAGGCAGGAGGCAGGGTAAGGTGGCAACTTAGAGACTAACTTGCTCAGAGAGGCTAGAGTACTGTGCACAGTTTTGGGTTCCATGCATTAAGAAGGGTCTGGAGAAACTGGAGAAGTTCCAAAGCTGGTTGTCAAAAAATGGTGCATGAGGAAAGGCAAGATATATGAGGAAAGATTAAAAGAACTAGGCATGTTTAGCTTGAAAAGGAGATTAAGGGGAGACATGATATCAGTTTTCAAGTATCTGAAAGGCTGCCAAAGAGGGTAGGACATGAAGCAATAGTATAAAATTGCAGTACATTAGATTTAGATTAGATCTCAGAAAAATGTCCTCACAGTTCAAACAGTGAGGCAGTGCAGTAGACTGCCCAGGGAAGTTGTAAAATCCTGCATTTGCACATGGAGTTACACCAGCTGACACCCCTTCCAACCCTAAGATTATAAGATATTTCCATGTAAAAAGAGGGGACCAAAAGCTACTCATTAGGGTACATCTACATGGAAGTCAAAGCTGAGACTGCAGCTCAAATGGACATACTGGTTCAGATATTGAAACTAATGCAGCTGTGACAGAATGGACCCTACTGTGGGCTAGCTAGATTAATAAAAACTCAGGGTCCTAAGTGGGATTTGCAATTCAGACTGAAAGAATGTTGCTTCAGCTACGCACTTATCAGTATCCAAGATGGTTAGGTAAAAGCTACATTGGGTACATCTATACAAGCCACAATTCCACCCAAAACTAGGGAGTGGAGATCCATAGGGGGCTGAACTATTCTGCAGAAGATGTATTAGCCTTTTACTTGTGGCTATTCCAATTTCAAATCCTGCAAAGATCCACCCAACTATAGTAAACACCCATCCTCAAGAAGTAATCCATCTTAACATAGATAACATGGATTTTCCTGCAGGATAAAAAACACCATAGAAAATTTCCAAACAAGTAATGAATACATTAGGATACTATTGCATTAATGGATTGAATTAATATTCCAAATATAATAACCCTGATTCTGCTAAAGCAATGTGTCCAGACCAGGGAAGTCAAACTCATCCAAGCCTGCAGGCCAAATTTAGAGCATGGAATTGGTGCATGGACTGGATCCAGACCATAAACTCAGTGTGAGGGCGCTGTGTACAGTGTACAGCGCTGTGGTATCTGGTTTATGGGGTTGTCCATAGGGCCAGAAATTTGGCAGCAGACCTAGTGGCTCCCATGATTCTGGGTATCACAGTTAACACTGCTGTTAACACTGCCACCCAATTTCTAACCTTGAGCACCAAATGCCATGGCTTCATTGGCCAGATCTGGCCCATAAGCCATATTTTTGACACCCCTGGTCTAAACTAACTCAACAATGAGCTGTTGCAATCTTTCTGATTGATTGAATTACAGCAAAGCATCAGTATTTTGTGCACAAGTCTCTATGGTCAGCACACTAAATAAGCACTTTGAACTTTGTTTTATGTAGTTTCAATTTCATGGTCTCTGACATCTTATATTTTGCATGTGGGTTCTGATTCTCTGCATACACCAGTTTTACATCAAGTTAAGACCTTTGATTTCAATGGCGTTACACTTGTTTTACTCAGCAGGAAAGGTGAACTTGATGTACCTCCTGTACTGTATGTATTTCTATTGCCTGCAGGGTCCTAAATAACTATCTTAGTTGAAGGGAGAGTTAGAACTTCACTATATATATAGCATATGACTTATGCTGAAAGCGAGAGAATCCTAATGAACTTGAGTAAGACATATGTGTCCCACAGTGAATAAAGACTATAATTCATGAGTAGCACAGTCTCAAGTGAGCCATAAATGATATATTATAAATACCTCACGCAAGCATTGTTATTATAAGGCAATAGTATATTTCCTCATCTAGTTTTCTTTGAACTGTTTTTTTTTAAATAGTTTAAAAGGATGCTGTGTCACCATACATTAAAACACAATTACACTTATGCTAGCAGACATGAAGGAATAATCCCTTGAGTGCTACGTTCCATGGCCCTCCTAATGCTTTATAGGACATACCATTATTTTCAACAGACTATTAAAAATATTATAATGCATGCAGCCTTCATGTTGCTTCACAGCCACAGGCATTCCTGAAGTTAAAAGGACAATTTGGCCAGAGGGTTTTGTTCCATTTTCTCTCCCCTACCCCCACAGGTGGGAGAAAACTGCAGAGCCAACATGGTGCTTAAAAGACAAAGAACATTAGTTCTCATTTTATTTCCCTATGTCAGTGTCCTGCTTCCTTCATGGTAATAGGTTATTTACAGTACATTTTTTCCTAGTCTCATTATGACAAAACAAATTATTTTCACAGTCCCCAGCTGTACTATCTATACACCTAGCTCGTCTTTCAATTTAAAGCACTTAAAAGAAAACTCATAATGCTGCTTCTCCACCAGAGATGTTGTATCTGAAAAGATACAACTCATATTTAGCTCATTTTCAGCGTCTAGGGAAATACATCTAACTGCCCAATAGTTGTAAGACATGGACATATCCCCAAAGCAGTGCCATTATGGAGATATGCCTGGCAGCATTTCTGTGAAATGAATGGAGCATCATTAAGCTATTGTGTTCCTTAATCCTGGACTATAGTCTGGCACTCACAGTTATTGACAAGTTCCAAGATGTCAAGAGGAAGCATATTAGTCAAACCAAAACTAAGCCAATAATGCTTTCTGATGTGAATCATTTAAACCAGAGGTTGGATCATCGGCAACCTACAGACTATGAACTGGATCCACCCCACAGAACCTTTGGATCTGGCCTGCAGATACAGGGTATCAGCAGCATGTAGCGGTGGGAGAGGACCTCCCCAAACCCAGTGGTGGCAGGATTCTAGCGCCCACCTTCCCACCTCCGACATAGGGCAGGGCATTCTGGGCTACAGGTGGAAAAGGTTGCCTAACCCTGCTTTAAGCTATTTTGTGCTTCAGCTCTTTAATTTGTGTGGTAACTTTGAGTTCCTATGACACGGCAGAGGAAATGATTTGGTTGACTTCAGTTCTGATTAGCTTAACGCAAACTTAAGAGCTACCACATGATTTAAAATCCTCAGAGAGAAGATTCCCTTTTTTGAAATGAAAAGATTTCTATGCTTGGAGACAAAACTATTTAAAGGCTACACACATAGGAGCTTAAATCTCATTAAAATTCAATGGGTCTTAAGCTTTGAAGTGACCAAATCAAGTTTGGAAATGGAATTTCCGTTCCTGTATTATTCAGGCTTTTGGAGAAATTTTTATTCTAGATGTATTACTATGAACCTAGGACCCTAACTTTAAGCACCTATTTCAGGCAAAATATCAGCACATATTTCCTACACACATTTTATGTACACACATTAAGTTATCCCATGTGTCTGATAATTTATCCTGTTAAACTACTAACCACTGTATGCCTATTTTAATGGTGTGGTTTTAGCCACACTTGCTGATGTGTTTTATATTTGCAGTACCCAAGGCATAATTACTATTTCCGATTTCCAATTCCTGAATCAGTTTATTTAAAAGACTCAGTTTGAAGTGTGCTAAAGTTTTCTTGACAACAACCCAATATTCCATTAAAAGCTATATTTATTAGAAGTTATGTAATTCCCTCCATCTGTTGGTTTTCTCAGCAACAGTGAAAGCATTAATAATTTTGCCTCTAGTCATCCCAGTCTAATGGCTCAGAGTTTATTTCTCTTTGGTAATTTTTAATCATGGATAATGAGGTGCCGATCAAAGTACAGGTTCTGATGCTACTAGAGTTATTAATTTATTCAGTGCTTCCTATAGAAACACTTGGATGCTTATCTTGCTGGGACCATTTGACTCCTGCTGACTGCCTGCCCTTTGGGCAGGGGCCTGGACCCAATGATTTTGCAAGGTCCCTTCCAGCCCTAATATCTATAAAATTTATGAACTCTATTATACTATTCAACCTTCTCTCAGGCCCATAGGCCAGCATTATTAAAGCACACCAGCCACAGCAGTCAATGTCACAAAGCAATGTGAAATAGTTGGCATCATATCTGGCCATCCTTAGCTCTCTTAATCCCAATGATTACATGACTACAATGGGTATGTACCCATTTACAGTTGGGTTGGGTGCAAGTAGTAATTGGCATAAGCTGAAAACAGGTTTTGAACTCATGTGCTTGTATCAGTAGTTAGACATCTTATTTGGTTTGCCACCTATATAATACCAAACAAGACACCAGAAACAGCATTGAAGAACATGTATGTCTTTGTTTTTAATGAACTTCACCTTCCACAAGAGTGAATATTTTTATTCAGTTTGCAGATTCAGGTGATTCAGAATGTCCTTAGTTCTAAAAACCTTCTTCTAAATGAGACAGAAACTTGAGACTGAAACTTTCACAGTACCTTGAATTTCTATTAGTTGTTTGCAGTGGTTGTTCACCACCACACTTTTTAATAAATAAATAATAAAAAAAGCTATTCAATCTTCCTGCAATTAATTGGTTAGACCAGGCTGCATCCACCTGAATCATTTCTGATGGGTTCTGCATCGATCGGGTTGCTAAAAAACATACAAACAGAGACCAGGAGCTGAGAATTCATGGACTGAAATGACAAGTAAAAACTATGGAATACGTGCCATGGAATATGCTACAAATTAACAAAACAAAACCCCAGAAAACTCAGTTAGTTAGGAAGAGCCTGAAAATTATTTTCTGAAAGCACAGATGGACAAAATGGTCACCTAGGTGATATACTGACAGGTATGATTTAGTCTAAAGAACATGCATCAATCTATACAACAGCTCATAGCGGCAACATCCATTCCTTGACCAGCTAAATAGCAATAAAACACGTATAAGATTTTTGTTTCTTAACATTACAAGTTTAATTCTGTGCATCGTCTAATGCTAAATTTATGCCTTTCATACACTGGGGTAATAGTGGTATTATGTACTTCCACACTTAAATGCTCCAGAGCAAATTATAAACAAATATATACACAGCAAAACTAAGTAACAAGAAAAAAGGGTGGGGGGCAGGGAGAGAAGGCTTCCCTGAGTGGAGCTTTGGACTCCTAAAATCACTGGTAACTCCAGTCTGAAGTATACTGTGAACTTAGGTATTAATTTTACTTTACAAGGTTGTCAGGGCCAGGAACAGCAGTAGAAAACTCTACAATAAATAGACAAGATTAGATTAGAAAAAGTGCCTTTCATCCCAGACCCAATTAAAGGCAAAATAATTTAGAAACACATTTTTTCACACCTGATTGGTCATTCTCTTCCAACTAACATTAAATGGAGAGACCCACCCATTATTCTCTCTGAGGAATCAACCTAAGGGAAATTCCTTAATTTAATGCTCTGGATGCAGCTGCAACAAGGAGGCAGCCTAGTGCTGGAATGCCAGAGCTGTAGCAGGCCTCTGATTTGTATCAAACCGTATAAGAAGGAACAGTTATATTCACACAAAATGATAAAAAGCAAAAGCACATTCTTTTTCCTCTTTTTTTTTTTTTATTTTGAGCAGCAAAACTTTGTTGCTTCAGTTTGTAAGCAACAGCACTGAACTGTAACCAGGACAATATCATTTACTCAATAAAGAACTTGATTATTTCTGAGCACATGAGTCCTCCTAATTTGACTTTAGAATTCAGCCAAGCAGGAATGACGTGTCCAACATCTCAGCACAATGTTAACAATTTCTTATATTGAGTTAAGAGCAATGAAACATGCCTGTTTCTAGCAGCTGTTGGGAGCAGCAGGGTTCCTACAGCCTGCACAAAGAGAGGCTACCACCTCCCCAAATAGAAGCATTCAGACAAACAATGCACACCCGCATTCTGTCTACATTACTCTGGTCTTATGTTAACAGTGATTAATCACATTGTTGATTGGTATTCAACAGCTCACTGTTCTATACATGTGCACAGGTAAGATCGCTAAGCCACTCATTAAACTGACAGGGGAAAGGTACTGGATGGTGATCCCTGAAGAGTTATCATTAGCAATCTGGAAACTTTTCAGTACTCTGAACTGATATCAGATTCCAGAACCCCCTGAAGTTCAAACAGGACAGTACACTTTACACTCACTTACTAAGGATTGTGCCTGAATAGCACAATATTTTGTTAGATCTACAATAGGGCAAAAAAAAAGACACCTGGCTATATAGCTTTCTACACTGTTTGTTTGTAAAATGTTCTACTACATTGGCTAAATCGTAATAGAATCCATATTTGAATAGACAGCTTGGCTGCATAGTTTGCAACAGGTAAAATCTAGACAAATGTAACCTCCTCTTCTGTTTTGCTGCAAAAAGGTCACTCACTTTACTACTCAAACCTGCTCACCAAACAGTTTCTTTTGGTAACTGTTAGCCTGCAGTTTGTGATTAGTGTGTTGCAAATGTTTGAAGCTGAGATGTTTTGAATGGAAACATACAACATCCCTTTCCTAGTTCCAGAATTGACTGTAGGGGAACTCTTAAAATCAGAAATAGCTATAGTGCACTTATCTAGTAAACCAATACATTTGACTTTTGATAACTACAAAATCTAGTCCATGTGTAAAACATGACAGAGGTCATCTCATCAAGGTTTTGCTCTAAGTTATTCAACAGTAACAAAACAGACAATTGTAAAAGCATCTGCTACCTACCCACATATCCTTGTGGATTTTGGTCTCTATAACTCTTGACAGCTGTTTAAGTCATTACTGTATCCTCATCAATGTAATCAGTACCCTAAGGCTGCCCTACCTCTCAAATTCACAATCTGCAATTCCATTCTCTTCAGTGCTTTGGGGCACATCAGCAGCTCAAGCTTTTCTGCTTTGATGTGCATGTTCTGTAGCACTGACCCCAAAATACACAGGTCTAATGAATTGGCTTTAATGGTTTTCTTACCCACTTAAATGTTTTTGTTTTAATTGGTTATACTACCCTGTGTCCTGAACTACATTGAAAAGTTCACAGTATAGATGCTAATGGTCCCTTTCTAATTACTGCATAATGAACAAAGGTCTGACAGAGCAATTTCAGAGGTTAGACTCTACAATTAGTAATCCTCTTTGTGTTTAACAAAAAAACCCTCCACCTACAGTCTTACACACTTAATGTAACAGAAGTAATCTGCACCCAAAAGGAGGTAATTTTAAAACACCTGAACTTGTTTTAAATGTCTGCATAAATATTACTGGACTTAACGAATACATGTTTTTTTCTTACCCCTCTTCATCTACATGCAACTACCTGCAAGTTCAACTCCTCACATTGTCCTCTATGTGCACTTAACTTCCATGGTTCACCTCTCGGGGTGGAATTTAACTGAATTTACCTCTTTGTCTGCAACTAGGGACATCCAATAAAAAGGAGTTGGGCTTATATCATCTATTGGGTATTAAGCATGCAGACTTACATGAAGAGAAAGACAACCAGAAAACAGTACATTATTTGAGAGGATTATAATATCTTCTCTATATTAATTTTTTTTTTTCTAAACTTTCCCACCATTGCAACTCTTTCAATACTCACAAAAAAATTCTCTCTAATGAAGACTGAGTGTCAGATAGCTGATCATGGTTGCTTGCTCTGAACTGTATGACATGGCACGAGGTTAAAACACTAAACAACAATCTACAGCTCATTGCTACTACGATGGATCTGCAATTGTGGTAGTACGGATGGAAAAGTTTAGGATAAAATGCAATTGAAATCAATAGTTCATGGATCAGACCTGAGGAAGTTCATATTCCAGACCAGAAGTATAATATTAATGTCATGCTCTCAGACCCCTCACATTTCTTACAGTTACAGCCTAATACTTTAGAAGAAGCTAGAAGAATATTAATCCAACTCTGAAGTATAAACTACAACACCTGATGTTAAAATCTAAGTATACAAGCATAAGGTATTCAGGAAATTAAAGCTAAGGTTCAATGAGCAAAATTAATTTTGTCATATCTGTGCATACATGATGGTACTATCACCAGTTACACAACTGCATACTATTTCTCAGATATGCAGTCTAATGTCATACTTTTTATTACTTCAAACACAGATACACATCTGTTCAATTTGGTTAAGAAGCCAATGTGTAGAATAGCAAACCAGGTATATTAATTTTAACTTCTAAAACAAACGTGTCCTAAATTTCTGCTCTTACTGATGATTAACTAGATAATAAGGATTTAGGAGATACACATTTTAAAAATATATGTTAACTGTATATTTTCGCTTCTCCTTTCACAAAATCAACACCAAAAAATGTATTAGCTGTTTGCAGATCTGTTCAGTTAAAATTTCTAGATGTTTTAAATGAAAGCGAGGAAATAGGGAAGAAAACCAAAAAGTGGAATACATACTGATTCCATCTAGCAAAATTAAGCATAATTTACTTTATAGAAGAAAATAATGTTGCATGAAGCAAAAGAGCACACAACAGTTATTGAACCTGCAGGATATTACCTACCTAGAGTATAGCCAGTGGACTTGGCTTTGAATTATTTATTGTATCTCGTGGTACTTGTTTGAACCAGTTTTAAAATCACTTTCTCTTTCCTATGATCTAAATAATTCAAATGCTAGAACCACTTTCATCTCCAGTGAAGTCACAGATTACTAAACTACTATAACAGGTAGGGGAGGGAAAAATGATATCTGACCTGCATTTTATTTTTCCTAAAGTTAGAAAAAAATCTTACTATATTTGACTTTTGTCATAACAAAGAGATACAAAACAAAGAGAACAAGTGATATGTCATAGTCAGTCAATATGAATATTTACAACCTGCCTTTGGGAAAGAAATATGTATGAAGACACTCCCTCTAATGTGGTCCCATCAAGAGGCAGTGGTAAGCTTGATCTGACCCAGCACCACACCTACCCTTGCAGTAGAGGTAATTCAAAATACACAGCTCTCAAGGGTCCCTTCCCTTCTTTCCCCACGCTGATTATTTGGTAGCACAACAATACTGGAGATGGCCTAATAGGGACTTCCTTTGGTCAGAGACATAACAGAGTACTTAAAAGCCCTGGGCAGTGTTAGTGGCTGCACTTTGGCTGGCACCATGAAGCAATGCTGGAAGAATAGGGTGCTGCTCTTTTTGCACCCTCCCCCATCACTCCCCAGAAGAATCAGTACCCAGAGTTGGTGCCTGGAAATGCCCTAGTAGGGACTTTCTTTGAGATCCCTGGGCCATGTCAGTGGTGCCCTAGTTACCCATCCTCATTATGCTACTGCCTTAGGTATAACAGATCACAGAAATGAGCTTTCCTTCTTACTTCCTATATTAGTCACAAAAGCTAAAAAGTGCTTATTATTCATTATAAGAATCTGGCACTGATTATTAAGAATTGCATTCCTAAATGTTATATATGCCCAGCTGATAATGGTCAATACTTTCACTGAAAAAAGTAAAACCAAAACCTAGACGCAAACAGTCAGAAACGTGTTCCTTATAACAGCTATATACGATGGAGTTCAGAGCTTCTTGTTCACTGAGTTGTACAGTGAAGAAGACTGCAGTTCATTTACCCCCTTCAAAAACATTTTAAGTTGCAGTTCTAGTGGGTAGGCTTTGATTTCTGTTGAAACATAATAAGCAAATATCAGTGAGGCAGCAAGTGAGGAATGAACATTACCAGAGAAACAGCTATAGCTTTGAATCATATATAGCAGATGTGTATGTGGAGAGAGAAACACAATTTCCAAGAATGCACTCATCATACTCTATCTATTGAATTTTTTTGCTTTAGAACGCTTGTCACTATTTAACTACTTTTTAATGCTGCCTTCCTAATGACAGTCATCAAATAACAGGCAGAAAATAAACCCTGGCTTCTTAAAACTTGAATACTATTTGGCAAGTGAGATCGAACAATTAGGTTGTCATATTATAGGAATACAGGACACTAAGCTACACTAATTTCTTAGCATCCTAATAAGTTTTAGCCATGAAGCAAGCTGCACAAAAATGCATTATCCCTGAAGAGATGACTATCTAAACTGAACACAAATAAGGGTAGAGAAGAGTAGCAAGGATATTGCACAAGGATACTGAACAAGGGGTTACATAAATAAATGCAGATATTTATGGAAGGCCTTACTCCAAACCCCACAGAAATCAAGGATGGTCTTCACATAGATGATGGTGGTCTTCCCAATTGTTTATGTTGGTTACTCTATGAAAGAATCTGGCTTGTAAACTTTGTACAATGAATGGAGAGATGAGAACAGCAGCAGTCATACTTTGTTAGAGCTTCAGAGTGGGTTCTGTTCCTCTTTATTCCTTCTAAATTGTTCAGACTTTCCCATCTTCTCCCTTGCAGTCTACAACACTAAGGAACGGGTTCCACAGAGCTTCCAAGGAGGGAAAATTACATGGAAGTAGCTAATGGACAGAGAAGGTTTTCCATCTCCAGTCCACATGTAAAATAGATATTTATAACTACAGTATCCCTTCCATATGGGAATCTGACAGAAAGCTAACTGACATTTGCAATAAGGTAATATTCAACATGACAAAGATAAATAAAAGCTAATGACCCTGAGTCAGGGGTGAACAATTATTTTGGCTGACAGGCCACTTAATAAGTTTTGGTGAGCTGAAGAGCTGCATGGGTGACCCTGCCCCTGGACAGGTACCCTTCCCCCTGGCCAAAAGAAAACCTGCCCCTTAACTCACCCCATGCCACCTGACCTTTGCCACTGGAAATTCCTCCCCTTGCCTTCAGAAGTCCTCCTTTTGGGAAGTGGGGGTTGCCAACATGGAACCAGAACCCCCCCCCCCCCCCCCCCAAAATGGTATACTAAAAATCAAACTTCTATTACAACATACATTAACTTCATTTCAAAGAATATTTTTAGCCTGATTTATGTGTTTGTGTAGTGTATATAGAGGTGATTTGCACAATAACTCAAAATAAAGTCTTACTCTTGTGTATGGTGTGTGTGGGGATGTGTGTGTGATGGGGTGTTGGTGTGTGTGGGGGGCATGGGGGAGGGTGTGGGTGTACGGTATGTGTGAGCCCCTTCCACACACCCCTTCTATCCATGGCAGCAGCAGGCAGCAGTCTTTCAGGATGCTCATGGCCTGTGGCAAGTGGAGCTTCTTGGCAGTGCACAGCTTTGGCCCAGTCCAGGAGCTGCAAGTGGCAGCAGAGAGCAAGGTGGGGCTTGGCCCTATGTGGAGTGCAGCAGGGGCAGCTGCAGGCTGGGCTGGATACAATTAATTCGTGGATGAAATCACCTGGTGGACTGTATTTACTTAGGCCCCTGCCCTAAGTAAATAGGTCACTCCATGAACCAACCAATTTACCTGTAGGGTATGATATTACTAACTGAAACTGAATACACACAAGACAGAGGTGATGACAGTGGGCAGAAAGCTTGACTTGTGGAGCAGAGGGATTGGGACACCTATCACTGATAGGGTTCTGTCTCCTCTTGTCATTCAGGTTCCAGTCTAGGGATGCTCCTAGATCTTCTACTGTATTTGGGTCTTCAGGTAGTGGCAGTAGCTAAAGTGCCTTTTACCAATTCCATCCAGTGAAAAGGATGTGACCCTTTCTTTCAGATTCACCATCATCCATGGACAGCACCATCCATGTTTTCATCACCTTGATGTTGCACTACTATGACGTGCTGCCCTTGGCCGTTCAGAAACTATGGCTAGTGCAGAACACAGAAGCCTGCCATCTGATGGGGGTAGGTCACCAGAAGTATATGACTTCAGTGCTCCAGAATGGCTTTCTAGATGTAATTCAAAGTGCTAGTTTTGACCTATAAGGCCTTAAACAAAAGTTGGGGCTCTACATACCTAAGAGAACACCTTCTTTCTTGTGTCTCACTGTAATTGCTAAGGCCATCTGAGAGCAACCTTACGCGAGAATCACAAATGAGCCAAACCTGCTTGGCAAAAGTGTGTGGGAGGTCATTCCCAGTAGTTGCCCCTCAACACTGTAACTCCCTCCCTGATGGCCCCTCCAGACCCAAAGCCAAGACATCTTTCAAAAGAACTGTACAGACATCCTATCTGGGCAAGCATTTAGCAAAAAAGCTAGGCTAGGATATTTAGTGGGGTTTTGTTTTAGGTTTTCTCCTGTTTCCAGGTATTTTTTCCCGTTTTGTAAGTTATTTTGTTCTCCTGCTGTAAGCCACCCTGAACTTCTGCTGGGAAAGGCAGCATCTAAATTAAACACATAAAAAAGTAAATAGTTTGATTTGTATTAAGATTCATATTTTTGTAGAGCTTTTAAGCCATTAGAAAGTGAAGCATTGATTAATCATAATTGAGTGTGCAGGACAGTTAGAAATTCTGAACTCCAGAGACACGTCACTTTTCTTTGTCCCTGTCTGTTCAATTTCTTTCATCACCTACGGATGGAATTATTGGTTTTGTGACTATATACATTGTAGTGATAATTGTAACAGACATTCACAAAAAGACACTGAAACATCTGGCTGTTAGCACACACTAGGCCATTATTACTATGTAAAAGTGGCTTCCTTAAGATTTAGAAGTGCTAAAACTCAAAGAAGAATTACTGGTGGGGCCCATGCCAAGGACATAAAATGCACTATAATCACAGGAACCAAGCGGAGTCCTCTTCAATTGCTTTCAACTTCTGTAATTTTTTTGTTCCCTTCTAACAGATCTAGGAAAAGGAAAGCACTCCTTCACATCCAAGTTTCTCCTTCATGTCTATTTTATTACAACCTAAATTAAAATATAAATTAAAGTCTTCAAAGTATTTAATAAAGTAAGATGATAATCTGGAATGCGTACAAAATGGTTTATATTTAACACTGATTTCTCCATTTTGTGAAATTAAATCAATGATAATTCTGCTTTAGTAAGTAAAAAGTTAAAATTTGAATACAGGTTTTAAAATACCAGAAGTATGCACAATCTCACTTGGTACATATTTACATTTAATTTTCATGCTTAAAGGACTTGCATTTCTACTCTCCATGCTGTACTTTAATGCAAGCTCTGGGTAAAGAACATCATCTTCATTAAGCATCAACCAGCAATCAAACAAACAAGAATATTTCAAAGCGGTATTCCCACCCTGCAGGGTTCCAGTAAAGGAAATAATAAAGTGAAATATGAAAAATAAGATTGCTTTTCAAGAGGAACAGATCTAATTAAAAGGAGGACCTAACATCTTCATGGATTAATTGGGAACCAACTGAGATAATCAGACCTTTGGGAGTTAGATTACACCCATCATAAACTGCTTTTTTCACAACTACAGGTTAAGTGCTTAAAGCACTTAATTGGGGGTAGCTCTATAAGAAAAGTGGAACTTGTTCAGAAGAATTAATATTGAGTAAGGCAATATCCTGAAGTACTTTGGGATCATTAAAAGCCACATTGTCCCTCCTCAGCACAAGTATGTGGGATTCTTGGAGCCAAGCTGATGTCTGTGGTTACATTTGTACCAAAAAAAGAAGCCCACTTGCACTCCTGAAGTTTGACCTATAGACCACATATAGTTATTCTCTACATTAGCAGTTTAAATACAGTCTCACACACTGTGATTACACTTTATGTGAGCTGATACTTTAACTGTGGAATAATATCTTTTCACATCCTCCCATATACTTCTCAAGGCAGTCACCAAAATCAAAATTGGCTATTTCACCAGAAATCTACACTGAATCTAATGAACATAAAATAGTAAGGATAATCATAATCTGGAGACCTGATTAACTATTGTAAATAACAATGACTTCTCATAATTGCTCAGTGGTCAAATTTCAGTTGTAGCATTTAAAAAAAAAATGATTCAGGTTTATGATACAAGTGGTTAGAAGACCTTGACATCTGATTGATGGACTGTAATTGTATGTCCATTAGACCATGTGGTAAAGTACTATAGAAGAACTTTATTCATATAGAATATTTGATATATAGACATGCTCTGACTTGCTGTTATAATCACTCCTTTGTATTAGAAAAGCTCTGGCAGGAGGAAAAGAAATCACACATACACTTCTAAAACTGTTGTCATGATCTTTGCAAAGTGATAAAATTCAAGGCAAAGTTAATTTCATTTACAGCCACAAATCTTATTTAAATGCAAAACAACTACTGTCAATACTGCTTCTTACTCCCCCTCCTCCCCTTAAGATTAGATGCAAATAATTTGTTGTTTGAAATGCGTAAATATCTAAAAATACTACGGGCTAGAGGGGCCTGTTTCACTGCAATGTTACTCCAATTTCATGCCAATGTGAGCCCACTAAGTTAACAGCTACACTATCTAAGAATGAAAAAATGTGAATCATTCCTAAAGCTCCAATCCAGAAACAAATTAAAACTGATTTATGGCAATAGGATGTACGTGAATGTTTAAAATGTTTTCCTAAATTGGGATGCATTCTTAAATCAGGGTCTAAATCAGTCACGGTCAATGTTTTGGCTGCACAGGCTAGATGAATGGTACAGGGCTGGTCTGCAGGCCAGAAGAGATCCTGCAACACCTCTGCATGGGGATTATGTCCTGCACTGCCCTGTGTCTGATCTAGAGCACAGAGGGTTTGAGCACCCCTGTAGGTGGGTCTAAAATTTTGAAAAGGGCAGTGTAGATAGTGAGGTGCATCATCACATATAAAATAACACGTTTCTCTCCAGTTGAAACAAATTAGAAGCTTTACTAATATGCTAGGCACCTACAGCTGTATTATTCAGTTTAAGACTGAAGCAAAAACAAATATAACTTCAATGAGTTAAAATACAGTCTGTAGGGCCATGAAATAGGAGCTTCATTACCAGGAACACCTAACAGCCAGCAAAATTGCAGAATAAAGGACAGCTTGATTGGTGGAACATCAGGATCATTAAAAAGAAGAAGGGGTGGTTAACACCTGTGCAATGAAAAGTGTAGAAGGAATCAGGCAGATTATAATGAGCCAGGAAATTAATTGCCTCCCTTAGCTCTGCCTCACCAGATATGCTGCTGCCACTGCTAATCGGTTGGCTTTAAACTTGGGGTGAAGCAGAAATCAAGGGGAGATGCAAGTGCACCAGTGCACTCCTCTGGATCTGCCCCTCAGCATCCATGGTCTGAATCTTCAACTACATACTTAATTTCTTTCCAAAAAGTGCAAAGAATTAAAATATGGAGTGAAAATACAGAGAAGATGCACCTGAAACTTCACATTCTTTCTGGGCACACCTATACGTGCGTTAATGTACCTTTGCTACTGCGTACTAAGTTTAGTACTTCTAATATGAGGTACTACATAAATGTGCAGTAGTTGGCACTAATGCACAGCAGCAAAGGCACACTGTCTTTTTGTGACATTTAATGCACAGTAGACTAATTCTACTGTGCATTAGCATGATTTTTGCATGATGTACTAATGCACAGTAAAAATACTTTGCTACACATTAAGTGTCTCATGTAGATGTCTTCTGTGTAGGCATCATTTTCATAATTACTGAAAACATCAGCCTTAGTCAATAAATTGATGCTGTGGAGGTGGATTCATTCCAGGATTTCAGTTTACAGTGTTTTAGGGAAATAAGAATAAACAGTTGTTTATTTATGGCAGCTGATCTAAAACTTGATCCAGATCAGCGAACAATGGCTGACTAGTTGTCTTGGAAACCCTATCCTCCACTGTACTCTCCCATATCTCTCCAACTCCTCATGGGATCACAACCCCCCACCCTCCATGAAAGTATTTATGAAAGTACTTCTTAGGATCCAGGATTGTTAGTTTCTTCTTACTACTTCTACATGCCTTCTGGATGCTGCCACTAATGATACCACAATAGCAATCAGCAGGACTTCGCCAAAATACTGTTACATTAATGAGTTTGGATCAGCTGTTGAAACAGAGTTGAGTAAAAGAGATAGCTGACTGATAAAGATATAGTGGGGAAAAAAACTTTTAATTCTTTACATTCAGTTGATTAGAAAAAGAATGCCTGAAACCCGTTTTACATTCAACTTGATTAGACATTATACTGAATAAAATAGGCTGTACATAAAATGTCTTATTTCTCTCTCTAGAAACACTGGACCAAGTTCTTCTCTTTGTTACACAATGTAACCATATTGACAGCATATTGTGCCAGTGTTACTTATCAACAAATTTGTCACCATCATGCTAAAGTCCATGTTATTCTTAATGAAAAGCTGTTCACACAACTGTTCTATCCTTTTAAGTCATCCTCTATGAGGTTCCGAGACAAACTCCAATAGGGTTGCTTATCCTTTAAACTGACTAGAATTAAAATTTTGGCCAAAAACGTAACAGATTTACATATGACATTGCTTAAATTAATTTGTTTCTATTGTCTATTGCATAGTACTTCCCTGGAGCACTTCAGTCATACAATTCTCATGGAATGAGAAGGATCTCTTTCTATTACAGGAGCCAGCATATGAATCACCAAACATTCATCTGACTTTGTGGAAAGATAACTTATAATAATATTGACTAGGTTACCCTTTAGTGATTCACTGTCTGCACCTGTAACAAGGTGAAGATGACATACCTGAAGCAGATGGTTCATGACTATGCAAAAAAGAAAAGGTGTATCTGGGAAGACTTTCAGGGGACAGGGATACAGCTATTTTTCCCCTAAACATTATTAAATGTTATCCTTAAGAACAGTCATCAGTAAATTTTAAAAGATGTTGAATTTAATAAACTAAGAATACAGAACTGGACAGACTAAAGTTGGAACTCCTAACACAGTCACCAGATTTTAGAAATATTTTGGTGACACTTTTCTATATAGGAAACAGCTGTATTTATCATGTTTAAGTCAGGCACCAACACTTGGGCTTTGTTTAACCCCAGGGCTATATCATAAATCCCTTGAGGGGATTCACAATACACTAAGTGACGTATTGTTATTATCACCATAAGCACTAAAGTGAGCCATATTCAACAAAACAGTACTCAGTGGGCAACAACTCTATAGTGTATAATTACAGTTGACTTTCCCATCACAGTATTCAATATGTTTTCATATTTACAAAAATTCACACAGGGACATTTGTTTTAACATTTAAATGATTCTGTACCATGGCTGTTTGAATAAATCCCACCTAAACTTTTTCTCTTTTTTTTCTCCTGCTATGAGCAGCTTGCTGGTTTCTTGTCCTTCCTTGAATGAATCAGGATATTATTTTTTGTATATATGACACTGCAATCCTCCATAATTATCAGCTACTATCTACAGTGTAATTAAGGTCTTGTTATTCTGTTGATTACTGTAAATGGCTTGACAAAATGCAAGAGACTATTCAGCAAAACTCTGTGCTGCTCCAATTTATGAATTATGACAGTTTACACAGCATTGTTGGCAACTATAACTTAGCAAATCATGCCATTTTTCTCAGCTAATGACATAGCTAGTGACAGAACAAGGAGCAACAGTCTCAAGTTGCAGCAAGGGAAGGTTAGGTTAGATATTAGGAAGAATTTTCTCACTAAGAGGATAGTAAACCACTGGAACAGATTACCTAGAGAGGTGGTGGAAGCTCCATCCTTGGAGGTTTTCAAAACCTGGCTAGACAAAGCTTTGGCTGGGACAATCTAGTTGTGGACAGTTCTGCTTTGAGCAGAGGGTTGGAGTAGATGGCCTCCTGAGGTCCCTCCCAACCCTAACTTTCTATGATTCTATGATAAGGCCAAATCCTGTTCTCAGCTAGACAGACATAAATTCAGAAAAGCTCTCCTGACTGCTAAGCAATTGGACACTGTGCAAATGAAAGTGTGAATCTGAGTAAGACCTCAGAATTTGTATTGGACTAGAAACACAGACTAGTCTCATAATTCAGAAAGCTGCAAATGTACTTTTGTAGAGGAAATTAAGACTCAAATACCACATTTGAATGAATAGTTCTTGGTGCACTAGGAAGAAATAGTCTTATACAATGTTAGGTCTTCAGTGGCAAATAATATTTCCTTGGTAAAGTACAGTAGTGTAATCTGGGGTTTGGGGGGGGTGGTGGTGGAAGACTGCAACAAGGGAAACAGCCCTGGGCACTACCTTGGAGTGGGAGTGAAAAAATAGCCTTTGCTGTACCTAGTTACTGGCCATGTTGCTGCTGCAGCTGGATACTAGCAGTGAATGCCACCAGCAGTAAGGCAGCTACCACTGCCCCATCCACTGCTGGAAGCCCATCACTTGAAGCTGCCCTGTTATGTCTCTAGTAAATTATACCTTCTATCATCTACTGAACCACTATAATCACATAAGCATAATGAGCATAAACAGGGGCATGCAATTATTTTGAGTGGAGGGCTGCTTACCCAGTTTTGGCAAGCTGTTGAGGGCTGCATGGCTAGCCCCACCCCTTAACAGGTGTCCCGCCCCCTGGTCACCATCTTGGGACCAATGTCCCAATGTCCCAGGGGCAGCACCAGTGGGGCCCAGAGCAGGGCACAAGCTGGCAGGGGTCTGTGAAGCTGGGCTGGGATGCACTAGCAGGGAGAGAGGGGAGCTGGCCTGGTTCCATAGAGCCCCTGCTAGCTGGGACCCTGTACTCCTGTCACCCTGCTCTGGGCTCTGCTGGCACTGGCCCCGGGACACAAGTCTGGGCCCTGTGCACCCACTCACCCCCAGTGCTTACCAGCCCTACGGTACAGGTAGGGGGCAGCGTACAGCCCTGACCCCCTGCTCCATGGCAGGGAATGAGTTGGTGCTGAGCGTGGGAAAAAGTGGCCCCTCACCCATCCCATGGCCATCGCTTCCTGCTGCAGCCACTCGCAGCCCATGCAGGGCTGTCCTGATCAGACACAGGCAGCCCCACGCAGGCTGTAAGTGGCTGCAGCATGGGGCGCCGGCCATGGGGCAGGTGAGGGGCCACTTTTCCCATGTTCAGCACCAGCTTGTAACCTGCCCCCGCTGCCAGCTGGGGCCCCGTGCCAACTCTGGCCTCCCTGTTGGGACTGTGCATGGCGGCAGCAGCTGCAGCACCGCCCCTGCTTGCCGCACTGGGCAGTGTTTGCCACCACCACCCCGGGCTGCCTAGAGTGCAAGCTCTGGGTGGGCAGCAGCAGCAAAAACTTCCCAGCATGGAAAGCAGGGGGGCCACAGCTCCTGCCACCATGGCGCAGCCCCACCAGGTGAGCACAGAGCTGGCACAGGGCCCAGGCTGTCAGTGGGGGTGGGTTACAAGCTGGTGCTGAGCATGGGAAAAGCGGTCTTCACCCTTGGCCAGTGCCCTGCTCTGCAGCCACTCACAGGCTGCACAGGACTCCTTGTACCTGCTCAGGACAGCCCCCTATGGGCTGTGAGCAGCTGCAGCAGGGAGCACTGGCCATGAAGTGGGCGAGGGGCCGCTTTTCCCTGGTCTTCTTCCCTGCCCATGGTCCTCCCACGCCTGCTTACCTGGTTCTGGTGCCAGTGCAGCCACATGGTCCCAGGCCAGAAGCCCCTGTTTAAGGTTTATGGATGTGGGGGAGGGCCCTGCTCTTGTGGGAGCCCACCAGGCTTCCCCTGAGTCCTACTTCCCCTGGTTCCTGATATTTTTGAAGGAATCAAAGACAGATAAATATTAATGTTCTAAATTTTTTAGGGGCCCCATGGGCTGGATAGAATGGCCTCGTGGGCCACATTTTGCCCACCCCTGAACTAATAGCACATTAGCTTGTATTTAAAGCACACAGAGGGTATGGGCACAAGTAAAACTCATCCTAGTTTAAATGTGGTTTGAACTTGAAAGGGACAGGCATACAGCACTGATTTAAAGCCACCTAGAATGGCTCAAAAGCCTAATTGGAAATCAGGTACTCTTTTGATCCAGTTCACAGTGCAGCAGTTCAGCGTTATGAGTGGACACTGAGACTATATCCAGACAAGTGTGGCCATGCAGTATGTGGCCCTGCAGACACATTTGCGGCACCCTATACTGCACAGTCAGTTCTCCATGCTGGAAGGGAGCAGCACAGAGGGGTTTTTTGACCCCTGGATATCCAGGACTCAAAAAAAAACCCACAGCGAAAAAAAAACAGAGCAGTGCATGCAGGGGCAGCATGCACTGCTCAAAAGCAGAGCTGGGCCTCCCAGAGCCATGCTGTGGCTTCCATCCAGGCTCCACATGGAAGAATCTCTGCTGCTGTAGCCCTGGGAGGCCTCTAGAACCCCAGGTAATGCTGCTGGGGCCAGCCCAGTGCTGGCCCCAGCCTCCCCTACCCCACCCAGGGTAACTTGCCATGAGCTAGAGTCCATGTGGCATGGTCATTTCCTGGGAATAACTAGCAGTGGCAGAAGATGTGCTGCTGCTAGTCATCGCTGGGGAACCAAACGTCCACAGCAGGTGTGGACATAGCCTAAGGGCACATCCACATATGCAAGCATGTATGTTTCCAACAGCTCAAACATCTCAGCACTCATGCATGAACAGACACTTTGCTCTGGGGCAAATTGTGCCACTTGGGGCAAACTGAACCTGCCCAGATCCTTTCAGATCTGCAGCCAGAGGGAGTTAGAGCCTATGACCAGCACTTGTGGTGGTCCCAGCCATATAAAAAGCTACTTGCCCTAAGGACCTTCTGAGGCCCAGCCTGTTGGTAACTGGGGACATTAGCCCCTTGTGCAAGCTGGATGCCTGACGCAGCCCTACCTAGAGTGGTCCCTACACCCTGTACAGAAGTCTGGCAATGGGGGCTTCTGCCTAGTTGTGACCTGTTGCCACCTGCAACAGCATCCACCCCCTTGCACCTGTGGCCCCATGGCTGTGTCCCTGCCAGACCCAGACAGGCACTGCATAGCTGCCTGGGCTGTGGTATGAGTACTGTAGCAGAGCCACTTACACTGTAACCATCATGACCAGTTCCCAATGAGTGACATCTGGGAATGATTCAATTGCTACATGTGTTTGTGTCCAATGCTACTAAAGCAGATAGCACACAATGGACTGATGTAGATAACATCATATGTCTTCCTTTGACTCACCAGATGAAATGATCAGGTACTCACATACTGCTTTGAGAACTAGATGTGATATTTGGCAACAAATTTATTGCAAAGAGCTTGAACTATAGCCTCTAGTTCCAAAGGAAGACTCTTACAGTGGGATGTTATTTAATTTTATTTGGACAAATGGGAGTTTTCCAGCCATGTAAGTGCCATTTTTTGTGATTTTGTGGCAGTTCAGATGCCCAAGCATCCCCACAGCTACTGAACACATAAAGTAGGCTGTGTGTTGACCAGACAGGTATGCAGTTTTTTAAATGAACATAAATCCCTAAAGTATGATCTAGTTAAAAGAAGAGGGAGTAAGGCCTTTCTGTGTTTTAACTCATAGAAAAATAGGGTACTTGCTCAGGAAGCACAAGTCCCTGGTTCTAGGCCTCCTTCACCCATAGGTGAAGTGAATATCCAACTTCACAATTCCCCAGCACAATGTTTTAACTAGCAGGCCATTTAAAACTCATTTTGCTGGCATAATGTGCACCAATGAACAGTAAGCTTTCTGAAAATGTACTTCTAAAGTAGATCTATAGCACCAATAGAAAAGTACATAGACTAAGAACTAGGCAAAATAATTTACATTTCTTTTTAGTCATCCACTTAAAGTTGGTGAAAAAGAATAAGAAAAAGATTTAAAAAACATTCTCTGCATTAGATTCACCTTGCTGCCCTACATATATTGGAAATGGCACTAATACAAGAGCTCCATTCATGAAACAACTGCAAACACAAACTTTGCAGTCTTTCTAACTGGCTGTGCTTGTCACACATAATTTATCCTGGTTTGATTTTAAACTATTATTAAATACAAATGAATACACTAAAAGCTATTTTGTTCTATTAGCCTTGTGCATTCCACTCTACATTCAAGCCCTTACATCAACAACTGCTGCAGCAATACTGTTTCTTTCAGGGTAAAGGCAAAACATGGACTACATCCAATTTTTAATCAGCTGTACAGATGGGTTTATTTCACAAATGCACTAGACTGCACAGATGGAAGTTCCTGAATGCCTGACAAGGTGTTAAAACTGTTACTGAGATTACAAAGGAATAAAAAAGCAGCACTGGAAATTATAATTAGTAGGGACTCTGTCTCTTAAGGGTTTATTAGTTCAGAACTTCAATTTCATCCTTGGTGTGTAGAAAACAGTTTGCAAGAGGGGAAAAAGGTAAACACATATCAAATTAAGTATGAAAACTGTTCTGCCTACAGTAAGAACATATGTAATCTTGCAAGCCAGTAAGTCATTATTTGACTTGATATAATATCCACTGAAACCAGGCAAAGCATGACACAATAGCTTCAGCAATCCAGTGGTGAAACAAACAGAGGTACATTTAGCAGTAATTACAAAAGAAAGATCTTACAAAATTAGTTTTCCCTGTATTCAGTATCAACACTGAATACACAACCAGAGAAGGGAGCTTGGTTTTACCGACATACTTTCTGTAATGGTTTTCTATTTTTTAATGTTGTTTTGTTACTGAGCAATCTTACTACAAATCATGAGATTTTTAGGCTTTAAAATGTAACTAAATGTTTATACCTGATTCCACAGGTAATTCAACATGGTTTTAAATGTCATAAGGTATATTTTGAAAGTGATATGCAGTACTAACAAGGTCTTAAACATGCCTGGTCATTATAGATTTTATAGCCCTATTTGCAGAAACACAAATGTTGAACAGGAAACACAAAAGGCCATGCCAGAAGCCCTCTTCCTTCTTCTCCGCATCTTTGATATAATTAGTAGGGCTGTGCAATGTTTCAGTCGCTGATTCAATTCGGTGGAGATTCAGCCCGATTCAGTGGCTGAATCTCTGAATCTGAATTGAAGAAGGAGACTCTTTAATCTCTCCGAATAGAATCGGAACCCTCCAAATCAATTCAGAGAGATTCAGATAGTTTTGATGATTCGGACGTAGACGCAGCTTTAAATGTTTTTCTACATACCTTAACGTACCAGGCGGCTCATGAATGCTGAGATGGTGGGGCAGATGGAGTGGCCCATGGGAGTATGGGGGAGTCCCCAGCGTGCTCAGTGGCAGACCTGAAAGTGGACCAGAAGCACTTCCAGACTACATCCGGGTCTTCCCCCCCCAGCCCACCGGCTCAGCAACTGGTGCTTCCTGGGTCTAGGGGGGCACTCGTGGTCCCCCTGCGGGCAATTGTCAAGATGGGAGGTACCTCAAGGCATGTCGAAAAAACATTTAAAGCTGCTTTTATGGCTGAATCACTGATTCTGTAAATCAACATTGAATCTTTAGATTCGGATTCAGCTGAATCAAATCGGAACAGTGATCCAAACCAACGAACTGAATCACTGTCCCTGATTTGGCCCAAATCCAAATAAAAAATGGTCCATTTTGCACACCCCAAATAATTAGTTTAGGAAGGAACAGAGAGTAATGCATTGGCAGATTATGTAGATGTACCAATTCAAAAGAATGCCTAAGGATAGTGATGCTGGCAGTAATCCAACTTGTGAGTTTTAGTCCTGGCTGCAAAATAGCAGTGTGAATTATATGTATGTTGTAGATAAATATTTCACCACCGAAAACACTGATTAGTTTATGGTATTAGTCCCTAATATTGTGGATTTAGATCAGCTATGCATCTGAATGTTCCCATTAGCTACGTTTGTCTACACTGTAAATTATTTTCCTGAATTTTTATTTAAAATTGCTAGTACTGATAATATAAACATCCATTATACCTCAATCCAGATGCAAATTTGAACGGTCAGCTTTCATTGATAGTAGTTACTATTGAAATCAAGGGGCCACAACTAGATATTTGGCTCTACCCCCTTTGAGAGCTATGCTCTTTTCAAGTGTTACAGTGGTCCCATAAACCAACTTTAGGACAATTGAAACCAGAGAATGTGGCCCAGTAACTTCATACTGATTTTTTTGTTTATTTGTTTTTCCCGTTAATTTATGACCTGCACTTGTGTAGTACTAAGTGTTCTCATGTCCCAGTTCATTGATAGGAACTGGGGGCATTCAATATCTCACAGTACTCCAAATGAAAGATCCAAGGAAAAAACTGTCTGTGAAGTGTTTAACCTAGTTTTACCCATATATAAATACACACACATATATGTGTATGTTTGTGTTAGAAACACAATGACACCTAACACAATATTGATCCATCCTTAGAATTATCAATATTAATGTCAAAAATACAAAAAATGTTCAGTGAATGTTTCTATTCTGCACTTGTAAAAGACCCAAGTGACGTAATTGTATCATGTAATGACAAAATATTTCTGCTATGACAGTTATTCAGAATTATGTTAACCTCCTGCATGTACTATAGTAAGAAATTTTTAAATCAGCAAGTCCATATGTATATATGTGTCCGCTAATTTTGAAAATACTGGCAAGGGAAGTCCCTACATTGAGCTGATTTTTACTAGATCTTGGAGTAGGGGAGAATAATCTTTATAAGATTAGGAACAAGCTCATGTTGTCCCAATATTCAAAAGGACAGTGGGGCCAACACAAATAATTATGGATCTGTCAGCCTGGTATGGATCCTGGGCAAACTAATGTAATGGAACTGGAGTCAATAAATAAAGATTTAATGAGGTAGGAGATTATATAATTAATGATAAGCAATATTAGATCATGTGAAACTCTCTTAGTATCTTTTGTAATGAGATAAATTTGGCTGATAAAGGTAGTAGTGGTAATGTAACTTCTGAGAGATATTTGGCTTGGTTCACACACCATTTTTACTAAGGAACAAGAAAGAATCAACACTGAGAATATTAAATGAATTAGAAATTGGTTAGGTGGTGGGTGCCAAAATATAAAGCTAAACAGCTAAACAGGAAATTATTATTTAGCAGGAATGTTTGTAGCAAGGTCTCATGGGCATTGGTTCTTGGCACCACATACTTGAATATTTTTACCGGTGACTTGGAAGAAAACCATTACTGATGAAGTTTGCAAACAGCAAAATGACTGGAAGAAGATGATAGGTCACCGATACTATGAAAATATAACCTGAACAAAAACCTATTATATTTTTTGAAATTACTGACCTTCAACATTGAATTAATCAGAAAAGCTCTACATTCTGTATATAGATTAATAATGAAATGATATGCAAGCATTATTAGAAGAAGTAAAATAATGGAATTCATCACCTCATTTAAAAACGTAATGATTTCAGATGTCTATGTTGAGTTCCTCAATCAATTTAATTAGAACAGATTTTTTAAAATGGTTGTTTGATATGTATTGAAACTCATTTGTAAATAATATATGGATGTTATGACGATTGTAAAAATTGCCATTTTTTAAAAATTAAACAAACAATCTTGGCTCATAAAAAAAAATACAAATCTTATTTTGTATCAATAAATGTTCACTTTCACAGTGAAATCCTTTAGCATCTGTTCCGGCATCACAAAAGTCAAGAGAAAAATTCTTATTTGCTTAAATGGGTTTAGGATCAAGCCCTTACTGTGATGGCTTGAGTGTCCAAATTATTTGGTTTTGGGCTCTGTAGTTGTTTGATAAAAGTAGTCAATGAAAGCCTACTTACTCCCTTTACCCTATCTCCCACACAAAGTGGATGAGAGTTTCCCTCTCAAAGGTTTGTAGAGAAAGTCTCAGCAGGATGATGGAGGAAACTAGGGTGCTAACTTTTCAGATAAAAAAGAAAATCTATCTCCTCTAAACTGGTAATTATTTAAAATTCTCTCTCATTTACTTCTCTTTTGTAATATATAAAAAAAGTATCATGGTGTTGTTTCCCTGTCCTCAGCCAACTTCAATGTAAGTAATTACATTTGGCATACCTCAAACACCCCTGAAGTTACAATTATTCATTAATTTTGTAGAGTGATTAATTACTATACAGAATGCCCACTGCTCTAGCAGCTAGGCATTCATTTAGAGAATTAATAATAATAATTTACATAAACTTCCCACCATTAATGAAGCACTTCTACTGCCTACAGAATTGTTATCAAATATGTTTTCTGTAATAAATAAAATTTCTAGAATAAAAAATTGCAAAAATCAGTCAAAGCTTGAGTAGACAAATGGTATGCAGAAGATGCTCTTCTATTTTTCTTCAGTGGTGGCACAACATTGCTGGACACAAAGCATGAAGCAGCTTTACTTCAGTGCAAGACCGATTCAAAATCATAAATAGAGGAAGAATCACTATTAGTGAGATATACCATATATTACTGTTTTAAGCCACAATAGTAATATCTGGTATATTGGCAATCTACATAAAGTTGGTTGGGTTGCAACACAGAGCACTTTTTTTACATTAGCAATGATAAGAAAGGGAGACACTTGATGTGATGGAGAAGCAGACAAAAACAAAAGCAAAGGGAAGAGGCAGAGCTATGAGATATGGTAAAGAGATGTCAAGAACTATAGCAAGAAACACTAAGTATAAAGAACAAGAGACAGTTTTTCTAAACTCGAAGGAAGTAATTGAAAGTGAAAATGTATCAAGCATTCAAAATCACAATCCGTTTTATGTTGAGGAATGGGATAATGTCAACAGAGAAGCTAAGAAACTGGCAAAGAGTAAATGCAAAGAAAAGGCTGAATAACAAGGTATCCATGTAGAAAGGAAATTATATCAACTATGAGTTTCATAAAGAACGTAAGAAACACATTTTTAGTTACAAAGCACGCAATAAAGAGAAAGATAGAAGATTACTTTAATGAGCTCTTTTATAAGTGATGGACAGAGGTAGAGAGCAAATGTCCATTTTCCAAATTTGAACAAGATTCAAAAGGCAAACAGAAAAATAAAACACCATATTTCCACTGGATTATTAATAGTGGAAGTAGATAAACCAACTCAAAGACTTCAGAGATTTCATACAATAAGTGCATTTGTTTGGTAGTTAGTACACAATTCAAAAGCATGGAAGCCAATTAGGAAAAAGGAGGACAAAATGTAATAGAAGCACTGGTGGAAACTTCATTCTCATCACAGTCTAGAAAATCCTACATATTAAAATAATTTTGTTGAGACTAAGAGCCATAAAAGATATAAGCTACTAATGTGACACCTGCATGGATTTCAGGCCCCAAAGTCCAAAAATCTACCTTTTAAATTAAAAGATATTTGTTTCTCTTTTAAAATGGGATATTTATTTCAGGTTTGTGTATATTTAATAATGATAAAGCCAACAAACTATAATCTGCAAACTGTAAAAATCAGGACCCTCTACATTTCCAAAATTATTGACTCAATTAGCTTTGATCTTTGTTGATATGCTGCCTATTAGAGAAAGGTATCAGCTATACGGACTTTTGCATATTCCCACCGTCATTATAAACTTGCTTTGACAAGCAGTATGGTGATCTTCTGTGTGCTCAGTCATGATTAACCATACTTAACGTGCCCATATTATTCCAAGTCTAGAGAAAAAAATGATATCTAGTATCTCTATGTAATACAAAATTGACTGTTTTTTTTTTACTATATTTGTCTATAATAACTCCTGTAATATCTTCCAGGCATTATACGATAGCCGTTGCAAGATGAAGGGACATTCAGTGTATAATATGAAGAGGACATCAAGTCCTTCACCATATGTTTTTCTGTGCTGATATTAAAATAATTATATATTCTAATCAGACCATTATTGGCACATTGCATTGGTAGCAGGGGAAATTTTGGATACTTGAGTACACAAGAGCCACAATAACCACCTGAACTGCGAAAGGAATTCTACTACTGTAATAAGATGCTCTCTGCATGACAGGAATATAAGCAGGAGTTGAAAAAAAGAAACTAGTTGACAGGAAGAGAAATACCTTGACAAAATAAACACAGCAAGTATTTTGGGGGCAGGAAAAGCAGGATAGAACCTACATTTATTTATGAAAGCAAGAGACAACACTAATTACTGCAGTAGGTTTAAAGATTAAATGCCTAGTTAAAAAAAAAATTAAACAACGGTAGATATATTGAAAAACTGTCATACTGATATGAAGAAAGTATGTAAGATAAATATTTCATTATTACATGTAAAATAATAACCTGAAAAACCTCAGTGACCATTAATCTACCAGCATTTCTCATTTCCAAAAGCACTATTCCTGACAAACAAGGTTATTATTTTATTTAATTAAATCCAATCTAGTGGACTGACTCATTCGGGGCAACTGATATGTAGAACACTTCCCTTTTCATCATCTTTTATGGAAATTAAAGGTTTTTTTCTTCATCTCTCTCTTCTGCAGTGGGTCTCTATTAGATTTTGTTTAGATGGATCATGAGACAGTTTTTATAGCACCATAATTTGCTTCCATTCAGTGTAAAAACAAATCGGGGATTATAATTTGAGAGCATGAAAAGAGATAGGAACCCAATTTTTCCAAGAAAAAATTGCACTGCAAATTTTATCATCTGCTTATATTATTATTGAAGCTTTATTTCTATTGGCTTCTGAAAAATACTACTATATTCAAGCAAGTAGATTAAATGCTATTAGCTTTAATACCTTTTTAAACAAAGTAATCTGTTAA
This sequence comes from Crocodylus porosus, assembly GCF_001723895.1. Taxonomy (NCBI): domain Eukaryota; kingdom Metazoa; phylum Chordata; order Crocodylia; family Crocodylidae; genus Crocodylus; species Crocodylus porosus. The sequence goes on along the minus strand of NW_017728906.1, from coordinate 134,931,332 downwards.
AGTGATAATGGATTTTAAAGTAAGTATACTCATTAAATTGGTTTTTACCCTATGGTGGTTTCCATGTTGGCCACATGAATCTCTAAGCCTGACACTGCTAATTACAATTATAATATGTGGTATGTGAACACTTGATTAACTTCATGCTATATTTAAGGCAGACATAAAGGTAATTGAAGAATTCTAATGTCAGTTATAATAGATGTTATCAAAGAAGCCAAAAAATGTTGCTTGCCATTTCATTCGCCTTGGAAATGAACCATACAAGGTTTAGAGAGCAAAGCTACCAATACTCAAGCCCTGAATATTAGACTTCTACTTGAAAGGTGATCTGCTAATTCCACAGGTATAAGACAGGCATTAGTACTCATCAAAATTACATCGATGGCAAAGGTCTGAAGCTGTCTTGCTTTTATATGTATATCCCAATTTAGATTTTTAGTTACTTTTACTTGAAAAATTGGCTCCGACTCTCCACATGGCTTGAGGCATAGTTTCAATACTACTTTTTTGTGTCAAAAACACCTGTCTTTTTACTTTAGTGCCAGAAGGGCTTAGCATCTTGTCAATGAAGCAACACAGCCTGCACATTTATGGGTGTCACTCACTTTACCATCTGCTTCTTAGGATAACAGTCACCACTATCATCCAACCTCCACCGGAGGCTCTAACAACCTTTATGGATTAAGGTTCAGATGTACAGTGAAGAATAGCTAGCATTACCCTTCCACTTCCAACTTATTTTGTGCATATTCTGACCTTAACTCTTTGGACACCAAATAATATATGGATTTTAAAATTATTCCTCACACCTAAAATTCTGTGGATAATGTCCTGCTTCACCTTTTTAGTGTATGCTAATTTTATATTGTGTTTACTTTCCATGCAGCACCTATACATTCCTAAAAACAGTTAAACATGTGCATGCGCGCATACACACACACATACACCCCTTCACACTTGGTCTGGTTCAATGCCATTGATTGTTTGCTTGAAATTTCAAGAGATAAGGGACAATATTACTACTTAATCCTAAATTAAATGTCAATGTTAAGATAGTTAACAAGATAGTACAGCAAATGGGATTAACTCTAAATTCAAACTGAAAGCCCAGTAGTCTGTCAGTAAGGAAAACAATCTAATTATGAAAACATACTAGTTAGGTTTCACTTAGGGGAATAAAATATCATTTTTATGTGTTATCCCTCCTTAGGAAGTAAAGACAAAAAAAAAAAAGATAAAAAGAGGGATATTATTTCTTCCCACCCCTTCCATTATCCTTAATTTGATGCAATATCAACTGCAGGTCCTCAAAGTCCTTAAGAATTCCATTGCAAGCACCCAAAGGGGAACATGATGATCAGAAACAATATGGATTCACCAAGGGCAAGTTATGTCTGACCAATCTGATTTCCTTCTACGATAAAGTGACCAGCTCTATAGATGCGGGGAGATCAATGGATGTGATATACTTTGACTTTAGTAAGGTTTTTGAAACTGTCTCCCACAACATTCTCATTAACAAACTAAGAAAATAAAGATTAAATGACAGTGCTGTAAGGTGGATATACAATTGGTTGAATCACTTTACCCAATGGGTATGCATGATTGCATGAGACACTAACTGCACAGTAACTTGATACTACTGCACAGTAGTGTTGCATGGCAAAAACTGGGACACAACACTACTGCACAGTAGTATTAGGCTACTGCACAGTAATATCACAAAAAACACATTTCCTGGTGCCACTGCACAATAGGGTTGTGTGAAGCCTTGCTCCCTAATTCGATTCGGCAGAGATTTGGCCTGATTCGGTGGCCAAATCTCCAAATCCTAATTGAAGCAGGAGACCCTTTAATCTCTCCAAATTGAATCGGAACCCTCCAAATCAATTTGGAGATATTCAGAAAGATTCAGTGATTCAGACACAGTTTTAAATGTTTTTTCTACACCCCTCTAGGTAGCAGGTGGCTCATGAGTACTATGATCCTGGGGTGCATGGAGTGTCCCACAGAAGTGCAGGGGGCTCCCCAGCGTGCTCAGCAGCAGACCTGTAAGTGGACCAGAAGCACTTCCGGTCCACTTCCAGGTCCACTGGGGAGCATGCTCAGCAGCACTGCAGCAATCATGAGCCACGAGGTACGTAGAAAAAACAGTTAAAGCTGCGTCTGTGTCCAAATCACTGATTCTCTGAATTAGCATCAAATCTTCAGATTAGGATTCAGCTGAATCGAAGCAGGGACAGTGATTGAAATCAACGAATCAAATCACTGTCCCCGAGTCCAAATTGAATAGGGCCCACTTTGCACGCCCATACTGCACAGTAACTTGAGCTACTGCACATTTATGTAGTACTTGCTTATACAAGTACTAAATAAATGCACAGTAACATCTCGTGTAGATGCAGCCAACAGTACAATCAATCAATGTCTCAGTGGACGTGTCTACATGTGCATTGAAATGTACCTAAATTTAATGCGTATTAGCTTAGGCAGGCATCTATATGTGCAGGCATTAACGCATATTAACTTTGTGTGTGCCGACTGACCTGGGACTAAGTTTAGTCTCCCCTACCAGCTGGAGCCGTCAGTGCTTCTACACCTGCCACCTGCCATGTCTTCCCTATGCATCACCTATGGGGATGATCCTGTTGTAAAAATAGGGCTGGACAGAATGACCATGTAAGGTTCCTTCCAGCCCTACATTCCTATGTTCCTATAGCAGACATTTAGCACAGAGATGCAGGGTCAAATTTAGAGATGTCATAACCCGTGGCATAAGCAATGTCAATATGGTGCTGTGAATGTAAACTCATTTTCAGGGAGGGTGGGTCAGATCAATATTACATCCCCATATGTACCTCCTGTAACAAACCAACCCTACCACTCCTTTGACACGTAAGCACCAATGTATACTCACTCTAAGGCCAATTTACCAGTGAGTAACGTCTATCCACCCTAATGTTACGTACAATATTTAGAACCAAGCATGAAAGAAAGGTTTTCAACAGTTCTAAAACAAACATCATCTACATATTGCATTGTGAAAATCTCCAATAGGCTTCTCCAGTGATAATGTTTTGTTTCCTGAAGGATCAAAAGTAGCTTTAGAGCTAAAGGAAGTTATCATAAAGAGGTTATATAGTCAGTGGGTGTGTCTACATGTGCATTAGGCTGTGCTAATGTCCAGTAGCATATTTGCACATTTTTTTACTGATGGTTAATGTGCAGTAGACTATTTTACAGTGCCTCAGCATAATGTCACAGTTTTTATGTGAAGCTTTAATACACAATCTACCGTGCATTAAAGTGCATGTGTAATGTGCCCAGTGAGAATAAAATTCATATTGTTTTGAACCCTAAATTGAGAAGAATCAGCCTTATTGAGGACAAATATGTCCTTCCCCAATCCTCGTTCTCTAGTTTCACTTCATTGCTATCTCAATTTATGTGCTGACAGGAGACCTATAAGGGGTTAACAGTGGCCGGGTGGGTAGCCCTGTGACTACTGCACACTTTCAAATGTGGTCTCTTCCTTTTTCATATATGGCAAGCAGACGGATGCAGCTGTTGTCCCACATTCCTCTGTAGCTAGGCTGCATCCCTGCCAAGCTAGTGAGAAAGAGCGTTTGAAAACAACAGTAAACATGAGAGTGCTGGGAAATTAAACTCCTAAACTATGCAGAACAAGTGGTAAATGAGTATTTACTGTTCCTATGAAACAGCGTTTCTTAGTCATTCTAAGCAGGTAGTTCAGCTGCACCCACTTTACCCCATATTCATTTGCTTCAGGACCATCCCAGTGTTTCCTGAATGAAATCTGTTAGCTTGCTTATTTGTTTTACCCTATGGGAGACAATGGCTGCTCTCCAAAATTTCTTTTGTAAGTCTGTTGGTATGCTGCATCCACTAAAATGCTTTCCTTTTATTCTCTTTCTCTCCCCTCATTCTCTGTCTCCCTGCCCACCCCCAACACCCTCAAGAAAATGATACCTCTAGCATAACTAAATTATGTTAAAGAAATAGTTTCCATAGCCAGGCTGCTATAGCATCACCATAACTCAGTAATTACTGTGGCCTGTTTGGGGACATTTCTCCACTTATCACTAGATGTTGGCTAAGTAGCACTCCTGGCTTTTAACTGCAGCTGGCCAGCATTTTTTTTGTTTGTTTTCCACCAGGCCTAATTTTCTTCCTATTCTGAATGGGAATTGAAGGATCATAGAACCGCTCAGCCAAGTCATCTTGTACACTGCATTAGAACATTTGGTTTGTGTGGGTGGTGGGAGTAGAAAGCGGTACTGCACTGCCATGTCTGTAAAACATTTTAGGCTCTCACAGAGCAATGTTATAGTGTCAATGCAATGCTCTAATTACAGCAGAAATATTACTTGTAACCATTAGTCTTCTCTCTTCAATTAGTGACACTCAATTAAGTTGTGCCCCCAGCCTGCTGTAGCTGCTGGCAGCCTTACCAGCTCAAGCTTTTATTTCCCATTTAGAAAGTAAACTGAGGAAAACTAGCATTTTTCAGCTACACCTTTTAGTTATGTGAAGAAACCGAAGCAGAGGACAATGTTTTCTAAATGTATCATGTAACTAATTTCTAAGTGGGCATGTGGCACTAAACAAGGTACGTCACCAGGTCCTTTATGACACAGAACTAGCACTGCCTTAGCACTGGCAGTACATTTAGTTGCAACTGTGTTGTGTTTGGTTTGGTTTTGAGGAAAGACGGGGACTAAGGTACACCAGGGTTTGAAGTAACAAAAAAATGGGAGGCGGTTTCCTTTTCTTGACTAGGTAGCCTCAGTATAAGTTTGAAAGGTCAGTTTTAAAAAGTTCTTTCTTGCTCATTTGAGTTCTAATTACAATCATTGGAAAATAACTACTCATTCCACTCTCCAGGGTAATAGAGACGAAAAATGCAAGTGTGTCTGAAATAACAAAAGTACTATGGACCATATTCTGTGTTAGCATAAATGGTCACAGCTCAACTAACTTCATATGGGAATTCACTTATTTATAGCAGAGATATAGCTCTGTATCTATACAAGAGATTTAGGAAGGAGCTGCTTCTAGACTATGACTTTATATCAGGGACAAATTTTGTGTATGTGGCTGAATCAGGGCCAGATTTTATGTTTATAATCTTAGTACCTTGCATAATATTGATTCAAATGGCAGAATTCCCAAGAAACAAATTTACAAGTCATTTTGCTGGAATTATCCCTTTGCATCCAACCATTTTGAATACAGAATGTACATTTTATCTGATTAAAGGCAGGTAACAGCAAACCCATATTAAGAGTCTGTTTCCCCATGTCATTTCAAATACAATACGAGACTACCTGTATTTAAAAAGTATTAATTGTCCATCTACCATCCCAAAAGGGATCAAGTGGAATAGAAAAGGTACAAAGAAAAACAACCAAAATGATCAGGGATTTGAAGCATATTAGGAATACCTGAAAAAGTTAGGAGACTTTAGTTTGCAATGAGAAGTCCATAAAATAAGGAAGTGGATTGATGGGTTGTTTTTATTTATTTATTTATTTTTACATTTAACATGGTTACCTTGCAGAACTCATGGCCACAAGAAATTTTAGAGTTACATATTCAAGTTAAAAAAAAGGGATTAGATAAATTGATGGAGGGCAGGTACATTGATAGCTACTGGATAGGACAGTCAGTGGCACTCTGACACCACTAAACCAGTGCTTTTTGATGCCAGGGAGGGTATTTCATGGTATGGATTACACTAGACATACTCTACACATTCACATGCCCCCTCTAAAGCATTCACTTCTTGACACTGTTGGAGACAGAATACTGGGCTAGACGAAACACTGGCCTGACCCAGGACAGCACTTGTTATGTTTGAAAAGCCCGAAGTTGTTACACACACGTGAATAAATACATTAAGTCACTGATCATCTGTTCATGCTATCATATAATTCTAACTTCTCATCTCTCTCCCTCTGTCTCTTGTCAAGTGCAAGCAGACTGCTGATGTTTATGCAAACTGTAAAAGTAACCGCATTGTAGAATTACAATGAATACTAAAAAAATGACCTTTGCAAAAATCTCTTTGTATACTTAAAAATATCCTTCAAACTGTGTTTATGTTTCTGACTTCAAAAGCATCAACATTATTTTGCCAAATTTGCTCTTTTTTGATTTTCATATCAGACTCGTACGGTTCATCCTTTCATGTGGAAGTCCTGTCTTTTGTTTTTGTTTTTCAAATTACTAAAGGTCAGGTAATAGAATACATTGACTGAATAACAAGTGCTGATCAGCACATTACAAGAAGTCTGAAATCAGGAGTATTCTGCTAAATGACAGATGGTTAGAATGCTGTAAGGAGTCCACGAGAGAAGACACTAAAAAACAATACATGAGCAAGATACATGTAGTAACATATCCACAGTGGTCAGTCACCTGTGGGCATTTGACCTACTTCCACCATGTCCACCTACAGAGAGACAAGCTTTTCCTTTCCTCAGCAGGTAGTAATCTTCCAAGATGGCCTGCTGAGAACTGCAAGCATCACTGTTTGCTGACTTCCCAAATTGTTTCTTGGTGATATGGGCATCTCTGCAGTGCATGTGCCTCTGCTTTCTTTGTTTCCTTTCCCATTCTCTCCTGACAGCCCAGTAACAGCATGTTACAAGAAAACTGTATGAGGAGGAATAATCAAACAGTAGGGCCAATCCCTTTGCAGGTGTGAAAATTCTAAAAACTTTCCAAATATAGCATATTGTGGCTTGTATCTTCACGTGTTCAAACCACACCGAGCAACATGCTGTCAAGAGCTTGGCAGAAGGTGAAACTTTTGGGCTTTCAAGTTCAATTCTTATTAACAGCAGTTCTGCCCCCACTTTTCTAATTGCAGCCTTGTCCATTATAAAGATTTCATAAATCCAGGGGTGGCATGGGGGGCGGGGGTTGGGGGGCTATAGCCACCCCAAAATTCAACTTGGCCCCCCTCCCCACATAGCCATCCCTCCCAGTACTGCTCCTGTCTAAGCTCCCAACCTCCCCCCAGGCTGGCATCAGCTGTCTCACACACATAAGCCCACCTCCACACCGCCCACAGTAGCACGGCGCTCCCAGGCTGGCCTGGACCACGGGACCCATGTCCCGGCTTTGTCTGGGGAAAGCAGGCAAGAAAGCAAGCAAGCAAGCAAGAAAACACAGAAAGAAAGAAAGAAAATGCTCCTGGATGAGAGCGTTGAGGTGGATATCATCTTCCTGGACTTTAAGAAGGCCTTTGACATGGTTTCCTACCATATTCTCTCAAAAAAACTAGGTGACTGAGGCATCAATGCCTACACAGTTGTATGGGTGGCAAATTGGCTAAACAGTCACAACCAGAGAGTGGTGGTGGATGGATTGTTTTCGACCTGGAGGGATGTGGGCAGTGGAGTCTCCCAGGACTTGGTTCTGGGGCCTGTTCTATTCAGCATCTTTATCAGCAATCTGGATGTGGGTGCGGAAAGCACATTGTCCAAATTCACTGATGATACTAAGATGTGGGGCAAGGTGGGCATGCTGGAGGGGAGGGACTGTATCCAGCTAGATCTAGACAGGTTACAGAGGTGGGCAGATGAGAACTGGATGGAATTCAATGCAGACAAGTGCAGGGTACTGAATCTAGGGAGAAGGAACCAGCAACACATTAACAGGCTGGGGAACACCCTTCTTGTCAAGACAGTGGCAGAAAGGGGTTTTGGAGTCATTGCTGACTCCAGGATGAACATGACCCGCCAATGTGAGGAAGTGGTCAGTAAGTCTAACCGCACCTTGTCGTGCATCTACGAGCAGGTTCAGGGAGGTGATCCTTCCCCTCTATGCAGCATTGGTCAGGCCACAGTTGGAGTACTGCATCCAGTTCTGGGTGCCACACTTCAAGAGAGATGTGGCTAGCATTGAAAGGGACAGCGGGTCAGGCCCTACAAAGAGAGGCTAAAGGCCCTGAATCTATTCAGCCTTCACAAAAGAAGGCTGAGAGTGGATTTGGTGGCTGTTTACAAATTCACCGGAGGGACAGCAGAAATTGGGTGAGACTCTATTCCTCCAGGCACCACCAGGGGTTACTAGGAATAACGGCCACAAATTGGTAGAAAGATGGTTCAGGCTGGACATCAGGAGACATTACTTCACAGTTAGGGCTGCCAGGCTCTGGAATGGACTCCCAAGGGAGGTGGTGCTCTCTCTTACCTTGGGGGTCTTCAAGATGAGGCTGGACAGAGATTTGGCTGGAGTGTTATGACGCCAGCACACATTTCTGCCTGGGGCAGGGGGTCGGATCTGATGATCTGTTTGGGTCCTTTCTGACCCTAAGCACTATGATACTATGACATGTTTAAGTGGGTATTGTTAAAAAACCGAATAAGAATGTTTGGCCAGAAGATGTATAGCATGGCTTCCCCAATTTTCTGTCTAGCTCCCCTGGTATGTTCCTAACTCTAACTCCAAAGCTAACTCTCAGATGTTAAACTTCCAAGTATCATGCAAGGGTCAAATTCAGGGCTGATGTACATACATTAAACTTGTCTGTACAGAAGCTGGTCTTGGTTACCCCAAAACTGAAAATGGTTCCTTGAGTTACTTTTTGCCCATTATTTCTACTCTCATTGGTTTATGTTATATTCAGGATTGAGAATTAAGATGCATGGGCCAAATGATCTCCTCCATTGCATCCATATAATTCCACTGATTCAGAGTTCTACAAATATAACAAAGAAACAAACTGGAAGAAACTAAGGAAGAAACTGGGTCTATACATTTGAAACCTGCTTGAAATCTGTCCAAAGTCCATTATTGCTATGTACATTCACTCAAAAAGGACTGAGATGCTGGAGCACAGAAAGAAGTGACAATTTCTGCCTGATCTGGCACCTGAAAATGCTCTACAGCAGTGACCAATCAAGTACATGGCTGCAGAGTGCTTTAAAAGGGGCTGATCCTGCAACAATCTGAACCCTCAGATGAAGATGCTCCAAAACAGAGTGCCTTCATTAACATCTGTCTGCATGCACCAATCCATCCATCCCACCCTTCAGAGTCAGCTGAAATCAAACACAGACCAGGCTCCCTCCACTTTCTTCCCTCTGTCCCATTCTGAAGACAAAACCAGGGCTGGGAAGGGGATGGGATTAGGAGAGAACAGCTGCTCCAAATTTCAGCTGAGTCCCCCAACCCCTGGGACCCAGCAGTGAATGTCTGTTCGGTCCAGGGATCATTGTAACTCTTAGTATTTCCTCTGAAGTGCTCTGAGTTACAGCAGGGAGCTGCATTTCAGTCTGTGTCTCATGACTTAACTGGACTCTGAAGTGGATCTGGAGAAGAAGTTCAATAAACTGATTTAACTTAAATCAGTTAAGTCTGATACTACATCCAACCAGGTTTATCTTAAACTAATTTGGGTCATTTTGAAAGAGGTTTATATGCACTGAACTTCTGTTGTGTTACAGATTTGAAACAGATTCCAATCACTTATAAAAATGTATGTGTAATTTCTATCCTTTGCCTATAGGATCAGATATTGCACAGCAAGCAAAAATTGTTATCACTTATATCTGCATAATCTCAAGACTCAATAGATAAAACTGAGCAAAATGTTACCCATCTCTCATTGTTTCCTTTGCTCCTTTTTTATCATTCTATTGCTTTTTGTTCAACAGTGTCATTTCACTTCCAATATACTTCATGAAACACCACTGAACAGACTTGAAAAATGCTTCCTGAATTCATAACCCAGGGGCATGCAGAAAACAAAAGTCTCAACTTAAGTTGTTTAGGTCCCCCCTCAACTATAACCCACTGAATAAACAATTCAGAATTCTCAGAATATTAGAAAATGTTTACAGTCACTCTAGGCAGTGCATATATTAACATTTAATTGAATATTAATGAATTATTCTTTATAAGCAATTGTTAGACAAATGATGCTTGTATCAGAATTTGTGTATAGTGAGGCTACACTATATGAAGATTTTTTAAAAAATCCCAAAATATAGTGAACATATGAATTTAACAAAACGATATGCAGCACTTAAATCAGTGGATTTGTTTCCAGTTTTCCTCATGCAAGTGTTTGCAGTCTTTCAAGCAACTGCAAACCAACTTTTCAATATGATGGGAACTCACTAGTATTTATAAATGGAAAGAAAGTTGTAACTTCCTATTTATAAATATTTTTTTTCATTTTGAATTGGAGATAAGACACTTTTGTACATCTAATGCGTTCAGATCAAATTTACACTAAAAATCTGTGCTCGTTTCCCATTATTCATTTCCTATACCAGACCTAAATGCACTTATGTCTGTAAGTATTTATTGGTATTCTGAGAAATGTGAATTGTTGAAACATACCTTTTTCAGGCATAATGAAATGACTTATGAGATACTCTGTGCAACTAGATGACTGTGCCTGCATGAAGTAGCTTATAGGATCAAGGTCTAACTGTCTACATTTTTTTCTGATGAAGCCTAGGGAGAAAAGGAAAGCATTGCAAAATAATGGCAATACTGTTTAATCATTTTTGCTCCAGCACAAATCCCATCCCTGCTCTTTGCTTGGATCAGTAGTCTGCTTTAATATGCTTCTTAAACACAATCAACCAACCAACCAAGTTGCAATTCCCTACAAAAGGTTTCAATATATCTTATGAAAAGAAAGGAAACCCCTCCACATATGTCGCAAGTTTTTCTTTTTCAAGATTTTGCTAGACTGCCCCCGTCACATGTCATCTATACCTATGGCATCGTAGCAGTGATAAGAAAAGGCAAACTGCTAAGAAAGCAGGAAAGGTAAACTAACACATTAGCAATGAGTAATATGTATTGCATAGATAAAATCTCTCTTTCTCTTTTAAATTCACCTTTGTGTTTAGGGACTACACTAACAGAGTGCTCTTTAATTTAGCAGTATAGTTATAAAGTACAGAAGCTGCTACTAATCTCATGGCATACTTCTGGTGTTCAGGTTATTAAAGTGAATTATATAGTTTTACAAATGGGATCAACTCTGAGAACACAGTAAAGCCAAGACTGAATTCCACTCTTATGAAACAAATGGATATAATTAATTATGGTGTCAACCTCTCTAGAAGAAAGCATCATGCCAACAGAGGTACAGAACTAGGATGTTTTGTTTTCTGTGTTTTGTTGTAATGTCAATTGTTTCCTTGTGCTCCCTCCCTCTCTCTCCTTTCCAGCAGACGTAAGTGTGATCCCTGGTACACTAAGTTGTTTAAAAAGCCATCAAATTTAGAAAATGTACTAAGTACTGCTGTTACTCTGCTGCTAGTGATGCTGTAGTGCTGAGCTATTGTTGGACAACTATCACATGGAGCTACAGTTATGAGCTATATTAACCAAGTATCCTTGTCCAAAACAAATTTACAATGACTATCACTATAATTTCACACGGAAGCAATTTCATAATATTCTGGAATGGGAAAGCCTCATCTACCAAGTCTACACAGTTAACGCTGAGCTATTAGCCATGCATTAGAGGAGGGACTGGAAGTCCCACCAGCAACTTAATGCATCCACTGTAGCCAAAGCCATGCATTCAGTGAAGCAATATTTTTCCTTTTGCTGTCAATCTTCAGTACTAGAGCAGCAGGGTTTTATTTTATCTTCCCTTTTTTCCCATTTCACAAGGGTATTTAAAATTTGATCACAACAATGGTTCAGTTCATATGCATATTACAAACTGCTTTGGGGACTGCTCAGTGCAAAATGGGCGGATAATGTTACAGATTAACTTGACTCTGGAGTGTGAACTGTCAGCTATATCCTTTAGCTGGGGAAAAGATTTTAAACACTACCTGGAAAATTGTGAGGCCTAATCTTTCTGCTGTGCTGGCTTGCAGTATAATCCGCATAATGTGAATGTGCTTTCCATCTGACTGAGGCAGGCATGCTGTTAAGTGATTTGAGCAATTTGCCTGGTATAATAACCAGTTGTCTCTGGCTCACTGGATGCCAGGAACTTCTTGAAAATCTCTGCCTATGGCTTGACACAGACTGCTGAGTAACCACAAAACGGCTTGATAAAAGCACCAGTTTTGTCCAGTTTAAATCAATAGAAACCTGCTGCAATAGCTGTATTTGACTACAACACTGCTGTTATCAAGTAGGGGACCTGTTCTGATTATTTTAACTTCTGCTTATGTTATCTTTTTCCCAGCTAGTCTTCCACTCAGCAGGACAGTTGTGCTGTGTGCTCAATATTTTGGCCAAAGAATCTTCAAAATTCACAGCAGTCCACTGGCCTCCAGATACAGCTTAACTAGCAGCATACTTCAAAGTGGGTATCCTATCCAATATGGGTGTGGGGATACACTGTTTTTCTTCAGGTGTGTATAGGAATGTTTACTCTGCACTTTGTACACAATCATTAACATCACAAAGGTTTTTTATCTAATCTTTTAGTTTGTTCCATCCCATCATATCATGAATATTCTGTCCTGAACACTCTACACAAACAAACAGGCTCAGTACACACAAAAATCCTTTGCTTTACAAAAAGTGGTTGAAAATTATTACTAACAAAAGCTGCTTATAAATGACACTCCTGGGCACATCCACACATGCAACTATGTACTCTTGCAGCAGCTCAAATACAAGCGGAGCAAATTTGAGTGGGGGCTTTTTGCCTCAATGCACGTGCCTAGACATGTACTTTGGTGTGGGGCAAATTGTGCAACCTGGGGCAAAATAAGTCTGCCTGGCTTCTCCTGGATCTGCAGCCGGGGGGACTACAGCCCAGGGACAGCACCTGTGCTATCCCCAGCAGTATAAAAAGCTGCCCTGTCCTGGCTCCATCGGTACAGAAAGCTGCCCTGGCAAGTAGATCAGGGCTACTCACTCTCAGGAGCTTCTGGGCCCAGCCAATTGGTACCTGGTGACACTACCCCTTGTGCTGGCTGAACTGCTGAAACAGCCCTGAGAGTTCCCTGCACCCTTTACCCACTGCAGCTGTCTGGCAGTGGGGGTTGTTGCCTGGCTGTGACCTGATACACACCTACAAGACCCAGATGGGGACTGTACAGCCAGTAGAGGCATCTGCCCCTCTGGGCCAGTGGACCGTGGCTGCAGGGTTGGCTTTTGTGTGGCACTACTGCCATATGTCCCCCTGCCCAGCCATCTGGGCAGCTATTGCCTGGAAGATGTTCCCAGTGAGCAGTCAAAGCATGTCCTCCTGGCCCCAATTGGCCAGAAGATCAGCCACATTCAGCTGCGTCCAAGATGCCAGCTCTGAGTAGGCTCCTCTGCCTGGGTCTTGACACTTGCCTCCTTAGCAGCAATTTTGGTATTCCCTATTTGAAAACTGAAAAATCTCTGATAAAAGAATCCCAAAGTTACATTGTAAAATACCCTGAAATCCATGTTCCTCAACAATTAAAACAAAAGACCACTATATATAGAGAGAGAGGGTAAGAGAGAGAGAGAGAGAGATGAGTTGGGCAATGTTTTATTGATATATTTACAGTGTTAAAGCAATTTGGAAGCTACCAGTGTCTCTATCATCACACTAAAATGAATTCTAAATACCTATATGTTTTGCTGTTTGCCTTTGGTTTTCTTACCATAGAGCAGTTAGAGCTCCTTCTGACCCCCTCACTAACCAGGATGTGGGGATAGCTTCCCCTGCAGCCATAACTCCTACCAGCAGGTCTCATCCTGTCTGCCAGATAGGCATGCAGGGTGTGGGCTGGGGGGATGTGGCGTTTGCAGGAGCAGGGTGAGAAGGGAGATTGGGGGATGTGAGTGGCTGTGGAGGGATGTGGTTGGCTGTGGGGGGTGTGAGCAGGTATGGGTGGATTGGGGGGATTGTGTGGGGGGGAATAGCACCCTCCCTGCAGGGCCTACATGCCCCACTCCTGCTTGCTCCCCCAGCCCCCTGGACCGCTGCCCTACCTGGCTCCATGCCCCACCAGCTCCTGCAGCCCCCTGATGTCTGCCCCCCAGCCTCACCCCCTTGTTCCCCCAGCCCC
>NW_017728906.1:134905948-134916712 GCF_001723895.1 Crocodylus porosus | reverse complement strand
TGGGGGAGTAGGTGGGGGATGGGGCCAGGTGGGGCAGTGATCCAGAGGCTGGGAGACCAGGTGGGGGATGGATGGGACAGCGATTGTGGGGGCTGGGGGGGTAACACTCAGGGACTGAAGGAGCAGGCAGGGCTGATGGGAGTCCTCCTGTGGTCCCTTCCCCCTCTGCCATCCCCTACCTGGGCACAGAGCCCAGATCCAGCCATAGAGAGCCAGCCATAGAGATGCTCTTCCTGGCTACCAAAGCATCTCTGTGGAGGACCAAGCCTCCAGTTGCCTCAGGGCAGGGTCTAGTACCTTGCGCTACCCTGCTTTTTTCCCCCATGTTTTTTTTTTTTTTGCCCCTGGATATCCAGGGGTCAAATCTAACAAATCTAACAAATTTGCAGTGCGGGGAACATTTTTTTGTTCCTACATGTGCTTCTTGCAGCATCTCAAAGGGCTTTGAGATGCTGCAAGGTGCACACGTGCGCCTATGTGGATGCACCCCCTGATTCCAGTGAATAAAAATCTGTTGCATTTACAGTCTCTGCTCATATAACAAGTATGGTGTTTTTTAGGTGGTCAGAGAAGGCACAGTCTCTGCATCTTCCCCCTAAGTTAAAATATAGATAGATAGATAGATAGATTTTTATAGGAAATTAAATATTTATATATATTTATAGGAATAAATATATAACTATTTATAGGAAATTATATATCTAATTATATATAAATGATATATCTAAAATTTCCTCCATAAACTGAAATAATTTATGAGGAAAAGAAAAACATGTGCCAGGAGTGCTATCTCACAAGCACTTCTTATAAAAAAGACCCCCCATAAATGCCTGTATTACTTGTATTGTATTTGGTGTGTCCTGCAAAATTGCATTGGGCACCTCAGAGAGCACAGCAGAAATACAACTGGATAAAGGCATCGGCCTGAGGAAATCCTTTACTACCTCTTGGAACTTGGAATTTCCCCTGTGATAATTGAGCTAGTTACTTACAGACAGATCCTAGCTGGCCGTTAGGGCCAGGTGAAGACATTACATTTCTACCAATATAGGTGATTGGAAATCAGTCTATACCCGTAACAGGACAGAAGTTTGGTGCACAGAGACTGGGTTAAAAATGGTGGAACTCGGCCCAAGATTTGCTCCTTCCCCTCCAAGGGCAAATGTGTGTTTTGTTCACTGCAATCTAAACTATGCTAAACTACGCCGCTTATAGAAAACTGTGCAACTTAGATTGAACCCACACTGGGCTTTTTGAATGTCGGTACCTAGCCTAAGATACGTAAGCAGGTCCCAGGCAGGATTTAGCCATGCTACAAAGGGAAATATAAACTGATCCTGCTGAGCAGTTAAGAAGTGTGTAAGTAGGCACATTCCCTAAGCAGTTCCATCTTGCCCCAGAAATAATCCCTAGGTACCTAAAAACATACATGCTCAGAAGTGACCCAGATCAAACCCCAGGCACAATTTCCACCTAAACTCTCCTGCAATTCAGACTAATGTTGAAAGGTACCCCAACTCTGCCTACATCCCCAATACCTTAGATGAAGTCAGAATATGCCTAATGCAATGATTCTGAGCCAAGGTGCTACAATGTACAAGCACCTGCATATGTTTCATGGGATAAACACAGAGCTTCCAAACAGGAATCCAAAACACTCAATAAGATTTGGACTTGTGGTCTTTCTGAGTTCTTAGAAACAGAAGCATTGTTCTGTTATGTTTCCATAGTCAAGAAATGAGTAGAAGATAAGAGCTAGCATTTTCTGAGGGATCTAGCAAGGGGTGGCTTTGTTTTAAAAAGGTTGGGAGCCACTGCTGACAGCACAACAGAGTCAATGCAAAATGCATGTGGTAGTAACCCATTACCCAGGACATAGTCCTCTTCAGCTTGATAGGATTCAACCCCCCTATTTGCAGCTTCCCAGAAGGGTATCCTAACCAACAGAGTAAGAGCAAGGCCGGGTGGGAACTCCCATCCCAACTCCTCCAGCTGTATCCAACCCACCCGGCTTCTGAGAATGCAAGATTCACAGGGCCAGAAGCAAGCAAGAGGTAATGTGAGTCTGCAGCCTACCGGCTATGATGTTCCCCTGGGAGGAAAGAGACCTGAGTTCCAAGTCTCTGCTGCCAGGGTTATTTATGCTTTTAACCAGTGATTCTAAATAGCAGTGAAAGCAGAGACTCTAGGTAAGGAATACCTTTTAATGGTTTCCTCATTTAGTCAAGTGAAAAACCCTCTTGACATTTAGTGTCTTGAACTAGGCTACAATTAACATGTGTTTCTGTTCCCAGGGAGTGTCTACACTAGACGCAGCATATCATTACGAATGAACGTATTTTCTACTACAGGAGCACTAGTACAAGTCTATAGATTTTATTTTGAGAACCCTCAGTGCAGAACTTTCATGGAAGTACGAAAAGATAAAACCTATATTTCTACCACATAAAAAAGTCTAAGTGCGCCCAATACAACAGATAAATTGTAGAAAAAGCAGCTTGAACATCTGTGTGGAAATAAGACATGGTAATACAGCCAATAGTCCAGAGAGATCTGCTGCTTAACAGCCTCGAGTAATTTACTAGAAAGTTGCCTACTTATAACTTTTAACTTATGTAGAGCATTTTCCAAGTATTTACCGATTATTATAAGGACAAATATCTGTGTTTATATACATCAGCCGACCTTCACCCAACCTGTCAGTTTAAAGCCCATTAGCCATACAAGGATGATCAAGACTAGAAAACTTTTTATTATTTTTAATGATACCTTTGCTACTTCTTTCCTGCAGATGAGGGAGTTAGGGAAAGCATACTAAAATATGTTCAAGTTGCAAAGCTTCTATACACACACAAATTCTTACTATAATATGCCTATAAGAATATTCTTATATAAACACCAGTGTGATCTTGCTATTTTATAAAATCTTACACTTTTCTTTGTATCTCATCTGTGCCTAGGCAGTTGTTTTGGTCTGCTGATCTGGCAAGAGGAATATGAAACCAAGGATCCATGGCAAAACATTACACATTCCAGACTTGCCCCTCCATGATAAGGCACACATGTAGTCTTTGTAAGTTTCTATTTTGTTACACTCCTAATATAAGTTATTGGACAGATTAAGTGCTGGGACGTTCTGAGGAACATCATTAAATTATACGTCCTGTTCTGAAACTTACACAGACATTACATATTGATATACCTATGCCACATGCAGAATATGCTCAGATTCTTTGTTTGGACCGGGGAACAGTTTTGGGAGCATAAATAATCATTTATGTCAGCTTGCTTCCACCAGCATGTTTGTGACCAGACATTTGCTGGAAGCTGCATTTCTCAAAATGAAAGCCTTTTTTTTTTCTTCCAAATTAAAAAAAAAAAAATGTAGAAAGATCATGGATCATACTGTCTCACTCTGAAAAGCAAATCTTGATTATGATTATGAAATGGATTGATTTACACATGTTCAAACCATCTCTCCCTCCCCTCTCTCTCTCTTTAAATGCTTCTGATGTCACACGGCAGAGCTGCTGTGAGACAACTGCAATCAATCCTTCCACAGAAAGTGACAAATGCTGTAATATTTTAAGGAATGCAGTCCAGGCAGCAAAGAGATCACCAATGCCTACTGTCCACTTTTAACACTATTATATATCTACAACAGCAACACCCACTTTAATGCAAAGATAAAGGCGGGTGGGGGGGGAGGGCAGGAAAGGGATACAACTACACATCCCCTATTTGATCACTTAAATTCTGATGGGTGATTCTACAACACTGAAATAGTTTACAGAAATGCTCAAGGTAATGAAGCTATGTGAGGCTTGTTAATTTTGGGTGACTGTTAGTCCCAGCCTAATTTCCTTCCCTGCTTTAAAACTGTGTCAAATTTCAGCTGACTATAATCAGGCTTATTGGAAATATTAAAGTCTGTGCTTTCCCCATAAGCTACCAGCAGACTAATTGACTTGAAAGATGAATTATAACATCTGCATTAACAGAAAACAGATTCATAATGTGTAGTCTGGGTTTTTGTCTCCTATTATATGCACTGCGGACTATCTAGAACTTTCGTAGCTTTGTATTGTATTAGTAGAGGAAGCCCCAGGAGGCCATATTTAATAAAACGCATTATAAACTGTGGTTTACAGTAGAGACCTGTTTATCCGAAGATATGGGAAGAGGTGCATCTGATACTTACTTTGGACAAACAGGATTTGGGATAATAAGAATCCCATCTGCTATTCAAGGTGTGGGGCATGACTAAGGTTTTGTTAACATGGCTTGTTGGAAAAGATGACTTGGCAGCAGCTTCCTCACTTCTCAAACCGCTCAGTGGAGATATTTCACACAAACATTTAATAAACTGATTCTGAGGTACAAAGAAGAGTGCAAAAGCCAAGATTCAGGAATTCATTTAAACTCTTGCTTAAGTCCTTTACAGTTAGGACAGTATTTAAACACACAGAGTTTAAACAAGGGCTTCAGCACTTTTCTGCATAGTTTTCCTGAATCAAGACCTTACATTTAAGTATGCTTCTCCCCAGCTAAAAATGACCCTTTAAAACCATTCAAATGAATCAAGCTGGAAGAGACATTAATACCATCCTGAAAACAAGAGTTAGGCTAACACAGTGCAATACCCATGGGATCTGTAGGGATGCCATACTTGCAATGCAAGTTGGCAAATCCCTGCTTGGCAAGATGAGAACATCTGTCATAAAATTCTAATATAGAAGAATTAGCAACAATGATAGCTTAATGCTCTCCGTAGGAAAACAGAGGACACACTGTTTTTTTTGTAGAAAAGCTGAGGATAGGCAACACTTTTGGAGGACGTGTTTCCATAAAGGAATCAGGATTGTATTTGTGCGTCTTACTGTAACAATATGTTGTGGGCTCTTATCAGTTCTTTACTTCATTCCTGTTGGCTACAAGTGCTCAAATGTTACAGGTGTTAAAAATATTTTTGTTTGGTTTTTTTCCAGGATATGTCTACAGTGACTTTTTTTTTTGCGGGGGGGAGGGGTGATGAGGGGGGAATGCAATATTTTAAGCAGAGGTATTCCCAACAAACCTCTCCCACATGTATCTCAATGAATGAAGGGATAATAGTAATACTCTGTTTTACCAGGCAATACCTTACATGTCAGACACATAAAATATGAGGGCCATTTAGTTTGCCCTGAGTGAAGGAACTAGACAATTGATTATCCTGATGAAGGAACCAAATTAGTCTGAACACTGTTTAGTACATGCAGACACAAAAACCAGACAACTGACTAGGAGAGTAGGGCTGTATCCCTATAATAATTTATACTACTAATAAAACTGCAACAATAATCTTCATACATTTAATTAAAACATTTCCCTTCTGATGCCTCCATCTAATTGCAGGGCAATGTTCCCTTCATTTTTTGCTATCACATGGAACAAAGAAATATATATTAGAAATTTACATCATGCAATGGATGTACTAATTTGGTGAAACATCAGTGAAGTTGTTAATTCAAAAATATTTCTATTTGCTTTTCTTCCTCACCCACCTCCCCAACCATTCATCAATTCTTTTGTTCTCAAAAACAAAGCACCAAAAGAACCTTACCATATCTTTGAATCAAATGTTATACTTGGCTATGCCTGTTTCACCTCACAGAAGTTAAAGGGGAAATACATTTTCTCCCCAACTTCATCTAATTTGATGATAAATACATTTTCTCCCCAACTTCAACTCTTTAATTTATTAAAGAGGCCATCCTTAATGGACTGGCCAACACCAACATCCTAACGGATAGCCAGCATGGGTTTGTTGCAGGTAGGTCTTGCTTTACCAATCTCATTTCCTTCTACGACCAGCTGACCTATCACTTGGACAAGGGAGAAGAGATTGATGTCATATATCTTGACTTCAAAAAAGCCTTCAATCTGGTATCCCATGATCACCTCTTCGCGAAACTGGCCAATTGTGGCCTTGGGTCCACTACGATCCACTGGCTGGGAAATTCCCTCTGTGGTTGGACCCAGAAAATGGTGACTGATGGAAGTCAATCATCATGGTGCCCTGTGACCAGTGGGGTGCCCCAATGCTCTGTCCTTGGACCCATATTGTTCAACATCTTCATTAATGCTGTGGAACTTGGAGTCAGAAGCGGACTGGCCAAGTTCGCCGATGACACCAAACTTTGGGGCAAAGCATCCATACCAGAAGACAGGCAGGTGATCCAGGCTGACCTGGACAGGCTCAGTAAATGGGCAGAAGAGAACCTGATGGCGCATAACACTGAAAAATGCAAGTATCCTCACTTTGGAAGGAAAACCCTGCAGCACCTTTATAGGTTCGGCAGTGCTACGCAGGCTAGCACTATGGAAGAAAGAGACTTGGGGGTCATCACTGACCACTAGATGAACATGCGCCTGCAATGCAATGCTGTGGCTAGTCAAGCGACCAAAATGCTGGCATGCATCCATAGATGCTTCTCAAGCAAATCCCGGGATGTCATTCTCCCCTTGTACTCAGCCTTGGTGAGGCCGCAGCTGGAGTACTGCGTCCAGTTTTGGGCTCCACAATTCAAAAAGGATGTGGAGAAGCTTGAGAGAGTCCAGAGGAGAGCCATGCACATGATCAGAGGTCAGGAAAACAGACCTTATGATGACAGGCTGAGAGCCATGGGGCTCTTTAGCCTAAAAAAACACGGCTTAGGGGTGATCTGATGGCCACCTACAAATTTATCAGGGGTGACCACCAGTACCTGGGGGAACATTTGTTCACTATAGCGCCCTAAGGGATGACGAGGTCAAACGGTCATAAACTACTACAAGACCGTTTCAGGCTGGACATAAGGAAGAATTTCTTTACCGTCCAAGCCCCCAAGGTCTGGAACAGCCTGCCATCAGAGGTGGTTCAAGCACCTACATTGAACACCTTCAAGAGTAAATTGGATGCTTATCTTGCTGGGAACCTATGACCCTAGCTGACTTCCTGCCCTTTGGGCGGGGGGCTGGACTTGATGATCTTCCAAGGTCCCTTCCAGCCCTAATGTCTATGAAATCTATGAAATAGAAATTATTTTGTATTGCCCCATTATTATAAAATGCCAGGTTTCCCCTCACTCATATTATCACTAATCCTATACTACTTTCAGGCCTTATTAAGATTTTGAAATGTGGCTGGAAAAGTAATGATTATAACGATGTTTCGTCCTATTCCATATAACTTAATTTTTTTCCCAATAATTATGGTGTGTAAACTCTCATTTTGTAAAGTTATAGAAAAATACATGTCTAAAACCAGTCACATGA
The DNA here is from genome assembly GCF_001723895.1 of Crocodylus porosus. Classification (NCBI taxonomy): domain Eukaryota; kingdom Metazoa; phylum Chordata; order Crocodylia; family Crocodylidae; genus Crocodylus; species Crocodylus porosus. The sequence goes on along the minus strand of NW_017728906.1, from coordinate 134,909,413 downwards.
CAGACCTATGAGTTTCAGAGATGTAGTCCATTGGGATATTTTCACTATAATAACTAATTAGATTGCACATATATAAGCATTTATGACCTATTCTACTTGTATAAAAGTCCAATCTCAAATTTAGCCATTAGTTTAAGAAAAGGACATTAAAAAAAACTAGAAAAGTATAAAATGTCAGAAATTCATGATCAGCAGAGAGGGAGAGAGAGAGAGGTTTCCAAAAAAAGATTACAGATACTTCTGATGAAACCACTGAAACCATGCCTATCTAATTCTATTGACCTGACGTTTCTGTGCCCATCAACATTTATCCTATCTCTATTGACCTGAATTTCACCTCAGTCAATACTTACCTTTTAAGTCAAAATTCCTAATGTTAACCTCAGCAGAAATTAATATCAGATCAAGTGTCTGATAGCACCAGGTACAGTTAAGGTTGAAAAATAGTTTCCATTACAGCTGCCTCTTTTCACACACTCATCTTCTTAATGTTGCCTCAGTAGCATTTGTGAATAACTAGGAGCACTCTAATTCTTTGTTCTATTTCAGTTATTGGCATCTAAAACAATTTCATTTTCTTAGCCACAAAGGAAGGGATTATAGATGAAATAAAGGTATTATAGATGACTTCTCAAAAAGTCTACATTTTGTTATGATTCCAACGACAGTGCTTAACTTCAAGTTGTTTTATCTTCATTTGACAGATACTAGAAGGAGGAACAATCTCTAAGCAAAGAAAATATCTTTCTTTGATCCTGGTCTGATGTCAAATTTGATGTTGTTAAGCTTTTGTTTTTTGTTTTTTAAGATGCATTTTTAATATGTTGTTGTTCAATAGTTGTAATGATACTTAACTACTGTGCCATGTTGTTTTGTTTTCCTTATAACTGAAAATCACAGTTCATTAACTTAGTGAAAGCTTTTCTGATTTCTAAGCCTTTAGGAGTAATGTTGTGGCTTCTGTTTATTTTGGGATGTTTAGTAGTAATGACATTTAACAATTTCCTTCTGAAAGAATAAGAGCACAAGATTATTATTTTTTTAATGCATTTCTTCTAACTAGTATTTTCCAGCTTTACATGACAGGCACAACAACATTAACAAAACTATTTTAAAAGGTTTTCTGTGAAAAGTATCTGACTCAACAGTTCCAGTTTTCCGTTTCCAATGATTATACCGAGAAGAAAACAGGCATCTATGTACTTAAAAGTAACTTTGGCAGAAGCCCTGCTCTTCTATCACTGTCATAACTTTTCCTATCCAAGAAGAAAGCACAGACAAGGACAAGTGCTATTTGAAATTCTGCAAAGATTCTACTTCAGCCACTCCATTGGTAGGATAGGATAGGATCCCTCATATCCCTCGGAAGGAAGCAGATGCTTTAACCTTTAAAACTTGTAGATCTTAGGACACGGCAGAGAAAAAAAGGCCCTATGCACCAGTCTCTCCTTGTGGCAGCATACTGCCTCAGCAGATGTGAAGTCACACAGTTCCTGTTAAGGTTGTTCCAAATGGGTGTCTAAGGAGAATGAAAAAGAAATGACGTTTCCTGATTCCCCTGAGTTTTTTACCTTATTAGCATTATCTTTGCTAATGGAGGGTGAGAGGATATACCATATGGAATTTCAGAGAGGTCCCCTGTAAGTCTTCTATCTGTAGCACATGGGTTCAACCAAGGCAGATTCTTGTCTAAATAGGAACAAAATGGATATCTTACTTCCTCCCTTAGAATAAAACCATAATTCTTTCCACTGATTCTAGACAACCTTGGTAGTTTGGTGATGGGAGCAAGGATTAGAGGAAAGGGTCTTGTAGCATCCTTAAAGGTACACTGGAATTGCGAACAGCCATAGATAACTATCATCTCCTCCAGAGAAGTAAAAAAGAAACAGAACATTTGCTTAAATAGTTTGTTTGTTTTTTAAAAAGAAGAAATAAAGAAAGCAAACAAACTTGTAGGCCTATAGGAGCCTATGTCAACTTTAAATTGTAATGTAAATGTGGCATTTCATGCCTGAAGTCTGTCCATCTCGGGATCAATTATTATGTGGAATATTGTCTTCTTTCAGCAGGACAGAGCACAAAGGCATGGTCCCACTCAGTACAGCAAAGTAGAATGTTATTCATATTTATTTCAGCTGAGCTTCACATTAAGTCTAAAAAAAATTAACTTATGTCTCTAAAATAATGGGTGGGTACAGGAGGGAAGCAGAATTTTCCATAACTTTATGCAGTGGTGAAAGTGTGCCCTACAGACACAGCATGCATCTATGGCAATGCTAATTCTGATTTCAATTAGAATTTACTAGTTCTCTTGTGCCTCGTTTTTACAAGAAAAAAATTGAGCACGGCATCCCTGTGATTAGCTCCTACAGCCACCTTTTCTGAGTAGTCTGAAGTGACAGCCACAGGGGTAAAAATGATTGTACTAAAATGTCTACTAATGAGGCCCCTGTAGTACTGCTCCAAGAAGGACCATTATACACTACATTTGTCAGTTTCATCTCTCTCACTTCCTTTTTTATCACCTGGAAAAATACTGATTAAAAGATTTTTTTAAGGCATTATTCTTGTTTAAACTTCATAATAATGGTCATTGCCTTTTTTGTAAAGTATTCACACTAAAACTAAATTATTAAATATTACAAACTTTCAAATGACTTACTTTCTTCCTCATGCTATAGAGTAAGATATTCTACTCTGCTACACTACACAAATACACTGTTGCTGGTTTTTAGAACATGCCAAATGCCTAATATAGCCTTACAAATTCAGAGCAAACTAGTGATGAATGAAATATGGTACAATTTCCTATATGAGTTTAAAATGCATTCTTCATGAATACCCTAATGAGCAGTTAGTGTCTGGAAAAATCTGTGCGCTGGTGCTACTACGTAGTAGCGCAACTTGCCGTGCATTCATTTAGTACTTGGTTATCCAAGTTCTAAACTTAATGTGCAGTAACTACAGTGCGGTAATAAACATGTAGATACACCCACTGAATACCACATTCATTGAGCAAAAGCAAATCCAGCATTTCACTGACCTCCACTCCTTCTTAACATTGATTGAGTACCATGCGGTTAAGGCGGTGGGCAGGCAGTTGTACCAGGAAGTGTGCAGTCTCTGTGTAATGACACAAAAGTTGTTTTTCTAGAAATTGCTTGCTCAACTATAAGGATAATCTAAGACGCTTCCCCAACACTTCCTGCTTGGTCCAGCAATTTGGGACAGGAGATTTCTTTTTCGTATCATTATTTGAATATGCAACTAGTGAGGCTTTATTTTATAGCATCTCATTTACTTTCTTTTCTCTCTTTACATGTGACAGAACTTTTTTTATAGATTTCATAGATTTCATAGACATTAGGGCTGGAAGGGACCTCGGGAGATCATCGAGTCCAGCCCCCTGCCCAAACGGCAGGAAGTCAGCTGGGGTCATAGGATCCCAGCAAGATAAGCATC
>NW_017728906.1:134895786-134905937 GCF_001723895.1 Crocodylus porosus | reverse complement strand
AACACGATCCCTCCTGTATAGGGTATAGCCCTCTATACCCGTGGTCCAGTCATGGGTGGAGTCCCACCAGGTCTCCGTTATCCCAGTGACATCATATTTCTTTGCACTGAGCAGGAGGACGAGCTCATATAGATACTATAGCTTTTTGCCTGCAGCCCACATGAACTCATTGGCTCTTTTCCACCCAAAGCAAATAAACTCCAACCAAAACCACATAGTTTGGGAACATGCACATGTTCATGGGACCCGACCTACCCAATCTTACTTTAAGTTGTGTGATCATAGATTGGGTCCCAGCCATACTAGCAACCAACCACAATTGAAATAAATTGGCATGGGGGGGAATCATTATAGGGAAGTTTTGTCAGGTCCAAAGCAGTTTGTTGTGATCAGGGAGAGCTGATCTTCTGCGGGGGTTTGTTTGCCCAGGGATGGTGGGGTCGGAGAATTAAAAATAGCTTGGTCTGGCTGGGTGGGGGGGATAAAGTGCAGCCCAGTGGGTAGAAAAGTGCGGCCCATAGGCTGGGGCGAGCAGCTGGGTTTTCCCAGCCCTGGAGCTGAGCTCTGAACATGTATGTGCAGGGAGGTAGGAAAGACACAAATCAGCCTAAACAAGTAAGATTTCCCTATAAAAACAGGGAAAAAAGCAGCCTGCCACCTCAACCTGAAGAATGTGACAGTAGGAAAACATTACTGTTTCATACAACATGCCATGGTTTTAGGCCATCAGTGGCATCGAGATATACCAACTGTATGTGACACTCATATACTGCGTTCTTTCCCTTGCTCTGCCTTTGAGATGGTAGCAAAGGACAAACTGAAATGGAATAATCAGGAACACAAAATTAGACATTAAATAAGGGCAATATTCAAAAACATTTTCATGTGTGATAATATAACAGTTATAAGTGGCACCAATTCTGCAACTGTGATGAAAGACTGAAAAACAGTAACAGACTTTCCCTTTAATATAACTATTGGGAGTACCCCTCGATTTCTAATTGCCCCAGAAAGGGTCATGAAAAACTCATATAATATCTTTTGACTTTGGAAGTTTCTAGCACAGAATTTCCCAGATAGTGTGACTGTTCTAGAAAGGGAAAGGGCCAAATTGTGTCTTCTGCAGCACTGTAAAACAGGGAGAGGATCAAAGTAACCTGTTTTTAAATTCTTGCACCAGATTCAGACAATCCCAGTCTATGTTGAAAGGCAAAGGATGTTCCAAGTTAGTGTTGACAGAAGCATTAGGCTTCCCTAGGGAGACAGGGTCATGGAGCAAACTCTTTCCTCTCTGATTTTGTATCTTATAAAACGTAGGCAGAAGTCCCAGTGGCCTGCATCCCTTCACAGCCTATGCACTGATTTTGTCTGCTTCTGTGCCTCTGGAGCTATACCTCCTTTTTTCACTGATAGCAGGATTCTGCTTGATAGGCAACACCCCAGCGTGTCTAAAGACCCTGTTCCAAACAGCCCAATTCGGGATATGTCTAATGGAGTAGTGTTGCATAGACCTACCTCAGCTACTGCAGGTACTGCTACCGTAATAGTTGTGACAGAAGAGAACTCAGTTCCCTTATCTCTCTGGTATTTATTGAGCTTTGGGTTGGGTTTTGCAGTGGGGGAAAAAGGAACATGATCAGTGAACTATAGTCAAAACCAGGGAAGCATATCCCATACAGATTTCCTGTTTGTAATCCAGGTGATCAAATTACTTTAGCCATTTAAATCTGCTGCTGTATGTTTCCACAATAAAACAGTTTTGGCTTATAAAATGCTTGCTTGTTTGGTTTGTTTGTTTCTGTTGTTGCTGTGTGAGAAGGACGGGAAGAGGCAATTCGATTTTCAGCTGCTAGAGCAGAGAAGAGAGAGAGTGCATAAATATCAGTGCCCAGAAATCCTTTTAAATTGACTCAGAACCTTTAATTCTCTAACTATAAACTTGAGAGAGAAAAAGAGAGTGAGAGAAAGAGAGTTCAGCAACAGGTCATTATAAAATCCAAACACAACCTCTATAGCATGTTCTGTAGGCAAGACACTACTTCCACAAGTATCTGTAATCTGTCAGGTAATTTACATGGAACCAAATATTAAGAACTGCAAATTTAGGTCTAGACACATTGATCTCAATGTGATGAAGGATGTCTGGATGATTTGCCAACCCTTGATGGATCAGAAATGTAGCTCTACAAAAGATACAGAGCTTGGAATGAGTACTAGAACCTAGATCTATGCTCCTTGTGTACTTTTGATTTTGTTTATATTAAATACTTTAATACTGAACATTATTATTTTAAAATCATTGATTTTTTTTTCTCTCGGTTGCTAGCTACTTTGCTTCAGATAGTCAACTAAAAGGCTAACTATATCTTTTATAATTTTAATTAGTAAGTGGATTTTGTTTGACTCTGTGTTTGGGGACTGTTTATGTTGTGGTTCTAGAGGCTTTAGCCACTAATTTAGTTCTTCCATTTATGCCAGGCACAATTTTTTTATGCCAAGCCAACACAGAGAACAGTTTGCCCCTTAATAGTTTTGGCTCAGTCCACAGAATGAATGCTTTAGCTTCAGGTCCATCATTTGTTTTTAAGAAATAATCAAACACTGAACCTATCTCATCTATTACCAGTGTATAATTTAACTGTACCTGCTTGTAGTCTAACTTGAGGGTCATTTTGTGGAGATTTTAAAATTAAATTCCATTATCAGGGCATAATCAGACTGATTTATTGCATCAATTTCACACTTAATTATTCCACTTGCTATGGTTTTCTCCTTTTAATATCAAGTGTATTCAAGGGTATGTTTTATGCCTTGTTGGGGGCTGACAGAGAGAATGCCTCCAATATTAAAAATATTGAGTTTCTAGGGATCAGCTAATCCCAACATTTTGTACTGAAGGAAGTTTAATCGTTATTAATATGCACTGATTCTAATCATTATTTATATAGGACCACTACAACTCCTATTGAATGTTAGCTCATCTGACAGGATTCAAACGCTAACATAGCAGCACTTTGCCTACTTCTAATTGTAATGTAGCTGCTACCTTGTTTTTCATTCTTTTCCATCCTTCCACAGGAAGGCCCTTTAGTCTTCATATTAAACTAAATGCTCTACTCCTTCAGAATAAAATGAAGGTTCAAAACCCTAACCCAGTCTTAGGCCCCCTCTATGCATTATGTCTGTTACATAATTACTTTATTAATTGCACAATTAATTTAGAATGGCTACACATGCAAAATAATGTATGGCACCTTAAATAGGTCCAATCAGCTTTAAAGTTATTGCTGGAAAATGTGTTATAACTTTATAACTCATTTCCATGCAGTTTTATTTCCTATCCAGTTGGTGTACTCCTGCAGCTGAGAGATTACAGCAGATGTGGTCTCCCAGCCATGGAGGTGTATGCCCCAATGAAGGGACTCCCAACATGGAAACTTGTTTATTGACTATATTGGCGATAAGGTGTGATGGGATCTGATTCACAGTCCCATGCTCATGCCTCTGGCCATACACATGTGGCATGGCAGGAGGCATAACTGTGTGGATCGCACATTGGATCCATTCACACCTTTACCTGCATGTGTAGGGGGGAAAGGAGGTAGCCCATCTCCTCAGGCCTTTCCTAGCTTTTTGGGTATAACTGTGGTACCTCATAGCTGAGAGGAAAACTTTTTTGTGAATTAATCTCATTAGCCAAAACACCACCTTTTCAAGACATATCCCAGCTCTCTAAGTCTCTTTCAAAATACCTTGTTAGCCACTGGACTAGTGAAATCCAACAGTGGATCCTATTCTCTTCATGGTCCTCATCACCCTGGGAGTTGGGGGAGGAGAATTCAATATGCAGTGAGCAACATATTCTCAAGATATTTTGTTGTTAGATCAAAAGCTCCAGCTCTGCATACCACCAAACCATTTGGTCTATTCTAAGCCAAAACCAAAGCCTTCCTAGCATGCCTTACAATAAAGACATATGGTAGAACGGTAAGGACATTTCCCTTTTTGTATCTTCTATCACACCAAATGCTCCATTTCATCCAAAGACGATTCCACATTTTCTTCTCCTTCAGAAAGTTAGGATCTTCCAGTGAATAAACAAACTGGTTCCTACCTTCCACAACTCTCTGCCCCTTTTTTCTAAATATGTTCTTATTTGCCTGGCTCTTATAGACATTCTCTTCCTCCTATTAGTTTTACCCATTTGATGTCACAGTCATTTTGATTTTTGGTGGTAGCTAAGTTCTTGGAAAAGTAAAACGGTGACATAATAATTCTACTAAAGTCAAAGGGAGTATCTTCCATAACTTCAGTGGAATTGGAACAGAGTGACAGAGAAAAGAGATGATGTGTTTATTCTTTATGCCCCTTCCTCCATGTGACATCCCGATTACTACAATACACTAAAGATTTATCAAACATTTATCCCATTTATCAAACACTAAAGATGTATAAAAATACTAATTTGATCAGAAATCTCTCTCCCCTCCCCCTCCCCTTCCTTTGGCATTCAACATTATAACAGTCCAATCATCTTCTCATTATGTAAATTTTGTTCAAATCTTTATGAATGAGTATGCTCTTATCGATCAATGGTTGTCATACAAATTTTATATCATTAGTTAAGTCAATTTAGTCAGGGTCATGATTGCAAAAAATAAAGTCATTACTGGGGGAAAAAAAGGTTTCCTTGACATCCTTACACATTCTAAATAAAGCCTGGTTATTGAGCATACAATATAGGAAGAAATAGTAAAATAAGAAAGACTCATTTTTTTCACTATGGGATAACCCTATCCATTTCTTGATAGATTTTCATCACCTAAGGCTTGGAATTCTTACTATTTTCAATAAATTGTCATGGTAATATATACTTCCACTTTGAAAACAGTTATATGGGGTTTTCCATTTCTGCCTGTGTGTAGGAAAAAGTTCACCTACTGGTGGAAAAGCCACATTTTGTATGTTAATAAAGGTATGTCAAACCATTAGTTTTGCTTAAATCCTCTGATCAAGTCAGAAAAAAAGTTGCATCTTGTAAGTTTGGATTGTTATACTTACTCTATTTTGCTATTTTTCTTTTAACAGGGATTGATAGGGATACTGGTGGGGGAAGAGAGAATCCACGCATCATTTTTTTCTCCACAAACACTTGAAAATATATTAATACTAGCACAATTTTAATACATGCTGAAATGAATACAAGGGCTCATTACTGAGAAGTGCTGCTGCTTAATATCCAGTCCATCTACTGTAGAGCACAGTAAAAAGTTTGGCCTCATGTCAGAATTAGCCAGGTCCAAGAGAGGGCTAGAGGGTTTGTGTGAGCCAGAGGCAGCAGTCTGACAAAGCAAAGTTAAGCAGTAAAGCAGCCTGGAGCTGGAAACAGAGGGTCTAAGAGTCATGTTGCTTTGAAGAGGTCATTAGTAACCACAGGGGGAGAATGAAGGACAACAACATGTAGGAAAGTGTGTGTGGATGGGTTACAAATACTTGCACCTTTAGGCTAGGTACAGACATTGCATATAAACCAGTATAAGTGACCAGAAGCCATTCTAAACCTGGTCTAAACCTGTAGCAGAACAGACATTCAGCACATGTAGACTCATTTCAGAATGGCAGAACTCAGTCTAAGACCTGATGGATGTAGTCTTAGACTTAATTAGTTTAGGTTAGAGCAGCATATCAAACTTCTGTCCCAGACTTTAGACAGTATCCTTAGAGTCCGGTTTAATCTACTGTGTCATCTATTAAAATCATTGTACCGGAGCATTTATGTCTTTTAGATTCTGGCAGTTAGCAAAGCAGTCCTCCGCTACACAGAATGTATGAGAGTTTACGGCAACCTTATGGGAGTTAGAGACTTTGGAGTTCCTATGCGCTTACTTACTCATGACAGACAATGTATGCTTCTACACACTGGGTGAAGCAGAGAAGAGGTAAAGTTATAGTATTATATACAGATGTATCACATGTACACACTGGTAGTGGTGGGACAAAATATTATTTGGAGGGGTTGAGGGCCATTGCAGAGCCGGCATGCACTGGTGCTGTGCAGTGGCAAAGGAGCACATGGCAAGGGTGCTAGGTACAGCGCTGCAGCAGCGGGGCATGGCAGTTATTCTGAACATCTCTGGGCAGCACGGGACAGTGGTGCCATGGTACTGCTGCTGTCACCGGCTGCTGCAAAACTAGTCTGGGGGGGGGCTAAACCCCATTAGCCCCAGCCTTCCACCAACTATGGTACACATATAAACTATATGCACCACGCCCATCAAAATAATAAAGAAGGCTACTAAGATATTTAATGTGGTTATTCACTAATCACTTCTGCAAATTTTGCCTGTGTCATTCCTACAGGTTAAAAAAAAATCTGGTGACCACAGTAGGGGCCAGAAAATGACTGTGATGCCCTGTTTTGGCATACCACAAGCAGAATCAAGCAGAGCCAAAAGAGTTGTTTTAAATTTAACAACTGAAAACTGGAAATACCAAATCAATACATAGATTAATACCTCATTCATCTTTCCACTGTCTTCACACATCATTTAACTACACATGCCATAAAAGCCTGATAAAGAAATAGAAAAAAGGGGAAATCCTGTATCTTGGGTATCTGATTCGAGAGAAAGTTACTGGGATTTAAAACACAGCCTAAAGCAAGTGTTAATGCCAAAAGATTAGAAGTAAATATCCAGCTAAGAAAGGACCACGTAGAACAGCCAAAGCACGAAGATGTTTTATAGCTCATCAACTTCTCAAATGGAGCATAGGGGTGATAGAGAATATTTCTCCAATCTCCACTTTTATAGATGCAGGAACATAAAACAAGCTTACAAGATCTTGTGTTTTACTAAAATGCAGAGGGCATGACTCAATAGCTCTTTTCTATGATTTCGTGAGCGCTAAGCTGGTCAAACAGCTTGCTTAAGAAGATGTTATTTGCCAATGCAGTGATCATCACATTTCTTCATAGGATTTCTTATTTTAATTCACTGAAAAGCCCTGGATAAAGAGAGATAAGATTATTACACTGAATACTTTTTGTTGCTGTTGTTATGTTTGCTTTCATTCTCTTGTCTGTGTAGGACCAATAGCAAAGCTAGTCCTGCAGGGATAGACATGCTGGAACAGACTTCCCTACAGCATAGCCCTGCCAACTTTCAATCATTACTTGAGCAAATGTGTGCCAGCTTCAAAATACCAGCTTTCCTCACAAATCCTCAGTCCTGTTTCCCTCAGTCCAAGCAGCATTCCCTTGTAACTGGCAGGAAGGAAACCACAATTGCTTAGGTACAGTGCGTTTTATGATAAGGCACCAAGTTGAAGAAGGACTGCTTTAACGCCTTATTCAAATGCAGTCATAATTCAATACCGAAATATGTCAACACCTTTAAAAAGAAACAGCATCTGGTAATGGTAGATACCTAATTACCTCCATGAAATGATACATTTCTTATGGAAGAGGCATGCAAGTTTAGGTGCAACATAAGTTAAAAATATGAAAACATGATACAGCTATGCTTATATAAAATATAAAAACCATGTGTAATAAAGACATTGACACTTTTTAAATATCTGGTGCATATTTTTTTTTTCTTAAAGACTGACCTAAAAATTTGGGAACTAGCATGAGATACTAAAACCTTCTCTCATCTATTATTTGCACCTTGTCTCTGGATAAACTGTATGGTATTGGAGCCAGTAATAAGTCTTCTGCTGTAAATTATTTCTACATTAGAACAGTGGCTCTCAACTTTTTTAGATTCAAACCATCCCTCAGAGTTAAGGCACTTCTTGGAAAATGCCACCTGCTAGCATTCACTTATTTTTTGACTACAGAAAAATAATAGAGAAAAGAACTCAGAAATGAACATGAGAAGTCTAATGTGAAATTTTGGGGTTTGTCTTATGAATCATGCATAGGTGTTTGCACAGCTAGCAATAAAAAGAATCTCATCACACCTTGGTGAGAATCACTGCTCTAGAGATCTGATGAGGTATAGGCACTTAAAAAAAGGAACAACAACTAGTAATGAAACTCTGTTCATGCCCTCTCTGTCTGCAGCCATAGTGTGTGTGTGTGTGTGTGTGTGTGTGTGTGTGTGTGTACGTGCAATATTCCTAAGGAGGTTGTTTGTACATACACACACATACAGAGACATATATGTGCACAGTTACACTCACCCTAATTATTGTTTTCCTGGGGCTCATTTGTTTCAACTTCTGGGTTCTATGCGTTAGGTGCTGGCTGTACTACTCTACATTTGGTTTAGAAACCTCCCATATTTTGAAACCCCTCACCCCAAGTGAGGTATATGTTGAATTTTACTTAAGAACTGAAGTTCCTAGATTTAATGGCTCCAGAGGTTAACTAAACCGACCACTGCAACTGCTTTTCTTTGTGCACTGTTAATGAAATATAATTTCTATAACACTTCAAACACTTTGTAATACATTGTTGTATTGTTGTCTGGTGCAAGCAAGCATCAGAACCATTTGTCACTCAGAATATTATCTGAGGGGGATGACGGCCATTGCACTCAAAGACATGCAAAAGAGAGCATTAAGAAATAAAGCCAGAATACTTTATACAGATATGCTCCAGAACACCTCATTTTTCCTGTTAAGGCATAATGGGTTACATTTTTTAACTCACCCAAAGGATAACACTGTCCTTTCAGTACACCAGATACCAGGAGCAAAGTGCTTATGGAGGGATAGAGAACTAAAGAGAGTACAGGGCTGGGGAGCCATTCTATGTGGCACACACCCCTGGAAAGGGCCAAAATGGCAATTGCAAAGATAACATTAACTGTTCTTAGGGGAAAATATAATTTTGCGCTGCAATGCAGGAAGCTATAGACAGTATATTTCTATCATCTAGTTGGGAGTTTGTATGTTTGAATCCAAGTTCTTCTGCAGATGATCCACTTCCACTGAAACTCAGAGGCTCTGGTCCTTTTTCTTCCACAAAGTTATTACTGTGTGCAATCAAGACAAAAATGTGCACTAGGCTTTCCATAAGAAACTTTGCAGACTTCCACCCCCCCGCCCCTTTTCTTCATTTTATTTCATTAAAGAGGATGGTCTCGATTGTTAAGCATTAAAGGCATAAAAACTGAAAACAGTGTGCATATGTGTGCCTGTTTGTAAGCTGGAAAACAAGCTATGCAGCCCTGCACATCTTCAATAGATAAATTACATTATTAGGCAATCTTATTTTGAATTGAAATCAACATTTGGATTTATGTATAAAACAATCAAAAATCTGATGGGATGAAGGGAATGGGTGGAAATGGCAATAATTAGGCAGCTACCTAAATTCTGGCAAGACAAAGGGTTTTTCATGGCCTGCTTGTGGTGTGCAGTGCCAATTTTATGGGCATTTCATGGCAATGCTACCCATTAGCACTGATTGGTGGAAAGGCCCTGCCCGATTTGCAGGGGGAGGAGCGATGAGGGGGCAGCCACCATCTTGACTGCTGGCTGCCCTTTGTGCCACCTCACCCCTCAAAAGTGATTGGAGGACAGGCCTCAGTGGGAGAAGGAGGTATTAGGGACAGCTGCCATCTTGTCCACTGCCCTTCAAGGTGCCCTGCCAGCCTCCACCCCAGCAGTGAGAAGCACTGGGTCCAGGGGAGCCAAGATTTTATTTTTATTGAGTTTTTAAGGGGTGGTTTTTGTGATTTCACAGAAAATCCAAGATTTTGCAGTTTCCTCAAAATCCACAAAAGGGCAACTTAAGTCGGTCCCTAGCAATAATTTCTACTTTAAACATAATCATAGAATCATAGAAGTAGGGTTGGAAGGGACCTTGTAGATCTTCAAGTCCGACCCCTGGCCTGAGCAGCAGAAAAACTGGGCTCAGATGACTTCTGCCAGGTAGCCATCAAGCCTTTTCTTAAAGACCCCCAGGGTAGGAGTCAGAACTACTTCCCTTGGAAGTTGGTTCCAGATCCTAGCCACCCTAACCATGAAGTAGTTCTTATGGATGTCTAATCTAAACCTACTCTCCAACAAACTGTGGCCATTATTCCTTGTTATGCCAGGGGGCGCTAGGGGAAACAAGGTCTCTCCCAAACCCTTCTGGTCCCCCCTAGTGAGTTTATAGACGGTCACCAGGTCCCCCCTCAGCCTTCTCTTGTGAA
>NW_017728906.1:134848799-134895186 GCF_001723895.1 Crocodylus porosus | reverse complement strand
CCATCGCGGATGTGCTCCTTGATGATCTTCTCAAAGAGTTTCCCTAGGATTGAGGTAAGACTGACGGGCCTATAGTTGCCCGGGTCCTCCCTCCTCCCTGTTTTAAAGATGGGGACCGTGTCAGTTATCTTCCAATCATCTGGCACCTGGCCTGAGCACCACGAACGCTCGTAAGGCCATGCCAAGGGCCCTGCAATAACCCCTGCTAGCTCCTTCAACATCCTCGGGTAGAGAGCATCTGGACCCACTGATCTGAACATGTCCAGCCCCTCCAGAAGCTCTCTAACATGCTCCTCCCCAACCTGAGGTCTGGAGGCATTCCCCTCGAGTCCATCTTGCATCACTTGTGACACAAGGTTTATAAGAATGAACAACTAATAATATAAATGAAAAATGAATGGAAATAATTTATAGCCTTTTTGTTGCTTCAAAACAAAACAATCAAAAAACACAGAAAAGAAAGAAAAGCCTGTCTTGCACTCAGAGGCCATGTCCAGATATGCAGGGATGTGTGGTTTGTGGTGCCACAAGCCTCTCTGTGGCTCTACAAACTGCATGTGGTGAATATTAAAATGTGCCCCATGCTCCAAAAATGGATAACAGGATTTCCGGTACCAGCTTGGGGCTGCTCCTGCCCAGCTTAACATGCTGTGGATAGGCTGTCTGGGATATCAGGGTGCTACAGTGTGGAGCTAGCTGGCAGGTAGCCCCTCCACTGTAGTACCCCCATGCCCCAGCCAGCCCCAGTCACCATCCATATATATTGCAGTAGAGTAAATAACTCCACTGTAGAATAGTGCTTGTGTTGGGCAGTACTATCCAGTTGTGGAGTTAATTAGTTTACTCCAGCTTAATAGCACCGCTTGTGTAGATGGTGATGCTTTACTGTGGAGCTAATTAGGCAACTCCACTTTAAGTGTCTCACCCACAGCGTCATTCTGCCACTAATGCTAGTGAGACTGATAGACTGTTTAGTTCATTCAGAAATTTAGCTATTCTTTCCCTGACTCCAGTATTCAAGTATGACTACAAGTGGGAAATGGAGGGAAAATATTCTTAGAAATGTATTTATGATCATTTTAATAACATAGTGAGTTCTTTTGGCAGAGAGGTTATTAAACCTTAACCTTTTATGGACTTTACTTCTGTAAATTGTAACTTAACATAGTTGTTATCAATGTTTTGCAAACACCTATCATTTTGCAATAAAAATGTTCTTGGAACTCAATGCGGTTAAAAGACAGGGCCTTATATCAGACACATCTAGATATTTTTACTAATACACAAAAAAGAAAAAAATGTTACACAAATCTGTTCCAAATGAATATAACCTGTGTTTTATTATCATATCTAGGCTGGATTAATGTAATATTCTCTATGCAAGGCTATACTTTGTGGCCCCTAGATTTCACCTGGTGTAAAGTATATGGCTCAGTTGGTGAAGTTTGCTATGGAGATTAAATTGCAATAACATCTGATTGGTTTCAAGTGTTGACTTCACTTGTCAAGGCATGCACAACTGAGGTACTAACTTTTGGGGTGCCTGTACACAAGCCCAGAGGCTGCTGCAATGCACTGTAATTACAGCACATTGGAGCAGACTCAATTAATCAAGTCTGCCAGATCATGGTAATTACCCCATGCTCCAGCAGCCTCCTGCATCTCATGCATCAGTGTTCCTGTGCTTCAAAATGGTGGTGGGGTGCTTGAACTAAAACTTGTCAAATGAGCTTTGGCTCAAGTGCCCCGACCACATTTTTGAAGTGTGGGGAAGCTGATACATGAGATGTTGTGGCGCTAATTAAAGCACTGCCCCCCACCCTTCGAACACGTGTAAAAAGTGCCCTTGAAGAGGCTCCCTCTGCATTAGCAGCAGTTGTGGTAACGGATATTAACAGAATTTTTGCTAACAGTCCTTTGATTTGAACATTTAGGGAAAAAGGTGGATAGTTGGGAATGGTGATTCAGAAAAATTATGTGGCTAACTGGCTGGGGTATCTGCAAGTCTGCAGCACAACTCCTATAAAAATGACAACAGTTTAAAATGTAGGCTTGAACTCTGATGCCATGTATCAGGGCTGTGCAAAGCTTTGGATCATGATTCAGATTCAGAGATGATTTGGATGATTCGGAGGCTGAATCTATTAATCTGAATTGAATCGTGAGACGCTTTAGGCTTTCTGAATCCATTAGGAGCTTCTGGATTGATTCGGAAAAGATTTGGAGATTCAGCCATAGGGTATAATGGGGAATCAATGAAATATCTATAACTTTGTTGTATTTTGGCTAATTCAGATGAAACTTGCAGGGATGGCGTCTGCTGAGAACATGATGTGTGCCAAGTTTCAAGGGGACGGGTGCAGGGTTTTCTGGGAAACTGCACCCCAAAGTTCTGAAAGTAAAACTCATGTCACGTGTGTGTTAAGTCACAGCAGGGTCAAAACTGCAGGGATGGTAGCTCTTACTGAGGCCACAAAGCCTGCCAATTTTCAAGGAGAGAGGATCAGATGTTTGGGGGAAACTGCACCCCAAAATCTCAAAAGCAAAACTCATGTCACATGTATGTGTTAAGCTTGGGTAGCTGCTGCCAGGCAGGAGCCCGGGCTGCTCTGAGCAGGCAGCTGGGATGCTGCAAGCCCTGCTGGGAGCAGCCTGGGCTCCAGCAGCTACCCAGAGCTGGGGCTGGCTATGGCATGACAACAAAAATGGCCTTGTGTGTCATGCTTAGCACACATGCTGGAGGTTGCCGATCCCTGCACTAGGATGTTAAGGCAACTGGGACTTATTTCAGTGAACTCATCATGAGTCATTCAGTTGCCTCAGTGGGTCAGACCTGGGCTCAGGGGAGCAGGGGAGAGCTGTCCCAGAGTGGTAGACAGCTCCCAACTGTGTGGAGCTCACAATCGCAGCCCAGCTCAGCAACACTGGCTTGGGGCATTGGTGACACATAGGGGGTGCA
Organism: Crocodylus porosus; assembly: GCF_001723895.1. Classification (NCBI taxonomy): domain Eukaryota; kingdom Metazoa; phylum Chordata; order Crocodylia; family Crocodylidae; genus Crocodylus; species Crocodylus porosus. Next base: position 134,892,227 of record NW_017728906.1, on the reverse strand, counting down.
CAGGGGTGCATGTGCACCCCCTGAAAGTTCTGATGCACTCCTTGAACACATACACTCTCCACTTAGGCAATGGGCAGGGGGCCAGCAAGCTGCTCCCAGTCAGCGTTTACACCTACGCACCTGTGCATGGTTAATCTAGTACCTGTATTTCTTGGTACTAGAAAATCACATATTAGCCTAATTTACTGACCAGTAAGGCCCACACTTATGTAGACAGTGATGCTTTTCTATGCATTAGTTTAGTTTAATGAGCAGTAAAGTGTCTCATGTAAATGTACCCAAAGTATAGCTAATGTGCTGAGCAAGAATCCAATGCAAGGTGTACCTTTGGGCCTCCCGCACAGCAGGTTTTTTTCCCTATTTTTTCACTTGCTGACAGAAATTTAAGTCCAATGAAGAGAGTATGTCCTGGATTGTAAACATGTCATAATAATAAAAGTCACAGATGGACTATTCTGCCATCTGGTCTTGCTCATACACAAAGCAGGGCTATTTCCTATAACTTGTTTTCCATTGCTTTGACCAGTCTAGTTTTCATATCTGAAACAATAGTGCTTTATTTTGGGAACATTTATGCAACATAGTAAAATTTCACTATAATGATATTTGCATGGAAAAACACAAACTAAGTTTTTCCTTAAAAAGAAAAAAGTATCTACTCATTAATCCTGTTTATGTCACCTTCCGCTAGTGATACATAATTCTTCTTTCTCAAGATGACTCAAATATATTCCTATTCCAGTTATATTTTCAAAAAATATGCAACGGTACTGATGCTAGTCCACATACACACGCACTACGCTATATATATACATATACATACATATATGTTCTTCTCTTAACTCAGTATTTTGTTGCTATTCTTAAAGGGTCTATGCTAAAGCATGGCTCCCAAATTCTGCTGAAAAAAGCATTACAGAGACGTCAGGTAATTATTGACAAATTGCAAGTCTCAATAAATAACGTCTATGATAACAAACACTATTATGCAAGCACTAGTTGTGGCTTCATGTTATCCACACAGGCACCCAATATGTCTATCTTAATATCAATTAGAAGTTGTCTGAGAAGCTGGGGTTTGATTTGGAGCAGATTTTCTGCTCCTTCCAGTTTTGAACTTTCATTAGTTCCCAGCATATGTCAGATATGCTGGATAATCTATATTTCTACCATGTGCGCCACTTATTTTTATTTTCAGCATATTATTTAGTCTTGAAATAACACTCCTGCATAAAAGATTAAACCCTTCTAGTCATATACAGAATATTGTATAGGCAAAGATAATGCAAGCTGCTTATGTGATCAAGCATCTCCTGTATGCTAATATAAATGTGGTCAATGGTCACTCCACAGATCAAATGAATTAAAAGTTGGCTTTCAGCCCCGTTTCTTATTTCTTCTCTAGAAGCTGTACCAAGCACATAGAAACTGGATGCAAAGATATGGCCCTAGGTTTGTAAACTATGATCTATGATTCAGTGCCGCAACTTATTTATTCTTTGGACCTTTTAAATATTATGGCCCCTAGACATGTGCAGGTAAAGGTGTGACAGGATCTAATGAATGAGCCACACAATCACACCTCCTGCCATGCCACACATGTATGTCAGGAGGCGTGATTGTGCATTTGATCTCATCATGCCAGTGCAGTGGGGGCCCAATCCCAGGCTTGCCCTGCACTAGCAAAAAGCAAGCTTCTGCAGCTGGGAGCCCCTTCAGCTGAAGGGGCTCCCAGCCACAAGGGCACTCTAGGCCATGTGCAGCTGGGAATCAGAGCAATCTCTCAGCCTCGGGGTGCATACCATGTTCTCTGCAGTTGGGAGATGGTAGCAGCTGTGATCTCCCAGCTGCCGGTGGCTCCATGCTTCCTGCAATTGGTAGATCACAGCTGCTGTGATCTCGCAGCTGGAGGGATGCATGGAGCACCGCCACAGATGGGACATCATAGTTGCTCAAGGCTGAGCACACCTGATGGATGCTGTTACCCAGAGTCCCACAGCTGTCAGGCATTATGGAAGCTGAAAGTCCCCTCAGCTGCAGGACGCCCAGCCCCTGCTGGGCATAGTGCAGATTAAAGTTGGATGGCTACCAGCTACATAATTAGTACACATTTTTGAGGTCTAACTTATAGCTGGTTGGACCTTTGGCATGTAGCTGGTCTCCCTTTAATTGTGCAAATTAACCAGTTAATTGCACAATGACTGTTCCGTGTAAAGGGGGCTTAGACAAGAGGTTCCAAGAGTGATATCTTCTGGGACCTAAACAGACATCAGCACTAATTTCATTTAAGAGTCCAGCTGATATTTCAATGTCAGTTGAGATATTCAGATGTACAAGATAATGCAACTCAGCCCTAAGGATCTTTAAATTGCCTCATACCTTTTGTTTGTTTAAACTTTATGTAGAAATATAATTGGTTTCATAAAACTGTTGAAAATTTCTTCTTTGTGTTTGATATCTGAGATTTAATTTAAAATGTGAAAACTAGCAACACATTCCTTTTTCAGTTTCCCCAAAATAGACCATGTATTTGTTTAGCTAATGTCACTGCTAATCTATCCATATCTATATGATGACAGGATCAATACATAAAAAGATACATATTTATCTCTATGCATCTTTACATAAACAATTGATCAAATAATTAACTGATTGGTTTTCATTATTATTAGAGTAATAGATAACAATTAGATTATTCATTTATCAATTAATATTAATGTTATATAGAGAGAAATCTACTACCAGCCTGTGGCATTTGCACTCAAGTTTGGGAAACTGATTTATTTTTTTCTTTAGAGGGAGATAAAAATGAAAAGAAAAATATCAGTATTAAATTCAGCTGCTGTATTCTAGAATGAAACTCAGCCTTACAATTCATCTGTGCCTACAGTGCTTATGAGTTACAGCTGTCTATCTGTCTTCAGGCATAATTTGACATTTCACAAAAATCACTGTAAAGCCTCCATGGATGTTATACTAGTATTCTCGGGTTCAGTAATTTACTTCACAGAGGCAAACTAGCAGTTCATCTTTCTTTCACTTACTGCAGAAGTGTTCACAAATCTAAAGCAGTAAACATATGCACATATGGGTGGACTGAGTCAACATTAGCTTAAAACTAAACTAATTTATACTTTCCCTAAGGGATCAAATAGAAGACAGAATGTTCTCTCTCCCTGTCTGTGGATTACACAGCATGGCCAGTATAAATAGATCAAGGGTGTGGAGATAAGCATTTACCTGTAAGGGAAAGGATAATACAGTATCATAGGGAAGTGTAAGTAGGTTTGATTGGTGCATCTTGAGTGTCTTCAAATAGGACATAAAAAACTCCCACTGACCTTAATAGGAGTTACATTTGCTGTATGGACAGAAATCAGATCCTCTAGATGCCACAATCTTACTAACTGGGATTGGGTCAGGATCATGCATTTCACTAGATAGAATAAACTTACTATCTGGATATTGCAATAAAGATATAATACAGTCTCAAAGCCTCTGTAAGCATAGGTCATTTATTTGTCTTAACATGTCAATTGTTTCTCTGTAAATCATTAAAACTTGAGCCACATGTGCTTGGGACTGCTTTCTGAAGCTCTTTAATTAATTATAGCTATGGAAGTATGTCTATTGCTTTTCTTTTAATAATAATAGAAAAAAACCCAAACCCTCCATACTTCTGCAATTTAAAGCTTTTCATCCTTTAAGATAAAATCAGTGAGACCTTTTCATTGGCATCAGCGGGCACCAGATGATTTCTCTAACATGGCTTCCAGTGGTTAATTGTCTGTTTCCGTCTAAACCAACTACAGCAAACAAACATGTTTATAAAATCTCTTTCAACTAATACCAATTGTCAGCATGTCTTTTTCCCTGCCTAATCTAGTTATAGTTCTGTTAGTCAAGGCTTTAGAAGCGTATGCCACTGGGTGATCATTTTACAGGATAGCTGCCAAACCAACTGAACTCGCATCAGCTGAAACCTTCGGCTCTTTGTTAATCACAAAATATTTCAGTACAAATGCTGGTGTTTCAGCATTGTAATATAAGAAGCTCCTCATAGAATTCCTTGCCAATTTTCCCAGTGCAGTTCTTTAGCAGGTTCAAGCACCATTACAATTAATGAGTTTGATAAATACGTTAAAATGCCTCTGAGTCTTTCTAAAAACACAAGGCCAGAGGCACAAAGAGATCCATGTTGCAAGGTTACCTCTATGTGACACAATTAAGGTGCCTGGCACCCCTTAACATACCAAATTATTCTCATGGGATTCCTCCTAAAATGGTAGCAGTGCAGTCACTTCTGTCCAGCACTTCAGGTGGGCTATCAAACTGAGAGATGGTATGAGTTGGCCCACCCCATATGTATTAGGTCACGTGTGGTACCAAACAGATGTAGTCCTAGTACTCCCTGTTTAGCAGACGGCATTGTATATGTGAGAGAGCCACTACTAAGCCAAGTGAGTTGCCAGGTAGACATAGCTTTAGGATCCTACAAATTAGTCGGGATCCTAAGCTTCCTTATTCAATAAATGGGAGAGTTAATTGTCTAGGAAGGGGATTTATATCAACTAGCACTACTGTCTTCTAGCCAATCAGAAATAGTAGAGGGAAAGGTACATTTGTACCGTGTCTTTCTCCTAGACATGGGTGCTAATCTGCAGCTTGAGTTAGATGCCTATGTGAGGCTGGAATTCAGAGCCCAGATCCATCCTGGATTCAGATGTGTAAGTTTTCCCTTTAGATAAGAATTCTTTTAGAAATCAGGGGTAGGAAGATGGGACCAGTGCCCACTTTTTATGCACCTATTAGAGCACTTGCCTAAATGGGTTTAAACATATGAGGTGGACACCAAAATGCTCCTTCATCCAAGGCAGCATCATTTTTAGGCATCAGAGTTGCAGAACTTTAAGCATGTGATTTACTACTCTGGCAAAAACACAGGCACCTGACAATTCATAGGCACCCAAACGAAGCAGCATAAGAATGCAGCTGGGAGGCCAGAATAGCTGCTGCACACAGGGGAAGTTGTGACTTCTGCTAAAATTGCACTTCAGACATGCCGGCCTTTTTGTGGATTTAGCACTTGGTGTTTGGGGTACTTCTACAACTGCATCCATCTTTCCTAAGTTCTGTCAAATTCCTGTAGCAGTATGTTTTCTAGACAACTAATTTCTTCCAGCCTATTCTGAAATGTGTCCTGTTTCCTGTGGTGTACAGCAAAGTATTATACAACTGTACTGCAGTCCATTATCACTCAAAATCAGGAGCTGAAGTTGAGCAAATTCACCTTGAAATAAGAAACACTTTCCTAGCTGTGAGGCTAATTAAACATATTGGAATGGTTTACCATGGTTTGTGGTGGATTCAGAATTGCTTGGAGTCTTTAAAATGAGATTAGAGATCCTACTGAAAGATATGCTTTAATCCATCTTCTAGAAGAAATTATATTGCCTGAGTGTGCAGGGTTGTGATAGCCCCTTCTGTCACAAAATCTATTAATTGTCCTCTTCATTTCTTTCCTCTGTTTCAGGGTTTCATTCACTCACATGTAAAAGTAAGGAAGGACTTTCTTGCCAATGTACAACTGACTAAATTGTCTTTGTTTCTCCTTCCTCAGACACATCAGAGTTGTCCCCAGATGAAGACTGGATCCTGGACCAGATGGACAAATCCCTGCTGTGGTACAAAGAATCCTCTTTGAGTTATCTGGCTTATTTATCTTGCCCGCACTCTGAAAGTTGTAGCTGTTTACCAGAACTGGGATCAGAAACAATTTTTCCCTCTGATCAAATTAGCAGGGACTTCTGGGGCTTTTCACCTTGCTCAGCAGCATGAGGTTTCCAGTTCATCTGCCGGGATCTTTTTGGGCTTTTCAATTTATTTCATTCCCTAGTTGCTGCAGGAGCCTCAGGCAATGACGGACAAGTTTCCATTTGGTATTCCTGCAAGTTTGCACTTGCTACCAAAGTCTCTTTTTCTGTTGCACCAAAATTTAGTTGGTTAAAAAATGAAAAGTTTTGGACTAATAAAAAACACTGGGACCAATAGGTTATCCGAGTTAAATGTAATGGCCTGCAATGTACAGGAAATCATATTAGATGATCAGGATGATCACATTAGATAACAGACCCTCCTCGTCTTGAGCTCTGTGAAATCTTCCACTTTGACTATGACTTCCATATCCTTCCAAACATATAACATGGCTCTTTATTAAAACACTATATGCTAAGACAATTTTAATGTTAAATCACTTAGCACATATCTACCAGAAAGGAAGCAGAAGGGGTTCACTTCTCTTTCATGTAAGACCAGCCAAAAAACTTTGGCTTCCAACCAGTACCACTAAACACCAGGGACTTCGAGAGGACTGCAACTTGTGCCTTTATGCTCAACAGGATGTTTGTCATTGATTTCAATCAGAGCAACATGAACACCTTAACTTCTTTCTCATGTTTAATTCCAATAGGAAAGAGGCAGCTAGCTTCAATTTGTCCCCAGAAAAACAAAACAAAACAAAACAAAAAACAAAACAAGGTATGCACATGTCCTCAGAGGGAACTTATCTTTAGACCCGTCCCTGGGTCAGGTGACTTGGGCTAAAAAAATATCTCTTTGCCATATGGCAAAATGCCCAATAGTCACTGATTGCAGTGACTACTGTAACTTTGCTCTTGTTGCCCAATTGTTTCTAACGTGTAAGACCCAAGTATATTTTTATATGTATGGTTCAATGAACTGGGCAATTTAGGACTTTCGAGTGATAGGGGTCCAATCAACAGCCCTGCCATAAACACACTGTGATTCTTTGGTCAAATTACTAATAATTGTCTGAATGAATACAATGATGCTTTTAAAATACTTTGTTACTTTGTGTAAATAAAGTGATTGACACATGTTTTATCATATCCCCTCTCACTCACCTGCATGAGAGAACTGGGGAGAAAATATCCAATATAGAATGAAGAAGTTTAGTATCCTTCAGTTTCACTGCAACATCAATCCCTCAACAGCATATCAGAATTTCTATCACAGATAGGTAGGACACTTATTGGAAAGCATGATTTGGCACACATTAATTTGGTATGCAGCAAGTATTGTGATTAATTTTTGTTTGTATGTATCACTTCATGTTGTATAAATACATCTGTGGCCTTTTACATTCCAACAATACTGTGATTTAATCACTAGCTTGATTTAAATTGGGGGCACTGGAGGGTGTCAGAGCAATGGGCATTGCAGCAAGAAAGCCAGAACATTTTCAGAAATTCAATAGCATTAAATATCCATTGTTGTTGTTGTTTTTTTTTCTTCCTTGCCTGTTATTTGTAGGTTTGTAAAATTATAATGTATGGTAATGAACGATGCTGTGATAAGCATACTAATATTTGCTACCAGTGCTTGATAACTGTAGTATTATGTGTTGTGGCTGCAGGCTGGGGAAACAAGACAATGTAAAACAGAAAAACAAAACCTAGATGTCAGTTTGGCATCCAATCAAAGCTGTCGACTTTTAACCACTGCAGCTGCCTAGGCTTCGGTTAACCTCTCATTGATCTCCCCAAATAGGATTTCATCTAAAGCACCAAATTAAAAACTGAGACTGAGGGCTGGTTCTCTAAATTGAAAAGTGCACAAAATGAATTGTTGGCAAACACACTTGGCAGCTTTCAGCCTTCTAATGTTTCTGATCTGAGTTCTAGCACTAGTAGCCAGGGGGTTGGTTTTAGTGGGGCAAAACGTAAGGATTATTTTTTACCCCATTTTGGAGCAGTGTATCACAAAACACCAGGGAGTATGTTGTTAATAGATTTACTGTTTCTGGCAATGGAATGGCATAATGAACAAACTACAGTGGAGATCATTGAAGAAATAGCTTGCAATAAATCCCTGTGATCTGCAATATGCTGTCATGCTGGAGAACACTAGAATAACGGCAACACTTTTCAACCCCATTCATTTTAGCTCCGCATTGCTTTACAACTGCTGCAGTCACACATATATGCTCTGTGTATGGACAACCAAAGCCACATAGGAGTTCAAGGAAGATGTGGATTAGTACATTCTTTACAAGACTGTTCTATGTAGCAAATTCTCTAGCTCACAACATGCACATCAGAGATGAATGACAAAAGACTGATTTGGTTTAACTGGGCAACCCCCCCCCCCCTTTTTTTCTAAATTTACTTATTACTAATCTCCTCCAAACTTGAATATCAGTCAATCTTCAGATACATTTACTTAGCTATCTCAGGAACCAATGTAAGCTCCTCTCTCCTTGTTTCATCAACAATAAGTGATAGATAAGGTACTTTTTGGGGTTTTTTTTATGGAGATGAGAAGTTTACAAGAAAAGCTGTCTCTCATCTATAGGTCACATATAGCTGGAACCTTAAACCAGAAGGTAGAGAGGGAAGCAAGTTTAAGAGTAATGATATAATGATTGCAATTGATGCCCATTAGTAGCAACATGTTAGAAACAACATAGCATCAGGCACCAAGGGATGCTGTTGTTAAAGCAAGTCACTTTTTCATCCAATAGATACTTGGGCATTTAATGCAAAATCAGTGGGACAGCTTCAGGAAAAAGAGTGTAGAGGTTTTCTGGGCAATGCTGAGCCTTTGGCCTGATGGTTAAAGTACTTTCTGGGGAAGCAAGAGACACAGGGTCAACGATGTACATGACCCTGTCCTACTAAGTAAAATAGGATTTAGCCCATATTGTTATAACACAATGGGTATGTCTACATGCACTATTAATATGCAGTAGACTTACCGCACAGTAAAATACTGCACAGTAAGCTTTCCTTGGCAGCGTGTCTAACAATGCACCCCTCAGGAGCAAATTTTCCTGGCAGGAGCAAATTTGCTCAGGTGGGGGAGTTCAGTGCAGGGCTGTGACTTTGCTGTACCCCCCTACAATCACATCCCAGTGGCTGGGGCTCAGGGTTGGAAAGCAGCTGCTCAGAGGAAGGGAGTTTCCTTGCCCCCTGCTGTCTTCACTGACAGAAAGCAATTTGCAATTGCTCCCAGTCAGCAGTCTACACATGTGCTGTTAATGTATATTTAACTTAGTCACTATACAGTTAATTTACTACCTGCATTCACAGGCAGTAGGCAACCATGCAGTAGACTAATGTACTGTGCGGTAACTGCTGTGCACCCGTTTAGATAGTGACACCTTCCTGAGCATGTCTTCACATGCACATTTACTGTGTAGTCACCAAAATTACTGCTCAGTATGGGCATGCATCTATGTGCATGTCCATACTGCACAGCAAACATGGCAGTTTGGGACTAGAGTTAGTAGACACCTGCCTATTCCCACTTACTGCACAGTAATTTACTGCACAGTAAATTTAAATGGGCATAAATGCACATGTAGGCATACCCACTTTGCAGTAGATTAGTCTACTGTGCAGTAAAACATCTCATGTAGACATGTCCAATGACACAAAGTTAATTTGCTGATGTGAGTGCCTCAAGTCCCAAGATTTCCTACCACAACATGATTAAAGTTGTATGCAACATAATTAAAGGTATTGGTGTTTGTGTGCAAATACTTATCGGCCATTGACATTTTTCAAATAAAAAACAGACTTTTTAAATTTGCAAAGTAGCTGTCCGGGAGGAATCAAAAATGCCATTTTGATATTGTGAATCTCACTGTTCAACTATGCACTGGACACACTGAAAGTTTTTCCCAATTTCAGTTCTGCCATAAAACCCTCTGAAACATGAAAACTGTTCAGACTACCAAAGAAATACTCCCTCAGCATATGTGTTTTGAATACAAACATCACCTCATCCGCAATACCTGCTCTTCTTCTACTAAAAAGGCAAAAAGTTGATTATCTCAGTGGCCAGACATGAGTGATCTCTGTTTTATAATGACAGTACATAAAGTTAGTTTTAAACATCCTAACGTCAGAATCAAAGATAACAGTATCAGTAGGTCATCTGGAATGCATACTACTGAAAACAAGAAAAATTCCCAGCCACAAAGGAAATTATTCAATACCTTACGAAACATTTGGTATGCCCCTTTTATCTTTTGTATGTAAGAACACTCAGATTATTCAAAAAAAAATTCTAATCTGCCTCTTCAAAAACAGCATCTGTTATTTACATATCCACACACACGCATATATATGCACATATAGGGACATACACTTTGTACAGATACATAAATGATAAAAACATAGATATGTACTTCAATTCCGTTTAAAAATAGTAAACAATTAATTTATGATCATTACATCTATTTTGCTTTATTTAGTATGTGTTACTACCTTTATGTTCCACTTCATTAAGAACTGAGTGGAAGATAAAACCAACTTTGCATACTAGCACAAACATATACTACATCAAAACCAAGCTGTTCTAAAATGACTGAATCTGTTTTAATATTGAAATACTGTTAACATATGCACTTAAAGCATTACGGCTATATTAAATATTATGGATACACGTATTTGTATACATGACAGGGAGAAAATTGTATCAAAGAATTGTTTAAATGCCCCCTAGAATTTGTTTGTGGTCTTATAGTATCACTAAGGTTATATCTGCAAAAAATGAATAGGAGACAACTAAAAGAAAACATCCCATGAGGGTTTTTTTTGTTGTTTTTTTTTTTAATGTAGTTTTCTCTGGTGCCCCTAAAGGGTTAGTAGGGATTGCTTTCTCAGAAGAACAGGTGAGGCCGAGCCCCTTAACATCACATGCCCAGCTGTAAGCTGGGATTCTGGAGGCTAGAGTGAAAGGGCTTTGGGGGTGCCTTTCCGTAGACAGGCAATATGCTTCCATATTGGTTCTATATCTCCAACAATTTCCAATACTCTGACAATTCCTGCAGTTGTTCCTTAAGGATGCTCCTTAAGATTCCTGCAGTTCTGAGGGAATGGAGGAGGAACAGCCTGATGCACTGGGGTTTTTTCAAGTCCTGTGAAGGACAACAAGCATCCTCTCTCAAAGTCTGCCTAGTTCCCTTCGATATCCTGGAGAAGATGCCAGGCTTATTATTATTGTGACAAGGCACAAAGTTGTGACACAAATTTGTGCCGCTGCTATTTGTGCTGCTGCAAGCACATGCCCCTGCTGATCTGGATGTGGCCTTTAAGTACAGCCCTGCATACTACTACAGAGAAGCAAGTTTCAAGTAGCTTCAACCCCCGTACATTCTGGAGCCAGGCAAAGCATGTCTTTCAGCATTAGTTTATGTCCTCAGTTATGTTCAATGCACCCAAGGGCCCAAATCCTTACCCTGCCTGACCCTGAGCTGCTGATAATGACTGCTAGCAGGTACTGAAGGGAATACATGGTGCTGCCTTCAAAAGCAGATGTGAGGAAATCTATACAACACCCACTGCCCCTTATATAGATTTTGCACACAAAGAATGTCTCAGAGCACTTCTCAGAGCCCTACAGCCCACAAAGGGAACAAGACTACAATAAAGAGATTAAAGAGAATTTTTTTTGTTTGTCTGTTTGTTTGCTTATTAATTGTATTGGAAGTATAAGAAGAAATGCACATTTTGTATATGGATCATAGAAAACTAGGATGGAATTAAACCATCGCCTCTCTTCTCCTTGCCTGGACATGATCTAAAGCAGCCTCTGACAGAAAAGAAGATGCATATTAAAATGATATTAGTTAAAAAATAATAAGGAACAGTGATAATTACTAGCATCGGGTTTCAACCTTTTATATTTTAGATGCTGATAAGATCCAAATAGACACATTGCTATTTTATTCATTAATAATGAAATAGTCTCATAATAGTAAAGTGAGAAAAAAGCATCAAGGGATTCAAAAAAGTAGACAGAAGAGTAGGAATCTGTATTTATTGAATTCAGTGACAAAATTCCTAGGGTTCCTCTGCACTAGGAAATTATGGAATATTTTTTAAATCTGAAGTTATTTGATATATAGGAAATCATTGTAATGCTCCTGAAAAAAAGATAGTTGTAGTTTTCACTTGTGTTAGCAGCTGAACAGAAATCCTGGGTTCCTCCATAGCCTTCATCTCTACATGTTGCAAATATGAAAACTACAGTTGTCTTGTAATCACTACAGATTTACCTCAAGCTAATTACAACCTGCTTGGCTACCCTGGGTAAAATTGTATCTTCTTTCTCTTAGTGAACACAGAGCCCCATCAACTTCAATGGGGAAGGAGGAGACATTGAATTAATGTGATGCATCTTGATCATCCAAAGACAATTTCAGGAATTATTTCCTCCCCTTCTTCTCATCTACCCATAATTAATATTATCCACTACTGTCCTTGTAGCAATGACTGGAGGAGCAACAGAATAAAAGTAGTGACCCAAGAAAGAAAATAGTTTCTATTCAGTCCTTCATATCAAGCTAGATTTTGACTTACCTACACTGCACATCAATGTAAGGGAATGAAGAAAAATATGAGGCTCTCATTTATGCTTCTACATGACCTACCAGACACTTCATGAAAGTAGAAACAGGAAACATAGCCTGTCTAATGTAGAAGAAATTGTTTTTCTGGGTTTTTTTTCCAATATCCCAGAGCAAAGAGAAAGCAGGGGCTGGGATTTGCCTCATAGAGTTTTCTGAAGAACAGCTCTTTCTGAATCTAGACACACACTTAAAGGTATATATATGCCCATTTTATATATACTGAATCCATTATGTATTCTGTCTTTCTGTGTACATGTACACTCACATTTTACCAACACAAGTGTACACATGTTAATTGAATGAAAGAAGTGCTACAAAACTATATGGTGGCACAAGAAAAGATCTACTTTCACCCCAGTAGAGCATTTTGTTTTCCATATGCCACTTCATGTGTTTCTGCCGTATATCTGTCTTGTGGCAAACATAAAATGGTTGGGTTCACTATCAATTACAGGCTGGAACAAGTTTGATTTCAATTACAACAGGAGAGGAAAACAGCTGGGAAATCCCCAAGGGAAGTTGCAGGAACCAAGGGGGTGAATCAAGCATCAGAACAGTATGCTGCACAGTACTAATTAGGGAGAAATGAAGTCAAGATATATAGGTATTTATTTATTTATATAAAAAAGCTTTAGTTGCTCTGCTTCACTGAGAACGCATTCGAGGATGGGGAATAGACCTAGTTGGATGGCATCCATTTGAATTCATATTTAATTGATACTTTATATGTATTGTTGTAATGACATCTCTAACCTTAAAGACTAGTTTGCTTTAAAAATTAAATAAAATATCCCAAATTTAAAAAAATTAAAAGCCAATGGATTTCTAGCATTACTGAATTGCATCTGAATTAAATGCCTGCTATCAGCACTAACAGACACAGACAGTTAATACTACAAGAGAAAGAACATTTGTTACCATTTTTGTTAAGGTTACTAAAACTCTCCCTGTGTGCAAGCTTTAAATAAAGGACTTTCCAAACCATCTTTTTGGCTACCATTTCTGCTTTAGCAATAACGTCTATAACTTTTTCTCTCCTCTATCCCACCTCCCCTTCCTCCACCCCCACCCTATGACAGGAACACCTAGTCCCCATTACCTATTGTAAACATCTGTGAGAACCACCACATAATAGTGGGGGGAAAATATATATATATATATATAATTTTACCTACACCATGAATTCATGAAAGTCATTATCACGAAATGGCAATGAAAGAACTGGAGTATTCTCTTCAGTCTTCGTGCTCTTCATATTTAGATCTTACCCCATTCCCAATATCTATGCCTCTGCTACAAACCATTCCTAAGCTTTGTAACCCTAATTCAACTTCTCCAAACCTTACCTTCTTCCTTAAAGCAGTGAAATTATACTTTTTGTCAGTTGTCACCAAATGGTTTTATTCTCTATACTACTTTCCTCACATTCAGACTCCACCCACTACCCCTCCAATTAAGAAGCACACTATGTCACTCTTACCAATACTGCATAGCACCTTACTCCATAAATGCAGATTTTAAGGCCAAAGGCAACATGTTGATTGTCTGCTCAGACATTTTGCATAATTCAGCCCATGGACATTCACACAATTATTTTTGTTGGTTGACCTATAGGTTGGGTTTTTTTAGAGAGACATCCAACCTTGATTTATACATTTCAAGTGATGGAGAATCCACTGTACCCCCTCAGTAAGTTCATGGGCAACTGGTGCCTCCTGAGTCGAGGGGGCATGTGCCCCCCCAGCGGCAAGTCAGGGGGGGGGGGGGGGGGGGGGGGCATGATTGATCGCACTGCTTGCACTTCTGGGTTGGTGCAATCAGCTGTGGGGAACTCCCACCCTGGTCAGTGTGAAACGCCATGGGGGGACCACAGGGATTGCTTCTCCTGGTGCCCCTACACCCCGGCCAGTGCTCTCAGGGGAGGCACCAGCTCTCTCAACTGCCCCCTCTGCCCATCACCTAAGCATGGAATGCTGGCTGCCAGGGGGTGTGCTAGCACTTTCAGGGGCTGTACGTGTACCCCCGTGCACCTCCTACACATAGCGACTGAGTTAGTTGTTCCAAGAGCTAGTTTTCCTTTCTGTTAAAGTAAGCAGCAGTAATGATATGAACAAAGTACTAACATGAAGCCACATCACTTGCTAAAGTGCCAGAAAGCACTTTATGCTTATTCACTTTTATTAGCATGCTATAAATTGGACTCCCCTTGTCCACAAAGATATTCACACAGAGCTCACATAAGATATCATTCTCTAATTTCCTTTCCTCACATTCAAACTTCCCTCCACCCCTCCAATTAAGAAGAAGAATATGTTACACTTACCAATATTGAATAGTACCTTACTCCATCAGCCCTCATGCAACAAGTAACCATGTAAAAAGTAGCTGTAACCCTGCTGAGTCCTGCTACTGTGATTGCGGACTGAAAATCCCAGAGACCTCAGAGACAGCAGGAAGAGGAAGCAAATATACAGTCCATGCTAGCTATGTGCCAGAGAACTATGTTCTAGCACCCCCCAGCTTCTGGCCCAAGCCACTGCAGGTACACAGTTGCAGTTCCTGAATCAAAAGTGAATGTCTCTCCAGTTGTTTCTCAGTTTAATCTCTGCAACCTAGACTAACTTGCAAAGACTGAACTGATTTGGCCTTAGAATCACTGTCTGGATAACTTTTAATGATTTATCATGTCTATCTCATATTCTCACATGTATGAAGGCCATTTTTTTTCCCCAAATGTACTATTGACTTGATGTACTATAATATTTCCATTGGAACTATTACAGTCTATTGCATACACACATATAAGCATTTGGTTTGTTAACAGCTCAATATTTATCAGTAGCTCATAAAGACTTCAACAGCCAATACAGATTATTTAGAACATTACCTACAAACATGTTAAAAAACATGATGTTTGGAAAGTAAAGTATGCAGTAATCATACAATGCCCTTATTAAGGTTCTTCCCTGATTTCCTGTCCTGGCATGACTTAGCTCAACCAGAAGTTATAGACTTAGCTTTCTAATACTATCAAAGCTGTAGCAGAAATAATTGTTCACTGAAAGCTTCTGGTTTGAAGAACTGAAACAATTCTATGTATCTATGTAAATTGCAAACCGAATATAAATTTACATTAGGACTTAACCTGTGAAATGTATAATGATCTAGGTGGAGTTTTCTTGTTTAATACAAATACGACTGAGTCCCCTTCAAAACATGCATGGTTGGATTCTGCTGCCTTTGCTCATATCGACTGGTACTTAATTTTATAAGTAGTTCTAAGAAAGCCAAAGGGCTAGGCTAGGCTGTGTGTTTGTACAACAAAGGCGCAATGCTTCTCAGGAGGAATGCAATGAATCCCTCTGCAAGGAATCCCCATGTCCTCTGAACCAAATGTTAGAGTAACTACAGAGCTATAGGACAGTCCTAATCACCTTATGTTTCAAGGCAGTAGTATGGACCAAGAACCACCAAAATTTACTAGGATTATTGACATGAAAGGACACTATTCAACAGGCCAGGCTGTGAACCACGTAATCCCAGCAGTGAACAGTTACTTACTCTGTAAGGAACCAAGTTACTCTGGTAGAGCACTGTAATCTTAGTTGAATGAGCAACTGCTCACCAGTGGGGTTAATAATGGTAGAAATAGGCCCATAGCAATGACCTCCTTCAAACTAAAAAGAGAAAGTAACATTTATTCTTTCCCAAAACTGTTTTACTCATTTTAGCCAAAAGAGAAATTTTAGCTTTTTAAGTGTGGTTTAGGCATGTTACAGGGCAGATCCTTCACCTTCTGACATGGATGGCCTAGTATATCACTGCATTATTTCAGTTTTACATCAAAATGATGCTATTGAAATAAACGAAATTATGCTTATGTAAAACTGCAGTAACACAGTCACCTCTGTGGGAATTTTGCCTATTGAATTCAGTGGGAACAGGACCCAAAATATTTAACTTAAAAGTTAATATAAATATATATGTATGTATTTTATTTATTTCAGTGGATCTGATGTCTTACCACCCATGGTTTCTCAGGTACCCAAATCTCCCACAAGTACTTCGGCATATCTCCAAAATTCAGTGCCTAAAAAGCAATAATATTTTAATAAAAAGATGTGTCAATTTGTACTAAAGATTTTCAGATATCCCGCCTCCCCATTGGCCCAATATTGGTAAAAAATAAAGCAAAAATATGGACAAATCTCTGTTGGGAAAAAGGAAATATTCCTCTTGAAGGTTCACACTCCAGAAAATGTATATCTATGTTACCTATACCAAGTGTTATAGCAAACAACAATTTAGTTTCTTAAAGTTGATTTTAAAATCTTTCCTTCATTTTTCTACAACCAGGCAACAGATTTTCATAACAACAGAGCATGTTTTTATTGTTCTATTTACTGAACTACCAACTGAAATTGCTGTCTCATAATAAGAAGGAACTTAAAAAAAATTTAATGCACTATTAAGCTTTTTATTAAGATATTATTAATCAATGCTGTGACTCTAAAAAGCAAAAACAGCAGATCTTTAAAACTGCAATTAAAGTTGTGTTTAATGTGGGAGCATTAATGGATGTTCATGCTCTGTTACTAAGTGCTGAATATAAATAGCACTACTACAGAGTTCAAGTTCCCTTCTGGGTAAAATATAGGATCCCCAAAATAATCTTAACCCAGGTTTATGGAGTGAAAATGGCATCTGTAGGGGAAAGTCAAGCTAGAAAGTTTGCAGAATCCTCAGTACTGAGAACTCCTTGAGGGAATGACTCAAAGAACTGACTAGCCTGATGACAGATCAGTAATGCTAGAGTAAATCTAAGCATTTTAAACTAGAGCAGTTCATGTACACAATTTGAAAAGTAAAGGGAGAGCCAGAAATGTATAGGATCCCTGTCTCCCTATGTGTTGTGTGCTGTTTCACTAGTCAATAATTATTTTATAAGGGGGAAAAGAAGCCCTTCTAGAGAACTAAGATTAGGTTAAGGGTAAGGTCTGTGGAAAGTTGGATCAGTTCAAATCCAGTCTCTGCAGAATATGTTCAAATTCCAAACAAACATCTTTGTGCACTAAAGTCCAGATATTAGTATTCTGTTCAGAATTGTTTGTCCGCTCCTTTATCATCATATGGTGAGCAAAACTCCTGGAAACTTTACATCAAATGGTGTTGTTGTCCTCAATGAAAAACACGTCTTTTTCAAAGTAGTCCCAGAAGATATCTCCAACATCTTATGTAATCTAAGTATACTTGGAAAGTTATATCACAGTTCTAACAGCTCCTCACCTTCTTAAAAACCCTACTTTAAAAGCAGCAAATCCTCTTAACTATTTTACCTACTGGAAACATTCTCCTCTGATATCTGAAGTCTAATTTCCAACTAGCTTGGGGAGATCCCTTCTTTCCCAACTGGTATGTCACTTAAAAGAAAGCCAACTTTAAACAAATAGAAACCTGACTTTTCTGTTCTTACACTCTTTGAATCAAAGGTATTAGAACCCTCCATGGAAATTAATACAGTTTAAAAAAGGTAAAGGCAGCTGAGAATGAGGCTGAAATTACATATTATAGTTATTAGACATATTAGAGTTAACAGGTGCTAACTGTAAGGAATGTCGGTTGACATTAAGGTTAGCATGTGCTAGTGACTAGTCACACATTAAGGTTAATTACCCTCTCTAACATGCACTGTTCAGATATGTCACTAGATGACTGGTGAGTAGGGGTGAGGCTGGGGGCTACAAATCTGCTCCGTGCCTGCTGGGGCTTTCTGGCTCTACAGCAGCAATAAAGGCTGGGGGAGAGGGCAGGAAGGAGCTCTCCCATCCCCAGTGGGTCTCCCCCACTCCATAATCCTCTTCATGCCCACCCCCACCATCACTCCTCTACTCACTGAATTGCCCCACTGCTCCCCATTGACCTCATAATTACTCCCTCTACCCCAGTTGCCTGTCCACCCCTGGATCATCACCTGATCAGCCTGATGGCAATAGTAGTGATAGCAGGGGATGAATTCTCCCTCCCTGCTTTCTCTCAGGATCCCTGCAGCCAACGCTGCACCCGTGCACCACTTCCAGCCATTCCACTTGGCTGCCTAGCAGCTCCTCAATCCCCTGCCCCTCCCACCTACCCTACTTCAGTTGTAGGGTCTGGTGGGGGCTGGTCTTGTTCCATAGGCAGAATGGGTTGCAGGGAGTCTGGAAGCACGCAGGAAGTGAGATCCTTCCCCAGTCCCGCCTCCAGCCTCAGGCTGATTGGGGCAGCAGAGTGGTGATCTGGGTTTGGAGGTTCAAATGGAGGGTGGAAGGAGCAACTGAAGGGTAGGGGCTCATCAGGGTGGGAGGATACATTCCTGCCCTCCCTTAAACCCTGTCCTTCCCTTCTCTTCCCTCCTTAAGCCTGTGCTGCCCAGATGTTCCAGCTGTCAGTCCATGGCTGTACAGTCCTGGATGACAGCTTGTCCACCTGGGCACAGTGCTTCCTGGGATACTGGAAGACTGGAAATTCGTGATTTTATATCAGGTGAACAACCAGAAGTTAACTTAATTCAAGCTAGGTAGCATAACTAAAAAATAATCCTCGCCTTTAAGATTCCTAGGGGGCACTTAGCACTTATTAACAAGACTTAATGTGCAATCATTCAAGTTTTAACAGCTCTTAACACAGTCTAATTGTAATGTGTAATATTACCCTCACTTAATATACACTCAAGAAGCAGAGATTTTTTTTTATGGTGGTACCTTTTGTTGGATTAACTACATAGTTGGGAGACTTAGACAAGCTTTTGAGTGGCGTAAGACACTGAATGCTTCTGCCTCTCACTGATATTTTGATTCTTGTTGTCTTCCTGTTTATGTGAGTACAAATCAAATGCAAATCAGCCAGAGACAGTGGAATTACACCTTATGTAGAACAAATGTAGAGAGAAGAATTAGGGCTTTTGGGTCACATTTTGCCTTCAGATAAAAATAATAAGATACAAATAATATTGTGTTACTTGATAGAACTGGTGTAAGCATATCTGAAGGTAGAATGTGGACCATATTAAACATTTCCTTAAGCTATAGAGGTGCCTCGGTGGCCAAAATGTTTGGTTCTTACAGTGATTTGAAAGGAAGCATAATACTGCAGTACATTCAATAACAAATAATTCATGTGCTCTCTCTTCCAGGTAAACCCTATGATAAACCATAACAAAATAATAACCCAGTAACATAGAACTAAGGGCAAATAGTATAACTTCATTAAACATAAAAGGCTTTATTGCAACCTTATAACCTGCACTCAGTAAGGGACTGTGCATAGCTTCACTCCCCTATGAACAGTCCCAAGAATAAATTGCCTCTCAGATTTAAAATCCTTCCCTTGTTCTCCTCTTGTTCTGGAGAAGCATTAACTTGACTGTGGGCACTGACAGATGCACAGGTCCCTGTTTTAACTCATGGCGTTTCGCAGCAAGAGCTAGGAGTTAGAGCAATCTTCCCGACTCAACATACATTTGCATATTGAGTTGCGGGGGAGGGGGAGAGGAGAAAATTGAGCCAGCTTGCCTGTCCTGTGATCCAGGCTGGGCTGATGCCGCTTTGCCCTTCCCTCCCCGCAGCTGTCAGCAGGAAGGAAAGGGGAGGGGGGAAGAGGTATGAACTGGGGTTTGCCAAGTCTGAATTGAAGGAGGGGTGATGGGGGGGGCCCACAAGGCAGGGGGCTCCAATCCACCCCCTCCTCTCCAGCTCAGGCCAGACAGACCCCAACCTGTAGCTCCTTCCTGCTCCCTTCTCCCTTCCTGCAGACAGTACCAGGGCAGAACTGGACGGCATCAGCTGATAAACTGACCCTAAGGAACAGAAGTTCCCCAAGGCACTTAACTTTGGGGTGCCTTCATCTGATATCTCATTAGATAAGAGTTCATTTGTTATATGATTAGCTGCCTTTAAAGTGCTATGCAGCCATGCACTTCTGTCCCAGCATGGCTGTAGAGCACTTTGAGGGCTGGATCATGCGACAAATATCACTTCTGTTGGTGCCCTGTGTGTCTCTTCACTGTGCGCACCTAGCCAGCTACTCTAGCTAGCAGGGGCTGGGGGATGTTGCGGAAAGCACCAGATTCTCTTCCTGCCTCTCCCTCTCCAAACATTCTCCACCTACAGTGGGAAGCAGCAGGCAAATAGCTCCTTCTCATCCTCACCACCAGAGGTGAAATCTGACTATTCTGTGGCAGCAGAAGACAGGAGAGAGAGACAATACTTGAAAATGAAGCACCCGTTACCCAAAAAATGACTTTTAACATTTATTCAGAAGTGGCAAATAATGGGATAATGCAACTCTCTTAACAGAAGACAAGTCCCTTCACCTATGTGTCAGAACTGGCAATCTCAGTCACCTACTGACCTAGTATAACCTCTTGAAAGGTTGCTGTTGTCAGAAAGCAGGTGTTTTTCAGGCTCCGAATCAGGTTCACAGGGGCATTGAAAACATCCAGTTCCTTCTCCAGAAGGGGCTTAAAAAGCAACATAATTTAAGGTATCATAAAACATGTAGGATTTGTACCTGCAAACCAGTACTATTTTCTAATCTTTTTCTCTCTGACTGTTCCTCTGTCTCATAAACTGACATCGGCAAAATCCTTCAACTGAAATACAGTCAGGCAATTGATTTTATCCAACATTTTCCATCTACAAACAGAAGGGTGGTGAGGATATCTTGGCTGAATATAATTTTTGGGGGGAAAGTGACATAAAATGAGCATCACAGGTGATAGATTGCAATCCAACACCAAGGGAGATAACACCAAGAAGCTCTGCTGATTGCTCTGTTTCCCAATAAAATGAGCAGATTGAACCACAAAACTGCAAACAGTAATGAAAACGGGCTACCATATCATCACTTTATGCAAGAAAGCAAGAGTAAGGGCAGATCAGCCTAAAACTCCCACAGTAACTGTGGATTTTTCAGCTGATGGGAACAATACATAGTAAAACCATGTTCATGGTTATTTTCTGATTATTCTGCCTCCCTTAATGAACAAGAAACAGCCTGATCATATGATCCTTAAACAGATAAAGCTCCCATTACAGTTAATTTAATTTTTGCTAGCATAAAAATCATAGGGATCAGGCTTCAAATCTGTCTCTTTCCATGACTCTATCCATCAAAAAATTAAAATTTCCTCTCCCCTCCCTCCAGCAATTTAAGTGTGCAAAGGGTTTAAATTTCTTACATTATTTACAGATATCTGAATCCTGGAGATGGAAGATCTCTAAGAATAAAGTATATGATACACTGTGATCCAAACATAGTTAAGTTTTACCTTCCTAGGTGTCCAACAACTTGTATCCTGGTACTGAAAACTCTTGGTTACCTGAGAGTCCTAACTTTTGTCACTCTGGGCAGATAATACAAACACAACAACCTGTAACTGCCAGTTTCATCAATGTGAGTTGCATGTGCTCATCTTCTGAGGGTTAAAGGCGAGTAGGTAAGAAAGATGGTACTGTGTTTGACTAAAGCACAGGACAAGGAGTTAACAGACCAGCTCCATTCCCAGATCTTCCTTAGTTTTCTTTGCTACCTCAGGCAATTACCTTAAGCCACAATTTTCCAACTATCAAGCCTAAAATAAAATTAAAAATAAGAATCCATTTTTAGATGCCTTAGTGAGTGACCTGATTTTCAGAAGCACTGGTCTCTCGCTTCAAGTCAGGTAGCAGATCAGGTCCCTCACCTGCAGACATCTGCTGTTTTGATGCCTCTGACCTTCTAATATCATTTACAACAGTTTGATTTCAAAGCCAGATCCTATGCTCACACAAAAGTTAGACATACAGGATACAGCCCTAAATCCATTAATAAAAAGCAAATGCAATAATGAATAACATCAGTCTGTTCAGTGTAACATAATGAAATGCAGATGGCCAGAAACTGGTATAATCCTTTTATGGAAAAGCACAAGGGTCCTCTCCCCTAGTCATCCTTACATTGTCATGAGGATCTGCAGCCTTTCACTGGCCCTCTGCAAAATGTAAATGCAATGGCTGCATTACCCCTGAGGTGATACGGCACTGCAGTGGTAGAACTACCTTATGGGAGGCCTTTATAAGATGAAGTTTTAAAATCATCTTGTGGTAGAAGAAAACCACTGTTAAAATAGGGAAAATTAACTATAACTTTTATTTATGGTAAGAACATAAAGCAGTCAGGAAATGACAGAAAGAAAAGAAAAATAATAAATCAGGGAAGCCAAATTTATCCGCACCGACATTTTGATACACATAAAAATACCTGCACAATAAACACTTAATACTGGAAGGAACACAAGATAAGCCTTTGCCAACCTACTCTGTTCTTGTCTCTGCCAGCTGGCATAGCCTACATGTCTTCATCATTCTTTTTCCTCCAGCTTGCTTTTATTTTTAGTGTGTTCAGGATAAGAATGAAACCCACTGTGCAAGGGGGAAAAACAACCAAATTTAGCCTTTAAAGATTGAAACTTTTCTATGGTACAAGAACTTGGAAAGTTCTAAAAAATGCTGTAAATTAAAAAGGATGAAAATCCACTGGCATATGAGGAATCAGTCCTGCCTTCTGGTGGTCATTCAGAAAAAAAAAACAGCTACAGTGGTTCCACAAGCATACAAAGCTGCTGGTTTGTAATAGATGCAAATTCTCCATCACATTGTAAAGGATTGAACCGAACCTTCATGAAAGACCAAAGGATCAAGCACCACTACATTAAACAGTCTCAAATCCTAGCTCAAAACATAAAGGAAAGATACAGACACTGCTGCTCACAAAATCGGCAATATGACCTCTGGACCATCAATTAAACCATGCTTAAAAATACATCCATTTTGTTGGAGACAAGTTCAAGGGTCCCATATCTTTCTTTCACTTTGAAAATCATCATCATCCTCATTATCATTGTAGTTCTTGTTGTTGTCGTCGTTATTTGCAACTGACTGTTAGAAATTGTCTGAAATAAATCCAATTGATGCCACTTGCAGGGGTGGAATACAAAATATCTAAGAGGAGATGCACATTGAAGATTTGACAAATAAATAATGCTCCCCTGTGAAGTGCAGGAGAACAGATATGATGATCCAAACTTCCATTTTTAGAGTATGCTCTGATCTTCTTCTTGTCTCCTCCTACAAGTGACTCTAATCGTTCTCCTATGCCTTACTATTTCTGGAACATATTACCTTGCACTTTATATAGGTTCATACTCTTTCCTCAAATCTTACTTTCAAGATAATTTCTGTTAGTCAACCTTTCTTCATATACCTCCACCAAAGCCTTCATACAAGAAATTATTCAGAAACCATAAAACATTAATTTATTTTTTTTAAATCCTAGGAGATAATAATAAGCATGCCCTCTATGATTTACCACTCATTCATCTCTTGTCCCTGCATCTGTTTTTTTGTCTGTGTGATGCCTAATTAACACTGTAAGCTCCTGGGGTGACGATCTGTCACTTTGGATGCAGAAAGTATCATCACACCTTTGGCACTGAATAAATAATAACCATGAAAGTAACTTGAAAGAAATAGCATATTTGAGGCACAAAGAATCCTAAATCATTTCCATACATACAGATAACACTTGGTAATTAGTTTTTTTAAAAATAATTTTAACAATATAAAGGAAATGTTAAATTCTCTATTTGTTTAGTTTACATTTATTGCCTACTGATACCTTAGGTGTGACTTGTAAGATTTTTTTAATTGTTGTTTTGGGTTTCCAACCAGATGCTATTCAACAGATGAGAAGTTACAGCTATTTAATTATTCCTTTTAAAGGACTTAATATAGCTGTTCAAATTTCTACCAAAACTCTCACTTTTGGATCCTGGTATTCTTATTAATGGCAAAATTCTCTAAATGAATTGGGACTGGTCTTTGCTTCTACAACTATTATATTCAGCCATTAAGAACTGTTTTACTTTGTTAGCAGATCAAATTGCTGTTTTTCTTTAACTCAACTGTATCCCCTCAGATGTACAATCTAAGAATGACATTCAGCCATCTCATTCAGTCCTTAACTAAAGACTGTTGAAAGACCTGGCATAATAGTAATAATATGATTATATTCAAGAGATACTGTTTACATGGAATTACTCCTATCTGAAATAAATTTGTTTTAATTTAGTTCAGAGTTAATCAGATCTACATACCAAAGCCTGGCATCACAAGTGGCATACTTGTTGGCAGCCTCTGGCAAAAGAGGTCAAAGATTCAAATTGCTCTTAATCCCCTAGTGATTTCCCCTCAAGATCAGGGTTGACATACACTGGTGCAGCAGTGTGAGGAAGCCTGCACTGCTGTTAAATGCATTACACCTGTTTTATGGATAAATAGAGAACTTCAGCCTCCAGTATTGTCAATCTGTCACCTTTCACTAGCATGAAACTCCTTTAAAATGGACGCAACGGATGCTACAGATGGATCGGCAATCTGAAGGCATATCAGCATTCAGGAAGCAGCTCATGTCAGTAGTTCTGACACTAAGATGCTGGCAAACCTAAATGCCCTGAAACAAAAGGAAGCTTACCTTTGGGATCGCCCACTCCCCATATCCCCCCAAGTGTTCTACCCTTGATAGCAGCAGTATGTTCTTCAAGAAATTGAAATAGAAACCTCTATCTTTAGAAGCAATAGCGCTCTCTCTCTCTCTGCCTCTCAGAGAGGCAATTTGCCATGTTGCAGAGAAGGTCAATTCTTTACACCTCAGAAGTGGGCTGTAATGTGATAGGAAGAATATCAGGCATGAAAAGCTACATTTTGCTAGAACCCCAAAGGAGGCTGTGATTCAGCTGTAAAACTAGCGCTGTGACTCAATGCACTAATTTATCCCAATTTAGTGCATTGACTCTACTCTGTACTGTGAGCTAGAATCCCAGCTGGGAATAAAACTGTACACTGAGACTTCCTAGAGCTCATTTGCACAGGTAGTAAGGTCATTCTTCGTTATCATGCAAGCAACAGCCTTAGGGTGCAGAGGAAGGACTCAGAGACACATGGTGGTGGTATATGAATTATCCTTCATTATTTAAATAAAACAGAAATGTACGTCTGACCCAGGAATGGGGTCACACAGGGAGTCTACTGTGACCTGTTTTGTTTTCCCAGAATAAATAGCATTGCCAAGGTAATCATACTGGAGACCCTCAGGGTACCACAAAGATAAATCAAGTCTTGGAAAGAAGCCTCGGAAATTATCCTGATTACAGTGCCTCGGAAACAATTGACTGAGCTCCCCTTAAGCAGATTTTCTCTTCCTCAAAATGGAAAAAAAATATTTTGTCAAGATTTATCTAAAGGACCTACATTGTTACAGGCATTCCTGTTCAATTATTCATATATACTGTTTCTGGTAAATCTTATCTGATTCTTTCTTCTTTCTAAATGTCATGAGTTTTACCCTGGCACTTGCACTGATGTTAACATTTGAAGAGGAGGGGAAAAAAAAGATTGTACTTAAGTTTAATAAATTTCATGTTTAATAACACAGTCAATAAAGTCAGCTCACTTAGTCTTCGGATGCTCTACTCTGGACCCTGGAATGCCTTAAATGATTTGTGTTAATCCCTTTACACATGGTTGACCCATTATCTCTGACCCTGAGAAGAAAAATAAAAATTAACACTTTCCAAGCTGTATTTCTTCATAAATAAATATCACTGACCTCTTGAATGAATGAAATAGCCTTCAGTCAGCTTACCTGGTTTATTCTGCATGAGCTATGTGTATCCTAAGGCAAAAATCAGGAATAAGAAATAAAAGTGGACAATATTTGCAATTATTTCACATACCAATCCAATTCCAGGGCTTTGAGGATAACAAAAATTATTGATGAAACAGTGCCAACCTGAATGGAAAGGTCTGAAAACCAACTTGTTTCACCATCCCACGCTAATCTTGATGTTGCCGGCACCTGATTTGTATCAGTGAGTATCACAATATAATGTAATTAGTAATGGTAATATTACTGCAAATAGTATAAACAGCACTGCTCTACTGCCTTTAAATTAGTTTTGTAAGCATGTTAATAATATACCATCAAGCATCAATACAAATCCTTGACAGCCTCATGAAAAGAGATTGTGCATGTCTAAGCAATTTTCTCATACACAGGTTTTCTTTAGAAAACATGTTGTCAGTATTCCATTAGCTCAAAGGGGAGTGTATGCATAAAAGAAGCTTTGTGAAAGAAGTTTGACTGCTGGCCAAGAAAGCATCTGTTCAATACCCTGTGTTTATTGTAGGCTGGAATAGGGTTATAGGTGCCACTATGTCCAGTGAAATTCTTCTTTTAAAGAAATCTGGCTGTTGAATGAAAACATTTTTCTTCCCGCCTAACAGGCACAAAAAACTTCCTCTGGATAATATTTTCACCTTTAAAAAAGCTCAATGAAAGTGACTCATCCTTGTTTTCTACTGTATTGAAAGCAGCCAGGGTGAGTGAATGTATAACATAGTGCACACATGCACACATCTAAATTTAGTAAGAGCCAGATTCAAAACCTACCATAGTTAACATGAATCTCCCTACTAGCTTCATTGGGTCTTGGATGAGGTCTTAAATAAGTAACATTTACATAAGGACTGGATGGAAATGGAGCACTTCAGTTCATGTGAGCAAAGATCCAAATCCACCTATTTAAGCATGAAAGGACCAAATCACCATTTATCTCCCAGATATGTAAAGGCATTTAGTGCCACTTACATGGATGTTAGATCCTAATCTATTTTATGACACTAGGTTTGGTCTACTGCATATGTTTGGAAACAGTTCAAAAGTGTCTCAGCTGCCTACCTCAATTTACTTTCTCTTGCAATCCCTATCTACCTAGGGAAGTGCAAAAATGTCCTGTAAATCTCACCTAAGTCCCAAAATTTTACTTGGAGAAAGCCACATGTAGTGACTGTTTAACACTTCAAGGAAGCAAATGTGGTAGTTACCCACCCTTTGCTTTAAAGCATAATGGCTAACATGATTACCTGTGATGTGAGATCACCAGGTTCTAGGCCCTCCTGAGTCTGACTCTGTTCAAATCCCCATCTCTTTCTCAAAATAGTTCTTCAATAACTAGCATTAGGGCTAGGCTTCGCTCAAGGCTTCTTCTGCCCTCCTGCTGAAACTAGTCCACTGGGAAGCTAAAAGAGAAGGAGCTATTGGGTCTAAATGGGAGCCTTACTGTGTGAGCCACTGAGGATGGCACTTCTATAGGCTCTGCTCTCTGCTCCAAGTACAGTGTATGCATTTTGCATTAAATAACCGTTGGAAAAAAATGCACAAACAACATTGGAAACTACAAGCTTGCCTGTTTGGAAGTTGAAATAGGATCAGTACCTTTACTGTCTAAGTAGCACTTAGAGACCAATCGGTAGAACCTGGATCTGACCCCAAGTATTATGGAATCAGATCCCACCCTGTTTGTGTCCCTGAAAATCAACAACAACAACAACAAAAAATTTCAGTAGATCTTCCCATTACCACTTTTTGGTAATATAATCTATGCTTTAATGTCCGGTTTTCTTTCAGGAATTCAGCAGAATAGTCCCTGGATGGAATCACACTTTGACACTCAGCAGGTTGAACAGGACCCTTAATGAATCCCATAAATACCAAAAAGCATTGGACAATTGGTATTCAAAGCTGCTTTTCCACTTGTCAGTCAGTCAGTCAGTCTGATTCCATTTCAGTTATGTAATAATAACATGGTAAATTTTGCGTATAGCCTGGCTATAAATAGTTCATTAGCCTTCCCATCAGACACTACCTATGCTGTTATGATAAAGGCAAGTTAGCGTTTTCAGAACTAGAGTGGGTAACCTGACTTTTTAAAAATTACCATGTTTACTCAAATCCAAGATGAGATCCCTCCTCCCCACAATCGGCATGGGAGAAAAAAAAGCCTTGACTTAGATTTGAGTACTGGCCCAGGGCAGCTGGCAGCTCAGCTAAGGGTTTGGTCTGTTCCAGGCTGAACTAGCTTGTTTGTCAGGGAAAAGGGGATAGAGCTGGGGGGTGGGGGAGATATGGAGGAGACTAGGGTGACCTGAAGCCTACCCCTCCCCATCTCTCCCCCCATGCCTATGCCTGCTTCCCCCTAACTGCCTCCTACCCCCATACATTCTCTCG
The DNA here is from genome assembly GCF_001723895.1 of Crocodylus porosus. Taxonomy (NCBI): domain Eukaryota; kingdom Metazoa; phylum Chordata; order Crocodylia; family Crocodylidae; genus Crocodylus; species Crocodylus porosus. The sequence continues at coordinate 134,863,645 of NW_017728906.1, read as the reverse complement.
GGCTCCAGTCCCTCCAGATCCAACCCTGCCCAACTGGGAGCTGCTATGACTTCTCCCTGGCTGGGCTGGGATGGGACCATGCTACTGCTCAATGCCCCAGAGCCAGGGAAGAGCTGTGGAAGAAGTTAAGGCAGGGGGAGGGAGTTGGGAGACAGGCACAAGCACAGCAGGCAAAGGACAGGGAAGTGGGGAGCAGTGAGGGAAGGCACAGGCATGAAAGGACAGGTGATGGGGGCAGGCATGGGAGGTACAAGGGGCAGGCCCCTCAACCCCCATTGTTGCTGTCCCCAAGACAGCAACGAGGAGGAAGAATTGAAGACAACTTTCCACTAATTGTTTAGAATCCATTATTTGGGGGTTGGGGGGAGGACTTGAATTCAAAGTTGTCTTGGATTTGGGTGAATACAATACTCTCCTCCCTTTTTCTTCTCCTTTGGGACTTAGGTGAGATTCAAAGAGCAGTTTTGTACTTTCCCAGGTGAATTAGGATTGCAGCAGAGACAACATAATGTACTCTGTGCGTCTGCTATCTACCACACACCAAAAACTATATTATTATAATGTTATGATTCTGAGTTAAACATTTATAGTTTAGGAAATGTCAGTTGTCCTTGCCATGTTCCAAGTTTGCTGAATTTTCACAGCAGGAACAAAAGTATTCTCTGACTTCAATGAAATTCCCTAACAAATATTAATCCCTTACTCCAAAATATGAGGGTAATAGTATGTCTCAAATTATTTGCATTTTCTTAAATGATAAAACAAGTATTTCCCTAACTTCATTCTTGGAAACTACCGAACCCTTTTAATAGAAACTTGACACAAATAATTTAGCCTGTAGCATATATCCATCATCAGAAATTTCAGCACAGGTTAAAAAATTGGTAACATTATATATGCAAAAATGTAAAAGTGACAGTTAACTATAGATAGCTCTGAAGAAAATGTATATGTACATTTTCTACGAGAGTATTGTCATATTATGAGAGTATTGTCATACTATGCAGTTCAATAATATTGTGTGTACATTCTCAACATGCATTTTATTATTGATCACTGCATGAAAATCTTATTGGCTACTAGTCTTCAAGTTTACATGACTTGTTCACTTTTGGATTGGAAAATGAAAAGCAAGACTTTTGCAGTATACAATCAATGCCAGGGTACATCCTTTAAAATTGTGGAGGAGATGTGCAAACCCAGGAGTTCCGGAAATTCTTTTAAAAGCTTTAAGGCTCAAGATTTGCAGGTGAACTCCTAAGTTAGAGTCCAATTTTCAGGTGAAAAGCTCTTGAAGGATGAGCCCTGAAGCTGTTTGAACGTGTTGACGGAGTTCTAGTTTTATTGATTTTCCACAGCCAAGGAGAAAGATGAACTTTTCGACTAACCTGTTGTCTAGGAGATAAACTAGTAACACAAACATAGCAAATTCTCACAGTGGTTCAGCTTGAGAGAGACTGAACAGAGAGCTAGTAAGAAGCAATTCCAAAGCCATAACCATCCAAACAAGATCACTGTGAAACACATTTATTTAAAACCTTGAAATAGTACTCTTTGGTGTTTTGTTTCCCTGTGTACCCAGCTCTACTCATTTACTGGCTTCTTATTCAGAGAAAGCTCTACAGAAGTTAATTTTGGCTTAGCAAGAGCAATACATGAAGGATCGCTGGGCAAGCTCCAAAGTGTGAAGACAGAAGGGCATTCATATTAAGTATTATTTAAAACAATTTAAATCAGACATAATTTTACAGGCATCAAAATGCAGAAGAACTTGAATAATATACAATCTAAGGACAGTTCAGGAAAGGATGCTTAGTCCTGAGTCACTCCAGTATTTGAAGGGAACACAATGGTTGCTAATTCCTTGTAACAGTGAGCTATATTTGTTTAGGGAAAATATGGCCCATGTCCTACCCTGCTTTTCATGCCACCCATTAGTAAGATAGTGGCAATGTGGAAGGGAGGAGGAAGAGAAAGTTTTCTTTTTTAAATATCAATTTTAATATTTAACAATAGTTACCCAAACTCTTGGCAATACAATAATGTAGACATTATATCTTAAGAAATCACCTTTTGGTAATACAATTCTCTACTTCTGTAACCAAGCTCTGTTTTTTAGACACATTTTAGCCCTAAATAGAATAAACATGGAAAACAGAGGTAACAGGGATGATATAACTGAACAGCCTGAGGCAGAATCCTTCCACCGATAAAGAAACTATCTGCTTCCATATCTAGGTATGAATTTAAATCCCATTAGTGTATTTCCAAGGTTATGTTTATGTTCATTTGCTTTCAAAATAAACAACTTTAAAAAAAAATTTCCCTGCTTAAACAGGGATGACTTGTATAAACACAAGAAACTAAAGTAGCAAAATAATATGAGTCAAAATGCACAATCAACAATAAATCATCCTGTTAGTGAAGTAGTATCCAAATTACAAGGAAAAAAAATCAGTTTTAAGGTTATTGTTTTCAGACAGATTTATTTGAAGGACAAAATAATCAGAAATCAGCATGACATCTTTCACTTACTTCTGTGACAACTGTTTCAAAAACACAGAAAAAAATAAAAATGGATTTGTCCATTTTTGTATTTCCTGCTGTTTTCATGAACTGATCATATACAGAATAAGAGATTAATTGGGACACTACTGTTTTCTGACTCATAGTTTGAGTTAATCGGCCAGAATCATGTTCCTCATCATTCTTGAAGCCGACAATATATGAAAATTACTCATATAATACTTTATCAACAAATTACCAACATATTAATTGAACAAACATCTTACACAGATTTGAGACATAAGTTAAAAGTTAGCATATCCTGATGTGATTCAGAATCCACAAGTGCATTACAGCAGCTGATAATATATGAATTCAGGTTAGAGGATTTTATTAACTGAAATCCTGAGTGGTTTTGCTAGTTAAACTCAATAATACCATATGAAAATATCAGCATAGTGAAAAATTACAAGCTGCTATGCCTGTTACTTCACAGTTATTTTGCAGTAGCAAAAGCTATCATTAATGATGCAGCTAGAGGTCTGATATGGAATCTATATTTAGCTTCATACATACTGATTAAACTTTGAATTGATCATGTTGACCTACTTGCTTTAAGTGTGTGTGTGTGTGTGTGTGTGTGTGTGCACACATGTGGGTGTGTGCATTTGTGTCTATGTGTGCGTGTATGCATATACATGCCTACATGCACACATGCATATGCACTTTCTCATCAGAACCTTCTGAATGGAACCAGGACTGCTTTAGTATCAGAACCTGTAATAGAATTTGAATTTCTAATATAATCCAGTCTAAATATTACTTTCCTTTTACTCAGAAAGGTTGTTTTTCTGATCAGGATTTGAGCTCAGTCCTATTTAACTGTTAAGATCTGCATGTTAACCATCCCTGGAATCCTAAGAGTTTGCAAATCTATTATGCAATGACTAGTAGTAAAACAAAGAGACACACAGATACAACGTGAAGAATTGCTTCAGTAAAAAAAAAATCTCCACAAATCACATGCCATCAGTTATGACATACCATCCTTCCCTGAAACCTATATGAAAAATCCTCAATTGCAACCCATACTAGAAGACGACGCTTTAAAAGATCTTTTCAGAACTACCCATCTCAGCCTTTAAACAAGCACTGAACCTCGCCAACCTCATCACCAGAAACAAGCTTCCTATGGCCCAAAGCACTGAGTGGATCCAGATCATGCTAGGACAAAAAAAGGTAAAACTTGCCAGCACATCTCCATCACTTCCACAATAACTACGGTTCACAACAGAACCATCACTGTACCTGGATCTTACACCTGCACCTCCAGAAATGTAATATACCTAATCCAGTGCACTAAATGCCCTGATGGGAAATATGTAGGAGAAACCAAACAATTGCACACCAGAATGAACGCACACTAAAAATCTATCAAAGACAAAAATACCCAATTACCTGTGGGGGCACATTTCTCATAAGATAACCACTCACTTCCCAATCTCTCAGTTCTAATCCTCAAAGGGAATGTACCTTTTATAGATGAGCCTACAAACTTCATTTCATAAATCTACTGGATACAAAAAATCTTGGACTAAATATAGACATTGGATTTATGGCACCTGCCTGCCACCTGATAACCCCAGGTAACCTTGCCTGCATTTTGCCAGCTACATTTAACACCTTCTTCTGCTTCCAGCCCTTAACTACCTTTTCACACCTGTTCTCCCATTCCCTTTGAACCTTAGTGCCCCACGTTTGCATTTTCACAGCCCTGCATTTTACATTTTGGCTTCTATTTACCCAGGAAAGCACACAAACACCAACCAATTTTCCCTATGCCTGAAGAAGGGCATTTGTTGTTTCTGAAAGCTTGCAAAGAACAACTTTTTTCTAACTATTTAGTTGGTCTAATAAAAGATATCACATCTACCCAGAGAACCTTGTTTCTTAGACTAGAAGCATGCTATATGACTTTCCAATGGTAGATATTAATGCAGGTGTGCTTCTTGGTAGCTTTTGGGGGGGCTCCTCAGCCTGTATGGTTTGTTTCTGCAAGGTACTAAAAATGTCCAATTCCTAGGGAATTCAACAGGGGAGATTGACTGCTCAGCTTTCTGTGGAAGCTCAGCAGGGTAGTACTGAACTCAACCCTTTCTGTCTCAGACAACAAATGTCATCTAGCACCCATGTCCACTCCTGTGAAGCTATACAGTATTCAATAACATAGGAACCACATATTGTTTCTCTCCATTCACTCTATTATAGGTATATCCCTTTCATGGTCAGTTCTTATCAAACATTTCTGTATTTTAGTTAATAGACTATTATGAGAAAACAATATACAGTATAGACTTAGTGATTTTGGAGAATCTTGCAAAACATTTAATGGTCTTTTTGATGGTGGTAGATTTTTAAGTTAGGTTTTTGTATATGAAAATAAGGAAGATTAGGCTCTGAAGCTGTGATGGATCTTTCTGGATTACATTTTCTTTTCTTGCTTATTCTTCTGTCTCAAATTCTTAATATAACTGGAACACCTGTAGTGCTGTATCAATTATATTTTTCAGAGTTTCTGCTGTTTTCCCATAGAGGCTTGGAAGAAATGTCTTTTCACTTTTCAATTTGTCTTCTGAATTGGCCATAGCTAGAGAAAAGAGATTTGCCAGGGCATCCTGCTGTTCCTAAAAGTACTTGTAAACCTCTTGAGGGCCTAACTTGTGGTTCTTGTTCAAATGTTCGAGTTTAAACCAACTGCCTAATACAAGATCAAGAAAGAATTTTCCCCTCAACACCAATTAGGCTGGCAAAGACAATTTCGTGTTTTTTGCTTTCCTCTGTAGCATGAACTTCAATCCAGATTCTGGGATCACTTAAGCATATTCTAACCACTATGTTCCTGGTCAATGCAATGGTCAAAGCACGGGTGGTATTTTTGTTTCTCTTGCAAGAAACAAGAGTACTGCACTGTCCTATGGTGCATTGTAGGTTTGAGTTTTGTTTTTTTCCAGTTGTTGTTCAGTTCTCAGTGGCTCTGATGTACAGGAAGGTGCCATAGTAAATGTTCTGGTGAACTCTTTTGCAGCAACGTGCACTGGACTGTGGCCTTGATGTGGTCGCTTCCATTTCTATCTCCCTGTATTTCACAATGTTATCAGCAAAATACTTGGCATTCCTTAAGTTCTGAAAGTAACGGGATGACTCTCCAGATAGAGAGTCTCATCTGTTTAGGCTACCACCAATTTACAGCAAGATTAGCCTCTGCATACTAGAGAAACAGGATGACTTGCCTAACAGCTGGGATTCCCTGAAGGAATCTTGACATTGAAGTTTGTCAGAACTCCTTCAGGATGTTCATGTCATCGTGATAAGTTTTGCTATCACTGGAGCTCCTAATCAATATGGCACTGTCTGCTATGCAAGTCACTTAAAGTCTAATTTCCTTCTCAGATTGCTTTCATTCAGAGACAGTAGGTAGAACCTCTTTTTAGGCATTTCACACCATAGTCAAAAAGCCACCCTCCCCTTCAATTGCTGATGTAACCTACTCAGACTGGGATGATATCCTATAAAGGGAAAAGAAACAACATAAGTGTATATTGTGCCCAATCAAAAAGGTGAGAAAAGAAATTCAGAGATATTTATAAACACCCCTGCTCTTTGCTGATCTGCATAACTACTGATCATTTTCTGTATTACAGCATTTAACTCAAGGTTCCTTTTGGCTGCTGACATTATATTTGAAAACACAGTTGGAGCATAAAGGAGCCTAAGAGACATCTTTTTGGTATACTGGGAAGATATGTATAAAAAGCTATGACTTTTGGTTTTATTTATTTCCTCTATCACATTCTATCTGCAAAGAAATCACTTCCCTCATAAAACAACAACAAAAAGAAATCCCTACCCTTACATTTAAAATCACGGGTGACTGAAAAATGTAGGAATTCCTATTCACTGAAATATTTTACTGTTTTATGGGATGTCGATAAAAAAAAAATTAGACAAAGCTGTTTTAGTTTAGACGTAGCACTTTTGGTGCCAGTGAATCATGCGCAAAAAGCCCCCACGTATTTTAGTGTTGTTTTTTTCTTCTGTGGCACACTTTTCAACATCTCCCGGGCACAAACAACTTTAATTCGTCTCTCTTTGCCTGACTTTTTTTCTCCCCACTGCAACAGCATCACCAGTATGCATCATCTAGTGGTGTCATAACATTTAGCAAGGATCTAATAGGCTATAATTCTTCAGAAACTACTACAGCCCCTAGGCAGGAATGCAAGGAATACTAAAAGAGCTCACAAACAGCATAAAGGATAAGGTAGTTAAAAGAGAGAAAGACTGTCTGTTGATCAAACCACCTTGCTACAATTTCCTTTCTGAAAGACTATTTCCTTTGTTTAAATTGCATTTTTTTCTGAGAAGTAAATAAAAATGCATATATATATATATGTATGCATTTATTGTGTGTGTGTGTATATATGTACACATATACATGTATATATACACTCAGTCAAGAAGCTAAATACGCTATAGCTGCATCCATGTGAGCACGGCCATGCAGTATGTGGTGCCACAGACACATTGGCACGGCCACATACCACACATTCAGGTGTTCTCTGCACTGCAAGGTAGCAGTGCAAGGGGTTATTTTGCCCCTGAGAGATCCCATGGTCAAAAAACTCCATTAAAAAGGAGGGTGAAACATGTGGGATGGGGACAGTGCACACTGCCCAAAACCAGAGCCTGTTCGGCTGAAGCCACACTCCAGCTGCTGGCTAGGTTCCAAGAGGCAGGATCACCGTCACTGCAACCCCAGGAGGCCCCCAGGATCCCAGATATGGCTACTAGGGCCAGCCCAGTGCTGTACTCCACCCAGGGTAACTTGCTGCCTGTCAGAGGGTATGTGGCATAGGCATTCCCTGGGGACAGGTAGCAGCGGCTCCCTAGGGACAAGTAGCAGTGGCACAAGGTGTGCCTGTTGCTTCTTGTCCCAGGAGAAACAAACGTCCACACTCATATGGACACAGCCCATTGGTTCAAATCTTGTTTCTCCTGAAGGCAATTCCAAAATGTTCATTAACTTCTGTTAGAACAGGTTCAAATCATGCATCTGAGAATGGAAGAATTTTTTTTTCCTGTGGCGTGGCCTTGTTACAGATCACAGCTTTTTACAACTGAATCTATGATTCACCAGAGAAATGAATGAGGTAGTAAATCCACTGAATACTGTCTGTATCTTTGGCAGACTATATATAAAAATAGGTGAGAAAATATAAAGAAAATGCAGTAAATGCAACTAGCTAGTGAGACGATCAGGTGGCAGCTTGCCACCTGACTATCACACGATATACAGTCCATTCTGGAGGAGAAAGAGGGGTTAAGAGAACATGCTGTCCTCAGATAATCCCCTAGGTGTGGCTGTTCCACGGGAACTATTCCCAGCTGCCAAAATTCAAAGCAATACAAAAGCTGTTGTAAGTTATAGAGGGTGTATAAAAACTTCATTTTTTTTAAAGGAAAATGCAAAAATGGTTTAAAGCTAGTTTACATTCTGCTTCACTTAGGTGTATCAACCTAAGCTCTGGCACTTCTAAGTATATGGGTATGTGAAAAGAAAACAAAGATTTAGGCAAGTAGGGTCCAACCTTTCAGAAAGGTCTTCCATAAATTAAAGACCTGTGCCTCCCCTGAGTGCCACTTCAATCCACCACTCTTCTTCTGTTTCTTCAATCCACCACCTTCCACTACTTAATCCATCATTCTTCTGCCCCTTTCTGGTCTGCTGCTCTTCTTTCTGTTTCCTGCTCTACCTGCAGCTGTGTTGCCTGCCTCCTCCCTAATCTGTTTCAGGACGGCTAATAGTTTAGCAGTGACAGTGGCTGAGATGAACTTGAAGGATTACTTGCCTGTCTTGCACACCAGGTAATATTTTGATGGTCAAATAAACTTGCTTAGACCACACTGTAAGTAGATATGCATGGAACACATTAGTAACTGAATATAGATATGATGGATACCATTAAAGGATGGATTCTTCAAACCAAGAACACACTTGTAGCACTGGAAGTATAAAAGCAACCATTCTTAGTGACAAACTTCAATGCAACGCGATCCCACTGGAAGGCTGTCATGAAAGGCTTATTTATCTGAGAGCATCATCTCTCCTACCCTGACAACTGTGTTTCATTGGAATTACCCTCCAATGCAATGGGGCAGACAGAACTTCCACTAGGGCTAGAAGAATACTATGAGAATAATCCCAGATGTCAGCACTTTCAAAACTAAATGAAAAGTTTGACTCAGCTTTCATTGGTAAATTCTTTTGCACAAATCCAGAGATCTGATATACCCACTGACACACAGTGACAAAAAAACCCCAACCCTTAAAAACCAAGCTGCCTGTTGTAAAAAAAATGGGATTTAAATAAAACAGAATTGTTATCACTACTTCTATTTGTGATTGTGAAGAGCTTAGACATTATGCTGCTGAGTACCACGTAGATATGGATTAGGTAGGTATGTTAATAAATACATTTTTGATCATTCTCCCCTATTCAGTGTCATTTATTACAAATATAGTCATTAAACTGAGGAACTCCTCTGTAACACACCATTGATGAATCACTGGGCATACATACCTTAGGAACACTTGTATGAGACTGTAACTTAATTTTAAATAGCACTAAGATAAAATCATAACAACTCTCTCTGCGGGGGAAAAATAAACTTCATAGAATAGTCTTACATTTTAAGAAACCCACTCAGTTTTTTTGCACCTCAGCTAAAATAAAACCACCGTCACCTGAAAGTAGCTGTCAAAATAAATTGCTCCTAGGTGAAGTTGGTTGTAGGAGTGTGGGGTTGAAGGGTAGGGAGGGTAAGACAACATCATCAGTCTAAGTTAAATGCATTACCTAGAAGATCTACAATGTTAGAGTTTGCTTGAAAAACAGGATTTAAGAAATTCATAACTTGGCATTCTGAAATCACTTTCACCTCTATAAAATAGCAGCCTCTTTGTAACAGCAGACCTCATTTGCTTCTAAATCTAACCTACTGCACAGCTGAAGAAATACGTTCCACTGTAGCACAGGCCTCAAGTCCTCAAATTCTTGCAGAGATTTCCTTTAGTGGGAGAGATTAGAGCTGAATTAAAGCCTGTAACTGGATGAATTGTAGAAGCCTGATCTTACAGCTTCTGTTGCACAAATGGCCAATTTTCTTGTTCTGATCTCTTTTCTTGCTGAAGCAGATCCAGTAATCTCTGCCATATACTCTAACATGACTCAAAGGAGAATGTATTCTCTCAAGCAATTTTAGGGAGACTGACGCCCGCTTTAGATGATTCTAAACCTTTAGATATTCAATCTCTTTTGAGTCAGTGAATTTAAAGATAGTTCTTTGTAACTGAGGGTTGAGGTGTGGAAGTATATGTGCATACATGCATTAGTATGTGTGCATGTATGTACTTTACTTGTATGCACACAATCTTTCTGCTTCATTGGTTGCTACTACAAAAACACTTGTAGAGATATGTTAGACACTTCAGTGTTATATGAAAATTAGAAAAATATTGCTCAGACCCTAATAAGTAATAGCTTTTCTGGAGTGACAGTGATAGGCCTGACAGAAGACCACTGCTTTTCTGTTAAAACCCTGGGATTTTCAAACCAATTGAAAACTTTGATTGCAACAGGGAACAAATGTAAAACATGTGGCTTGCAAACAACTGCAGATCCATCCTCTAAAACTCTAGCTACAAAGCCAGTAGGAACAGTATTAACAGAGACAATATCATTCCCACAACTGTTTTCCATTTGTATCGTGTTCTAATTCTCTCTGCTGTACTGTGAAAATATGAAAAGTATTCCCCGAATGTTTAAAGAATAAAACCACAGTTGGGCTTTGATTAACTGCACAAAAAACACAAATGTAAAGCCTCTGCAGAGAGAAGTGGGTGGTTTCCACACTTCCCTCCTCCCCCGTTTTTTTGTCACAATAATTTGTCAGTTTCTATTCTCTGAGAACATGCCAGCAACACCAAAACACACTATAAATGTCAAAGATTCAGCCAGAAGGGAAACATTTCCTTTTTTTGGGCAAAAATGGTCTTGTATTTACTATACTGAAAAATGATGATGAATCTACTTATATTCTCAGTGCTAACATTTACTTTCCCAAGTTCTCTATAATATTTGCCTGTACACCTGCATATTGATTTCCTTATTTTCCTAGTCGATTTATTCTGTTCAATTTTCAGTTACTTCCACACTGTTTTTAGCCTTCACTGGTGAACTAAAGGTCTACTTCTTACAGAAGGTATCTCTGTATTGTATACTCTACTCACAACCTTGCAGTTTTATGAAAGGTAAGTGAATCAATTAGTTTGTCAGCAATAAACATGGTATTGTTAGAAAAACATTCAATAATTACAGCAGCGATCCATTGCAACTGAAGTTCTAGTAAAGCTAAGTGCATTATACAGAGCATTTTTAGCTTTTTACACTGAATTACAGTTATATCAAGAGTTAGAGAAAAAATTAGAAGATATTGAAAAGTACATACTCTCACACACTTGCTGTCTTAAACATTAGAAAACTGCGAGACCAGACACTAGATTTTCTAGGCACAAAAAGGGAGGGAGTACACACTTGATAGAATTTACACATTGAATTATACATCACTGGACAACTTATTAAAAAGGTTATAATTTCTTAATGGTGACAAGGCACCAAGTTTGGGCAATACACCTATGAATCAAGCTAAAGATTTGCTAATACAAATCTGTGCACTCTGGAAAGACTTCATTTCCAAGTAACTAGCTTAAGGCATGTTGAGTATGTCCAAAAACTGACATACCCAGAGCGAGGGGCCAATTGATTGAAAATGTGTTGCATTATACTTGAATATCTGAATGGTGGAAAACATAACCCAATTTCTAGAATATGTGCACTAGCAAACTATTAAACTTAGGAGAGGGGTGCATGGAGGGGAGTGGAAGTAGGGGAGAGTACACTGGGACCCAGTCCAGACGAATCAAGGCTGCCTACATCAGGGATGCTCAACCTCTATCCTGTGGGCCAAATTTGGCTCATGGAGCCAAGACTTCCAGGCCACAGGGATCCCCACAGGTTGGAAAATGGAAGCTCCCCATGGCCAGATCTAGCCTCATCCTGGCCATTGCTCACACAGCAGGAGCAAAGATGGACTCACTTTGGACTGAACTGCTCCCCTCCTCCTACTCAAACATCCAGACTGGTGCCTCCATGCCTCTGGATCAGGATCAGAACTGGGCTGCTTCTCATCTTTCCATGAAGCTGGATAAGGGCTGCTCCTCACCCCTGTCACCTGGGTGGACAGATCAGGGTTGGGATGGACAACTCCCTGCAGCCATATCTGGCCCACAGAGAGACTTGTTACCACCCATCTCGCCCACTGGGAGAAAAGGTTGGACATCATTGGCCTACTTGCATCAGACAATGAAGAATGGAAATGAAGAGGCTAGATAAACTTTAATTCTGTTTCTCGAATAAACATGAGGTTTGATTACAATGGCATTATGGTCTGAGCAACTGAACATTATTAGAAAGTGTGTTATAGCAAAAGTTGGAAACCACAACTAGGACTGAGGCCTCCACTGCACTGTGTGATACAGCAACATATGGGGAGGCAGTTCATGCCTAGCACAACTGACAGACTATTACAAGATGAAAAAAAGAAATGTTAGCTCCAATTTTTACTGAATCAGTACTAGGGCACTGGAGGAGGAAGGGCAGGGGGGAAGAAATAACTTATTGCCCATAGTCAGGCACACAGGCCAGATACAGACATTACACTTTTACTGGTATAAATGACTGAAAACTGGTCTATACCCATAACTAGGGCCCTGAGAAAATCTCAGATTTCTTATTGAAAATTTGCAGCATGCATGTGGGTAAAGTATCATTTTTCACAGAATATTCACAGAACTACTACTGATCTTGGCAAATGGGTCCCAGTAGTTCCATGAATATTCTGTGAAAAAATGATACTTTACTCGTGCATGTGCTGCAGGCAGGTACACAGCCATAGGTGGTGGAAGGCTGTGGATAATTTGGCTTAGCCCCTCCCCCACCAATGTGGGACAGTGCAGAGGACTACAGGGTAGCCTAGACATGCACTCCGGGTAGCTGCAGCATGGGGTAGGGGGGCGGGGAGGGGAAGGCCATGCACGGACAGATACAGAGCCTGCAGACAGCCAGGACTGCAGCCTGACAGTGTTGTGGAGCACTGCCCACCACAGCAAGTAAGTCAGGAAAGGGGACGAGCTGTGTGGGGGTGGGCAGACAAAGGCCCCCACAGTGAGGGAGGGAGTGGGGCAGGGGAGAATGGGGTCCTGGGGCAGGTCTGGAGCCCGGGCAGCTTGTCCAGGGGCACAGGGGGGCTCCTGCCATTACACACACCACACAGGGAAGCCCAGGGTTCACATGCCCCCTGGATATGTGCATAGGGCAGAGGTCAGCTGCTGCTGTGGGCTGGGCTCAGCACCCCACTGCCACTGCCCCAGAAGCCAGCTGCTGCGTAAAACACCATGTGCCTTCCACTGCCAACTCCTAGATGCCCATAAGACAACAGAAGTTCAGCACATATAGACTGGTTTAAAAATGGTGGAAACCAGTCTAAGGGTCCTCCCTGCCAACAAAGGGAGAATCTGTATTCTGTTTGTTACTGATCTAAACTACACTGCTTATACACCCCCCGGGTAACGTGGGGCCTCTGCAGGACACACTAGGAAATCTGGTCATTGCACCAGACAGCAAAGCTATCCTATTTAACAATTTCTTTGCCTCCATTTTTCTGAGCAGGTGCCGGGTCCCTCCCCACCGGGACCCCCATAGGATCCAGGGGAGGTGCACACAGGCCTAGGGTCAGTGAGGACCTAGTCAGGGAACTTCTGGAGGGACTGAACATATTTAAAATCAGCAGGTCCTGATGATCTCCACCTCAGAGTGCTCAGGGAATTAGCAGAGGTCATTGTGGGACCCCTGGCATGGCTTTACAAGCACTCATGGTGCTCTGGTGTGGTGCCAGAGGACTGGAAAATGGCCAATGTGGTTCCGATTTTCAAAAAAGGGAGGAAGGAGGACCCAGGAAACAATAAACCAGTCAGTCTTACCTTGATCCTGAGTAAGCTTTTTGACAGGTTTATCCTGGTGCATGTCTGCGAGGGGTCAGCAGGGGAGATTATACTTAGGGGTAACCAACATGGGTTCATTAGAGGCAGGTCCTATCAGACCAAGCCGGTGGCCTTCTATCACTAGGTCACAAAATCCTTAGACTTCGATGTAGCAGTGGACATAGTCCTTCTGGACTTTAGGAAGGCCTTTGACACTATCTCTCACCCTGTTCTCATTAAAAAACTAAGGGACTGTGGCATCAACACCTACACAATCAAATGGGTCACTGGTTAGCTGGAAGGCCATACCCAGAGAGTGGTGGTGGATGGGTCTTATTCGACCTCGAGGGATATGGGCAGTGGGGTTTCGCAGGGCTCAGTCCTTGGGACTGCACTGTTCAACATCTTTATCAGCGACTTAGACGGGGGTGTAAAAAGCACCCTGCTCAAATTTGCAGCTGACACTAATATTTGGGGAGAAGTGGGCATGCTAGAAGGGAGGAATAGTCTGCAATTGGACCTAGACAGGTTACAGGGGTGGGAGGATGAGAACAGGATGGGTTTCAACACTGACATGTGCAAGGTACTGCACGTGGGGAAGAAGCAGACCTACAAGCTGGGAAACTCCCTTCTCGTCAGTACAGAGGCAGAGAAGGATCTTGGAGTTATTATTGATGCCAAAATAAACATGGGCCAAGAGTGTGGGGATGCTGTCAGGAAGGCCAACCGTACCTTGTTATGCATCCACAGATGCATCTCAAGCAGGTCCAAGGAGGTAATCCTACCCCTCTACGTGGACACTGGTCAGGCCGCAGTTGGAGTACTGCATCCAGTTCTGGGCACTGCACTTCAGGAGGGATGTGGACAACATGGAGAGGGTCCAGAGGAGGGCCACCCACATGACCAGGGGTCAGCAGGGCAGGAGAGGCTAAGGGACCTGAACCTGTTCATCCTCCACAAGGGAAGCCTGAGGCGGAATCTAGTGACCGCTTACAAACTAGTCAGAGGGGACCAGCAGGCATTGGGAGAGTACCTGTTCCCCCGAGCACTACATGCAGTGACAAGAAATAATGATCACAAGCTGGCAGAGAGTAAATTCAGATTAGACATCAGGAGGCGCTACTTCACTGTCAGGGCGGCTAGGATCTGGAACCAACTTCCAAGAGAAGTGGTGCTGGCTCCT